>NC_064437.1:64731471-65331471 GCF_023343835.1 Lagopus muta | reverse complement strand
TCAGACAGGTTCTTTTCCTGGCGGAGGTTCGTCTGGGAGCTCTAATTGCCCAGTGGGGCAGACACATCCTGCACAGCACCCGCACTGCTGCTCAGGGCAGCCTCCTGCCACGCACTGCCTGCTGCTCTGTGCCCACTCACACCACGGCCTGCTGCAGCCCTGCACCTCACCCAGCCCCAGCCTCCTCTCCTGCCCTCCAGGAGCTGCCTGTCACTGCTGGAATTACTGGCGGAACCCTGGGCTGGGTGCAGACACATCCCTATCCTTAGGAAGCCAGGCTGAGAAGCAGGAGCTGGGCAACAACACCTTGAACTTAAACTTAAGCCAGGCCAAAGAGTCGCTGTTCTCACTCTTCAGAATTGTCATTCTCCACAGTACATCTAAGCAATCCTTCCTGCAGCTCTGTCTATGCACACTGTGGTGGTGCTGGCAGGGACACACCAGTCCCTCACCGTGACACCACTGGGCAGCTGGATCTCCTCCTCAGCCCCACCACACGAGATCTTTACAGATGAGGAGGACGAACACAACAAGCTGTGACTGACAGCACTGTGACTTACACACATGAAGTTTAATCTAGCTGTTTGTGTGTATACTCCAAACTCCATTCCTCAGACAATAGGTAAGGGCTGTGCTGTGCATCTCAGCCCCACCAAAGTGAAGGAACACAAAACACATCCCCAGCTCACTCACAGTTCATTCTTGGGACTCTGAATGAATGAAATGGGAAAGATTGACAAAGATGAGTTTGTTTTAGCTGGTCAGTTTCCCTTGTTTCCTCCCTAACAGAAGAGGATCCTGCCCTGTCTGGAAGATACAGTCGTGAAATGAGAGTAAACCAAGGAGAGAATGCTTTGGACCTCATGGAAATGAGATCTGCACTGCTGCAGCCTCCCTGCAGGTGAATGATAAAAAGGGCAAAGTTTGTTTCAGAAAAGAGTGCTCCATGGATCATTACCTCTACAGGGCAAATCTCAGCTTCTGTGCCGCGTTAGGGCTGAATGGGTCACTTGACTACAGCTACTGCCTTGCTGGTTTTGGTGAACAAAACATCGCATTGCCAACATGATACCCAGTGAAAACAGTTGTCACTGCAGAGCGTGTAACCCGGCTGGCATGCCAGGACAGTGGCAGCACGAGCAGAAAGCTCTGTGTCACTGCTCCAAACCTCAGCTCTGTGCTGGATGCTGCGGTTTGAGTGAGCAGAGCACGCTGTCCTGCCCTGTGGATGGGAGCCAGCAGACACTGCTGCCGAAATGCAGCAGCTGTGGGAAGGCCCGACAGATGTGGGGGCCCTTTTAAATGTTAATCAAGGCGTTTAACCCCATATTTATGCGAGCTCACAGATCAGAATTTGACTCTTCCACAAAAGCACAGACCTGGAGTTCAGGAGGTTTGAGGGGGAGGCCCTGCAGGAACTGCAGCACTGAGAGATCAGAGACCGCCCTGCTCCATACAGCAAACATGAGGACACTTGTATGAATTAATTGTGCGCTCGGCATCAAACACCACCCCGTAAAACAGAGCTCTGCACATCAGGTCGTGCTTTGACCATTTCGATGACTTCCATCCTTTCACTGAGCTCTCCTGAAGAATGCATGGTGAGCACACAGCTCTGCTTTTATTCACCTCTGGGTCTGGAGCTGTTGTGCTCCCGGATCTCGGCAGGAAACTCAATCAAACAAAGCCTGTGCTATTCAGAGGTGGTGGAAGCACCATGCTCAGGCCCTCAGAAAGAGAGCAGAAGTGTATCTGTTCATCTGACTGAAATGGTTGGCTGCAAGCTGACCTTAACAGCAATACAAGTCAGTAGAAATATGTTTCCAGCAATGTTAATTCTAAGCATTTAACTGTCTGGGGGGTCCTGCTTCATTACAGAAACACTGTTCTCTGCTTAGCATTTTAGGTGTCTGCATTTTGTAGCTGTATCTGATGGAGAAGGACATGATGCCATTGTCTTTTCTGGGTTTGTGTCCAATTAATGCAACAAATCAGTCCTGTGTGAAGTCTGTTGCTCTGGAGCAGCATCTCACATAACTTCCAGAAAGCAGACTTTCTGCTGACAAGGAAAACCTCATCAGGTCTGCTTCACACTGTTTTCTGGTGGAATTGGCTGAACAGTAATTTGCAGCCTTTCACTTTGACTTCATGAACTGAAATCCCTCCATGATCAAACCTCCAATCCGCGCTGTGCTCAGGCAGCACCGTGTCGTTATTTCTGCCCGAGGCTCCTCCCTCTCACCTCGTCTCCAGGCACTGCAAATTCAGGCTGACGCTGTCATTTCTATGCATTTCTACGCATTTCAGCCCATATAAATCCCTGAAATATTAAAGCAGAAAAACGGTGCAACGAGGCGTTCCACACTTTTCTGCATGTTGGTTATTGTTAGTCTGCAGGAAACCCCTTTGTTAATACTGAGCCACATTCTGCTCTTTACTGGGATCAATTACACAGGATTTACATCACAGTAAACACCAGCAGACTTCCAGCCTTCTGCTTTATATGCTCCCATTCATCCCATTGGGGGGGGCTTCCTGAAGTCCTGAATTTCCCCTATTTGGCTCATGCTAAAAAAAGATGTTTTGAGTCCTTCTGCACAGCAAAGGATCCCTAATTAGTATTCTAATAACGTAGCTTATTAACCTTGCCTCCATACCCCTGCGAAGTAAGCCTTTTACAGCCCCTTTGAAAATAAATGGAAATATACAGGATGTGGCCGATGGAACAATGAAGCAAAATATAAGCTCTAGCAGCTCATCATCTCTCCTGTGGATCGTTTCTGCAAAAATGTGCTGCTGACCTTAAAAAAAATCTCTTCTGACAACTGAAGCACACCAATAAAAAGTGCAGCGTGATTACACCGTCAATAAATAACGTGATTTAGAGAAAAGTAATTATCTACCAAAGGAACAGGATAGCATGGACAGATCCTGGACAGAAGCATGGACATAAGGCCGTGGGGTGACCTCATTGCAACCTAAAGGAGCCTACAGAGGGGAGAGGAATCAATTCTTTGAAAAGGTTGATGACTGCAGGACGAGGGGAAATGGTTTGAAGTTGAGGGAGGGAAGATTTATGTTGGATGTCAGGGGGAAGTTCTTTGCTATGAGAGTGGTGAGGTGCTGGAACAGCTGCCCAGAGAGGCTGTGATGCCCCGTCCATCCCTGCAGGTGTTCAAGGCCATTGGATGGGGCCCTGGGCAGCCTGGGCTGCTGTGAAATGTGGAGGCTGGTGGCCCTGCCTGTGGTGGAGGGGGTTGGAGATTCATGATCCTTGAGGTCCCTTCCAACCCAGGCCATTCTGTGATCCTGTGAGCCAGCAGTGGTGTAAAAGGAGGTGACCCGACGGGACAGCTGGCAGCAGAATGCTGCTCTCCAGCTTCACTGCTGGGCAGGTGTGAAGGCGCCCAGAGGTGCCACGGGGAGATAAAAAGATCAGGTGCTGAAGATCTCGATTTGGCATTTCTAATTGCTCTCCTGCCTGCAGTAGGAAAGAACGCTGAATATTCTCCGTTAAAAATGGCACATCCACTCCTAAAGCAAATTCACGCTGCTGAAGAAGAAACAGGAGGGTAGAGCTGTGTCACTGCCTGGGATTATTGTGCACCGTGAGCCCGAGGGCGGCCCACTGCTGCTCACGGGGGTCAGGAGGAGGCAGCTCCCCGCGCTCTGCAGGGCATCCTGCACGCCCCGTGTGCTGAATGGCAACGGCGCTCACCTCGCAGGCTGAGCTCTGCCAACATCTAACATTTTCAATACCTAAGTTTAATTAGAATAGTAAATACATTGCTATCTTGTATTATCAGTAGGAAACCTTTGCAGTCGTGAATGTGGATTGCTGCCTAAGTGCGATCCTGCCCCACGAGGGGTGTCTCCCTATGAGGGCAGACACAGGAACCGCCTCCGTCGTTGTGCGTTATCTGCTCCGCTCCGCAGCGCACTTTGACATCAGGTCCGGCTCCTGAGAGCTGTGCGGGAGCCCGAGGGCAGCAGGGAATTGTCCTGGGAACCCCGACAGCACCGTGTGCTGCGCTGCTCCCGAGGGGCGGGGCTCCTCTTTTTAACTTCTCTTTATTAAGCGACATCACTGGGACAAAAATAACGGGTCTGGGGGCGCTTAAACGCTTCTACGGGTACGAGAACAACGAGCCCCGGCGGCGCTGCCGCCCCCTAGCGCCGGCAGCCCGCAGCGCCGCCATCGCCGCCCCGCCGCCCGGAAGTCAGTGAAGAACAGAGCCGGAAGTAGTGGGCTCTGCTGCCCCGCAGCCGCTCTCTGTGCTGCAGCGCCCCCTTGCGGCGCGGCGGAGCTCTGTGCAGGAGGGTTGGTGGCGGCCCCGTTTCAGATCGGTAATTTCCGGCCGCAGCCCTGCGCCGTGTGTCGGCAGGCTGGGCGGGAGGGAGCGCTGCGGAGCGGCACGGCAGCGGCTCGCGGCTCCTTCAGGGCTGATCCTGATGGACTCTGCTTTTGGGAGTGAGCACTGATTTGAAAAAAATAAAAGCCCAACAACGAAACAACTGTGCTCATACTGAAATTCGGTGTCGAAATTATGGACTAAAGTAAGACAAACTAATAAGTCATTTACATAAAGACCGTGGACTATTCCATTTCTTCTCTGCGTTATTATCACAAACAGGTTGAGTGAGTCAGACCGACAGCCACGCAGTTACGAAGGAAGTCATACATGTAATTATATAATAAATCAGCTCTTAGGAATCTCCTGCCTTACCTGTCGGAGCTCCCTGGCTTCGCGTTCCTCCCGGTGCTCCCAGCGGTGGGCAGCGCTGCTCCCTGCAGCCCGTGCTGCTGGGGCTCCGGGAACAGCAGGCGGCTCCTGTCATCCACCAGCAGGTCCGGATTTACACACCTGGCTCCAGTTCCCACGTGGCGAAGTACTGGTGGGACTCCCCTGGGGTTCTTCCTCCTCATCTGTTGCTATCGAAGATTCCCTCTCCTGGCTCTGAGCCCGGCCTCGGGCACATGCTCTGTGTATCCGTGCCTGCGCTCCTCGTGCCACCTCCCCCATCGGGATCAGGGATGGTGTGTTTTCAGGTTCACTCTTTCTCAAGTTGAACGTTTTAATGGACAGCGTTGGGCCTGTTAGCATCATTCAGGAATAGCAAGCTCCACATTAGCGTGCCAGTTTTGTCATCGTGCTGCGCAGCATGGCCTACTGACAGCTCAGAGCCGAGTACAGTTTCATTTCCTGAAGGGTTCAAACAGAGCTTCACGTTTTCCCCCTAATCCTGGCCTTGTGGGGCAGTCAGCAAATTGGGCAGACCCCGTGCTGTGATGAAATGCCTGGAACACAACGCACTCTCGTAGTTCACGTTTATCTTTTCAGGAGTTATTCACCTGGAGCTCTCTCTATAAATTTCTTTCAAGACAGATTTGTAAATAACTATGAATCACAAATATAAATGACTGACATATAAAACGGGACATAGTCACTTCCACAGAGAAGCAATTCTCTACCTGCTTAGCAGGGAACTCAAATATATTCAGTGTATCTGAATTAGTATACTGCTCCTTAGGTAAAGCTGAGTTATTCCAAGCAGCAGAGACAGGCTTGGGAGAAGCCCATAACTGTTAGCAGAGGCAGGGCTTTTTGGCTTTCTTCTTTGTCAGCTTAGTGCCAGCTTTTGAAAATGCATGGACAGAGGTTTCAGCAGTGCAGACCCCGCCTGTGCAGGAGTTCCCACACAGCCTGGTTCATCTTCAGTCTGAAAGGATCATAGGGTTTGCTCCTCCATCTCCAGCAGCAAAATACAAGATATATTTGGCTTTCTTGACGTTGCAATGTCTCTTTCTCTGTCTTGGCAACCAATGCCATCTTCCACTTAGTAACAGTAGAAGCAATTCCAGCTTCATCAGTAGGCTGAAACAAGAAAAATATATTAAAACATGGATCAAAGAAAAGAAAATCCATTCATAAATAACACGCACAAAAATTCTGTAAGGTTCATATTTGCATGTATCTGTTTGAATTGCACAACAAGTAAAAAAGCATTTGTGTCATATCCCATTGACTTCCATGAGTAACAGAGACCATTCCTTCCAAAGCTGCTCATGGCCAACGTGGCAATCTCTGCCACCTCTCCAGGCACAAATGGGTTGGCCTTTTTTCTCCTGTTTTCATGAGATAATGGGTAATCCCAGCAACACCTCGGGCACACGTTAATTTAAGGTGTGGGCAGCTCTAGAGAGTGCACAGACACAGCCAGGGCAGGTTGTGCAGCACTGGTGGGCTCTGTGCCACGTGGGAAGAGGAGGGGACCCAAGCAAGCCGAGTGCTTACCTTCTGCATTTGGCCTGGAGGGCTATGACCAAAGAATGAAAGCTAGAGAGAAAAATAAAAACAAAAATAAAAACTGAAAAGGGGAGGGAAAAGAGGAAAAAATGGAAGAGAAGAAAGAGAGTGAGATTTTACAGTGTGTTTAGCTGAGAATAAGCCATGGTTACAGACAGTGCAACAAATCTTTGTGTTGGGAAGCAATACCGACTGCGGGGTGACCCCCAGAGCCAGCTCTGCTCAGCTGAGGCAGTTACCTGCATCCCTTGGGGCATGGGGAAATACGGCCCAGCTGCAGCCTGGGGCAGGCAGGCAGGGAGAGCAGCAGCTGAGATCTTCTGATACTCCAGAAGTGTGCACTGCTAAGGTTGGAGCTTGATTTTGGGCAAGAGTTCAGCTCAACAACTATTGTGCCTGCGGTAAGGGGAGACTTAGACTGGGTATAAGAAAGAAGTGGGCAGTGAGGCACTGCGTGGGCTGCCCAGAGGGGGGGTGGTCCCTGCAGACAGCCCAGGGCAGGGGATGGGCTCTGAGCACTGATGGAGCTTTGGGTGTCCCTGTGCATTGCAGGGGGGCTGGACTAGATGGTCCTCACAGGTCCTTTCCAGCTCAAATGATTCTAAAATTCTATGATTCTACAGTTCTGTGATTCTGCAAGTTCCCTCTTGGCAATTGCTCCAGGAATAGATGTTTCACATGAGGGTCACATTAGGGCAGAAGGGGAGTTATGGTTTGGCCAAAACTGAAGCTGTAGGAGGAGAAGTGGCACCGGGCACATGGGAGCTGCTTCTGTGTGAGATTCAGGTGGGAGCTTTGGGCACAGGGAGAGAACTGCAAGAAGGTAATTTATGCACAGCATCACTTTTTGTAAGATTATTTTCTTAGCAAAGATGGAATGAAGATACAGACATGCACACACCATGTATCAGCTCCTTCATCTGCATTCCCTTACCTTTTCCTCTAACTCTTTTATTTGTCTTTTTTGGCCTTCAATTCTTTCTTCTAGCTCTTTAATCCTCTGTTCAATTTAAAATTTAAGAAAAATATATTAACCAACCGAACACAAACGTACCCAGAAGATGTATTATTTTCAGGGATGTTACTCGCATATATCTCTTCTAAAAAACAAATGTGTGCTTTAAGCCATAGACGAGTCCTCTGTTAGTGCAGCACCACGCACGACAAACCCACGAAAGCCAGGCTGCCATTTCAAGGGATGCTCTGAGGCAAACCAAACCTGGCTCCAACACCAGGGACCCCGGTGCGGCCCTGCAGGGTGGCGTGGATCTCACTGTGCCCCTGCGCTGAGTGCTGCCTGCCCGCTGCAGCACATACCTGCTGGGCGTGCTGGACGAGCTCCATGCGCTCGCGCAGGATTTGGGCGTCCCTCTCCCGCAGCTCGCTCATCACCTGGCGCTTCCACTGCTCTACCGCGCTCTTCAGTTTCTCTTTCTCCTCTTCTGAAAGAAGTTCGGAAATTTTGGCTCCAGCTTCTTGCTGCAGGGCATCATAGAGCATGGCTTCTAATTCCAGAATTTGCTAATCAAAAATAATATATACGGCTGTCAGCTCAACATGGTCATGGGTGGTGGGAGGGTTTAGCGGGGAACTGGTCATCCTTCCTCTGTATGACAAGGGGAGGGCTGGGGGCTGCATCCTGCACAGGGCAGCACAGAGCTCAGCCACAGACAGGGTGCTGGGAGCCCCGTGCTGCAGGGCTGTGGGCTGAGTGGCTGCTGGGAGGGCCCCGGTCCCCCCTTGTGCCACCCAAACACGGGGGGCTCAGCTCCTGCTTTCACGGAGCTGGCGGACGGTTGCGGAAAGGGAAAAGACGAAGTAGTGTGGTTGGAACCTCTGGGCTGATTGAAAATGTCAGAGATGTCTGCTGTGATAATTCAGCTGAATTCAAAACGAGCAATTTGCTCCATCTGAGGTGGCTGTTGCTGCTTTTTTATTATGACTTAGCAGAGTCGGGACGGAGTAACACTCATATTTACAAGAATAACAAGGAATTGCACTTTGGAGCTGCAGACATGGGTGAGAGCAGCAGTAGCTGCTGTGTCGCTGCAAGGATGGTGGGATATACAAGAAGGTTCTCCTTCCACTTGTAGCAATAACCCCAGCAAGCGGGCTGACCATAGCTGCCCTAACAAAACCCCACTGCTGGGAACACGTTGGGCCCCACACCTTGCTTAAACACCATTATACCTCTCTGCTTAAATTGAGTTGCGAATAAAATGGGAAGAACTGAGAAATTCAGTGTCTTCGGGGCAGTTGTATCTGTGTGACAAAGCATTTCTTGGAACAAAATCCTCAGCAGCAATCAAGGGAGTGAAAGCCGTGCAAAAAGCGTGGCGGTTCCGGCTGGTAATCGGCTTGGCTGTGGCTGCAGGGGAGATTAGCAGCAGCTTGTCTTGGGGAGCACAAAGGGAACATGGATGTGAGACAAGTGACACAAATCAGAATGGCTTTTACCGTTGGAATTTCAGGGAAGAACAAAGCTTCCTGGCTGCTTTCAGCCCGCATTTGTGCGTGTGCAGAAACCCACTGCGCTGCCTGAGAATGCGGGGAAGTGCAGATAATCCTCAGCCAGTTCTGCACGGACAAAGGCGCACTTCATTACGCTCCTTCCTTCTGCTCGAGTGGCAGACAAAGAGCGCCAAGCTGAGCACTTTGCCAAACCAGGCTTAAGTCATCCACACAGCACTGAAAAGTGTACTGAAAGCTCTCCCAAGTGGTTTGACATCTGAGTAGATAATGGGCTCCCAAAAAAGAGGTGTAAAAACCCGTTGCTTCTCAGGAAGCATAACTGTCCTCAGGATTTAAGGGAAACCAAAAGAATAGGCTAAATCTATAGGTCAAGGTGTGCATTTATGTCTATATTATGACTACACAAGTACTTTCACTGGAGGAAGTAGAACAGCTGCGGGCTGAGGAGGTGGTTGAAATGGCACAGGATCCATTACTGCGTGCAATGAACCTCACCTAACAGCAGTTTTGTTTCAAGCGTGCAGAATCCCATAATATCTCCAGGTATTTTGGTGGCAGAGACAATAATCTAAGATTTAAGGGAAAGTCTAGGCTAAAATCTCTCTTTCATAAAGAAAAGCACTGTCATTCATTAACTACAGCCTCTGCTAAATTTAAATTTGTGTTTAATAACTTTACATTTAGGTCGTAATCCTGCAGGGACCATGCACACCCAAGGACCACCATCCCCAAGGAGCTCACTATGAGATCAGGGCACAGAGGATTTGCTTAGCATTCCAGCCATGCAGTCCTTGGGTCACTCCATGAGCAGCAGTGGCAGAAGCAGAGAGCACTTCTGGAGACAGCACAGCACACACCTTACAGGGGGGAAATGGGTCCCTGTGGCACTGCCCGGTCCTCACCTTGTGTGCCTGGTCCAAGGACTGCTTCCTGAAGTCCAGCTCCTCATCCAGGTAGCCTTTCTGCTTGCTGAACAGCTCCTGGTGCACAGGGAGGTGCAGTCAGTGCTATGCCTGCCCTTCCTGCCTTCCTGCAGTTCCCCCCCTCCCCGTTCCCATACCTTTTCATTCTCCAGATCCAGCATCTTCTGCTGCAGTGCGGACTCAGTCACCTCAATCTGCTGGAGCCACTGCACACACAAAGAGAGCAGGGCTGAGGCAGAGGCTGGGGGCTGCTGGGGCATACAGCCACAGGCAGCAGTCAGCCCTCACTGGAAATTCAGAGTGCATCTTTGCACTGCAAACATGCAGTTAGCTTCACTGATTGACAGGGGAAGGATGGAACCTACTGTGACACCTTCACTTTTATAAGAATTGGTGATGGAAAAAAAACATTAGTTCCAAGTTTGCCATTTGCCCTCCAACATTTCCCTAATTAAATAGCTTTTTAAACCAAAGTTTGTGCACATGGCTCGAATTTTCTCTCTATTTTGACAAGAGCCCATTCAGGTATAGTGCCCTATAGGGAATCATGGCCTTTGCTGAACACCCTCCAGTTCATCCCCAGCACCTACAGCAGCTGCTCTGAGCACCAGGGCTCATCGTGGGGCTCCGCAGCCATTACCTTTTCAGCCAATGTGAGAACTGTCCTTGCTTGTATGACAACCACTTGCTCCTCGTTGGTCAGGTTCTGCACAAGATCAGAGCAGAATTACAACAAGTCCCGGCGCCTGGCATGTAACCCAGCACTGGGCCACTGCTGTGTGAGATAAATACCAAATTAAATCATTCGAGCAACAATAAACTAAGGCAAATAAAAATAGCATTGTAACGCAGCGTTGCTGTAGGAACAGCTGTAATTAACTACTAATGCTGAATGGTGATCACACTGGTGGGGAGTTCTTCTAAAACTCTGGCATTAAGAAAGAAGATGCAGACACCAGATCTTGTTTTTGTCCAGCAGGGAATAAAAGCAGCTGCACCACACAGAACTGAGCCTTGTGAGACGTGCTGTTAGAGGAGAGGTGCAGTCCTTGGCCTTTCCTTGCATGCACAACAGGTGTGACTGCAGGCACAAGGCTGGAGCAGCAGGGTGGGAGGTGAGCGCTGGGCATAGGACTGACCTGCCATCACCACTTCCAGTCCCGCATGGCCTGACATGAACAAGGGCTCATCTTTCTGCCTTTCCCAGGGCCAGCCTCACCCACTTGGGGTTTATGCTTGGGTTTATGCGTATGCTTTTATTCTCCACACCCCAAGGATTTTAGGATTTGTCACGCTTCTGCCAATACAAGCATCCTTAACTGCAGCAGCAGTAAATATTGCTAATTACTTCAGTATCTTCTGATTGCTCCGCTATCTCCTAGCTTCAGGGCTGTCTGGAGGGGCAGATGGAGGGTCTGAGCAGTGAGGTGCTGTTCTGACTGCTCCATGTGCCCCATGCACAGGGACACCCACCTGCAGCTGCAGTGCCTCTGCTACACAGGTGTGCGGGTGCAGGTAAGATGTGTATGTGCGCAATCACTCCAACTCGATACAGGTGAAACACTTTCAAACTTCTTACTATTTGTTTCTTCTTCTCCTACTGCTGTTGTAACTTGTTGCGTAACATCCTGCTTCCATTTAAACGTTTTTGGCATTGGACAGAACTAAAACACACAGCAGTTAATGGAAATGTAAAGCAAATGCAGAGAACAAACCATGTGTGAGCAGCAGCGAGAAAAAAAAAAACAGAAGCATGAAAATCCAAAATTTCCAAGTATTTTCTAAACCATTCATTGGCAATTTAGAAGCAATACTGTGGTATCGAGGTCCTGTGCAGCATTTGCAAGAAGGCACTCAACAAAAACCTTGACAAGCTGGGGAGCACATAGCATGCAGCTCAGCGCCTGCTCTGCAGACAGCTTTGGCCATTGCAACCCAAGCAGCTTTGCTACAATAAACGTGAGGACAACGCATACCAAAGCATGCACAATATATTAAAGGAACATACACTTACGGCGTTATCCCCTAAAATGTCCAATTTTTTCATCAGCTCTGCCACTACTATGTCCTAACAAGAGAGGAATGGAAAAAGCAGGAGTCAGAACAGAGTGTCGGATTTGATTTAGAGAAAGGAGAGCCAGACGTGGGGATCCTTACTGTGACACCTTCTGCCTCGCAGTAAACCTGGAGAGGGCTTTTCCCCTCCGTGAAGGGAACGTGGTGGAAGTTGATAGCAGGCGATCTTCTTTCTCTCTCCTGAAAGAAGGATTTTCTGATTACTGCACTGCTGTTGTTGTTACACGCACCAGGATTGCCTCCAGCAGCTGGCAGAGCAGCCCTGCCATGGGCACGGCGGCGGTGCTGGAAGTAACTTGGGGTACTTTTCCTCTCGTCAGCACCTTCACTGAGCGCTGTGTCTTACAACAAGGCAGTCGGGACGGGCCCAGCTGTGGTGCCCCAGCCCCAGTGACACGCAGTGTGGGGCAGCAGCACAGCCCTGCGGCACCAGCTCACCTCCAGCTCCAGGATCCTGAACTCCAGGAGCTCGTTCTGGTCTTTGACGTCCTGCACATCGTGCTTCAGGCGAGCCTCCTCTGCTTCCATTTGTTTGAT
Source organism: Lagopus muta (assembly GCF_023343835.1). Taxonomy (NCBI): domain Eukaryota; kingdom Metazoa; phylum Chordata; class Aves; order Galliformes; family Phasianidae; genus Lagopus; species Lagopus muta. The sequence continues at coordinate 65,319,155 of NC_064437.1, read as the reverse complement.
CTGTACAAGAAAGCAATACGCCTTGGTACCATTTTCTGCATTCCGTAAGCAATAGATGTTATTTGAATAATACCAGTAGAAGTGCTGGGCACCTTTTCCACAAGCTCTTGGTTCCTTCTGTACAGCGCTTGCTTCTCCTCAATCCACTTCATGTCCTGGGAAACACAAATGGTTGATAGCATGGGTGAAAACCAGCGGTGTTTGGCACAAGCACAGCAGCATGTCATTCATTAAGTCACACATACAGAGAGGAATGATGCTGCATAGGAAATTGCAACTCTGCTATTTGCCTGTGATGCAGCAGAGCAACTCTTCCATCTTATTTGAGAAAGTCTGGAGCGTACAAATGGGATTTAAAAACTCTAATGACTAAAAAGAACTCAGGTTAAAAAATGTTTGCCTTCAGAGGGCTATGTCTCACCACCCAGTTGCTGTTAAATTTTGGTCATGTGGATGCAAGTCATGCTGGTGGACATGGGGAAGGCAGCCAGCAGCCTGCACTGGGCACTGCCTCCCACCCCCAGCTCTGACAGCTTCCCCACCTTATCCCTCCTTCAACATAGCAAACTCTTACTGAGATACAAGGAAAGCTGGCGATGGAAGCTTACTGTAATGCATGCAGACCAAGTGTTTCGTTAGAGAATGGCCATCCTTCCCTCACACTCCCCCTGCCCACCCTGCACTGCACTGCCCCTGGGATGGAGCAGGAGCTGAGAGCATTACCTGCCCCTGCTCTGCCAGGGCCTTTTCCAGGTCCTCTATCTGAGCCTGGGATCGGTGTATCTCTGCTTGGAGCTGCTCACGTGTCTGTAGGAGAGGAGGGAAAAACACCACAGAAATAAATAAGTAAATACAACTTTCCCTAAAAGCTGAAAGCTAACACAGATACGGAAAATGCTCAAAACATCAAATCCTTTTCACAAATAATTTTAGCAGCTCTATGGCAGGGTGAATTCGGGGCTAAGCACGCAGCATTGGTCACTCACTGTAAAACGAAGCCTACAAGATGGCACGACAATTTTAAGATTTTAGATGAACATTCTGGTGGTAGGTACAAGAATGGGACACATGGCTTCTTACAGCCGACCACAGGAGGTGCAGCTGGCAGCCCTCTGTGCTCCACAGCGAGGGGGTTGACACCAGCAGGCAATGCATGCATTCGTCTCGCCATGAAAACCAGTGCAAGGAGTGATGTGGGACTCAGCAGAGAGCACACTGTGTGAGCAGGGACACACAGACAGCACACACTGCTCCCTGTGCGCTCAGTGCCCTTCCTTCTGCTCCTACTGCACGGTATGCCATTCTCACCAACGCTCATAGCTTCCTTCTTAAATATCCAACGCCTCCCTGCCTTTTTGCTGGAGAGTACATGGAACTGTCAGTAGCTGTTTTATTCATCAAATGCTATGTTTATAGAACATTTTCTTTTCTCAAACCATTTATCTGCTCTTTATCCTGTCATTTGCAAATGAAAATGATCCTTTTTTATCGCTATGCCCGCATCTTTCTCTTAGGCTTCAGACTGCCAGCTGAGAGCACCCTTACTGGCTGTGTTCTCCCTTGCACTCTGTGGCCCAGCAGCTACACAACACACTGTGTCCTTGTAGCACAGAGCAGATTCCTCTTGACCAGAACGTCTTACATCTGATAAGACATCAGGTAAGGAAATGCCACTAGAGGCGATGAAGCTGCGTGGCCATGTGAGCCAGGCAGACAGGCAGAGCTGCACAGGGCACTTGGAAACCTCATTAAGAAGATGAATTTTGGGGCTATAATCCATATTATGAAGAATCAAATAATTAGAATCCAGAGGAACTGAATAACAGGCATTATGCATTTAAGGTCAACCACAGTGGACTTTTATAGAAAGAGAGCTTAATTTTAAGGATTTCCCATTAAAAATCTGGCTGAATTTCTCTTAATCTGAACACGAGGTGAAAACAGCAGAAGGAATTCACCTCGGCAAGCAGCGCAGGCTGCAGTGGGCTGGGCAGGAGGGAGGGAGTGGGGTGGGGATGGGGACGGGACCCCCCCATGGGACCCCAATCCCACAGCCCAGCCAGGTGCCAGAGGGCAGCTGACAGCTGCAGTGTGAAGAGGTACAACAGCACGGTGCACACAACAACAGCCCTTTAGTGCATGTAATATAAGCCATTTAGACCTTAACTTCTCGCTCTGCATCCAATGTTCCTCCGACCTGTTCCTGCAATAGAGCGTAAGCGCGCTGCAGAGCCTGGTACTCCATCGTCAGCTGCCGGAACCGCAGTTCTGTCTCTTCTTTGGCCATGCCCTGAAATTGTTCAAAACAAGAGGTAATGAGTTAAAATAATAACAGTAATAATAACAGATGAGTGGATAATTGCTTTCTCTGGAAGCACTTCTCTAGAAGTGCTGAAGTCACTACTATTAGAATGCAATTTGGGAAGTGCAGCACTGAAGACCTTGTTTGTGTGCTCACAGTATTGCTCTTCTGTCCAGTAATCACCTCCTGCATACACCTTACTAAGATAAAATATACAATTATATAAAAGAAACAGAGAATTTCCCCCTCCTTGAGAAGATGAAGACTTCTATCTGAGTCATACACTAGCGACTGGATGACCCTATATTACTTTACTAGCAAAGCCATCACACTTGAAGGTGAAACCAAGCTTTCTTGCACCACGAATAGGTTTCCAGTCTGCAGATTGACTCACACCTAACATCTCAATTATTAAAACAGGAATCTGGAGATACCAGTTGCAGAAATGGTGACATCAACAGGAAGAGCACCTTTCGTCTTCTTTCCCCTCCTTACCACATCCAGCACTGCGTGCTTCCATGTCAGGCTGACCACAATATTTCACTCTACATGAGATGAAATGACACTGTGGGTGCGTGCAGAAGCTCAGAGCTATCTGCACGGGGGGAAATGGCAATAGAAGAGTGAAAAACAAATAGGTTCCAAAAAATAGATTCAGCCTCCTGCAGTGCAGCTCACACCTGGCAACCACTTGTGTATCTTTTAGGGTAGAAATATCATTGTTTAAGTTCCTTTTCAGAACCAAGAGATCTTATTACAACCTATGAAACAGTCAAAGTGACAGAAGAGAAACTGCAGCTATCGTAGCCTGCAATGGCTGCTGTCACTGTTAGCAAGTGGTGTTTGTTACAAGGCTCTTGTTAAGCTGAGGAACAGGGCTGGCATACACCAGGGAGTGCATCTGTAGGGAAGAGGTGCAGAATGCTGGAAACAATCCTTTCCCTTCATTATACACACTCAGAGTCCCAGAAAAGCCATATCCTCAGAGCATTGCAGGGAGCCAGCTCTTCCCAGCACCGTGCTGGCTGCAGAACCCAGGGCAGCACGGTCGTACTGCTCATGGCTGCACTCGTGCCAAGCTCCGGATGACAGAGGAGAAGCAGGGTGCAGGTTGAGTGCAGGAGAACCACGGGAGCAGGCCTTCCTCAGGGCACCTGGGACCTCCCCTCTCCAGACCCACTCTGGACCCAGTGTCCTTAGGATAACAGTATTTCCAGTTAGGCTAAAAGCTGTGAAGTTACCAAAAACCTGAGACCCAGAAACATTACCCATCACACCCAGTGTGACATCAGCACCAGTCTGTAATGCTGTGGTCAGAGCCGACCAGAAGTGGACAGACCAAGGGTTCCACTGCACAGTAACAGCAGGTTCAACGCCCAAAACACACCACGCAGCTCCGTGAATACCTCTTCCAGGTCATCATCAGGGGTGCACGGGGTCTGGTCCGTCCGATCCGTTTGATATGAGATAGAGGAACCATCAGACTCCAAGGAGGCTTCTTCATCGTAGCCGAAAAACGTCTCCACCACCGGCTTCTGGCCAGAGAGAGGTGTCAGCGTGTCCTCGTGCCGTGCCCCGCACTCAGCCGCTGGGCCTGGCTTGGGAGGGCTGTAGGAACGCTCTCCTACCCTGCAGCTGGTGGGGTTTGTGTGCACACCCCGTTGGACACCACCCCCAGCCCTGCCCCCAAGCCATGCCATGGGGGCAGCCTGCTTTGGCCCTGCACTCACACCCCGTTCCACCCCCAGCCCTCACAGCCGCTCTGCCCACCGTGCCCATCACAAACCAACTGGGTTTTTTTTTTTTGCTTTTTTCTTTTACCTTAGGAATTCTTGTCATTTTTTTTCTTTGCTTCCTATACCTTAACAGCTTATCACGTTCCTGGAACAGCAGATACAGAGCAGTTAATTAAGTTAACCACTGCAGTTTTCATAGTCACGAGGCAACCTAAGATGGCAGTGCTGGACTGGTTTTAATTTTGCTCCAATGTCTTCTGAGTTTACAGTAAACAACTGTCAAATGCTCTTCGTGGTCATGAAAATCCAAATAGCAGAACAAACGCAGGACAGCACAGGCAGCGCTCTGCACCCTGCTCCATGCAGTGAGGCTCTGTGCTGGGACAAAAACAGAGCCCAGCCCTCTGACTGCTCTGTGCCACGCATGCATGTCATCGCCCAGATTGCACAGAATTCTGAGGCTGTTTGCAGCAGGCACATCCAAAACCAACAACATTAACAGCAAGCCCAAGCCAAACCCGCCTGCATTCCCCAAGGATGTGCAGCTCTCAGAGACTCTGATGAAGGGGCTGAGCCTGTTCTGCTGCCAACCAATTTTTCTCTTTGCTGGTAATTATGACTCTCTTCATAGAGTGCTATTAATTTTTTATTGTGCTGATTACTTTATTATTGTTATTCTGGATGGCACATCCATGCAAACTCTGGAGCTGAAGAGCCAGTGAGTTCCTACAAGGATGCTCTCCCACTGCCTCACCTCAGCCCTTTGCTGGAGGGCGTGCTTATGCTGGGACACTCCTGCATTATCCGCAGTGACAGAGAAAAATCAAACACCTTTTTTTTTGCTTGGCAACATAAGCTTGCTGCACACTTAGCAATGGAAAGCAAAATGGTACAGACGTTTGGTACATATTGGTGGCTAAACTTAATGAAATCTTCAGCACCAAGAGCAAAGGGATGAGCTGTGCAGGGCCCTGTAGGGGAGCTGCTGTGGGTACGATGAGGCAAGGCTGGGATATCCTTCCAAAAACACCCCAGTGATGTGGCAGAGCTGTCCCACAGATGGGCACCACGTGCTGTGCCACTGGGACGAGCCGGCCCTGCTGCCATCTGTGGTGTCCTTGGGACAGGGGAAAGCTTTCCTCTCTCAGCAGAGCTCTGCTCCACACTGGCACTGCATTGTTATACAAAGAACAACTACTGGTAGGGCCTTCAGTGACAACAGCACTGGAACAGACACTGAGTTACTTTGCTGTCCAGAAAGGGAGAAAAGTGACAATAAGTGTCTCTTGTGTGCTTTTCATGACCTGCATTTAAAATATATAAAAAGATGAGGGTAAAGTTAGCCTCTCACGTACCATGACACTCTTCACATAGCCAGCAGTTTCCAGGGTCTAACAAAAAAAAGAATGAAATAACTTCAGTAAAAGTGCATAAAAGAAATAACCCACAAATAAAACAAACACACTTTTCTTGAGGAGTGGTCTGGTCACAGTATGTGAAACACTTTCATCTGCTCTTTTCAAAGAGTGAGCACAAGTTAGCAAAGAAGAGAAAACCAGAGCACAGTGCTGCAGAATGTGTCCCTCGTTCATGCAGCAGCTGCCCCCAGGCCCGGTGCTGCTCTGGCTGAAGGAGTCTGGGCAGTTTGCTTTGCTGGTGCAGGATCCGGCCGCTGGCGTGTGTGTGCTGGGAGCACTGCAGTGGTTGTGCTGTGCAAGCACTACATGGGATGAAGGATTCTGTCCAGATGCTGTCCCACATATAACCTAGATTCAGGTCAGTGACTGCTGATCACAGACACCAGCTGTGCTCCCTCTGCTGCTGTGCCCTCCCTTGGGCTTCCCCTCCTCTGTGTGTCCTCAGATGGCCTCCTGTCAGTGGGGCACTGTTCCACCTTACCTTAGAGAGCTCATCAATGATATTCTGCTGTTCGATGATTTGTAGTCTCAGCAGATCCACTTCTCTTTCTTCCTGGCTGTGGTCGAGGTCATTTAAGGAGCTCGGTCTCCGCATTGCTCCTGCTCTTTGCCTCTGAAAGAAACCCATGTGGCAAAAGAGGAAACGATCCAGAGGCTTTGCTGAAGAGCTGCATTCAGCCTTTCCCATTCCCAGCTATTAATGCACTCATCTAGCAGCTGTGCTCACAGCTGCCCCTTGGTTCTGCGGTTCTGCCCACATCCCAGGCCATTCTCCTGCTGGAGAAGGCACTCAGGGGGCTGTGGCCACCAGCTCTGCCTGCTGTGCTGTGCACTCGTGTCCATCTGCAGCAGCCCAGGTTGCCGTGCTCTGGGATGATGAGGGGCTGAGGTTGGCCCTGTGGTGATGGCATCTATGAGTGTCACCACCAACAGCCATTGCTTGTGGCTGCCAGCAGTGCTGGAGGTAATGCTGGAGGGGAAGGGAGAGCACAGCAGGTGCGGGCTCCCTTGGGTGATGGGGTGACTGTGGTACAAAAGGCAAAGCTGAAGTGAACTGCTATGTGTTTGTGCTGTAACAGCGCTCTGTGACCGAGCAGCCATCTGATCGACATCCACAAAGCTCACACAGTTCCTTTTCTTCACAACTATTGTTCTGTCAGGCCAAAATAAAGCACGTTATGCAAAAGAAAACAAGTTGAAGCCACAAACCACTCAGGACATCACAGCAAACAGCAGAAAGGAGAAGGAGTTCCCAACCACCTCACAAGCTGTGGTGCTGCTGCTGCGTTGCCCTGTGGGCACGGGTTGCCTGTTCTGGGATGGCTCTCATTCCCAAACTTACCATTGCTATGTTTTCCTGCGTTACAAATTTTAATTTATTTTCCATTCGACGTAAGGCATGTGACAGCTCTTCATTCTTCCTGCTGAGGCGTTTGTTTTTGTCCAGGATGGGCTTGTACTGACTTTCAGCTTCTCTGAGGCGTTTTAACTGAAAAATTAAGAGAGAATTGGCACCTCAGGAACAATTATGTTTTATCAAATAAATTAATCATTTTCTTTCTCTACCATAGTAGCAGTACTTTCTCTTAATACGTAGCAGAATATATCAGGAAATTCTTGGTATAGCTCATTGGGGAGTGGGTTGTTCCTCACTTGTGTGGTTTGCAACAAATATAGCATGTGGGGAACGTATTTATTGAAAATAATTATAATCACAGAATCACTGAGTGGTTTGGGTAGGAAGGGACTTCATGAATCTCCAACCCTCTGCCACAGGCAGGGCCACCAACCTGCACATTTAATGCTAGACCAGGCTGCCCAGAGCCCCATCCAATGACCTTGAACACCTCCAGGGATGGACGGGGCATCCACAGCCTCTCTGGGCAGCTGCTCCAGCACCTCACCACTCTCGTAGCAAAGAACTTCCCCCTGACATCCAACCTCAATCTGCCCTCCCTCAACTCCAAACCATTTCCCCTTGTCCTGTTGTTATCTGCCCTTTCCAGGAGTTGATTCCCCTCCTGTTTGTAGGCTCCCTTTAGGTACTGAAAGGCTGCAATGAGGTCACCCTGCAGCTTCTCTTCTCCTCGCTGAACAAGCCCAGCTCCCTCAGCCTGTCTTTGTAGGGGAGCTGACAACTCTTGCCAATTCCTTCTTAAAAAAGACACCGTTTTATAAGCAAAAATCAGTGTGATCAGTGCTGTAGCAGCGCAGTGCCCATCCCAGCAGCTCACCAGCTCGTTCCTCTCCTCTGACAGCAGCGCATTGCGGTCCTCCAGCTTCCTGATGATGGCGCTCAGCTCGGCGATTTTCAGTTGGAAGCGCCGGGCATCCTTTTCATCCAACTGCTGTTCCTAAAACAAAGATCAACTGCAAATAACTGCTCCTAAGTGCGCAGGGAATAGCAGTGTTATGCAAAGCTCAGCCTCCTTTTTATCCCAAATCCAAATATTTCAAAGCTATCAGATGGAAGAGTGTAAGGTACGCCTTAGTGGAGCTGACCACTGAGAGCTGCAAGATGGGACCGATGGAAAGGCAAGAGTGAAAATGTAACAAAGTATGCAAATGCAAAGTATGTATATGCAAATACAAGGTGGCAAATGCTGAACTTGGAAATAGAAAACATAAAAAAACAAGGCAGTGTTTCCAATGTATGCCACTGTTGAACTGAGTGTTTCAGACACGTCACCCACTCCGAGGACTTTGTTATAAGATGGTATCAGAAGTACTGACATACAAATGGGGAAAATCCATGCAATTATACCATTGCATAAGCTCTCTTCCATAAAGCTGTGGCCCTTATTGGGTAGAGTCACTCGTAAAGCAAATGGGGCAGCAGTTTATCTGAGTGAAAATGCTTAAATCAATTCATAAATGAAGAGAAATACAGGTAGGTGCTCTCATTCAGAATCAGAGAAAAGTTACATCTATTTACAGGTGTGACGTGCTATTTTTTCCTCCTCTGTACTTATTCTGATGTTTGGCAGAAGTTGAGCACAAATCAAAAGAAGCAAATTAGTGCTCTCAGTCCCGGTGGCACTTTCAGGAGGTCTATGATTCCTCATTCAACAGGTGCAGGAGAGGCTTGGGATAAAGAACAAAATAGATCGCTTTGCTTATGTGTGACTATTTACACTTCTACTGAGAAAATTAAGGCTGTTGCAAAGGAAATCTTGATGAGAATCAGCAATGGAGAAAATTGGCAAATGTGAGACATACAAGGTTAGTTAACTGAAGCTTTCTGCTGTTAGCAAATTAAGGCAAAAGCAGAAAGGTGCTGTTGTTACAATTAAAAAAAAACAACAAACAACATCGTGAAAAGATGACTAAGATTTCATGTTTTGGATATTGTGTTGTAGAAAAGAGATATGAAAGAAGAGGTTAACAGGCTTCTAATTGACCTTCCGGCCCACTGAAAGCAATTGCAGCGTGAGGATGGAGGAGCAGGGAGTGCGGCACGCGGGGCTTCCAGTGATTGTGCACCGGGCACCTTCACCCGCCTCCCTCTGTAAAGCAGCCTTGCACATCTGCTTGCACAGTACATTGTCAGCAGTTCCAACAGCTAGCACACATACATCACTTGGTTAGAAAAGCATTTGCATCATTTGTTGGCAAGAATTGTGTCAGACGGTCAAATTAAGGCAGGTGGTAGAAGAATGGTACGGTAAGGAAAGGAAAGAAGAGAGAGAGGAAAATTTTCACCCTGGTATCAAAAACAAAGGAAACCAGAAAACAAAACGACAAACAAGCAAAAGCTCTCCCATAATTTGGTTCGGTTTGAAATGTTAAACATCCAGCTAATGAACGAGAGCGAGAAATTAACGCCTCTCTGTTTCCCTTAGGGTCACTATGGGAAAGCTGTTGCTCGCAGGGCACTCATCAAGATCCTGTCATTTGGTGTCATTTGGTCATTCTGCTCGTTCGTTTGTTTAGGTGAAACCACGTGAAAGTGCTTACGGGGCTTCCCGAATGATCTGAAGCGTCTCCTGCACCACTTGCATAAGGAAGTTCCCGCTTGGGGCTGCCCAGGTGCCGGTCAGACTCTTTGATCTGGGACAGTTGTTCATCTAAAGCCTCCTTTTGGAGCTGCAGTCTCTGGGCATGCCCGGCTTGAACCCCTAACTCTCTTTCCAGCACGTAGACTGCTCTGTCTTTAAACTTAATCTCCTCCATCTATAAGGAGAACAGAACACAATCACACACACATGCAGCAGCTCGGCCGTACGAAGCGCCCTACAGCCCAACCATTGCCACAGAGCCAACCCCTGGACATGAAGACAAACCCTCCTCTTGCAAACACAACAGCAAGGAAAAATGGACAACAAACAAACCCAGCATTGCTTCAGTAACTCCTGAGCATTGTGCATGCACGTGTGGCCGACCGACAGCCTCTACAGACCGCCCCAACTTTTCAGGAGTTTTTCTTTAAAGCAGTTAGGAGACAACCCGCAGTTTCAGTACCACTTCAGAACACCCCCCTTCACCTCAGTGAACAACAAAAGTAAAAGGGATAAAAAAAATAATAACTTTGAGAGAAAGAAGTTAAAAGTTGAACATTGTCAATGCTCGAAAGGTTTTTCTTCCCAAAAGTTTCCCTGTTGAGTGATTTCCTTGATGATCTCCACAGCAGGGCAGCCCTGGGCTCCTCGGGGCAGTGCAGACAGGACGGGGCCAGGGCTGCCAAGGACAAGCAGTTGTGCACTGGGGCATTTGCCTGCAGATGTGTGCAGTGCTGCAGCACGACCTCAGGCCCTTCACAGCTGCACTGTGCTCATACACACAGTGTGTGAACGTGAAGCATTAGGTGCACACACACACCTCTGGGTGGCCAGCTGTGCTTACAGGGAGTGGATCTGGGAAGCTCGAGATTGCTAAAGCACACCCACTGAAGCGCCTGTGCTCTCCAGGCACAACACGTGCATCCTGGGCAAGTGAGGTTTTAAGCAGTTCTGAAGCTGGACACATTTCGTTTAAAGGGACGCTTTTAAAACAAGGCCTGCTCAAATAAGAATGCTTTGCCATGCGAGGACTGGATTTGACACGTTTATCTCTTTGTGATAGCTTTGTCTGTGACCTGGAAAACAGTGTGAAAACTTGGGGAAGAATGGCACAGCACATGGACACGTCTCTCCAAGGATGTTGTCCCTGCCTCCCGGGAACAAGTGCAGGTTCTCTTTGTAAAATGCTGAAAACAGGAGCTGCTCAGCTGCACATTAGTATGGGTGCTCTCAGGAATTCCATTAAGGCAATGATCTGCTGACTGTGACTCAGACATGTCTGTAGAGGTCCTTCTGCTAAATATCTAAACAGTTAGAATCATAGGCTGGTTTGAGTTGGAAGGGACCCTAAAGATCATCCAGTTCCAACCCCCTGCTGCAGGCAGGGACACCTCCCGTAGCCCGGGTTGCTCACAGCCCCATCCAGCCTGGCCTTGAATGCTTCCAGGGAGGAGGCATCTGCAGCCTCATTGAGCAAAGAGATCAATAGAAATCAATATGGATCCATAAAGGAAAAGATAATGCACCATCAAACGATTATTTGCTTAAAATAGGTAGAATGTTGGTGGTTATCTCTATTTTTGTGAAAGCAGAGTCATGGTACTACACAAACAGCACTTTAAAAGGAATAAAGATACAGCAGAAAATGCAAAGGATTTGTAACACAGTGCCTCAGCAGTGGTCTATGTTTTAGAAAAAAACTAAAAGAACATGTGGTGAACAGCTGAGGAAGCATCAGTGGTCACATTTCCTTTCTTAGGATGAAATTCACATTCATGAAGCACATAAAACAATTTGATGCTGCCATCTCACTATTAAAGTGAAATGGTGTGGAAGCAGTACCAAAGGAAGGAAGCATTTCACTACAGTTGTTATCCAGCACATTTCTTCCTTGCATCACAGACACCAAGAGGAGGGGAAGATGAGGTCCTGGCAGCAGTGCCAACCATGAGCACAGCTGAGACCAGTTATGCAAACCTAATTGCATGCGGAGCACAACGTGTTGTCCTCTCCTTGTGCTCTCCAGTGCAGTTCCGAGCACGGTTTCACACTTAGCTGGTCTTAAGCCTTGTGGCTCTTTTAAAATGCATTATTTCCACAATGATTTTAAAACCTACATGTAGGTTTCCCTGCTTGGGAAATTTCTACTTGTGATGTTCTTGGGGCTTTGCAAATTCTGCAGACACCTGCATTTGAGGCACGTGAAAGAAAGGCAGCCCTCCATGGGCAGCAGCTGAGATGTCAGTGAGAGCAGCCCTTTGCAGCAGAGCCATTCCTTAACAACCTCCCTGCCTGCATCGTGTCCCAGACAGCAGCCAGGGTGTGCAAGGGGACAGCCAGCAGGTAGGGAATGTGAGGGGACAACACTGGCCAGAGAAGGACTCTGTCTGCAGGCTGACTGAACTCCAGCCAAATGTTTGTGACGTGCCCAGGGAAAGCAGCATGCTGACACATGGACACTGGCACAGGCTGCCCAAGAAGGCTGTGGATGCCCCATCCCTGCAGGCATTCAAGGCCAGGCTGGATGTGGCTCTGGGCAGCCTGGGCTGCTGGTTGGTGACCTGCACACAGCAGGGGGTTGGAGCTGGATGAGCACTGTGGGTCTTTTCAATCCAGGCCATTCTATGGTTCTATGGATGGTGATGGGCTGGGTCAGATCCAGCCCTGCAAAGCACTCGCATTCCTGAGTGGGGTGGCATCATATGGAGGCCATATGAATGCATCTGAATTCATGTATCTGCTGCTTTACATTGTTTTGAAATGTACAAATTAAAAATTGAAGTTTACTGAAACCAGAAGGGACGTTGCCATATGGACTTGTTACTGTCTGCAATATGACTCTTGTCTTTTACGTTAACATCTTGGAAGCATCTGAGCCAGGAGAACTTGGTTTTCAGTAATAGTTTGAGGGTTTTGAGAAGTGTTTCCCTTTCATAAAGAACAGAGTTTTCCACGGAGCACCACACCAGCTTGGAACATCATGGCCCTCCCCCGTGAGGTGCCAGCGGCTCCATTGAAACCAACTGTGGCCAAGTCAGTGGAACAGAGAGAGCTTGATGTCATTCAGGAAGCACTTAGGGCCTGGTAAAGTGATGGCATCGTGTAATTTAATTAGTACAGTTAGATAATCTGATTCATTGAAGCAGGAATAAAAAAAGTTTGATTTCCAAAGGCAATTTAGAAAACATGACATTCAGTCGCTCTGTTCTTCATAACTAAGGACATATTTATTTTATAACTTCTACATTAGAGGCCATTAGCGTGGATTTTATTGTAATGCCTTAAGTTTATTTAGGATGTACATTAGCCATCCTTTCACTGTGATGTATTAAATCAATGCATCCAGCAGTGTATGTTTAGAGAAGAATCACTTACACTGCAGGATATTTGAACAGCACTGACAGATCAGTTGGTTGTAAATTGTTTTAACGTCCTCATCTTAAAAGAAAATAATATATGAGGGGAAGAAGCAATGTGAATTCTGAGAGAGCGGGTGGCAGAGTACAGGGAGAGCAGTGCTGCAGGGCGTTCCATGGAGAGACCACACTGCATTGCCTTCACATGGGGCCATTTTATTCCTGGTGCTGGTCTAGTTGGCTTTGATTTAGCTTTCTTAATACTCAAGTGAGAATGGGTTAGAAGAGACATTTATGAGTTTATCCTGAGACACTGCATACCTTTACAAACATGGCAGACCCCAAAAGATGGTAGCATCAAATAAATACTGAAAGAAAACCCAAAATACACCACATTGGAGTATGGGTGTTAAATATGTTCCTGTGTTCTTGGGAATGGTAGCAAGGTTAAGAGAGTCCTGCAGATGGGCTGTGCTGCACTCAGAGGCTGTGGGGGAATGGCAAGGCAAGCAGCCAGCTGCCAGTGCAGGAGGAGCTGTTCCAAACTCCAGAAAGTGCAGGTGGCTACCAGGTTTGCTTGCAAAGACTTCCCTTCCATGGGGAATTCTCCTGTTTTTCTTTAAGTGGCACATTCTAACATCCCCAACTAGCTTCCAAGTCCATTGGATTTGTATTCTGAAGCTGTTGGTGTGTAGCTTTTGAGATCCAATCTGTCGTAGCTGAAACTCAAATGGTCTGATGAGCTGATTGAAACACACAGATGCAGCAAGGCTCAGATGGGTCCACGGAGAGGGACTGTCACTGTCTGCCCTGGGGGAAAGCCACTGAGGGGGGACGCAGAGGGGAGAATTCCTCCTGAGCACCCTGCAGAGTGGTGGGGTCGTCACCTCCAGGCTGCAGGGCTCAGGACTCTAGGATGGGAGAAAACAGCATGTTGGGATTGCATACAGCTTGTTATGGAATGTTTACAGGAACCAGCAATGGGGAGGGATGGAAGTTGGTCAGTGAGGAGCAAAGGGTGGGGAAAGAGAAGGGGAAAGGGATGAAAGGCTGCAGGAGGCCAAAAAGCATGGCTATTTTGTGGGATTCCCCTCACACAGCTGGCAACAAAAGGCCTGTTCCTCACATCTGAAACATGGCTTGTACCAATAAGCACTGACAGAGGTAAAAAGAAGCTCCATACAAAATCATCCCATAGCAGGTTTAAAAAAAGACATTTGGACATCTCTATTAGCAATCAGAAAATGGGTCTGGAGTAAGCTCCAGAAGTTTGGTTGCCCATCCTCATGCATCTAAGCAGCCCAGCACTTTCATTGAACCGCTATCAATAACAAAAGCGTTAGTAAAAGCACCGGTACAGACAGCAACACATACCAGCCTGCGGATTTCCCTCTCACACTCCCTCTTAATCCTGGTGATTTCCTCTTGGTGCAGGTGATACACGCTCCTTATCTCTGCGGCTTTAATTTTGTCAGCTTGGATGACCATAGTCAGAGCCTCCTCCACTTGTTTCTTAGCCCCCTTAAGTTCCGAAATTTCCTGCTGCATTTTTATTTTCTCTACCTCGAAGCCCCTCTTGGCCTCCTCCTTGGCCTCTGTCAGCAGCACGGTTTTCACCTTGTCGGGAGCCCCGTCGCGCACAGCAGTCAGCAGGGCCTGGAGTCTCTGGATCTCGTTATCTTTAATTTTTATTACTCTGAGCAGTTCGGCCTCGTGCTGTCTCAGAAGTGCTTCCCGAACAGCTTGGAGCTCCTTCATTTTCTCTTCGTGAAGTTTGACTTTGAGCTCTGTGACCACCACTGTGCTTTTGTGCTGCTCGTGCTCTTTGATTTGCTTCACCTCCTGATTCTTCTCTCTCTCCAACTTGCTGACCTGCATGGAAAACCAAACAAGAGCAGCATTTTTACGAACAAAATGATTACCAGAAATTCTGAGATAATCTAGGACAGATATGGATCACATTATTGTATCACACCTAATGTTTTACATCTGTGCCTGGGAGAGCTGGTGCTACTGATGCAGGAGTACAAATGTCCTTTATCTCAGGTGCTTTAGGAACCCTCTTCAGAAGAGCTTTTGGGTACCAATGGGATCAGCAGGCACTGCCTCGGCTGCTCTGGCATCAGATCCATCCCTTAGCAGACCTCACTGCTCCCCCTGCCTTCATGCTGTATGCTTCAAAAAGAGAAATTTCCTCTCTTGAGGCATTTCATTTGAACAAAATGCACAATACAAAACCCTTTTCCTCAAGGAGAAGGCCTTTATGATTTGTGGGAAAGGTTCTTTGTGCTTCCCATCTGCAGTGCTGCTGGACTCCAGGTCTGGGGCTCTGATGGGGCCCTCGAGAGCTGCCCCCCAGTGCAGCCGGGGGTCTCAGGGCTGTGTGTGATTCCAGGCACACCAGAAACACCAGGATCACATTTGTCACAGCCCTAACAGGATCCGTCCCCTCCCACAGAAGCACCAAATGTTCACCATGTAGCTACCAGAGCCAGTGTAGCTCCACATAACCAAAACTGGTGGTGGCAATGGATAAAACTCTTCAAATGCAACTGGTCCTCTGTGTGCTGTGGCTATGAACCGGTGCACTTCAACGAGGCACTAAGTCAGAGATCCTTTCCTTTAATTCTGACCACAGTAGCAGTGAATGCAGCTGTGTGCATGGGGGGTTACACTTGCACACGCACCGGGAGAGCTGGTACTGCTGGCAGCAGCCACCAGTGGTGTCCTGGGGTACCAGTGTGCCACAGGTCCTAGGGGACAATATCCACCTCAGTGGGAGCAGGTTTGGCTCAGTGGCAGGCGTTGCAGTGCAGTGTATTCCAGCATGTATCTGCTGTAGCACTTGTGGCGTTTGCATACGTGACCACCTCCTTTGAGCAGGTTTGCTCAGGGGCAGGGAGCACAATTCCATTTGCTCTCTTTTCTGCTCCAAGTTGTTTATCAGATCAGTCTGTGCATATATTCAAATGCCAAGATTAGGAAATGAATATTCGGTACTTTATAATTATTTACTTACTGGGAAAAAAAAAAGGTCAGGTCAATTCTTTTTAGCGAAGCTGCGTTTGTCTTCCTATGGTGACACAATAAGGCTTCCTTGCTAAGAATATGTCTAAGTCTGTCTCCCAAATGAGAGCACTCTATAGAACTAAACACTGCGGCTGCAAAGGAAAAACTGCAACGTTACAGAGAACTGGAAGAAAGTAATTTGTGAATAGGAGAAAAGGAATCCTGACAGCTCGATAGAAAAGACTTTGTCAAGAAGTCAGCCTCAGTGGCAATATCTGTATATTTTAATAATCCCTTGCGGTCTCAGAGACTTCAATTTGCCTGATTTAGTGCCCAAGAAGCATTAGCTGACATGTAAGTGCAATAAATTTCTGCAAGAAGCACAAAGCCCAAGTGAACTAAGCATTAATATCCAAACACCACATGAGGCAAATGCTCAGAAACTGGACTAACATGTCTGTGATACAAGCTATGGACAGAATTATGTTTCATACACACCTAAGAATTAGCCCTTCCAGAGAAGTCTGAGCCCTTTGCTTTCTGGCTGGGTCTCTGAAGAAGCCCTCCTGCCACATCCCATGGGGCTGCTCAGGCACAGACCTGAATGCAGCTGTCTGCACATGCAGGGAAGTACAGAAAGCCTGGCGACAGCTGCTGCGAAGCCCCAAACAGCAGAATTTCATCAGGTGCTTTTTCAGAGATGAATTCTGCATTGCAAATAACAAAATGTACCCGACCACAGAAGGGTCAAATGATATTTCAGTTCAAAACTGCAGCAGGAACTCAATAGAAGCTACGATGAGAAGCCATGTATCAAAAAGGGGATGGCAGTGGGATGGAAAGCAGCGTCCTTGTTCTTAAAGCTGCAGACTCTGCTTCACCACGGAATTACTGGTTGCCGCCCTATTGAAATGTATGTGTGTGTGCTGCCTTGGCCAACTTCCTTAAAAATTAGAATCGTAGCCTCCAGTGTCAGATCACGGGGCCGATTGGTGCAGAGCACAGCGCCGCGCTCGCGGGCACTGCGTGTCTCTAGCGGGGCTGCGTCCCGGCGGCCACGCAGGGCTGATGGCTGCCGCGGGGCCGCGGCTCCGGCTTGGGAGCGGGGCGCCTTGTGCTGCAGCACGGGGGAACCGCTTCAGAGCTGGATGGGAACGGGCCAGCTCGCTTCACACAGGGTCGATCCCCGTTGGCCACGTGTTTCCCAAGGCACGGCAACGGGCTGCGCGCGAGGCGGAGGGCCGAGAGGGGTGGGAAGGAAGCACACCTTGCTCTTCTCCTGCTGGAGCTCGATCTGGATGTCGGTGAGCTTGGCCCGCAGCTCCTCGTTGGCGGCCTGCAGGGCGGCCAAGGCGTCGGGCCTGGCGCGGCTGCTGCCCCTCCTCGACATGGTGCGGCCCCGCGTCCCCCTGCGGTGCTGCTCCTCCGGCGCTACATCTTCTCAGCCGCCTGCAGGGAGGGAAGCAGACGTGTGAGTGCAGGGCTGGGCAGCGCTGCCGGGCGCCGGTGTCCCCTGTGGGCACTGCGGGGCTCTGCCCGGGCTGCGCACCACCGCCCGGTGCCCATCCACAGCCAGGTTTATGGTCAATAAACATGTCTGATAAATACGGGTTTGCCGCCACGAGGCGTCAAAGGACGGGCAGTGTGCCGGCATCTCGCCCCATGATGTCCGAGCGGTGCTTCAAAGGCACGGAAACCCATCCGAGCCACGAGCTGCTGCGGCCTTTCTCACTCCTCCTCCCGTCTCCCGTTGCAGGGAGGAGCGCAGAGCTGGGAGCTGGGATTCGGGAACTCGAAGCTCACACCGCCAGCTCAGGTGCTCCGCCCTGGAGCTCAGCCTGCACTGCTGGGCGCACAGCACACCATTTACACCACTGGCTGTCATTGAAACGTTTCTCACCGTTCATCTCATCATTCACCTGCACTTTGCATTCACACAGCACGGAGGATGTGGACTGTGCTCGGTTGGACTCAATGATCCCGGATGCCATTCCTAGCCTTAGCAATGCCTGGCCTTCCACCTCCAGTCTCAAGGCACCCTCACGGCTCTGGCTGGGAAATCTGCTTCCAGTAAGGGCAGAAAAATGTCTCACATAAAAAAGTTTGCTTTCCTCCAAATAACTTTAAGAAAGCAATGGTAAACATAATAAAAGTGTTAGAAATAGCAAGAAGCTATAGGAACAAGCAGGGGTTGCACAAAGCCCCAGAAGCTTTCTGTGCCAGCACACGTTTTGTTGTTTGGGAGCAAAGAGCAGAAAGGATGGCGCTTCAGAACACAACTGAAGGTTGAAGAATAACAAAAAATCTGATGAAAAATGCTTCGCTGGAGAAGTAACTTGCTAAGATAAAGCCAAACTGCAGACAGATTGCATGCATTCATCAGTTCCAAAATCCATTGGAATGCATTTTTAACTGTCATCACACTTCTGTTTTGAAATAACGCTTTGTTTCCAAATTTTGGTGAATTCATACAATAAAACATACACAGAAAGCTCTCATTTGGAAAAGTATTCCCAGACTCCTTAACACTAACCTTATTAATGCAGATAAAAATGCTTTTAGACAATGACTTTGAATGCACTGAGATATTCATCTTGATTCATAATGAAAAGCACAGTAGAGCAGCCCTAGTCCTGTCCAAGTGCTAGGAAGGAGGCTAAGCATTGCAGACAGCTGCAATAACAGAATAATAATAAATAAAAATAACATCATAATGAAAGAAATCCAGTTTATGTTCTAAGAGCAAACACCTGCATCCATGAGGAGAAAAGAGCAGATGGGGGCAGCCACCTCTGGTGCTATTTAACCGAGATGAGAAGCTAGAACAGGGCTGAGAGCACCTGGGGGAGGTGGCCAAGTTTGGGAACAAATGGACAGAGCTGCTGGGTGATGGGGAGCACGGATGTGGAGGGGTGGAGGAAAGAGCTGCACTGCTGCCAGGGGACCAAAGCAGGGCAGTGTGAGCAGCCTTAGCTCTGCTGTTTCCTGTGGTGGTGTTTGACTGCAGCCTCCATTTTTCTACAGAAAAAAACCAACATGTTTTTAGTAATTCAAAGAAATTAAAATGAAAAAAATGTTGGATACACGCTACAAAATCTCTAAAGAGGTGGCGTAGATATCCTTAGCGTTTGAAATTCCTGCTTGTTTCTGTAAGAAGATACACTGCGTCAGTGGCTGCTCGAGAACAGAGGTATCTTCAAGCAGAAAATGGGGCAGTCCGTAGCCCATGGCACTGAATTCCACCTTCTGAGATGAATGAGGCATTTATGTGTATGACAACGACTTTCTTAAACAATATGTTGCAGTGATGGCTGTGGTCAGTGGAGTCTGGCTGCTCCACAACCCTGGGAAATGAGAAGCAGCGTAATCCAATTTTAACTGCTTATATGTGAATGTCAGAGAAATAACAGATTTCATGACACAGTGATTTGTCAGAATAACTTACATCAGAACCTCTACTTCTGAAGGGCAAAAACTACAAGAACGTTTGCTTGTTTACAGAAAGCAAACTGAAGAAACTGGAACAAGAAAGCAAAGGGCAAAACTGTTAATAGAGGCACAGTAGAAGGAGCACAAGCCCAGCAGCTGCTTTGGGGGACAGCACACGGTCACAGCACAGAGCTGTCTGACACCCCCAGGGTGACAACGTGAGCTACGATTAGCCTGTTCTGCTCTGTCCCATAGGAGCCTGGAAAGCTGGGAGCTGCCCTGAGCCCATGGGTGGCCACTTTTGGCCCAGATGGGGCTGCCCACATGTGGCATCCATTCCCCCAGGAATCAGAGTGAGAAGTTTTCTGCCAGCTCAGCTCTGGTCGCACAACACGTCCCGTAACACAAGGGAGGTGACAACGGATGGGCACAGAACTGGAGTGCAGATCCCACAGGCTCCCATCAGATCAGTGCAGGCATGGAGCTGCCATCAGGAGCTTCCACTCTGGAATGCTAAGGCTTTAACAAGATTTCCCAGAGAAAAATCTGCTGCCTCACCACTACTTACTGTAATAAGACTGGTTCTGAAAAACTACGCAGAAATTGACGACTCTTTTTCTCTTTTAATTAAATCTTTAAGGCTGAAGAAAGGATATAACGATTAATCTTGAATGTAGCCAAGGAAAACATCAGAGGATTAAGGGATGCAGATAATCGGAATTTGATCAGCCTTGGTAACGATCTCTGCGCAGGTACTGCTGGCACTGAGAGCTGCAGCACGATGGAGAAGCCACTCTGCATGCACACTGCAAGCTCTAAAACTTGTGAGGGAGGCAGGGAAGGTTTCCCAGAGGAAAGCACACAAAAAGAATTGTGCTTCTCCCACTTCCCAGAGGAAACATGGGTACATGAGATGTAGATCTGTGCAGAGCTACAGCAGGATGTATTATTGGGTATGACAGAGTGCAGACCCCCAAGCCCTGGCCCAGGCTGGTGGGATGCCCTGCACATACAGAATCATAGAATGGCCAGGGTTGGAAGGGACCCCAACGATCATGAAGCTCCAAATCCCTTGCCACATGCAGGGCCACCAACCTCCACATTTCATAGCAGCCCAGGCTGCCCAGGGCCCCATCCAACCTGGCCTTGAACACCTCCAGGGATGGACGGGGCATCACAGCCTCTCTGGGCAGCTGCTCCAGCACCTCACCACTCTCTCTGTAAAGAATTTCCCCTCCTGTCGTGGAAGATGTGGACCCTGGAGCACACAGAGAAGGAGGTGCTCCCTGCCCTGCTACAGACCTGAGTCTGTGTCCTTCCCTGAGAAGGAGGGGAGAGGGAAGGAAAATCAGGCTGGGACCAAGGACTGGGCCATGTCAGCATTGCTAAATGCTCCCTTGTATGGTTTCACTTTAGTTTTGCCTCATTTTGTTCAAATCAATGAATGGTTAGTGAATGGTAGACAGATTTTAGATAATATACATTCATGGAACTCCACTGGATTCAGAGACACTCATTTCAAAGACAAGAACCAGTCAGGCTCCCGAGCTTCTAAATACAAAAAAATTAAAATGCAGTATGAGCAATATATGCAATTACTGACCAGATTCGTTCAGCTCTATTTAAGTAAGGGACATAACCTGAGCTGCTGTTCACCTGCGAGGACATTGATTGAGAGAGCAAAGCAGCAAAAGCCCTGCTGGAATTTACAGCAGAGACTTTGTGTGAGACAGAGCAGAGGCACCACAACGTTACAAAAACCCATTTCCTTGTTGCTGCTTATCCATGAAGACAGCGGCAGGGAGGACAAAGACACACAGCACCAACCACGGACCTGCCCACTTGTGGGCTTCTCAGGCTGACACACTCAGTGTAAGGGATTAAAGGGAAAACCCCAAAGCAGTGTCACTATGGGCTGCTCTACACACAGAGCAGCCCTGCAGCGTTTGCCGTTCCAGCGATCAGGAAGGGATCACACAGCTCAGAACGGGGCACTCAGGAAAAGCAGCCCTGCTTTCCCTGGAGATATAATGGGAAACTGGTCTGAACAGAGCGTGGCAGCTTTCTAGGGACAGCCCTGAGCTTCTGCGCCTGCTGGGGAACAAGCATCATTGTTGCAGAGTATGAAAGTGGTTATTTGTGTTTCAAAACCTTGTGGCCTTGTAACACTGAGACAGCGGTGCCGGCTGGTGCGTGCCTGCCTGCACATCAGCCATCTGCAGGCTGCTGGGACAGGGCCAGGCGTGGGGGCATATTGCTCCCAAATACTGGGAGAAAAAGAACCCATAAAAATATTTCCAAGTAACAGCATCATCCGTACAATGATATCATCATAGAATCACAGCATGGCCTGGGTTGCAAAGGAGCACAGTGCTCATCCAGCTCCAACCCCCTGCTATGTGCAGGTCACCAACCAGCAGCCCAGGCTGCCCAGAGCCACATCCAGCCTGGCCTTGAATGCCTGCAGGGATGGGGCATCCACAGCCTCCTTGGGCAACCTGTGCCAGTGCCTCACCACCCTCTGGCTGAAAAACTTCCCCCTAATATCCAACCTCAACCTCTCCTGTCTCAGTTTAAAACCACCAAAGAATTTTCCTTTCTGGAGAAGGAATGCAAACCAGTCATTCCCTGCTGGCTCTGTTCTGCTCTGACAGCTGCAGGTGAGCAGTGCTCCAAGGGGCCGAGCTGGGGTGTGCACAGCTGGGACAGCAGGCAGCATGGCAGGACATGGAGCTTGTGGTCCTGGGAAAGAATGGGCAGGAAGCACTGCCTGTGACAGAGCCATGTCACATGGGTAGATTTCCTTTTTTTTCCAGCAAGTTCTGTAGCGGAGCATCTTTAAGATCTATCAGCAATAAGGCCTTCGTATTTTTGATGCTGGGAGAATATAGCATGTGTATGATTCCTGACATGTTTGATATTGAAAATAGCATTAATAATGCATCATACGCTGCCTCCAGCAAGGGCTCATCATTCTTTTGGCTCCTGACTTGGAATGCAGACATCAAGGCTAATTGGAAAACATGTTTTCTAGATAACAGTTTCTGAAATCAAGGTTTCACCACAACTTAAAATAAATGAGTAAATTGCAACCCAGTGTATCATGGAATCACAGAATGGCCCGGGTTGGAAGGGACCCCAACGATCATGAATCTCCAACCCCCCCCACCAATGCAGGGCCACCAACCTCCACATTTCATAACAGCCCAGGCTGCCCAGGGCCCCATCCAATGGCCTTGAACACCTGCAGGGATGGACGGGGCATCACAGCCTCTCTGGGCAGCTGCTCCAGCACCTCACCACTCTCATAGCAAAGAGCTTCCCCCTGACATCCAACCCCAATCTGCCCTCTCTCAACTCCAAACCATATTTGTATCAATATTTTAAGCAAAACGAACTTTTGCACTCTGCCTATAGGCTCTCATGATAAAGAGACTCTTTTGCTCTTTTAATCTCTTCTCAGCTTGGAGCAGCCCCCACACCTGACAGAAGATGCCAACCATCTGCTCACACAGCCCAGCACTGTAACCCAGGCTCTCATTTTCTGGACTCTGCAACAGAAACTTCCAAGGATGTTACCACGAATTTTTCCTAATTTTCATGAAGACTTAAATTTTAGCCCTAATCTATCTGATAAATTCAGCACAGTTTTGCCACCCGAAACCTATGTTTTCAGTGCATAAATGTTTGTCACAACAAGTATGTGGCTTACCTGCAACATGAGGAGAAGAAGAGCTGTTGGAAATGCCATGGTAAAGCACAGCGAGCAGGCAGTGAGCCTTTAAAGCCCTGAGATCAAGAATTGCCAAGACACAAATTGTCATGCACACAGAGTTATGCTGGTATTTAGCTCATGCATGCTATGAGGATCTTTGTCTTTATGCTGTTGATATCATTGCTTGACTGAGCTGAGCTTGATTTTAAATATGTATACATATTTATATATATGTTTAACAAGATCAAATGCAGGTAACCCAAACTTCCATAGGAGTGTATCTGTCTTAATCACACTTCTGCTGAGAAAATGTCAGGTTTAAAACCAAATCTCATGTGAATTTGGGTAGAAGACAGCAGAGCAGGGAGAAGCCTTGCAGGTAGGACAGGAGTTTGGGGCGCAGGAGCCTTGTGCTCAGCACCCTACTTCCAGACAAGTGCCACGTGAGTGGGAAACTGCATCTTGCCTTGGAGATTTCAGCTCCAAAAAGAGGTGGTGCCCTCTAATTTGTGCCAACAAATCCCTGGTGGTCTACCTGATTTATCAACAGGAGGCTGTTCCAGAGCACCTCTCAGTCCCCACCATCAAAAACAAGCAAACAGCCATCCAGGCTGTGCCTTTGAAGAAAGAGCATCCAGTAAGAAAGGAAACAAAGCCACAAAACCCCACAGCAATGGGTTCCTGCAGCTGGAAGTCCATCCCGGCCGTTGCTCAGGATTAGATCAGTGCCAGCTACAGCTTTAACAGACACATGTCAAATCCTGCCGGCCGCAGTCTGTCCCCAAAGATTAATCCTCGGCCATCGTTAGCTTCCACTCACTGATGGCTGGGCCAAGGTCACAAAGTCCACAGCAAAATCCTGGCCCCTGTTAGCTGCACATCCATAGCTTACTTACATGCACACACAGCCTGTGTGTAATTATGTAATTACCTGTCTGCTTCACATCCGTACTGACCTTTCATCTTAAATGTTACAGCTATTTGTGGGCTTTCTTTTCGTGTGCTTGTGCTTTTTAAATGCAAAACGTAACTGGGAGTCACATCTGTGAGCAGCATGGTTTACAGTTACATTAATGGCATGTAAGGACCAGAAGGCATAGTTGTTCCCAAATCCCAGCACACAGAACTGCCATTTTAACACAAGTTTGACATTGCCTGAGCAGGACACCTTTTTTGCTCTTATATCTCCTATGGCTAAATTGTTAAAGAAATTTACAGAACGTAGGGGCTGTAGCTGATAGGTAGGAAGTTAATTTTTCTTTTTTCCTTGGATACTCTGCAGTACTTTGTGTACACAAATCCATCGGGGTGTTACAATAGCAGTGCAATGTACACCCACCCGAATGCCCAGCTGAACTAGAGCAGCTCGCAGTAATTTCACAGATCTCCCTGGGATTATTACTGAGGGATGCATTTCAAACTTAATTCTCTCAGCTTAATGCTGTGTCATTGCATTATCTCGATCACAAGCAGTCTGCACAACCCATCCACTTCCCCGAGGAATTCATTCCTGTGTGATGAACCACAGGCAACTGCAACACAGATGGCATCGCGTGACCCGAAAGCACTTCATGGCGGTGTTTTGAGCACGTCATTAATATCGCCAAATAATTATTTAATGGCACTTCTCCAACCCTCTTCTGTGCGAACACACAACACAGCTGGACTGCGGAGCATCAGGTGGCATTTCACTGCAGTGCTATCAGAAAAAGATTCCAGTTCTTGCAGCTATTCAGTTGATGAATGAGATTGGAAATAGCAGGCTGTACCGTGGCAACAAACAGCACTGCACTTCAGATATCAGAAACACGACCGATTTCCAGAGTGACTCATCCTCAGCCAATGTGCCATCGAGGATCAGGCAGCATGGCAGGATGCTGGTGGCAGGTGGGACCTTTCCTCAGCCTGACTCTGGTTTTCCAAGAGAAAAAACGGATTTTTAGTTGGAGAATTTGTTTCATTTGTAACCAGATATGTGCCCAGTTCTACGCTAATAGAAACACATTTAACAGCAGCAAACAAGAACTTGCTAGGAAGTGGACTACAAGTTGTTAGATGCCCATAAGCTCTAATGCTGCCCGCTCATGTCCCAGAAGCTTATTCTTTGAGGGTCAGATTATTTCAAACCTGTTTTTTCATCGGTTTAAATTGCCACATCTTGGCAATTGCTGAGGTCCCCTCCCCAGTCTCAGCCCACCTCTGTCCCCTCGTTTAGCAGGCAGCACGTTGCTTGGCCCATAAGCTGGTTAAGAAAGCAAAAATTGGATCAAAGCACGAGCGCTGCTGGCAGTGTGTCCTGGGGGTGTCGGTGTGGGATGGGGGTACACACTGTGGGCCCCACTGCACTGTATGGAGCTCAGCACTGATCCTCTGCCACGAGCATCTGAAAGGGTCCCAGGGAAGGCTGGGGGTCCCAGTGCCCATGGAATCAGGTCTGGGCCTGCTGGTGGGGGGGAGATGGGAAAGACCTTGGGAAAGACCTTGGGGAGGACCAAGAGAGCTTTGGATGAATTCTGGTAAAAGGGAGATGTTCTGTATTGCAGTCACTGGAGAACAGAGGGCTGCCCTTCACACCATGCAGGCTACTAGCAGGAACACTGCTGGAAAGGATGGAACCTAGAGTGATATCCAATTTAGTAATGATCTGTGAGTTCAGAAAGGAGAAGCTGTTTGAATGTCACATTACTGCGACTGCAGATTTGTCACTGAGCATCACAGCATGGGGCTTCTTAGCACTGGAAGTGGGCAGCACCCAGCTGATCTCAGCTCAGGAACTGGAACTGGGGCAGCAAAACTATAACAAACGCAGCTGTATTGATATGCACTGTTACCCAATTAGCTGGGATAATTGTAGGTACACAGGTTTCTGACACATTACAACATAATAGCATATGGCTGGGAATAGATGAAAGCTGTTGCTGGAAATTGTGTGCTCTGGGCTATTCGCATCCTGAATCTCACCGACGATCTCACATGAACCCAAATGAACTGCGATTAAGAACTGCTGTAATCTGAAATAGCTGGGGGCAGATCTAAGTGAAAACCAGAAGTCCTTCGGATCTTCAAACCTGAGAAGGGGGACTGAACCTACCATGGGTGTCCCTGGGGACAGCAGGAACTGCCTGCACCCATCTGCTGCAGCACCTGCCCTGGGAGCTGCCCTGGGCTGTGCTCCTCAGTGCTGCTGAGTGCTGTGGACAACCAGAACACACTGCTCCATAACACAGCATGTTTTAATGGTGCAGAGCACCTGCCAGGAGGACAGAGAGATGCTCAGCAAACAGAAAATGATTAATGCAAAAAGGAAAAGGAGCTTGCAGGGAGAATGGGGCAGCAGGATGAGTGCAGCACTTTGACAAACCTTTCTCTTTTTGTGTCTGCTTCTGGCACCTAAAGGCCCCTTTCAGGCAATTGCTTTCTGCCAAACGAACCGCCGCCCTGGGAGCAGAATGCTGGCCTCCTCCATACAGCACCCATGGGTGCTCAGTCTGCAGGGCTCTGTGCTCATCTGTGCTCCCAAGCTAAGCCACGAACCTGTGCGTGCTGTGATCCATGTGAGGTAATTGTTATCTGCCTGACATTTCCAGCTACAAGGAAACAAAATGAGTGCTTTAAATTAAATTTGAAGAAATGAATAAGGTTTAAGCAACAGCAACAAAACCAGAAAAACCCTGAGTCATTCCAGGCCTCAGAAGATGACTGAACAACGTCTTGAAGGCAAAATGCCCTCCCAGGAATGGAATGGGGAGAATACCAAACCCTGCAGCAATGGAGTGTGTGGTCCTGAGCACAGAGCACAGCAGCTGTGGGGCAGGGGCTTCTCCCTCACTGCTGCTGTCCATGGCAACGTGACTTCTGCTCAGAGGGGGTTCTGGGTTCTGCTTTAAGCAGATGCACATGGCAAGGAATTTTTAAGCTGTAAACTGATTTCTTTATTTAAAGCTGACTTGATCCATGATGCCGCATCAATCATTCTGGTCAATTTTGTTAGCTTGCAGGTATCCATTTCTCTGCAGTTTCATGGAACAGAACAGTCAGGGAGACTTCCATTCAGCAGGGCAGAACCAGCTCACCTAAAGCAGGGCCAGGAATCCATTCCTTTAGGGAAATGTTTTTTTCAGCACAGGAGCTCTGTCATCTTTTAAATGCTTTCTTTAACCAAGACTAGATGCCAGAAATGGGCTGATTTCAATGGAGAATCACATCCATTTTGTGCACGTTGCCATATTCAAGATACAACTGCAGTTACAAAGAAGGATGACGTAAATCAGAATCATAGAATCACAGAATCCTAAGAGGTGGAAGGGGGCTCTGCAGGCTATCTAGTGCAACCCCCTGCCCTCAACAGTGACACCAAAGCTGGATCAGGTTGCCCAGAGTCTGATCCAGCCTGGCCCTGAAAGTCTCCAGGGAAACTGCATCCACCTCATCTCTGTGCAGCCTGTTCCAGGGCCTCACTGCCCTCACTGTACAAGAGGGCCATGTTTTACAACTGAGTCTTCTAATGCTTCACTAAATGTAAGAAGCAATAAACGTACAAATAAATTGAGTGATCAACTCAGAAGGCAGTTCATCCAAAAAAAATGAGTGCTGTACAGCCTCCTGCAAGCAGGACCAATGACAAACATGTGTTAAGGATTACAGCTCCAACAGCACCAGGAGGCTCACACGCCTTCCACCTGCCCTCAAGAGACATCCGATATTCAAAGGCAAG
This sequence comes from Lagopus muta, assembly GCF_023343835.1. Classification (NCBI taxonomy): domain Eukaryota; kingdom Metazoa; phylum Chordata; class Aves; order Galliformes; family Phasianidae; genus Lagopus; species Lagopus muta. The sequence continues at coordinate 65,291,478 of NC_064437.1, read as the reverse complement.
AAGTAAAATCAACCACATCAGTGTATCTGCTGCCACACTGCATGCAACAGACTAGAACTGAACAGCAGCTTGGAAACGTGCTCTGTGTCAGCAGTGAGCTCCCAGTGGCACAACGGCACCAACAGTGGCTGCCTGCTGCAGAGCTGAGGGTTGGCTTAACCGAGCCAGGAACAGAAAACCCCACACTTCAACACAGGGTGCTAACGTAATTAATGGGGTGTAAGCAGAATGTTGGCTGTTCTTCTACAGCTGAATCCTAAAATGCAAAGTGAAATGTGCCACCCCCACCCCGATGAGATTATTTCAATGAAAAGCTCCCTACAGATCATCTGCAAGGAAATGCATGTTGCTAAGCACGTTCCTATAACAGACCAACTTGTCTTCTACATCAGGTTCCCAGTATTTCCATTTAGAAACCAGTGGTGTAACGTGACAGCTCCAAGTATCTGATGCTATGACAAACAATGAGAAAGACCTCATCTCTCAGCTAGGCCAAACATGGCTTCAAAATACAATATCAGCAACCCCAAACCTTACAGCCTGTCCCCAGGTGAGCTCTGGTCCCAAACACCCTTTTGTAGTCTTGGACTTCCGTGGTTCATCCAATAGAGAAGAATAGATTTAGCACCAATGCTTGACCTCTGAGTGCTGCTCAAGCATGGGAATTGTCCAGATTTGCAGCACTGTCCAAAGGAAAGAAAACAGAGATAAAAGAAGACACACAAATAAAATAGAAAATGGATGTTTCCAGTTTCTGAAGTCAAATGTCGAGAAGTGACAGACCGGAGCCCAGTGTCAGCTGGTGCATCCACTGCCCAGCATCACTGTGTGGGTCTGTCATGTCTGCTTCTGATAGCTTAGTTTCCCAACTTGCTTTTAATTTCCCACAAGAACATGCACATCTATAAAACATGCCCTTTTCTTTCCAATAGCTGCTAACCCTTAGATGTTTAATTATTGGATACAGATTGTGTTGAAACTGTTTTGTTGCACTCGAGGAGTACCTGGGTACCAGAAGTTATAGGAACATGAGTCTGCCTTGCTTAAAGGCTGCCACTCACTCTCCCTTTCTATCACTGGAGCTCATTTACCCATCCCAAGGACCTATCCCACACCAGTGCCGTGGCCTTTTTTAGCCTGCACAACACCAAGTGCCAAAATGCTCCACCAAAAGGAAACCTGCAGCACCACATGGGCTCTTCTGGCCCATAAACACCACGAATGAAGTCGCCCATTCCCAAATGGAATCTCCTGGGAGCAATGCCAGCCAGTGTCCCTCTCAGAGACTTGTTCAGGCTGCAAATAGCGCTGGCATTGCTTTTCATTGTAAAAAATGCAGTATCACCAAGTGGTGGAACCCTCTGACAGAACTCTGCCTGCAGACAGGGCGCAGCTACAGAAGAGCTCTTTCCTTATTATTTGTCCAGTGTTGCATCTGGCTAATGGCAGAATCCCAGCATGATGGGTTGGAAGGGACCTCAGAGCTGCACAGCCTGCCATGGGCTGAGTGCCCCCCGGTTCTGGCTGCCCCGGCCCGGCTTTGGCCTGGGGCTCCTCCAGGGACGGGGCACCCACAGCTCTGGGCAGCAGTGCCAGGGCTTCACCATGCTGAATAGTACTTGAATTTGGCATTTTCCATCTGGCAGCCCTCTGCACTCACTCCTTCACAGAATATTGCTTCTCACAAGCCTGTGCTGCACCACTCCTAGTTAGGAGGATGCACCCTCCTGGCTCCTGACCTCCTGGCTGACCCTCGCCCTTGGCAGTGAGCAGCAGCCTGTGCTCAGTGAAACCTTGCAGGTAAACACACGTGTACAGCATGAGAGTGCAAATCTGAGTCTCAGTTTCATGGTGTATGCTTAAGGGCTGGGTGCTAAGCTATTAGCTGCTTAAGAAGATTTGGTAAGACGAAGCTTAAGCAACTCATCATGTACAGGGCACAGAATCAGAGGGGGAACAGCCATTGGGATGGACAGTCCCAGCAAAAGGGCTGCCTGGACTGGAGGTGGGCTGGCAAAGTTTGGGACCCTGCTGGCAACCTGTGGAAAGAGTGGACAGGCTATCACAACCTGCTGATAACAGGATTATCTAGGTCAGTCGAGATGAGGGAGGGATTAAAGCAAGAAGAAGGAAGAAAAATTTAAAACAATAAGCACAGAAAATTAGGTAACTAAGCAACGCAAGATTCAATATGAAAAGTACAAGATAATCTATATTTAAAAATATAATTTGGCATACCCTGCAGACAGAGGTTTAGAAGGAAAGATCAAGTCATCACTGGGGACATCTGTTGTGTAGCAGCAAGGTAAACAAGGTATTAGATTGTAATAGCAGGAGATAGGAAATAAGATGGAAAGCATTGCAATGTTGCAGGAAGGCAGTCATTATCACACCAACACTCATCTGAAACAAAAGGTGCAGCCAGGAGATAAATTATCAGGATCCGTGATTTGTGCAAGAGACATTAAGCAGGCAGTTATAAATTATTGACGTTATGAGAGTGAGAACAACTGCTCTGATTTTTTTCCACAATACTGCAAGGACAAGAAACTACCCAACATTATTAAGGGACGCTGGCAGGGGACAGTTATGGGTTTTGCAGAGGAAAGCTGCACCTTCCCTTTTGCACTGTGCTCTGCAGGCAACAGCAGCACGCCCTGCCCTGCTGCTCCCATCAGCCAGGCAGCACCAGCACAATGCCACGCTGCTCCAAGGCTCTGCAGCCCTGTGGCACCTGCAGGGCACAGCTTCCAGCCCTGCACACCTGTCTGATCCTCCACAGGGTGCTGTTTGACTGCTCTGTGCTGCCGCCGTGAACCTCAGCATTGCTGGGTTGGTGAGCAGTGAGCAACAGAGCCCCAGCAGCACTGGTAGGAGAACAGCCTGCAACAGCACGGCGTGGGGTGGCCTTCTGCAATGGCACAGCAGTGTGGAAGAGGACTGTCCCAGCACACAGAAGTCCCACCTGCAGCAGCTGAGGAGCACTGCAGCGAGCGCCCTGCTCCGCTCCAGCCGTTACATCTCCATCAGCAGATACTGGAAGGAACACAGGAAATATCACTATAATTATGCAGCCTTTGTATTGCACTGCTCACTGCTGTGATTGGGTTTGTGGCTGTTTTGAAGGGGCTCCCAGCACAATCACTGCAGTTTCTCTTCCCCTGCAGCAGTGGGCCCTGTGGTGAGCTGCCCCAGCACTCAGCTCTAGGCACACAACCCCTCTTGCTGCTCTTTTATTTCTTTAAAACAGTCTCCCCACAGAACCCAGATTCCTCCAGAAAATAGTGGAACCCAAAGCTCACCACAGGGCTCCAGCTGCATCCTCACTTGTTCCAACGAGATCATTGTTCTGATTCCTTCTTGCAGCTTCCCTGAGCACACATGGTGCAGGGAAGCACCCAGCCCTGCTGCCCAACCACAGCACAACCAGAAGGAAGGAGATCAGCCCCATCGCTGGGAATGTCTCACTCCAACCCCAGCTCACATCAAATGAGGATCACGGAGCGAATCTATGTCTATGCCCAGGGCAGCCAGGGCTGTAAGCAGCCTCTCTGGACCAGGCACCAACTCCAAGCCCATGGCCGGAGCCACACACATGTCATCACTCAGTGCCTGCAATAAGCCCTGTGGCAGACCAGCAGGCTGGGTCAGCTGTGTGGTTCAGGCTGCGGAGCTCCCATGGCAGCAGGCAGAGCATGACAGGAATGCAGTTGGCCTGCGCTGGAAGCCCACCTTGCTGTGATGGAGAGGACGTGGTGCAGAGCCAGGCTCAGCACTGCCCCGAATCACGCCAGTTAGGAAAGCATGCAGTACTCAGATGACCATGAAGAGCACATGGCCCCAGCTTCCAGCCCTGGGGAGCCTCAGTGGTTATCATGCAGCCTCCACATGCCATTTTGCTTTCTCTTTGGGAGAAAAAATAGCCAAAACGTATCTGCTGCTCAGAACCAAAAGTGGAATAGAACACCAAGAACTTTGTTTTGGCAGTAAGACACATAAAATACTGTCTTCAGTGAATCTGCAGAAACATTTATAGCTCCCAGCACAACTGTGTTGCCCCCAGCCCCACATCAGAGCTCCTAGGCTGGGACCGGACCTCCCTCGTACAACACTCCAGGCATCAGGGCTGAGACAGCAGTGTCTCTTGGTCCTTCAATGTAGCAAGACCTTTTCCCCCACCCTTTCAGTTCACTTTGTCCATTTCTGTATTAGAATAGGAATGGACAGGAGTGAAGGAGTGGGGCCTGAGTGAGGAGCAGGAGCCCAAGGGCTCAAGGGTGGTGGAGAATAAGTGGGGTGGGAGGGCAGCCTTGGGGGCTGGGCAGTTCTGCACCAACCACAGCCCCTCGGGATACCAGTTCTTGCTTTTTAAAATCTATAGAAAAGTACATAGAAAGCACATATTTACCCATGATATCTGGAGTTTAATATTTACGTTGGAAGTGGTTTTGTTCATAAAATACAAATCTGCAACCTACAAGCGAATTAAATTTCTGTGTCTGTATCTGAGATTATAGACAGAGATTATTTTTCCATCTAAATAATCCATATCTTAGCAACACAAACAGGGCTACTTTCCAAAGCCAAACGCTGTGTTTTAACGGTGGTCAGGGGATGCTGCTGTGCAGCTCTGCTGGTTGGCTCCCAGCACCGCCAGCCCCCTCTCCCATCCCCCCATGCACACTCACACTCTGGATTTCACCCCAGTTCTGTAGATTTAAGAAGATGGAAAAGCTTCAGAAAGCAAACAGCCTTTAGCTGTGCGTCTGAACCGCTGGAACGCGCCATAAAAACGAGTCTAAATAAAGCTGTTGCTTCCAGCCGGCGGGGGAGCGATGCGCCCGGCGCCCCCAAATTCAGTAGGATTGCACTGCAGGGGCACAAGAGGGGCTGTGCTGTGCCTCAGGCCGGGCTGGGGGCACGGGGCTGCTCCTGCCATGGGGCGCGGGGGGCTGCCATCAGGGCTGGCAAAAGCCTCGGAAAAGCCACGCAGCCGCGAGACAGAAACGCGACAGAACCCTTCTGCAGACAGAATCACACCTGCAATGCACTGTAAGGAGGTGATCAAATGGGATCAGCTGAGAAACGCGCTCAGCAGGGATTCCGAGCGGCGCTGCCTCACCTGCGCGCTGCCTCCGGCGCCGAGGGGCTGTGACTCAGCACAGGGAACAGCTTTTGATTTTTCAGATGGAACTTACCAAACCGTGCCAGCATTACGGGGAGGATCTGCTTCCTGCATCCGCCTCTCTGCCGGCCTCTCCGGAGGTATTTTCACTAAGCCCTCCCCATCTGGTTGTGTTATGATGACGGGAGTCGATTTATTTGGGGAAAATCAATTGCAAGCCTGCATGGGAATCAAATGGAGCAAGACAGAAAAACACCCTCAACCTCTATCTCTGCTGCGTGTAAGAGCAGATGCAGCATCTTATCATTAGCCATGGAGCTGTGTGACTAGGAGCAGCAACCTCCACTCTGAGCATCCCTTCACCACAGCCCCCTACACATGGGGAACACCTCACGGAGGGCAGGAGGGCTGGGGGCTCAGAGACAGCAAAAAGGAGCAGGCACCCGGTGAGCTGCAGGCACGGCTCTCTGCAGCTCAGGGCACAACCTGTGGCTGCCACTTCAGAGAATGCCACCTCCAGCAGGTGAGGAAGAAAACAGCTTGGCCTGTTCCAGTGCAAAATCCAGCCTCTCCATCTAATGCCAGCAGCCTGCCTTGTCAGGCAACACAGCAAGATGTCACGTCCAGGTACATCGAGCTGCCCACTGAGGGGCCACAGCCCCAGGCCAGCTCCTGTGCTCCTTCCACTGCTAGCACAACTGACTCACAGCCACACTGCACATCTGCATGGATTCAGCACAGGTCTCTGCAGCCATTTATTCATAGAAACACATAATGGCTGGCTGGAAGGGCCCCTAGAGCCCCCCAGCCCCACCCCTGCCATGGGCTGGGTGCCCCCCAGTTCAGCCTGCCCAGGGCCTGGGGCTCCTCCAGGGATGGGGCACCCACAGCTCTGGGCAGCAGTGCCAGGGCCACACCACCCTCGGCAAAGAATTTCCAACTAGCATTGCATCGAAATCTTTCCTCTCTTGGTTTAAAGCTGTTCCCTTTTGTATCAGACCATGTAAAAAGTCACTCTCCCTCCTGTTTATATGCTCCCTTCAATACTGGAGGGCAGCAACGAGGTCTCCCCAGAGCTCTCCCTTCTCCGTGTTGAACACCCCCAGCTCCCTCAGCCTCTGTTTATTTAATGGCTTGTTCAAACCACTGAAATATTGAAGACCATCAGCTACAGCTGGGCAGTTGTTTATCACTGAGAGCTCTGAATACAGCGCTGCTTGGGGCCGACAGGCAGCTCCAGCAGCATCCCAGCACCTGCTGACAGCCACAGCATGTCCCAGTGCTCCTGGCAGCAGTGCTGCTGGGTTTGGGCACCACACGGACACAAACACTGGCCCCGCTGGTTGCAATGGGAGAATAGCACAACTGAGAGATTTAGAATGGATTCAGTGTGTGAATTAGCAAGAAAATAAAGAAATGAATATTTCATGGCACCTGGGAGACTGCAAGGTGAATGAATACCTGGGGGGGGGGGGGGGGGGAGGTTTTTTTACTAACCTGAAGTGCTATAAAACCAGAATTTAAAGTAGTGGCTTTCCCACTGTGCCCATGCAGCAGAGGGGAACACTGTGACTTCACAGCCACTGCTGTGTCCTGCAGCAGGGGTGGGAGAGATGAGAAGAAACTGCACTGTGTCCATTTCTCCCACAGTGATTTCATGCATAGCCCAGCTCCTGACTGCACTGCTTTGTGTTAGACCCTCCAGGTGGAAATAAAGCATCTTGGTGTGAGCTAAACAGACATTTCCTTTGATCAAAGTTTGCCTTGCCTTCCTCCCTTTCTGCTTCCCTTTATAGCATGCTTTAAGGAGGAAAAACTATTTTGGTTTGATGCACGCTTCTGGACAAATTTTTAGCACGTGTGCATGTCACTGAGAATAGAAAGCAGGTTCTGTGAGAAAAGAAGAGCCCACGTCTCATTGCCACGGGCAATCAGTCCCTGCCTGCCTCAATCCTGCTGCCAGGCACCACGGCTCTCATGCAGGAGGGGCTGCCTGCGCCGTGCTCAGCTCCTGCTCAGGAACTCACGGCCACTGCAGCCTGTGGGGCTCCTGCCCAGCAAAGCTGAGCCGTGGGGGGACAGGAAGGCTCCTGACCAACAGGAATGCTGTGCCCTGCTGCTGTCAAAGCAGATGTTGTCCCTTGGCGTCAACTTAGCATCAGATAACAAAGTTCTGATGCCTCTTGCTTCTGAAGTAGATATGGTAGAAAGCAGAACAAAACCCCTGTGTCTGAGATCAGAACTACAGATATTTCGGAGTCCAAGCAGAGCGCAGCACCGCACGGCTCTGCTTTCCAGCCCTCGTCTCACAGATGAATCATCACAACAGCCAGGCACACGTTTCTGAAAAGCAGCCTAACGCAGGGTGCCTAGGAGTTACTGCACAGAGGCATTTTTGGAAGAAAATGGCCTGGAACTGAGGCACCGTGGAGGCAGTTCAGCAATGCTGTGACCCCCAGGTGGTCCCGCTGCCTTGCAGTGACTTGAAGGCGCAGAGCACATCCAAATCCCTGCTTTCCACTTCCACATGAAAATGGCAGCAATAAAATGATTGCATGCTTATCACAAGTGCTTGCTGTTGATCTCACCCGAATGGCTGACGCCCAAGTTTTTGCAGTAATAAAGCAGGGACTTCAGTGGTCATAACATGAAGTATTTGGACTTGGACAAGTCAAGCCGGTGCTTGGAACTTTGAGAAAACTTCAGAGACCTGAGTTTGCACATTTGCTACTTTAAATAGTGAGTCACATCAACGTGAATTGGGCATCTGCAAAATGATTTCTTATTGATGGCCCTCAGCCAGAAAACCAAAGCTAAGTTTAATGAGAAGCTACTGCTATCCAAAGTTGCCTTTTTTCAATGGCATCTGAAGTTTTGCAGGTTCTCACCCACTGCTCTCCAAGCTGTCAGTGGGAAGTGGCCTGTTGTGTGTTAGCATTCTGTGTTCCTGTCTGTAAGGAAACGGCCCCATCTACATCAGTGCAAACATCTGGGTCCTTTGGGCAAAATAGTAATCATTGCTGTTACTGAGACAGAACATTTCATGCATATGGTGCTGATCTCAGTGGTCAAATAAATAAATACATAAATTGTAAATAATAATTCTTAGAGGAGTGCTGAGATATCCTGAGTTACCAATGAGAGCTGTGAGAACGCCTGGGCTGTGGAACAGACAGATCTGTGTGCTCCAGGATGTGCCTGGAGCTGAGAGCAGCACAGGGACTGCAACAGCAGCTCTCAAAATGAAAAGCAGAGCAGGAGACATTTCCAGTGTGCTTAAATCACAGCCCAGAGTTAGCAAACCAGTTCCTATAGACAGCAGTGTGTAAAGCAATGATAAAGGATGCTAAAGAAAACACAAAGATGAGGCAATGAGCCCAAGGGCTGGCTGGGGGCAGGAGCAATGCAGCTCATAGTTTCCAGGGCAGGCTTTATCAGCTGAATTACTTGGCTTCATTAAGTGCTGATATTCAGTTGTACCTTCAAACTCTGATCCACAGATATGCCTGTTGTTTTAACAAACCCTTGCATTTCTCACTCCCTGCCTTTCTGTCTTTCACTCCTGATCTGGAGATCTCCATGCACATCTATTTCTGTGCAGACATCCCTTCCCAGGAGGTACATCTACTCCTGAGCCGACTAATGCTACCTGATATCACTGTTGGTGGATTGACATCGAAATGTAAGGAGAAGGAAAAATATTCATGTCTGTATGATACCATCAGTGTCAAATGCAGCTGTTGAGTGACTCATTTGTAACCGACAGCAAAGATATTTCTTAGCAGGAGCACCTATTTTCCTTCAGTTTCACACATTTATTCTCAATCTGAGTTAATCAGCAACTTTCCCCCCTCACATACTGTTACTGCTCATAAATACAACCAAACATCCCTGATGGCATCCGACCAGAAGGCTGGCAAGCAGAGCTGCCACGTTCAGATGGACACCCGACCCACTTCTGCTATGGAGAGCTGCCCCTTGATGGCAAATAAAGGGGCTGGTGCCAATAGCAAGCATCCTGCTTGTGGAGGCCATTCCAGATTTCCCCAAAGCACTCAGTGCTGGTGCTAAGCCACTCCTGCTGAGCATCTCAGCTCTCCAGATGATGGAAGAAACTGCTTACATCTTTTACATCTTTTTCTTTCCCATGAACTCTGCACAAATGGAACCCCCCCCCCCCCACACACACATTACTTCTTATCAAGAAAAGGGAACGCACTGCAGGCTGTAAGGATCATCCACCCCCCACTCCTCACGGTGCTCCTCCTAAGAGGCTGCCAGTGACTGCAGAGTGAGCACAAGCCATGCTGTAAGCCCAGTCCCCATCCCAAAGCCTGCTTTGTTTCCTTGCCATGCACACCTCTCCTAACACTACAAAGACGGGCACCTTGTGGTATCCTTCTCCTGAGCTTTCCATCCACACTATGGGGTGACATTGGGTCTACCCAAATAGGACCCCAGCCCCAGAGATGCTGCCCAGCAGCCAGGTACTGCACTGACCCAGCCCTTCCCTTGTGGGACAGCCCCAGCACATGCCAGCTGCTCCTCTTTTTTTCATCCTGCACATCTATAAGACTTCCCACTTACTTCTCCACTATGCTTTAATTTGGTTTGTGATACCCAGACCTCATCAGGCCAGGTCCCCACCAACCAAAGAGATCTACAGCACCACCCTGTTCATAAGAGCTGCCCAGACCAACCCCAGCCAGGCTGTGCTGAGCACCAGGTCAGCAGCTCCGTGCTTGCTGGGTAACTGACAGCCAAGGACGGACACCTGTGGGCAATCAACCTCTGTGCTGACAGCTGCTAAGCCAGGATGCAGCCTGGGGTGGCTGTGCACAATGAGATGTGTGCAGCGAGCCAGCCGAGTGCGCAGCTTCACAGCTCCACCAGTGGTCTGAATGGTGGGAGCAGTGCTGTGAGCATGGCTGAACCCAGACAGCACCACGTCCTTTTCCTGTACCTCCTCTGACTTTACCTCGGATGCAAACAAGCTAGAAGCAAACTTCCCATCCAATGCAAAAGCATTTCCCAGGAACCAGCGAGGCCATCTGGCCTTACCTAACATGCAGGAAGGAGTTTCAATATCAGCAAGTGAAAAAATAATGCACTGTGAGCAACCATTTCACTTTGCTACCAACATAAGAGGCAAGTAATGTAGAAGCACCAGTGAGCACCCCATAATCACCATGGGGATCTGCTGTGTGGGCCAAAGGCCACTTGTGCCTCGGGACCAGTTGGAAGCACAGATATCACAGCACGCCGTCACTGCAGCCCTGCACAGAGAAAAGGCTGTGACTGAAAATCGCTGCCTGCCTGACACACAAACGTGGCACCAAGGATGTGTGCAGAATTTTTTCCTATATGTAGAGGAAAAGCTGAAGCTTTGCCTTTAAGGCAGAGAAAGAGGTCTGTGCTTTGGTTGGTTACATTACATTTCCAGTGTGCCTTCACATTTCTCAAGAGCTGCCTTTGCTGATATTTGTTTTCAGATGGAGTAAGAAAATATCGCACACGAGAATGAGCCCCGAGTCTATAAAAAGCCAACGTTATGGAAGCAGCTGTGCCAGATTTAGAAGGAATGTAGAGAAGACATCTTATGAGCCACAAGAATAAAGAACTGGGTCAGTTCAGTGCTCTAGTTTATGTGAGCTCCCACATAAAAACATGCAAGCCATTAATATTCAGGTTTTATTTCTTAGGATGGGATTGGATGAGAGGTTTTCTCTAATTGTAAAACACCTCACTTGTGTTAGTGTTGCACAAGCACCAGGGTCAGTAGTGCTTTGTAATGCCATTAGTTCTTCTGACACATAAATAGATACAAATTACTGCCTTCAAATAAGAGAAAACAAATTGGAATGTATCACGTTACATAATTTTCTCCATTTCCAGAACTCAGCCCCTCTTGTCTCTCTTTCGTCTGTATCTGCCATCCTCCCTGAATCTGTGCTCTGTGTGACGAGTAGAGATCAATCCTTCAGAATATAGGAGATATTGCATTCACAGTTCCCACGTCATCTTCATCTGCTTCCGATGGAGTTACCCTGTGATCCGACTGCATTAAGCTCACTTTGCCCTGACTGAGTGCCATGAAGCCCATTTAGAAAATGTCATTCTGATGTGCTGCCATAAACTTCCAGAAGTACGCAAGCAAAAGAAGGAAAAAAAAGAGATTATTTTTCACATTCGCATCTCAGCCACTCTAAAGGGAAAATCAACAACTATGAAATAACCATGCAGTCATGAAGCTGTTTGATAATGTTTAAACTGGAGGATTTCAAACGTTCTGCACGTGGTCCTGAAGATGCAGCATCCGTGGCTTGGACTGTGGGTCAGTTCTAGGGTGCTGCTGCCATGCGCTGAAGTAAACATTGCTGAGGCTATAATTGGGGTGGGAATTCCTATTTGCACATGAATCACACTGACATTGGTTTCTCTGCTATCTATCATAATACCAGAAAAGTCCTGGCTTGAGAGCAGCCCTGAGGAGAAGGATTTGGGAGTGCTGACTGATTACAATGCAACACAGCCAGCAGTTGCTCTCACAGCCCAGAAGGCCAACTGCATCCCGGGCTGCATCAAGAGAAGGGTGACCAGCAGGGCGAGGGAGGTGATTCTGCCCCTCTGCTCTGCTCTCGGGAGACCCCACCTGGAGCACTGCGTCCAGTTCTGGGCCCCCAACACAAGGAGGACTGGAGCTGCTGGAGCGGGTCCAGAGGAGGACCACGAAGATGATCCGAGGGCTGCAGCACCTGCCTGCAAGGCCGGGCTGAGAGACACGGGGCTCTTCAGGCTGCAGAAGAGAAGGCAGCAGGGAGACCTTCTAGCGGCCCAAAAGGTGCCCACGGAAAAGCTAGGGAGGGATTTAGTGTAGGAGCATATGGCAACAGGACAAGGGGAAGTGGCTTTAAACTGGAAGAGGGTCGATTTATGCCAGAGGTTAGAAGAAATTCTTCACTGTGAGGCTGGTGATGCACTGGAACAGGTTGCCCAGTGAGGCTGCGGATGCCTCCTCCCTGGAAGCATTCAAGGCCAGGCTGGATGGGGCTGTGAGCAACCCGGGCTACGGGAGGTGTCCCTGCCTGCAGCAGGGGGTCGGAACTGGATGATCTTTAGGGTCCCCTCCAACTCAAACCAGCCTATGATTCTATGAAACGTGTGCCTGTCCTACCCAAACATCCACGCTGCCTGTCACGAACTGGGATGATGCTGTTGCTCACTGCCCGACCCAGTCCTCATTAGAGACGCTCCAGTACAACACCAGCTGTCATCCCACAGATGGATGTGTCCCTCTTCTGAGGCGCAGCTCAAGCTGTTCTCCTTCAGAAGTTACCAGCTGATGGTGGCTCCCTGCAGGCTGCCTGGGGCAGGCAGGGCAACGCGCACTGCATGGTGATAGAAGTGGTGCTGAGGTCCTGACCTTCACGTTATCCACACTTTAATGGGACTTCAATCTTGAGTTCTCCTGTGTGTGAGAATGAGCTGCTGGTTGGAGGATAGCTTCTGATTCACTTTTATCCAAAGGGAATCCAGACTGTGGATGCTGAGGCAATGCATAGCAAAGCACAAGTGGGTATCGACAAGAGATTTGCTCTAAGAGTGCTGTCCTCTCCCCAGCTGGACACACCTTATCTCAAAGCATGGCTCATTGCCTATGGAGGCAACTGGAAAAGTAACCCGATACGAAATGAATCAAAGAGCAATTTTAATGTAAAAGTAGTTAGAGTGCAAAGTATAGCAAAAAAAATTGTAAGTAGAGCCATGGGAATTTGAGTGTCAGAGCTCTATTAACAGCTAGTGCAAATCTGTGCATCTTCAGACACTTGTTCTCCCTCTGGCACATCCTGAGTCTCCTGGAGTCAATAACGCTTCTGACACTGATTTGGTGGCACCAGAATCAGGCTCTTTGCATGCAATGTCTTTTTAGTTGAGTGCCACTAATACAGGATTTGTTTCAGATTTACATCCCAGTGAAATACAGCATGTGCCACCTGGGGTTGGTTAATGCTGCCCTGCACTGACAGTACGTGCCAGGGGACACATCGCTCTGCATCAGGGATGAGCACGACAGAACCGAGCAGTCCTCCAAAGAGAATCACAGAATCAGGGTAGGCAGAGTTGGATCACTGAGTCCAGCCCACAGAGAAGCATTTTTGTTATCGAAAGCCCAGGTTTGAATCAGTTCCACCTGTACCAGAAGTGCTGACACAGAGGAGCCGGGGTTGCCACAGGCTGAGGGTCTGCACAGCACCTCCTGCTGCACTCTGCACAGCTGAGCTCCCTGCAATCAGCACCCGGCCTCTTGCAGCACTCAGCTCTGGCTGTTGCTGCTGTGCAATCAGCATGTGCAAAGCACAGCATCACCCCTGGGTTCTGGGTAGCGTGGGGATGTCCAGGGCTCAGCCTGGCAGCTTGGGGCCAAGGCATGGCTGCACCATGCTGAGATGGAGCTGAGCCCTGGGGCCAACCAAAGGAGTAAAGCAGGAGACCAGACACTGTGCTTACAAGGACAGAAAACGCACGTTCCGTGTCTTGAACTGACTGCTTTTCACTTGAGCAGGAAGAAACACGAGGTTCCCAGTTGCACTTGACCTTGCCAAGGTCAGATGACCACACGGCAGAACTGCCTGCAGAGCAGCGCAGCAGGAGCCCCCTGGGCTTACAGCAAACCAACGCGTTGCCAGGAGCCGCCGTGCCCAGCTGGGAGCCGTGCTGATGGGTGATGGACCTCCTCCCTCCCCACGGTCACCTCTGCCAGCAGATCCTGGCCATGTGCTCCTGGAATAACGAGCAGTGGCTGCTGTGGAGCTGAAGGAGTGGAGGGGTTTTATTAAAAGAATGATGAGGACATCAGTTTCCTTTAGAGTATTTTCTGCTGAACTACATTGCACTCCTGAGATCTTTGGGATTTGGCCTATCTTCAGAAGACCTGACTGTCAGAGACAAAGGAAAACAGGGGATTACCTTCCCAGGTCAGAGCCCTAAGAGTTTGTGTGCTGTTCAACCACTGATAACAGCCAGCACTTAAAGCTCCAGGGACAAGTAAGCTCCCCTTTTCCTCAGCGTGAAGATCAATGCTATTAGCCTGGTCTGGAGAAATAAAGATGGGATTAAAGGAATGATTTAATTTGGAAGCCTGAAGCACAGCCCAATATCCAGCTGCTTTCCCACCACCTGTGTAGGTGCTGCTGTCTTCTGTCAGAGCCCCACAGCTGAGGCAGAGGGATGGAACCCACCTGTGCCCCAATCTAGGAGCTCCATCAATCAATCCACATAAGGATTCAGAACCTGCTTTTGCCTTGTTGCTCCACTGCTGTTACATGAGAAGAGCTGCACCTGACACAAGGTAGGAGAAGAAATGTTTTAAGAAGAAAGCACTGTAAAGAAAGATCATTATTTAAAAGCCTCCACTTGTCGTAGAATGGCTTAGGTTGGAAGAAACCTTTAAAGGTCATTGAGCTCCAACCCAAAGCCATGGCCTGGCTGCTCCCTACCAGCTCAGGCTGCCCCATCAGGCCTGGCCTTGGGCCCCTCCAGGGATGGGGCATGCACAGCTTCTCTGGGCAGTTCCAGCACCTCAACACCCTCTGAGTAAAGAATTTCTTCCTAACATCCAACCTAAATCTTTCCTCTTTACTTTAAAGCCATTCTCCCTCGGTCCTATCTCCATTAGAGCACGCAAAAGATGGGATGCATGAGAGATACGGTTGGAAGAACAGTGAAATAAAAGTCGTATTCTTTGGGTCAGTTGACTGCAGTTGGGAACTTCGTAGAGATTTGTAGAGTAGGAGATGTCAGCAGCCACCGCTTCCAGGACGTGTAAGAGGCAATGCTCCAAGGTGCACGGCTCCCCACACATCCCAGAGCAGAGGTCTCCTAACAGCCCCCTCAAAACGGCTGCTAACTTTTCCATCAGGCCCTCACGGCAGCTGCAGCTCCCCCTGCTGCAGGCACTCCTGTCCCCCACCCCCATTTCACTTGCCTTTGATCCCACATCCCCGCTACCAAACGTTCCATTCCTGAGCGCTCTTTAGCACCAGCTGTGCTGACCAGGAACAGCAGAGGTGAAAGAAGCACTGTGTTAAAGCCACCGCAGGCCTGGCAGCAGGGAACTCCTGCCTGCACACTGCTGTGCTGCAGTGCCTGCGCTCCTCTGGAGGTGTCACCAGCTGAGAAACAGCACGCCAAAGCCACCCTGGCTCCGGTGCATGTGATCCATCATTTCTGCCTGTTTCAGTAAAAGCACCACCGTGTTACTTGAGAGGGACAGAAATGGCAGTGAGATGATGGGACTGACACCATGGGGGGAGCAGGCAGCTGGGAAAAACCAAGTGCTTTCTCCAAAAAAAAGAAATCTGACAAGCAGCCCACAAGGTACGCAGTACAGTTCAGAGAACAGGATGTATCCAAATCAACAGTTTAATGATCCCAGGAGCCAGTTTCCCTCACGACAGCAATCCGTCACAGCCTTCATTACCCTGAAGCACCAACGCTGCCGGCACCAGAGATGTCCCTGCAGTCCCAGCGGCTCCGTCACACGCTACAGGGACGGCCGGGTCTGACAAACGCCGCAGCCGGGAGGTGCAGCCCCGGAGCTGAGCGCAGAGCCGCTCTGCAAAGGCTTTTCCGACACCCAAACCCGCGGCTGCTGCAGAGCAGGGCTGCGTTACCCACAGCAAACAGAAAGTGGTTGGTCAGGGAGGGGAATAAACGGCACCGAGTGGAAAACAGGGCGTTTGAAAACGGGTTCTACGAGGCCCGTAGGTAGCACGCGAGTTAGACATGGCATATATATGAAACCCATCAGGCACACACTTCCATACAGACACGGATAGGAACTGACCTTGCAGGCACGCTCCATCATGGTGCACGCTGCCCGCCGGCGCTACCTGAGGACACTGCCATTCCTCCGCACTCCGGGTTAAAACCTGTGGGCTGTTCCTAGCGGGCAGATTTAAAGGGATTTTTTACCATAAAACTGCGGAAGGCAAAACCCAATAATCCATCCCCGCTGCGTAAGATTAAATTTTCCATCTGCGTCCTCTTGAACCGCGGAATCAGACGAAAAACCGTTCATCGGTGCGTCCGGGGGAGCATTTGGAGGACGGGGAAGGAAAGGGGAAAAAAAAGCAGCAGCATCACCAGGCGCTGAGAGCCGCGCGATGTGCGCGCAGCGGGGCGGGGCGGTGCGGGGGGTTGCGGGGGGGCTCGGAGCGCGGCGCCGCCCGCAGCCATTGCGGTGCTGCTGCGCATCGCAGCTCCCGGCGCCGGGAGCGGCATTTGGAGCTGAACCGCGGAGCTCGAGGCTCGGATCTCACGCAGGACGGGTCCCGTCCCAGCTCCTCTCGCAGCACGGCTCGAGTTGCCGAGAAGATCCGGAAGGTGCGCGGGGCTGGAAGCAGCCGGCAGCCCGTGCGGCGTGCTGGGGGTGCGCAGGAACGCACGGCTGTGCGGAGCAAAGTGGGAATCGCGGCACCGTAGAATAAGTATCGTTTGAGTGGGAGAGGATCTGTAACGGCCGCCCGGTGCCACCCCTGCAGTGAGCAGGGACACCCACAGCTCCACCAGTGCTCAAAGCCCATCCCCTGCTCTAGGCTGTCTGCAGCGACCGCCCCCACCTCTCTGGGCAGCCCATGCAGTGCCTCGCTGTAACACGCTTCTTCCTTATAGCCCTCTTCTAGTTTGAAACCAGTTCCCCCTCTCCTTCACAACAGCCCCAGCTCAACAGTCCGTCCCCTTCTTTTTTACTGCCTCTCAGACGCCGACAGGCTGCTCCCAGCTCTCCTACAGCCTTTCCCTCTCCAGCTGCACAGCCCCTGCTCTCAGCCTGTCCCCTCACGAGGTGTTTCACCCCTCGGCTCATGTGGGCAGGATCACCTCCCTCATCCTGCTGGCTGCACTGCTTTGGATGCAGCCCTGGATACAGCTGGTTTTAGGGCTGTGAGAGCACACTGCTGGCTCGTGTCCATCCAGTACCCAGGTCCTTTTCAGCAGGGCTGTGCTCTATCCCTACATTTCCCAGCTTGTACTGGTAGTGGAGCTTGCCATGATCCATGTGCAGACCTTACACTTGGACTTGAACCTCATGAACTTCATCTACTGCTCAAGCCTGCCTACGTGCCTCTGTTGGCATCCCATTTCTTGGGTATGTTGGCCGTACCACACAGCTTGGTGTCACCCACAATCTGCTGATGGTGCACTTGATCCCACTTACATCCCGGTATTAAAGAGCACTGGTCCCAGTGGTGATCCCTGGGGGACACCACTCATCACTGATCTCTATTTGGACACTGAGCCATTGACTACCAGTGTCTGGGTACAGTCTTGCAAACCAGTGCTTCATCCATCAGACACCTATCAAATCCACCTCTCTCCATTTTGGAGAAAAGGATGCTATGGGGGACCGTGTCAGAGGCCTTACTGAACTCCAGACATCAGTGACATCAGTGGCTCTTTCCCCGTCCATTGGTGCAGAGATGTGATCACAGAAAGCCATAAGTTGGTCAGGCAGGATTTGCCCTTGGTGAAGCCATGCTTGTTCTCCTGTACCATAACCCTGCCTTCTGTGTGCCTTAGCATAGCTTCCAGGAGGATCTGCTCCATGATGTTCCCCAGCAGAGATGTGACACTGACAGGCAGGTGCAGCCTGCCTCAGCCCCCAGCTGGCTGGCAGTTTCTATTCACCCAGCTGCATCCATCACAGGTTTGCTCAGAGCACCCTGCTGCATGCTGCTTTATCAAGAGGAACAGATATCATAGCATTATAGAGCCACAGAATGGCCTGGGTTGCAAAGGAGCACAGTGCTCATCCAGCTCCAACCCCCTGCTGTGTGCAGGTCACCAACCAGCAGCCCAGGCTGCCCAGAGCCACATCCAGCCTGGCCTTGAATGCTTGCAGGGATGGGGCATCCACAGCCTCCTTGGGCAACCTGTGCCAGTGCCTCACCACCCTCTGGGGGAAAAACTTCCTCCTCATATCCAACCTCAACTTCCCCTGTGTCTCAGTTTAAAACCATTCCTCCTTGTCCTATCGCCATCCACCCCCACAAACAGCTGCTCTCCCTCCTGTTTATACGCTCCATTCAAATACTGAAAGGTTGCGATGAGGGCTCCCTGCAGCCTTCTCTTCTCCACGCACACTGCTGCATGTAGCACTGCCTTTGTTTGCCCATAAGAGCACCGAAGGTACAGCACACTCTGGTCCACGGTTTGCAGAATTTGTTGTCAAAGTCAGGGAATTGTTGGCACACAAAGAAACGGCAGCCTTTCCCAAAGCTTGATCTTAAACTTCAGGATTTGATAAGATACCTAACCCACAACTTGAGGTATTTTTTTCCCGATTGTAATTGAATTTAATATCAAAGCACTCCTCCGCGCTGTTGAGCCTGCCGTTGCAGCACAGCGAATCAGAAAGGTGCAGAGGTTAAACGTAGCTTCTGGCCGGGAAGCAGCTTTGCAACATTCTAACAGCTGTGCTCACTTCGCTGCCGAATGAAGTTGCTGCGGTTCCCCACGAGGTGGAGGGAGCGCTCTCCTGTGCCCCAGGCCGGGCGGAGCGGCGCCGAGCTGTGCAGGAGCAGAACGGCCCTCGGCCCATGCTCACAGCCGTGCTGAGAGCCGCGGGGCGGCCGCTACTTCCAGAGCAGAGCGCTACAGAGGCTGGCAACCCCCGTCCTGCAGATTCGGCCACGAGCGGCGGCAGCACGGAGATGGCAGCTGCCTCCTCCGCAGCTCCGCGCTCGGGCTGCCGGCGTTCCGCTCCGCAGAGCAGCGGCAGAGCTGCGCGCAGCCATCGGACACGACGCCTCAGCGGCACCGCGTGCAGCGGCCGCTCTTCTGTTCGATGGCCCCGCTGTCTGCTCGGATGGTGCCACGCCTCAGGCACCCCTCAAAAAGAAGGAATTCATGCCCGTAATTAATTAATCGCCACCTGTAGGCTCCGTGCCGCCGGTCTGGGAGCTGCCAGGGTCGGTTCTGATACCAGCCCCCGCCCTTCTGCGGTCAGAAACGTTTCCGTTAGAAACGCCAGCGCAGCCGCTCACACCGCGCCGTGAGGAACCGCGCCGTCCCTTCCTGCTCCCAGCAGCAGCGCGGAGCCGCTTGCAGCGCCCACGGCAGCGCCGCCCGGGGGGCGAAGCGGGAGAGGAAACAGCGCCCCCTACCGCCCCCACCCCGCCATCATGGCGCCGCTCCGCCTCCCCCTGCCCTCCCCCCCACGGCCGTTCGCGGAGGGCGGGAGCGCGGCGGCGCCCAATGGGAGCGGGGCGGCCGTGACGGCAGCGCGGAGCCGCACCGAGCGCCGGGCACTGCGCGTCCCCAGCTCCACGCCGCCATGTCGCGGCTCAGCCCGTCGGAGGAGAACCTGCAGGGTAAGTAAGGGCCGCGGGGCGGGGCGGTGGAAGCCGCGCGCTTTCCCTCCATCTCCGCCTTCGCTTCTCCCCGTCCGCTCGCTATTGCCACTGCGCTCCTCCTTCGCTGTGCCTCCGGCACCGCATCTCCGCTGCTCCGGCTTTGCTGCGCCCACGGAAACCCGGCAGGTTTTGCCCCGCACGTTTTTCCTTGCGGCGCATCCCGTCACTGCGCCGCGACGGGCAGAACTCGGCTCTCTGCTCACGCTGTTGTGTCAGCGCGGTGGACAGCCTGAATCCCCCGGCGGTCGCGTGGCTCAGCGCTGTCTGCCCCGTGAGCTGCTTTGTAAGCGACAGGCTGGCTCCGGGTCCTGCCGTGTGTTGGTTGCCACTAGCCCAGGGCTGCAGCTCGGAGCCCTCTTGGAAACAGCGGAGCCGCGTGTGACCTCCCGCATGAAACAACGCCGCGGGCGGCCGCACGTGATGGGGCATTGCTGCGTGCCTGCTGCTCGACGAAAAGCGCCGCGCAGCGCTGCTACGGCGGGCTGCAGCCTGGAACGCTTTCGGTAATCAGTAAACAAACTGGCGCAGGAAGTCTTAGAGGTTGTTGTTGTTGTGTTGGGCTCTTTTTGGACATTGCCTGCGTTGAGCAATACGAACGACGTGCGGCTCTGAACGAAAATAAAAGCCCTCGTTTGCAGAAGGAGACACAATGTACCGCCTGGCTTCTGCTCGGCTCCCTGGGGCTGCAGCTCTTGCAGCACGCCCCCGTGTTTTGGCACTGCGCGGTGCTCGCCGAGCTGCAGATGCTGGCACTAAAGCCTGTCCTGCCGTGTCATGGGGAGGATCAGCAGTCTCATGTTCTGCATGCCTTTGTGCAGAGCAGCCGGCCTTATTCTGGTCGTGTTTTCCATTGTGCCCGACAGGTTCCTGGGTTGAACTTCACTTCAGCAGCAATGGAAATGGCAATGGAAACAGCACGGCAGCGACCAGCCAAGAACAAGTACCAGCTTCTATCTCCATTCACAATGGTGACATGGAGAAAATACTCCTTGATGCACAGCATGAGTCTGGAAGAAGCAGTTCCAGAGAAAGTTCCCATTGTGACAGGTAAACAAAATGCTTTACTGTAAGTATGGCTACTATGGGGAATGGTTTTACACTGAGACAGGGGAGGTTGAGGTTGGATATGAGGAGGAAGTTTTTCATCCAGAGGGTGGTGAGGCACTGGCACAGGTTGCCCAAGGAGGCTGTGGATGCCCCATCCCTGCAGGCATTCAAGGCCAGGCTGGATGTGGCTCTGGGCAGCCTGGGCTGCTGGTTGGTGTCCTGCACACAGCAGGGGGTTGGAACTGGATGAGCACTGTGCTCCTTTGCAACCCAGGCCATGCTGTGATTCTATGAAGTAAAGCAGAGCTCACTCTTGCACAAAGCCATGTTTATGCACAGTGTTCCTGCTTGTGCACAGGCAGTATTCTTGTTCTGGTGAAGGTACCACACAGCAGTGATGTCAGAGAAAGGTGATAACAAGCAGTGTGTGCTTTGTCATGGGCTAAAACAGTCAAGAGTGCTCAGGCAACTGCTGAAAGGAATTGTTCCGTATCTAGTTTACAAAACATACAGATTTCTAGGTATATAATAATAAAATAGAAAAATACATTTGAGACTGATGGTCAGTTTTGTCAATTCATGCATTTGATTTGGATGGACTGCAACGTCTGCAGCCTGAAGTTTATCCATCGAAAGGAACTGAGGGACTTAAAACAGCAGGATGCAGAACCTCCTTGTGTCACCTGCCTCGCTAGAGTTGAACCCCCCAGCCATCACTGCTGCCCAGGTTGGTTAGTGAGCAGTGGGAGCCCAGCAGCGCAGCCTCACGGCTGCTGAAAGGATCTCGGCACAGCGCTGTGCTTGGCAGGTTGTTGGAGCATCAGAGATGGACTGGGGGAGGTGGCAGCTGTGTATCACCTGGGGACAGATGGGTCTCTTCGGCTGCGGTCAGGGCGCTGCAGCTGTTCAGGACAGCCGTGCATACAGGCTTTGTTTGTTACTTTTTGGTCGTCCCAAAAATGATGTCATAAAGGGCTGACTGAGCTCCTTCTCACTTGTTCTTCTCTTTGTTCAAGCCCTCCCCGTTCCCAGACACCTCTGGACAGCCACAGAGCTCTGGAAATAGAGAGCCATAGCAGTGGGGAAAAAAACAGCTTTCAGGTAAAAGTCTCATTTTGCTTTGGAGAGCAAATTTGTCACTGTTTGACACCCAGCAGTAGGAAACCAGCAGCTTCACCTTCTGTGTAGGGACTTCAGCAAATTGCTCTTAGGATAATGGCTCAGCATAGCAGATTCTCTCAGCCTCCTCTTGTCCAGAACTGACAGCCCAGGTTTTACCAATGTAGCTTTAATCGGTTCTTAAAATGGCATAAAACGTGCTTGGTCCTGTAGGCCCTCCCTTTATCCCAACTCACTGTCTCTACAACTCCTTCAGGAATCTGTCTGAAGGAATTGCCCACCTTGGGTTAATTAAATACATTACTGCAAATGAATTGTTCTTAGATTACGTTTCCAGAAAACCTTTCATGTGTTTGAAGATGTTTGTTTAGATTTTGAGATCCAATAATCTCAAGTTAGAATACCATCAGAAATAGCTGCCTGGACAATCTTATTTCATTGTTAAGTGTGTGTGCAGCTGCTTAACTTCTATAATCAGATCCTGCTCTTATTGCACGACCTCTGCTTCATTCAGTGTGTATGAAAGCAGCAGGAAATTGTATTCCCGTGTAGCAAAGCTGCTCTTTTGCTTGTGTGCACACATCTGTGCAGCAAAAACAAGACCTGGGATCACCCCTCCTGCCAACACTGTCCCAAAAGTTGTGTAGCTTTTCTAAACTGAACTGGTTTCACTTGGTACGTGTTAGCTGGATTAAGGTTCTGCAGGTGGATGTGACATCCAGCCAGATCTGAACACAGGCAGACTTGAGAATTGCGTTCTGCCGAGTGTCTTTAGATTTGTAACGTGGGATATTTTCAGATCACACTGAGGATGAAATACAGGGCGCCTGGCATTTCATTTCCAGGTCAGTCTATACTTACACAAATAAGAAATACAAATGTGGGATACGACCCTTTTCCATTCCCGTCCTGTGCTGAGGCCGTCCCCTCTGCCCATGTTTATCCAGGATGCGAATGCTTGGGGTGATGAGGACGGTACACAGCAGGGAGAGGTGGGAGAAGTGAGCTGCAGGTGCAGCCCTGGGTGCAGCACAGATCTGCTTTAGAGGACCGATTGCTACCTCTGGCAGTCACGTGTTCTGTTTGGTTGTGGCTCTGTGTTTCAGTCCGAAGAGGACTTCCTTGAGAGGAGGAAAGAGGTAGAAAGGCTGCTGAAGAAAAACGCAGACTGGATATGGGATTGGTCCAGCAGGCCGGAGAACATCCCCCCAAAGTGAGTGCCCTCAGGGCTTCTGGAAGAGCTCTGACACAGCTGTTGTTTCCACCAGTAGAAATGTGTGCATTAGTGTTCTGACTGCATTTGGTGTGCGTGTGAATGTTCTGACTGCTCTCCTCCTCAAAATTAGGGAGTTCCTGTTCAAACACCCCAGGCGCACAGCTACGCTCAGCATGAGGAACACCAGTGTCATGAAGAAAGGGGGGATATTTTCAGCAGAATTTTTGAAGGTTTTCCTCCCATCTCTGCTTCTTTCTCATTTGCTTGCCATTGGACTGGGGTAAGTTTATTTTTTTTTGGGTGGCTTTTTTTCTTTACCTGTTTTCTCAGGTCTGACCGACTTCCTCCTTGTCTGCAGCTGAGCTGTGTGCTCTTCACCACACAACGATGGCAGTTGGTTGTTCAGGGTTTCCTATTTGCCTGTGGTACTGCTGAATGCACCCAGTTAACTTTAATGCTTTTCTTACCAGCTCAGAATTCTTCCAAAGAATTAAAGAGCAGTGAAATTAAGATTGTATGTACGTACTTCTCAGTTCCATGGGAGGTGTGAGCTTTAATCTCAAAAGGTAAAAATGTAAGGCAGCTGTGAAAGCACAGCAAGGTGGGAAATGGTGACTAGAGAAACACGAGTCCACAAGGATGACAGTGAAACCAATGGCTTACAAACACCAGGTGAAAGAAAAAGTGTAATCAGAATGTTTGACTTCAGGAAGGTCCCGAAGTGCTGCGCTGTTGTTGCTGACCCCGCGCTTATCTCTGACTCCTGCATTTCTGAAACTGAGCAGCTTGCTCAGAGAATTACTCACAGTTTGGGAAGCAGTTGTCAGAGAAGGGTTTGCACAAACAACCAAAGGCCGAGAGCCGCGGTGGGCACTGCTATAGCTGGTGCTGCTGCCCTGGCTGTAACTTAAATAACTTGTAACCTGATAATGAAAAACACTTTCTTTCGCAGGCTGTACGTCCCTCCTGAGCTGAAGCCAAATGCTTACTGACCCCATGTTCTTGATCCTCAGGATTTACATTGGAAGGCGCCTCACAACCACAGCTTCGAGCAGTTCTTTCTGAAGGCACCCCACATGGTTTCAAAGCAAACATTGGTGTGGGAATACAGGAGGTGACCTGCAGGAGCACCTGTCCCAGCAGCGACTGCGCCATCAGCGTGCACTCGTTCTGTGAACGCTGTGTTCCTACTTTAGTAAGAGTGGGAAAAGACACTAAAGCTAATGTCTCGTGTCGTCTTCTGGAGCAATGCATAATGCATCTGAATCATGCTCTGGCAGCTGCTGCCTTGCTTTGTAGTGAAGTATCTCTGAGAACTCCAATAAATGGGTGTTTAAAAACAGAAGCTTAGCTTTGAGTATCTCGCTGAGTCACGGTTGCAATATTAAAGTGCTGCTTCCTTACACTTCGTAGATGTGGATGTTTGTCACTGCTCTGCAGTGGTGACGATGAGGGATTAGCCCAAAATGACGTGTGGCCTTATGTATCATAGACAGGATTCTCAGTAAGCTTTCACCTCGCTTGAAGCTGTTTCCTTTTAGACTTTGCTCAGCTCTCCTTCACTTTAGTGTGAGATGTGAAACGGGCACCTGGAAGAAATTGCTCTATTGGTGAAACTTCATCAGTTTTTACTACTTCAGTGTGACACACAACAGCCTGAAATGAAATTTGGACTCCAGTGCCTAATAATTTCTTCTGCAAAAGCAATTTAATTCCCCAGCTAATTGGATCTCCTTCTGCTGTATCTCAGACGGTCGCTTCTCAGTCTTTTTTACCTGTAAAATAAATTTGCATCTTCTATTTGCCTCATCCACGTATAAACTTCAAGATCTGCTTGCTTGCTTGTACTAACAGAATGCCTTTACCTACAGTAATTTTATCTTATTTAATGAGAAAAAAGCAGATGTTTGCCAAATTGTTTTGTATATTTCAATAAAACAGTTCCTCACAGATTGCTTCTTTGTCTTCATGCTTAAGCACTGTTTCATACTTAAAGTGCATAACTGACAAATCATCAAGAAGTTTATATAGAAAATAATTTAATCATTGGTTCTTGAATCTGAATACAGGTAAACTGTCTTTGGAAGTCACTTAATGAACAGAAACTCACTGAGCTTGCAGAGACACTTTCTGTTCTACCACGGTCATTTAGAAACAAATTAGCTTTCTACTTCTTGTCCTTATTTAGCAGCACTGATTCCTTCTGTGCTGAATCTCTCAGGGCAGAGCAGCGCTGCCTGTGGGCCCCAATCCAAGCAAGGCACAATTCATTTTCCATGGGCTGATCCTGCTGAGGCCGCTGGAAATCCCCACTTGCAGGGTTTGCTCAGGATGTCTGCTGGAGGAGCAGGCTCTGCTTGTTGGCTGAGTGTATGTCCATCTGCAGTGAAAAAAAATACTACATCATCAGACTCTGAATAATAATTCTCATGAAATCGAGCTTTTTAAGAAGTCTGACTACAGTCTGAGCTGAACCTCAGGGTTCCTCCTCAACAATAATAAAAGCAGTGATAGCAGAGCCATCATCAGAACAACCGCTTCCTCCCTTTGGAAGAAAAGATGGTTTAATAGTGCTGTATCTGAATTTAAGGTTTTCTTATAAATACAAAAAGAAAAACCAAAAAAAACTAAGCCTAAACACGCATGCAGCAGTTCCTCACATTCACAAGGACCTTTACATGGCAGCAAGTGGAGCAGGGCGTTCTGCAGCCCCAGCACACCTTGTGCATTCATGCCTTATTCCACCAGGGCTCCTGGAACATCTGTAGTAGACAAGTAGAATGCCATGAGAAGTGAAGTTACGCTGCATTGGAAGCTTCCTGTGCTCCAATAACTACTGGCATTTCAGAAAGGATTCGTGGAAGCTGCTAATGACACCTCAGCATTCCAGCAGTGCGGCCCCTGCGTTCCCCATCCATCCCTGCCCTCAGCCTGTGCCCACTCACAGCCTGCAAAGTGAGGAAAGCCCAAACCCACCCCAGGTGGCATTCGGTGATGCAGAAATAATCTCAGATGTAGGAAAACACTGCTTACCCTGCTCAGAAAGGCCAGGACAGGGCAGTTGCATGGGAGTCGTGAAGTGCTCGCTGGGCAGCAGAGAGGTCACTGTTTGGAGACACGGCCTTCGGAGGAGGACCTCTGGTGAAAGCTGGGCAGAAACCACTTCTCTGACTCCTGAGCCTACCAACAGAGCTTCCTGGAACGACAGGACGTGGCAACCTTCTGTGGTGAGACACGCGCAGCCCTTAAGGCTTTAGAGGTAGGGACAGGAACTGAAAAATATCCCTGTTTCTGATAAGCAATAAGCTTACCCTATTGAAAAGGAAATCAACATCTGTCCTTACCTCTTCTTGCTCCTGGAACTGAATACAACTCCTTACCTCCTGCTGCTGGATCAGGGCACACCTTCCAGCACACGGTGCTCCTGGAGCCGGTAGGACTGCCCTCAGCTCTGGAGACTCAATAAACATTGTGGCACATAAGACACAAAGCAGAAAGGCTCTGTGTGACCCCAGGAGGGGTCACAGAGCACAGCGTGCACAGAAGGCAGCAGCACTCAGCCGCGCAGAGCTCAGGGCACGGCTCTGGGCCAGGCTCTGTCCAGGGGCTCCCAGCGCAGCTCCTGCCACATCCCACAGCTACCAGTGCTGTTTTTGATGAGCCCTTTTCACCCAGGCCCTAAGTAACAGAGCACCAAGGATTCACTGTGTCGAAACGAGCAGTTGTTTACAACAGGCTTCAATAATCTGACCCACAATTCACACATAGCCCATTTCTCTTGTTCTGTTTATCCCCCCAGAACCAACCGAGGACAGAAGTTATTTCATTTCAAGACACATCTGCAAAGCTGTGGATTCGTACATTGCTTGAAGCTGCCTGTGTGTGCTGGGACCTTTCACACACCAGCCTCAAACTCTCTGCACACAACACCAAGGCAGCAGCCTCATTTTTAAGCAGATGAATCATCAGAGGCTATTTAACCGACAGAGGTACAAAATAAGACTTCATCATATCCTCTTTATACTGACATTCCACTTACAGCTGCTGAAAAAAACAGATCAGAAATAGACAGCACAAAAGTATTCACTGTGTGCAGACGGCCAGCCACAGGCCCAGCCTGCAGGCCCCACACAGCACAGGGCTCAGTTGGTTACCATGGCCAACCATCTCACAAAAGGAAGAAAAAGCTGTCGAAATACACAGAGCACATCCAGGTAAACATTTAAAATTTATTAAACTTTTTGGTCAAAATAATTGAACAAGTATGTACAATCCCATTGTATTAGCTCTATTATGCATTTCAGGAACAAGGTCAAATTGAACCCTTTCATGACCCAGCAGTTCCATAGTTCAAGATTTGCAAATAGTGTCACAACCAATATACAGTAGAAGGTTTTTTCTTTTTTTTTTTTTTCTTTTTTTTTTCTTTTTTAATTTAAACTTTATTTGCAGAACCTCAAAGTTAGCCGTACTTACTAGCTTACCGTGAACAAGAGTGGCACTCTATGGACAATAATTGAGGGTAAGAACAGACACTCTCACGTTTGCATACGCGGATCTGATTTAGTAATCATAACACACCTTCATTCCAATACAAGTGGAGTGTAAACCACACTTCTTGTGTTTGCTCTGGGAAGCTGAAGGGATCTCTGAGAACATTTAACTTGCAGGCACCTTTCCCAGAGCGCGACGCCCAGCCGCCTGGCACTACCAGATGTGCTGACCAGCTTCAGGAGCAATCTCTCACCCACATTAGCTCAGGGTGAAGAAGAGGTTGATGCATTTTAGGCCCCTTTGGAACAAAAAAAAGTACCTAAGGCTTTAAAAACCAAAACCAAAACAACTAGCAAGAACAGTTATAACATAGTAACACCAGCTAGCAGCCTCAGTATTTTCTGACAGCCCGATGTCAGAACGTACTAAAATGTATTAAGCTGTGTTGCTGCTTGGCATAATCAAGAAACTTTTTATTGCTGGTTTTGACTGCAATGTGAAATACAAGATATTATGCCAAACATTTAAAATAAAGTGTATCTTCATGACAAGTACTAAAAAGGTTAAAAAACATAATGCACATAAGGTATGTCTCTACCTAACATTGAGAGGCATCAGATAAACTTAGATTTTATTTTTTTATCTTCAAAGAAGAAAATTTGTTTTCCCTTTTGTGCAAGGTGGTCACTTTCTATTAAGGCTGCAGACTTCTTTACGCTGACCTCTTCCATCTCCTACTCTGCATACAAAAGCTGTTTTACAAGAAAACCAGTGCAACTTAAACTAAATGACACTTCCAAGGAAACTCGAAATCTAGAATTCAAAATACTACACAAAAAAGTTTGTATTAGTCTGCTAGAAATCAGTGTGTTGGGACAAACGTCGTGAAAAAGCCATCCTGATGGGCAGACCTGACAATCTCAGTACATGCAATAAAAAAAAAAATAAAAAAGACTGAATACATACCTTCAGATTTAAAAACACTTGTTTTAGTTTGTTATTTTATTAAGTGGTTTACACCAGAAGGTGTGGCAATAGATACAACTGGTGAGTAAATACCCATGGAAACCTGTCTAGCAACCCAACTCAAGACCTACCTAAGTGCTCCAAGGTAAAAACACCTAAGCCTAGATACAGGCCAGAGGAGGAATGTTTACAGGCATTAAGCACAATATATGTCTTGAAAGGCCCAAATATTACAGCAGAGAAAGAGCGCAGAAGATAGAAATTACGTTTCTATGACTTTTTTTGTTTTCTTCTCGGGTGTTAAATTTTTGGTCTATAAACTGGAAAGGAAGGCTCAGACTTCAATAAATACATTTGTTTTGTATTGGCCCGATTGAGCGCTGTCCATCAGCTCTGCCTCCAGAGGGTTTCCCTCAGAAAACTGCAACTGACGCTCCCTACCCTCGGCGAAGGCAGAACCGCACCGTGAAAGCAAAAACCAGGCCAGATCCTCTCCTTTACCTAAAGGGAAGTAAGTGCATCAATGTTCTTCACTGGTAGGACAACAAGGCCTTCTCTTTTACAGATAAACAACTGAGCTTAACTATGCAAGAAGACAACTCTGTCCTCAGGTCAGTCACCTTTAGTTAATTTTGTCCTGGAATATATACAAATTATTGGTGGCAGCTACAGCAATGATGTTCTCCATGGGGTGCCATGCTGTATGAAGAATCTTCTTGTTGAAGTCCAGACTGTCAACATTGATTTCATCTTTCTTCCTTTTACCACCCGTACACACTTTGCGTGGCTTTAGGATGGCACGAGGCTTGCTGCTCTCCCTGGACGCCTCCAAGGTGACGTCCCGCCGCGTGCTGCGGTCAAACATCCTGAAGAAGTTGTTGTACGACCCGGTCATGATAGCGCTGCCGAGAACAGACAGGAAACGTCAGGCTCCCAGCAGGGGAGTTTGCTCCCTGCCTTCCTCTCCAAGGCAGCCCTGGCCCTTGTTCATCTCAATGGAAGCAAAGCAGCTCTTCCTATTCCTACTGCATCCCTCCACCCTTCAGCACCAGGAGCGACAGAGGAAGCACATGCACTGCAAGCTACTTAATTTCAGACCGTCACAAACAAGAGCCTTCCTTTGCACTGCGCTCATGTTCATTATTAATTACCAAAAGTTATTCTGAAGCAATAGCATTAACCCCTCATGTGCGTCTCTGATGCAGCTCTTCAGGAACTCTTTGCATAAAATATTGAATTAGTTTTTAAAAACACCTAACTTTCAATTACCAGCTTGCTTGTAGCTCTCAAGAAACACACTTGAAATTGAAGGTAAGCAGCTCATTTTTTTCTATGTTAAACACTAATCTCTAGCACTTGAAATAGGAAAAGCTGCCTGCAGTCCCACATGTTGTTTAAGATCTCAGTCACCTTAGCAAAACACTGTCAGCTTATTTATCAGCACAACTGTCTTCATGGTATTCCAAAATCAATGAGTAAGAGCAGGATGAGATGCTATTAACAGAAAATACATCAGACTGCATGAAGGAATGCAAAGAGGGTTTTTTCCTTTTTCAATGGGAGGCAAGCAGAGACTGGGTGAAATTACTTGAAAAATGCAGGAACAAGCATTAGGTTCTTGGCATTTTAGTTCAGTGAGAAACACCATTTCTTCTATGCATTTTCCACTAAATATTGGAAATGCAGG
The DNA here is from genome assembly GCF_023343835.1 of Lagopus muta. Taxonomy (NCBI): domain Eukaryota; kingdom Metazoa; phylum Chordata; class Aves; order Galliformes; family Phasianidae; genus Lagopus; species Lagopus muta. The sequence continues at coordinate 65,261,410 of NC_064437.1, read as the reverse complement.
ATTTCTTTGGTAAGCCATTTGATGTATTTTTCTCTCCCCCTGAATAACTCAAAGCCACTTGCGAGTGGATATTGACAGCAATGTTCTATTCAATCTATTCAATGTTCTAATGTTCTATTTACTTAGAAAATTAATTCCTAAGTGGTGTGCAGCATTCCATTCACTCTCTACAGGACTCCAATAGCAATGTAGGTTGGTTTTACTTCCTTCACTGATGCCCATACACACAGAGCACCAAGTTTGACTTCTGTGGCCACTGCTCCCTTAGAAATTACATGGTGGATGTTTCAGTATTAGGCCCAAGCTTGCTTCCAAGCATGGCTCCTGTTACTACCAAACTAAAACAGGTACACCTTCTCACTGAGCAGCTTGAAAGCACTTCAGAGAAGGACACAGGTTGGTAGGAACATAAAAAGCTCATCTGCTGCCAATGTTTCTTAGTAGACAAGTCACCATTAGAGGCCTTTCAGAAATACACAATCCTGCAATAAAAAGAAGAATCCCAAAGGCGAGCCAACAAAAAGCATCCAGATTTGCCATGCTCCTACCCACGGCTACTGAAAGCATTTGAGAACGTAGCCAGTGACAGGAAGTGTGCACAAGAAGTGCTTTGGTATTTGATGACAATGCTTCCACAATTTGCAGGCAAGATAAGCATTCCTGCTCTCTGCAACAAATGGAAATCATTACCTAACAGTTTGATCTTCTTTAGCCTACAGAAAATACTGAAAGATGTTTTAATCTGGAAAATAATGCGTGGATGTTCTTGTAAATGCTTGGAAAATAAAGCAAGGCTTGAACTGACCAGTTTTGACTGTACTGACAAACACAAACTTATCCCTGCAACTGGAGGATGAAAGATTGAAGTCTTCGGGGGAAATACAAAACCACCAACACAACCACCATCAAAAGCAATCAGAAAAAGCAACCAAAAAACCAACCCCACTGCAACAGACACACCGTCACCCCTTCCCCACCAAGGGCTGACCTGAATGTCACTCACTGATCCTTACAGCTGAGCACCACTCACTGGTCTGAGGACAAAACTACATTTCTAAGCGGAGAGAAAAGCAATCCAAATCAGGACAACTCACCCATCAGAACCGTTCCAGCAGCACTCAAATTTGTCAAAGATGCAGTCATTTTCATACAGGGAACAAAGCTTGCTTCGAAGGTACTCATGAACCTTTTTGAAATATTTAGGTTGATGTTAGAGATTTGAAGAAGTAAAAATAAGAGATGATATTTAAGAAAACTTGAACATCATACTTGATATGTCTCTACAGGCCTGTTCTCCATATTGAGATCCCAGACTTTGACAGACAGGTAGTCTCTTGTCATCATGTAGCGCCCGCTGTGGCTGAATTTTACATCAGATATTGATGATATTATTTCTGAAAAAAATGATCTGCTGCTAGGATCTTCAGGTTCTTCAAAAACTGCAGACAGAAGACAATTACAAATGAAACCAACACCAAGTTCTACAGCTTCCAGCATTTCCCAGAACTTCAACAACAAGCCAAGGAACTAGCTTCTTTTATCACATGTTACTGTTCAGTTACTTTCTAAATAGTCTCTTTGAAATAACCTTACAACGGCTGGCACCTGCCTGATGACCATCTCCAGCATTCCCAACTGGAGCCCAGCATCAGCAGCCCAGACTCCCAGGACTTTAGGATGAATCCGGAAAAAAAGTTAAAAGCAAAACAACAAAAAAACCTCACAAAACCAACCGAAACACAGCTGTGGTGCAGTAAAAATACTGCAACTGAGCTACAAGCTCTGCTGAAGAACAGACCTGCATGCATGACCCAAGTGTTCTGGGCTGCTATACAACAAGCTTTTGTCTAAATCTGAGTTGTACAACTACTGAGAGGAAATAATGGTATCTACACTCAAAATGTAGCAGGTTTCAGGAAGCAACGAAAGAAACGTGACTTAAACTTCAAGTCAATATTGAAGTCTGTGATTCAGGACACAAGCTCTCCAGCACTATTTTTTCCATTTTTGAATAGATCATTTTAACAGGATGTTATTCAGTTAAAAAAAAAGTGCTAGCATGTCTTAATGCAGCACTAAGGCAAACAGATGAGTTGGCATAGCATTCTACACGGCACACTGCAGAAGTATTTCCTTTCCCCAGTAAATCCTTATCTTCACTGCAGAAAGCTTACCTGCAAGGATCAGTAGGGTAGGACACCCCATGAAAAGCAATGCTAATAAACAGTGGTAATAACCAATGCTAATAAACTCCCCCTGCTACTGAAGTACTGAAGCAGAAGCAAGGGGCTGGGAGCTAAGCACCAACACCCCTCATTTTGACCTGAACAGAAAAGCCTTCCTCACCTGCCAGGCTTACATGTGTCAGCAAACTAAAAACCATTCACCTGTCATCCTTGGAAACTCACCTTCAAACTCAGTGCGTATTTTTAATATCCTCTACCCTATGTGCTGCAAATGGTCAGCAGCAGCAGCCCAGTTACAAAGGTGAATAAGCTGCCCTGAACTGGCATTCAATAAGCAGATACCTTTGAGAAGCACCAAGACTGAGTCTGGACAGAAGACAGGTCTCACTGGTGCCAAAAGCACTCGTTCCCATCAGTTTATGATGCAAAATGGGTAAACAGGAGCAGAGTTAGATGGTCAATTGGCTCATGCTCCACTTCAGCTTGCTGATGGCCTAGAACAAGACAATTAAAACGTTCCATTCTACAAAACTACCACTCCTTACCTCACATGGTCTTTTTTGACAGGCCGAACTCGGTTAGATTACGTGTAAGGGCCCACCTACACCATCTATCTGAGCAAGAAACCCCGAAGGGAAGAGCAGAGCTGCTTACATTTGGAATGCCTGTCGCAGAGGGCTGAGGAGCGCATGTCACAGAGCCGAATGGTGCCTTTGCTGCTGCTGTACACAAACACGTGGCAGTGGTGGGGGTGGAACTCTGCAGCCGTGATCACTTCAGTCAGCTCCTCCATGTTGGCAGGCTTAATATCTACAATATCTGGGGAGGTTTTGGTAAAGGCATGCAACGTCTCACACCTGAATCATTTCTAATACGTAACCACCTTAAAAGATGTTAAAGACGCAGCAGGGACAACTGGGGCAAATATATTAGCTGCTACTGTCAGCAACCTACAGAGTAGCTTTTTATTTACATAACAATTCTTAAAAGGAAAAGGAGTAAGAGGCTGCCCAACAACGAAACTAGCCTCCACACCCCAGCATCAGCACCCAAGATGACTTGAACTCACACAGACTAAATCAAGCTCACAGATGGAAGTTTCAGCTTCCTCTCAAACCTCCTTTTCAACACATCTCATTGAACACTGTACTTTAATTACTCAAACAAAGCCTTAGAAAACTTGTCTATCATTTTTTTAATACATAACATCTCTGTAACATCAGTTTTGTTGCAGATTTGCCAATATAGGACGTACTATTGCAGTTTTGGTCCAGCCTGCTAAAAGATCCAGAAATTATTTCTACAGTTAGCAATACCATTTGGTATGGAAAAGTAACTGTTTTCAAGAGAAATGTTATTTTAGACAGTTTAGAGACCCTAAGCTTTGGAAAGAAGTATCTACTTCTCAAGTCTTTTTGCTCATATTTAAAGTATAGGCTAAACTCAATAAATAAAGGGTGCTTCCAAAATTCAAACCATCTATGGAATTCCTGCTGGCAGTTTTCCAATGAAAGAATGCTTGCACTTGAAGATGACTGAGGCCATTCTGCAAGCTGCTTGCACTACGTTAAACCTCCACGTTTTTAAATCCTGTACTTTAATCCTTGGATTCAAACTCTACTATAATTAGTAAAATTAAGATAATTCTCTTCAGCAACTTACGTGTGCACAAGTGTTCACAGAAGATTTTAAAAAAGGATACTAAAACTTCTATCTGTGATTTCTAAATGCCATAGGTTAATTCTTAGGTCATCTGCTGAAAGGTACGTTTCATGATCACTATTTACTGAAATAGAGTTTATATGGTAAGTATGTGCATTTGCAAATATCCTTCTGGGACTTGCTTCTACCATTAGGTCCATGGGTTTCAGTATTGGCACCTGAAACATAAAAGAACAGTCAACTTGGGCATAACATTGATTTCTGATTCAAAATATGTTAATCACTTGCACCCCACCTATTTCTGTTTTAATTTACTGACATCCTCCCCCTGGTTCTCCAGTAGGAATATCAGTTCCTACAGTAAATTCCTACACCCACCCCATACCATGAAGTTAACAACCTGGGGTTGCAGCCCCGTGAGCTGTGAGATGTGCAACAGAACACTGTCTAACGACAAACACCAAGAGCAGAACTTAGATTTCCTGTTTTGTAAAACTCAATTAAGTTCTAAACACCTTTCCATCTGTGGAACAAGAATTGTACTAAAACAGGCCATGAATGCAGACCTGTCCCTCTGCCTTCTGCAGAAGTTACCTGGCACAAACAGGAGCTCTGTACTTCAGCCATCAGGGCAGTGGTGCATGTTTATAATGAAGGCCATCACTTAAAGTGGCTTAAAAGTGACCACTGTATCTTTAGGACTACTCAGGACAGCTTGGGAACAGAAGCTTACAAAGGAAATGCCCAAGGTGTTCATTGAGCAGCCAGTGCCACTTCAGGATCAGAAACACTCTGTTGCCACAACTAGTTGATATAAAACATAAGGTTATCACATGTAAGGGGATCGAGCTTCTCTCTGGCTCCTTCAGCAGCCTGCTCTGCCACTGATCAGCATGCAAACAGGTTAAGGTTGCCTGGGGCTGCCCTGCGCTTTTGCTGGACTGTGAGTACTGGAACATTACCTTACATCACCCAACCAAGGAAGAAGTTACGGCACTGGTTCAGGTAATTTCTCTTCCTTCAACAAGAAACAAATCAAACCAAAAGCGCTGTAGTTGTTTTCACTATATCTGTATCTCAGTCTGCTTAGATCATAAATGGTCATTATCAAAATTAATTCCTTGCTGCTCACTAGGCAATCATTCTAACTGACCACGAGTGTCCTGGCCCTTCAGTTGTGAAACCAAGAATGCTTTCCTGTGAATCAGCAGGACCTGTGTTAGAAATGACTGCATCTGCACACAGGATGCAGCTCCTAAGTGCTGCCCCTCCTACTGGTGCACCTCATTAGCAACACACGGAGGTGCTTCTGTAATGAGGTATGGAAACAATCCCTCTAAGAGGCCAAGGCACACATGCTCCAAATCTCCAAGCTGGTCATTCCAACACAGAGCTGTAGCTCTCTGGGAGGTTTTCCTCCTTCAGACCATCTTTTCTCACATCGTTCATTCCATCACGTTTTCTTTTGAGATGCCAAATGTGTGGTTTGCTGGAAGGTTTGCTGCCTTCCTCTCCCAAAAAGGCAACAGAACTAGGAAGATAACTTTTAAAGGAGAGGTTCTTGCTTTTTCTTGCTCTCCCTCATTCAGCCTGATGATTCCTAAATACACTGTGCATTTAAAACAGACACCAATGTACTCATTGAGCGATGCAGCCAACAGAACTGCCCCAGCTGTGCTCTGGACTTTCTGTGCTCCTACATAGGTTGTCTACTTCTACAGAAATGCAGGGCTGGAGAAGCCCAAATTTCATCTCTACTTACTTCCAGCCAAGGCATTTTATAATTGGTTTCCTTGGCTTTAGACATCTTAGTTGGAACACTCCATCACAGTGGCCCAAACAGGCTAAAAGATACTTCCCAAAAGGAGTGGGTAATCCTTCCCAGCATGACAACCAGTTACAATGGTGAATACCTGCATCTTCACTTCATCAGTTTAAGAAAAGGAAGAAAAACAAAAAACCAACACAAAACCACAACAGTACGGATCCTAAAGGTGTCAAGAGAAGCACTAGAGAGCCTTGGCTCAATTCCTACTTCTAGCAACAACAACAACAGAGATCGAAAATCCCTGCCCCTGTACGACTGCTTTTCTTGAGCTCCTGCTTTAAATGGCCTCACATCTGGAGCATCAGCCTTGCCGTCACATCGCCATGAAACTGGAACACCACCAAGGCTGCAGAAGCATTCATTAGGCTTTCCAACTGCCCCAAACTGACCTCTAGCTAAAACACCTCCTGCACACTACCCAGCACCCTGCTTAAATATATCAGTCCTGCTCTTGAAATAAAAAGCCATTATGAATATGAGCACAATATAAACATTAAGTTATCAACACAAAGGCGCTCTTCCTAAATTCACAATGGCACACGCCTTAAGCCAAACAGGAGATCCTCACCTGCCAGCTTCACAGGGAACTGCCAATAAATCTCTTTTTCTACACTTGAGTTACCCTGAGTTGGATAATTGCCGTCTCCAAGATGATATTTTAATTTGAGGATTTTTGATTTCAAGTCTATTTAAAGTACAGTAAGTTTCCAAAACAGGAAGAAAAACAAAACAAGAATCAACCTACTGCAAGGAAACATCGTAGTTATGGACCAAAATATTTCTATCTTCACATTTCAGTTGACAACCTTGGAAATATAAAGGCAAAGAAGTACATGCAAAAAGATATTTGAAGTCAAAGAGCAGAAACATACCCGTAGTGCTGTGATTTTGAAAGGATCCCTAAGTCTTCCATCTTCATCTTTTAAATTATAACCTTCGGCTCTTTTATCCCTTTCACTTATTTTCCATAATTTAATAGTTTTATCTAAAAATCAACAAAAATTCACATCCTTGAGAACGAATCAAATTCCAAAATTAAATCCCTAAGACTGGGGCTGAGCAGAGCATGTTACTCATCTCTCTACATTTCTACTGCTTGCAACAGAAAGGACCCCACTGGAGTCCTTCAAACAGCATAACACAAAATACAGAGCTCTCAGCACAGATGTGAAGAGCTCTGCCTTTGGCTACATTAGTTAGCAGAATTAGTGCATTAAAAAAAAGAAGCATGCACTTATGGGGCATGAATGGGAAATACACCAAAGTACCAGTAAAAAGAAGGGAAAGGATCAGCAGGTTTCATTTTAACTCTAATGTAACATTCAGTTTAACAAAACCCACAGGTCTCTGCCTGACCAACATAGCAGACAGCTTAGCATCCAGCTATGCCCCTCTGCAAGGGACATGCTGATCACCACAACTCGCAGTGAGCCCCACACTGCTACCTAAGTGATTTTAAGCAGACAAACGCTAAGGAAAGAAAACAATCATTTCAGATGACACAGCTGAAAGGCTGCTTTGAGTCTAGCAAGACTTAGATCAAAGCAGATTAACTTAATTTCCCAGTCCAGTAGACAGCAGTCATTCCTGCTTTGAAGTTTTGTACAGCAGCAGGTATGTAAGAGCATTTAAGAACGAGGCTAAAGGAGATCCAAAACCTCAGGAACAGGTGCATGTGTCAACAAAAGCCAGGTGTGGTTTCTTCATGCCCAGCTCTGCACTCGATTTACAACTTGCTCCACAATGCATCAGAATGAAACATCCTAATGACCGTGGCACTGATCATCTCAGTAACACGTGTAAGCACTAATCAAATAATGGAAGAAAAAAGTAAAGGGAATGAAAATTGTACAAACGTGCTGCTCAGTGACTGCTGACATTTAAGCCATCAGCTGCTCAAAAGCACACGAGATGTTTTGGAACCAGAGAGGCAAGAAGAGTATTGAAACCACAGCGTTTCAATTTCAATTTCTATTATTCAAAGTTGATCTGGCATCATCAAAAATTGAATTTCAAAATTAGGATGATCAGGTTAAGACAAATTCAGACTTTTGCTATGGTTCTGCATACTGGCAGCCCCATTATAGAGAATCCACACTAAAAAGCAGAGCAGCAGGGTGTGCAGACTGATGGCACAGGCAGCACACCCCAGAACACAGCTGTGCAATGACGTCTGCTCTGTTGCTGCTAGGTTACCTCAGTTTGTAAATCACTAATTGACAGGGAAAAATAAGCAAAACAGCGCTGCACACAACTGGAAAAGACAAGAGAACCACCCCAAAACACTCCAGAAAAACCCCACAAGTGGATCATTGGTGAGACAACGTTCAAGTGACAGCAGTAAGGACTTTTTGCAAAAATAAAGTATTCTTACCATTCGTAGACAGCAGGAAATGAGCAGCATTCTGTTGTGGTAACCACCTAATTTTATTAATTTTTTCCTCGATTTCTAGACTTTTCAAGTAGTCAAACTCAGGTTCATGACTCTGGAAGGTACTGTAAACATTATATTCTCCCCTAGAATGAGGACGGCTTTTGTTCTGTAAGGAAACATAATATTTCTTGAAGCTGATGTTACCCAGCTCATTAGGAGTTGTACATACAGAGCAAGCACTACAAACTGTCAATTAGAAAGTAACCCTGTTACAGTGGTCTTGCTGAATTTGGTACATTTACTGTACAATGTCTGCAATAATTACGCGCAGGCTTCCTTTTTAAAAACATGCCTTTCAATGTACGTATTTGTCGAGTCATTTGAGAGCACCTGGAAGAGGCATCTGCCTGCACTGCTGCTCCCAGGCACCTTCAACACAACTGGAGCAGAAATCAGTTACATCCTACATCCTAAGCCACAAAAGCCAGGCGTTTATTTTCTGCACCTCACCAAGCTCGTTCCCCTAATTAACACAATATGGACATGGTGCAGGGTTTTCAGACTGGCAAAGAAATGCTGGAGGATGCAGTACATGGTGTAATTAGGTATGATTTTATACAAACATGACTACACAAAGTTACTCTGTCACATAAAGGTTAGATCTAGCTCCTCTCTGGCTCATTTTAAGATGTGCTGTATCCAGGAGTGCCATCAAGGCTTATCATTAAGCTTTGACAACATTTTTCATTATAAAAATCCACAGGCTGAAATGTCACTATTTTCATCTCAGGCTTCCCGTGCTGCACATCACAACTCAGCACAGACACTGTAAGTGCTCAAAAATCTCTTCCCCTCACAGAGCCAGGGGACAACTCTGCACCATCCTCATCTGTAGGTGCAGTACCAAGGAACAGAGACCAAAGCCACGAGTATCTGTGGGTACATCCTATCAGATTTGAGAAACTGTTGTGAGGCTCTTTCAATAAGTCAGCATCAGATAGAGATTCCTGTTTGGATTTCACTTGAAGAGCTGCAGAGTCCCAAACTTCTGACAATACAAACTCCCAAAACACAAAGAGAAATCACTCACGTTAGAGGAAGCAACTCACTTGTTCCCAAAGGCAGCTAAGAAATCAATTGCCCAGGAGAAGTCTGCAAAGGCAACCTTCTTGGTCTGATGCTCCCTTCCATTTCCATGCTCCACCATGCAACTTTCAGAAGGTTTTCAGTTGTTTTTTTTCTCCCTCCCCCTCAATATCTAACAAGTATGAAGTTAGTTAATTCTGAGACCCGATTTTTCTCCTTGTCATTTAACTTTCATGCATGTTAGATAGGATCCTCTCTACTTTTAGTTATCTCCATTACTTACCCAACCACCCATGTCTTGGTCAGACTGTCCTGTCTGGTACAAGGCACTGGTCTCACTACGTGTGAGTAACATCAACCAAGTGTGTGAGTAACATCAGTTTCTTGGAATTGATGTAATGCCCTGTGAGTTCAGGGCACAATGCCCAACATTTCAGCCTGCATTCTCAACATGAAGCCTATGTGAAATCTCACAACTATCTTCAGTTGTTATTACACAGGCAAAAAAATTACATGGTTTAAAAAAACAGTTGTGAAATTACATTAAGTTTGCAGCATTATATACTTATTTGGTTTAGATCTGCCCTCCTCCTCTCCAGGAATTGTGCAGTTTTCTACTGGCAAGAGAATGAATGGAGTGCCACGGCCATCTCCTCCCTGCAGCCCACGTTCTCCCAAATATTGCTGTGTGAGAAGTGTGCCCGGTGTAATGCTAAGAGGAGGTGATGTGACAGCTGGGTTCTGACTTACAGAACAACTGAGCACAAAACCAACAACAGTTCCCCTCCAAACAAGTGTCAAAAAGATAGAGATCCTGAGCAGGTGGCCACTCCTGACCTTGGTCTCTGTGCCTTACTTAAGTCTATCCAGCAGACTAAATGATAGATGAGCAATGAGCCATCCAGGTGTAGCAGTGTAACATTTCAGCAGCTTTTTCAGCAATAGGATTTTCATTTCACCACCTCTCAAAACCCTACAGTCAAACTGACGAACCATCCTTGATACAATGCTTTATGAACAGTATCACAGTCAGGATGAAACATGAAATACTGGACCGTTCATTAATTAAGCATTATTCAAATCATACAATGAAAAGTGGAATTCTGCTTTAAAAGAAGCACCTCGAGATCAGTACACTTTGTGCACAAACTGAATCAAAGCTCCACAATCAATTCCAGCATTTCTGAAGCAGGAAAAGGCTCAAATTCTCATCAGCTCTCCCAAGCAGGAGATAAACACACTGCTTGGTGGTGGAATGCCCATGTAAGATTTCTATGAGACACAACAGGGCATGAAAGCTGTTTGGCAGCAAAGGCTTCATTTGTCAGGATCCAGCATTTCCAGTGCAAGCCTTTTCGCAGGATGTGAACAGCCTGGTAAACACCTGCATTGGTGAATGGTCAGAGCACAGCATCAGCACACCAGTGAGCAGCGCTGCACCGCTGTCTCAGGAGGGAGGAGGGAGGCCAGGAGGGAGGGCTCTTCCAACCTCAGGACCAGAAATGCCCACATCTTCCCACTGACACCAGATGCTTAATTCTTCAACTTTTGAACTCTCACATCCTGATGTCCTTGAAGCTTAACAAGTACTTTTTCCTTACTAGCTCATTTTCTTATATTAATCTCAAAAGAAATAGAACGCATCTTAGATCAACCTACATGTAAGGCTCAGGAGAATGCCCAATGGCAACTCAACATTTACAGCAGAGAATAACAGTTACATATGAGGAATTCACTGTATTTTTGGGGTGTTTTTTTTTTTTTCAAAGCAGTGAGGGGCTGAAACCATCACCAAGCTGACCTCCCAAATTCAGCACAGGGTAGACAGACAGATAGATGGCTGACATTGGGTTTCCTGAGCAACGCATCCAGTCACATAACCCTTGCAGCATGAGCAGATGAAGTGAGATGTGCAACACAAGAGCAGTGTAATAACAGCACTTTTGTTTTTCATGTCACTGACCTCTTGTTCCCTTTGAAATATAACCACTCTGCCACCTTTGTCTCCTGTTGCAAGAAGATCACCAGAGTAATTAAATTCAACTGTTGAAATAATATCAGCTGTAAACAGAACAGAAATAAAATAACACTGTAATGTGTGAAGCAAATCAAGATGTTTCAAGACTTGAAAACAAAACAAAATTACAATTTGCATTAACGCAACAGCCCAAATAATTGATTTACATCATTAGCATCCAGAAATTGTTTCAAACCCCATCAAAATCTTAAATATTCATTTACTGTTTAAAACATTCTCTCATTTCTCCATGTTCTGAGCTTGAGAGCCTTCAATCACAAGAGAGGCAGCTTTTAAGAACCCAGGCTGTATTCTACCCATCTCCAGTTAGCACAGGCACACATCAGGGAGCTGTGCCTGCATAGAGCTTCCCAAAGTGAGACCTGTGCCCAAAGTGGTCCAGCTCAGCGTCAGTTCAGAGCAGCACTGCAGCTTACACTGGTCAAAGCCATGCCCTTCCCCGAGCTCACCACTGATGCACTTTGTTCAGGAGCCAAAGGAAAAATATAACAAAAAAGAAACCTCTGCCAATTAACCCTACTGAACCAACATCAGCATTTATACAACAAACAAGAGGCAAGGACGACAGCAGCTGAAGGAACAGACAGCAAAAGAAAGGACTGCAGGATCTCCAGGTGAGAGTGCCTTAAGCTCCCTTAGAACCAAACCTGAGAAAGCAAGCAGTATTTACCACTTCAGGCCACAACCTCTGAAGGAGGCAGTAAATGAATAACTGCCATTAAAGGACCTCTAATGGACCTACAGACATCTGTCACGGGTTTTAGGCATACAGGAACAGCAACAAAAGCTGCTCACCATAAGGACAGTACATGAGCACTGGAGCCGTGCTGGTGCTCACCAGCCATGTAAGAGCTCTGCAGCATTATGCAGGTAGAAAAAACAGTAAGACTTGAAATACCTGCCGCCAATCAGTTCAGAGTTGCACTCAGAGACTGATGGAAACCACATCCCTGCATTGATTCTGGTGTGCCAACTTTTAAGTTCCTTAGAATAATGCCCACCCTTATGAGGAAGGTGACTAGGAAATCTGATCAGTTTTCTCAGCTTATCATTCATATTTCTGCTTTAATTAACAGATCCTAGAGACAGGTTGTTTTTCTAGTGCACAGAGATCTTTGTTTACTTGCTTTGAAAACAGCAAGAAATAATCTTTCTACAGATTTATCCCAGCCTTCAAAAAAATCACTCTACTACCTTGCTCCAGTTATGCCTACTTTCCTATATTCACCTTTAAAACAAAGATTTGATTTGGTTAGAGCCTGTATGATGGCTAGTGCCATGTCCTCGGCCCCAAAACAAGAGAACAAACCGCACACAGCCATACTTCACCCCCCAGTTTCCCCCAATTCATCTTGCTACCCTTGATAAAACTGATTATAAAGCTATTTCTGAGCAGTCTCCCTATAACAACTTCTCCACTCGGGATCCTCACCTGCCGTGTGCAGCCTGGATGTGAGCTGGCAGTCACTAACAAGCCTACAGAGCAGCCTTTTTGCTAACCTGGCCCTGCACCGATGGCCAATCCCTGATATGTGGCCATTCACCTTCCTAACAGACTGCACTGAAATGAAGCCTTAAACAATCTGTCCCCCGAATTTAGAGCAGTAAATAATTTCAGAAAACAGCATACAGCTGAAGGTTTATTAGCACTGCCTGACCTTACCTCAGAAGCTGCCTCACGACTGCAAGCTCCTACTAACACTTATTGATAAACACTTAAAGATATGCACACGCATCAGTGAATATATGTGCAATACACACATATGCACAGCTTAGACCTTATTTAGTAGCACAATATGTTCAATTCAAAAGTGACTTATTGCTGTAAAGTGCATCATAAAGATGTACTCTGTCATACCATACCCACACGCTGGGCACAACAGTAACAATTTACATGCACTTCTCAGCACTAAAACAGGGACTAAAACGCCTGGAATTCAAACAATCACACAGAATCTGTCAATTCACACACAGTCTCTCTCTGTTCCTCTCCTTGAAGGGAAGAGGACTCACTATGGGCACCCACAGCCTTGCCAGTCTGCTGGCCCTGCCCTCCCTGCACTGCACACCTCCCTGCCAGCCCCAGCTCCAGTTAGTCACCATAATGCACACCTTACCTTGTGTCATTGTAATTCTTTAATTTACTTTGTCACCACTCCAACAAGGCCATGCTGTCAGCCTGATGCACCACTTTCCTTTTCCAAAGCTTGCCACCTTTTCAGATGCACCATGTAGCACAGCAGGCTGCACACAGCTGGGCCATGCTCAGCTCTTGTTTGGAACTTCTCTCCTTCTTGAGAAGAAGACAACCTCAAGCAAGGCCCTTCCATAACGACGTGCATCATGGATGCACATGGCAATTATGAAAATATTTTGAAGTCAACCTACTCTTCCTGCATGAAAATTGGGGGGAAATGATGGGCACAAAGATGCTGATTCAACGTCAAAAAAAAACAACACCAACCAACTCAAAATTCACAATCAAACCAACCCCAAACCAACAAAAACCCACAAACAAAAGACTTCTCTTCACATACGTTGCTAATATTACCATTGGCCACTAATGCTGATCCATGTTAATTATTTCCACAATTACATGTTTGCTTTGCACCCAATGGATGTTTGATTGTCTGAATGTATAAATTACAAGCTATTACAGGCTGGTTGGCTGTGAGGCTTTCTAGTTACAAATACCAAATATCACAACACAGCAAAGAGCTCTGTGCTAAGATGGCAAAGCCAGCACGTGCTGAACCAGCTGCAAGCATAGTCCTAAACTCTACACCAAGACTGACAGCAGTGCAGAATAGCAATGCCATGGCATTTTCAGCTCTCTAAAGTAGCCCTAAAGTAACACTGCACTACCACAGCACCTGAAAGCCACTCTAGCACAGATTGCTTTTACCCTTTCAGACATCTACCCTAGCAGAAACAAATCACAGAACGGCCTGGGTTGCAAAGGAGCACAATGCTCATCCAGCTCCAACCCCCTGCTGTGTGCAGGTCACCAACCAGCAGCCCAGGCTGCCCAGAGCCACATCCAGCCTGGCCTTGGATGCCTGCAGGGATGGGGCATCCACAGCCTCCTTGGGCAGCCTGTTCCAAGCACTCCTTAACACATCCAATTACTTCAAAGTTGAGCAAAACACTTTTCTTTATGGTTTCGGAAACGAACTAAACTACCATTAGCTTCTCCCATGTATACTATCAAGGGGCATTCTAAGCTGCTTGCTCAAAATACACTGTGCACTATTTTTTACTATAACATGCATAACAAGTCAACAAAATTAGTCTGACAGCAATTATTTGCTTGATGTGTTACCTATCCCAATGTAACCTTGAGTTCCTTTACATTAAGCACTGTGGAAACATGATGAAACTGGAACAGTGTGGCTTTTGGTAAAGGACAAGGAGAAGAGGGTAAACCAGACAGCTCAGAGAACGACAATGCCAGTGCAGAATGCCACATTATGGCAAACTGGGAAATCAGTCTGAAACCTTAAATCCTCACTGAAACAGTATGGAACAAATCTACTGCAAAGATGCTTGACAAACACAAGGGGAGGAGCAAAGCTGTACTCCTGTGAGCCACAAAGAAAAGCAAGATGTGCAGCTTTACCGGGACATCTGTCCAGGAAAACTTCCTCACACCATGAAGAACTAACGTTTGCTTTCACTTCTGGGAAGAAGTTCTAACTTAGCTACGGTCTGCAGAGAAGGAAACTCCCAGTTGTTTCCAAAGCCAGGAGGTTAAAAGGAGTGTGGGGTGAGAACTGCTGGCAACTGCAGTCTGATTCTGTCAAATCCTCACATCTAAAAGCACTGAGCACTTTCATGGGCGCTGCACGACCTCCAAACATGCTGGAAGGCTAAAAATACCCATCTATAATAACACAGTGGGAGCCATTCTCAGTGGATCAGGTGACTGTATCACAGGCCTTAACAGAAGTTCCAAACTTCAGTATAAATGCTCCACACCTTTTACCTTCACTGCTTAAAATTGACCTCTATCACAACCCCCTGCCTTAAGTCTGCTATAAAGTTCTATAAAATTAGGCCTCCAAATCTTGGGCTGCTACACAGGGAGCGGAGGTGGATGGGATGTCAGAGGGCAGCTTTTGTTACACTTCTGAGAGGAGAGCAAGCTTGGGCTCACAAACTAATTTAATCCTACAAAGGAATCACACTGTGTATTTCCGACACCGATACCAACGCCTGGGCTGTTTAGACATCTAAACTGGATGTCTAAAATTAGCCACCCTGAACTTCTCTAAGCTGGCTGCACAGCGCTGCTCCTGTTAAAAACAAAACTTCTACTGCTCCTAAAACTGAAAACCAAGACAGATAGGTTATAGCCTGTGGTACATGGACGGCTGTACAGCAGGAGACCTTGCTTGGCACTAACGCTAGTGAGGCACAAGCAGCATCAACTTCTCCCATTCTTAAAAGCTATTCAAAGACTCTTGGCAAAATCCTGCTCCTGGCACTTAAAGGACAATCACAGAATCACAGTGTGGTGTAGGCTGGAGAGGACCTTAGAGTCACCCACTTCCAATCCCCAGCCATGGCAGGGCTGCCAGCCACTGCACCAGGCTCCCAGAGCCACATCCAGCCTGGCCTGATTGCCTCCAGGATGGGGCACCCACAACTTCTCTGGGCAACCTGTTAAAGCCACCCTGTGTCCTGCCACTATCAGATCATGGAAAAAGTCCCTCTCCCTCTTGCTTATATGCTCCCTTCAAGGCCACAATGAGGTCTCACCAGTGCCTTCTCTTCTCCAAGCTAAACAATCCCAGTTCCCTCAACCTTTCTTCATAGGAGAGATGCTCCAGCCCTCTGATCATCTTTGTGGTCCTTCTCTGGTCCTGCTCCAACAGCTCCACATCCCTCCTGTACCAAAGGCTTGGAAAAGTACTTCAGATAGGGCCTCAGAAGGAAGTGAAACCGTTCTATTTTCAGTCATCACCTAAAAAGGAGGCTAATTCACTTTCTAAGGGATCTTAATCATTATTTTTTGGGAAAATTTAAGTAACACAGCTTCAAATTCAACTAAGAGAGTGACAGAAATGGTAGCAGATCTGCATCCTGTCCTCCTCCTCCTGAAAAATGTTATACTACAAATCCTTGTCCACGATCTGTTCTGAGATCCAAAGAATCAACTGTTGTAAGGGACTGCAACACTGAAAAGGCTCAGGCTCTGAGAGGAAGTGACTGGACCTGGACCAAAGCCAGACAGCTGGCATGAACCATAAAGGAGATTGTAAGAGGAAACGAAACATAGGCAGAACACTTCTGTGCTTGAAATCAAGACCAAGGTGACAAACCTGCTGCTGCCCCTGGGCCCATTATTTCAGAGCCTTCAGTGCAACAGCTGAAGGGAGTTGCTGAAGACATCACATGGCCTCTCACAGCTGATGGGAATGAAATGGAGAGCACAGAAGGGGATAAGTACAGGCTACGTGCTCCTAAACAACTTGGAATCAGAAGGTGGGATGTCCCAGTGATGTGCTGAACTGTAAAAGGAGCAGAAAGAGCAGGAATTTCTTTTGCAACAGGCAGCGACAACACACCGAGATATAACTGCTGAAAGATACAGCCAGCCAGGGCTAGGCTGAGAGCAGCCTAATGAAGAATTAAGCAGATCAGCATAGGAAACAAAACGCATGGAGATGCACCAGAGGGAACAATTAAATGGGAAAAAAAGAGTGAATGTACACACTAGTGCTCGTTAAACTGTTAGAAAAAATAGTTAGAAAACAAAATTCTATCTGAACTTAACAAGTTACAGGTGCACAGTGCCTTACAAGTGTAAGGTTTACCAGTTTTTCACCTTCAGATGGTTACAGGTATCCCAAAGGAAAAGCACAGATCTGCCAGCAAGGCTCTAACCAGCCTGTCCTCCATCTGCTGAGGCAGCCAAGCGCCAGCAGAGCTTTGGCCGCTGCAGGTTTCTGGTCAGCGGCTTCTACCCTCAGCATCACCTCTTTCTGCCTGTACCTTTAACTGATTTGCTTCTGGCTGCACAGAAATCCTTCATGCTACGGCTGTAAGAAAAGTCAGTGAAAAAGACTGCTATCACTGAGCAGTTAGGATGGCCCAGGACTGGTACAGCTGTTATTGTAATGCCTGAGTTCTCACAACATGTTTCCCAGTGTTGTTCCTTAGTTTAGGATTTGATAGAAATCAGATCTCTCTCTCTGAATTACATGGGAAGGAAAGCCAAGCGTTGCAGCTATCGACACTCATTTGAAATACAGAGTTACTAAAAATAACCCATGTTTCAGAATATGCTGTTTTTAGGCTCTGTGTTCAGACTTGCACTTCTGCGATTGATTTGAGAGCACACAGAAGTGAGATGCATTGGGGTCAGCACAACACCACAGGGCTGGCACCGTTCTGCTCACACAGAGTTTCTTCCAGCTTACTTTGTGCCGTCCTCCTGTGCCCACCAAGCTTAACCACTTTTTTTTGGTAATTAACAACTTGCAAAATGGCTTGAATTGCCCTTACATAGCAAGCAGAATTTCACTTAGTTCACAGGCAGTCTCCTTTCTGAACTAATTTACATCATTGAACAGATGACCAAGACCGTGAGCAGGGCACCCAGGCTGCTGCAGTGGCTTGGCAGCAAGCAGTCTGTAGCTTCTTGTCAGGGAACCTGGCTGCCAATGGACACTGCAGGTCAGAGCTGGGTTACAGTGCGTGTGGTCGCCTCCAAGTGAGAGCACAAAGCAAGGGTGAAGCAGCAGCACGATCAAGCTGGAGTAAAGCTGAAGTTCAGTAAGATGGAAGTGAACTCTACCCTTGTGCTTGCCAAGGCCTACTGTGCCTTTTCTTACAAAGGAATGAAAGCTCACGCAGACACATGTATATGCCTGCAGCATGAGACAAATTTTGATAACACAGTAAAGATAAGAGTCAGATTCATCGTTAAACACGTTAGTTGGCAGGATAGATTCTCTTCTCCACACACACACGCAAAACATTACTTGACGAGATCACTTTAATGAAGACTGAAGATTGAATGGAACATATTTTTTCCATTACTTTTATTTCTTCAATATCATTACTCACTTGCAAATCTAGGCACCCTCACTGTAAGCAGTCACACTGCAAAGCCTGTGAGAGAGAAGTGAATGATTCAGGTAACTGGGAGCCTCCAGAAGTTCTCTGACGTGCTGCTTCTCACACAACTCCTCAGTGCATTCATTACTTACACAACAAGACAGTGCAACTGACTTTCTGGTGGCTTAATGCCTTGTGTTTATGGTTGGCTGATAGAGCTGGAATTCAAAAGAGTGCTTATTATTAAATAGTACTGTCTGATAACAACATTTTTAGGGAACAGCGTATTGTGGAATAAAGAGAGAAGATAAATTCTTGGTCCCTGGGCTGTATGAAAGAACACGAGACAGAAGTGTTCCACCCGACACGCTCAGACTGCCTTCTCCAGAGGAAGATGCTCTATTGTAAGGGCTCAGGTCAGAACTGGCAACAAAAGTGTTGAGCGTGGACAGAGAAAATAAACAAACAACCCACCACCAAAGCACTTCCCAAAGCTGATTTCAGGTAACTGCATACAGAGCACCCTGCACAACGCAGCAAGGGGGAAAGGACAAAACCTTTGGTGTCCACAGTGCTCAGTGCAGTGCTTCTGGGAGCAGACACACAGCAAAGCAGAGAGGATCAAGGCAAGAGCACTACTGTGTGCCAGTGCTAACCAGGCAGAAGTGCTTAATGCCCTGGGCAGAGCAGAAGAGCAGGCATGGGAAGCTGCCTCTGCACCTCATGGCAAAACATCTTTTCAAGGAAAAAAAAAAAAAACCTAACAACACACAAACAGCTGAAACAGAGCCAACTTCCTGCCCCATTCCAGCAGTAAGTGACCTCCTCCGGCAGAAGCAATTATTTAGGATTAAAGGAAACAATACAGATGGCTCAATGACAACTCCCTATTGGATTTTCCAGTTCTTACAGAAAATGGGCCTTAGAGATAATAACCAAATTTGTCATTTATTCTGTGCAATTTTATTCGGATGTCAATCAGATGAAGCTCTTCTGGAATATATAAAAAATAAAGTGCAAAATCGTTGGAGTTAGCTTTACAAACATCAACAACAGCCCAGTTAAACTCCTGGACATTTTAAAACCATCATCTGCGAAGACAACTGAAGACCAAGACTGTTCTGAGAACACTCCCATCAGAACTCGAGAGCTGTGCCTGAGCTCTGCAACGAGGCTCAGGAGAAGCACAGCGTGTGCTGAAGGCAGGGTAAAATGCAATGTCAGTTGCTACCTGGGTCATTTCAAACCAGCGTTTTAATTTGATCTTCAGATGCAGATATGAAAGTTTTCAGTGAGCAGAAAATCCTGGCATACGTTATTCTGTTGTACTGGAAGTCAATGGTGATTCTTAGGTCAAATGACAACTTTTGTTTTTTGGAAGAACTGAAGTTCTGCTCATGTGAAATACCCTGTAAAGGTTCATCCCCAAGTTAATAACAGAGCTGCGGTCCATTACAAAAGGGCACTGCGTACAGCATTTATCTGCACAACTCAGTGCTATGCTCAGCTCCCTCCAATGAGATTTCCAGTAGAACAGAACAGATGAAGACTTCAGCTAATGAGACTCCAACAGGAAGGCATGAGCACTGCTCCCTGTGAGCAGCTGCACCCCAATGCTGCCTACATCAAAAAGCAGGAATACACACACATCTTACCGGCCCCAAACTAAAGTGGCATTTACAGAAGGAGAGAGCTCCTCACAACCCAGAAAACCATACAGACTGATTGGGGGGGGGGGGGGGGGGGGGTGAAGAGGGGCAGGAGCAAAAAGCAAAACTCCAAGAAATCCTGGTGTCGGTAACAGGAAACCCAAGGCCTCCACAGCACACAGGTTCCCATTCCATCACAGACACTTCAAGTGCTTCCAGCCTGTCACCAGCACAGGTCAATTACGAAGACTTACAGTGACACTATAAATACACGTGTATATATATATATATATATATATATATACACACACACACACACACACACACACACACTCTGCTAATTACATCCAGAAGCAGCCACTACTTATATGCTGCACATCTGCCCCAATGGAATTTGGGAATATCTGAACATTGTTTAAATAACCATTTCATATTTTGCTTAACAACAAAAAAAAAAGCAAAAAACCAACCTAAGCCCCCAAATCTACCCACAATACTCCTGAGCATTACACCCTGACATCTCAAAATCAGTTAGGCCTTGACCAGCATAAAGTAAATACCTGAAGCCTACATTAAGAAAGCTGATTTCTACCACAAGAGGTAACCCAAGATGACAAAGTCCCACAGGCAGTCAGTATGGCTTTACAGCCACATGTTGTTACACTAATAGCCAGATTACAAAAGCAGTTTTAGACTCTTACTTCTCTTCACCAGAAAGACTGCTTGGCCACCCCCAGCACCAACCCCTCACTTCAGAATCTGCTTTTGATCCAACCCTCCTTCCAGAATCAAATCAAACTTTCCTACTTTAGAAAATTCATATTTCCAAACCCAGTATGGCTTCCTGATCTCTCCATATGCCCTATCTGACCATTTCAAACACTGCTCTCCTACCGCATTTACACAGAGCACTGCACAGATTTCAGAGATCACTCACTGAAGAAACTGCTTCCATACACAGAAGGCATAGGAGAATGATTTTCTACACTAACGACTTAGAAAAAAAAAATCTTGTGAATGGAGATGGCACAGCACAGCAAAGTGCCATCCCAGTACTTTCATTAAGGCAATACATTTGAGACAACTCTTCAGTATAAAATGTATTCTAGAATTGCACTTCAGAACGAAGCAAGATTCTAGTTAAGTTGCTTGACTTTCAGGCACCTGAATTTCTACTACTGAATGAGCTGTTTGCAAGAACAGCTTGCAAAGAAGCCTGCATTTACTGCATCAGACAGCTGCTTCATGCTGTTACGTTCAGATCTCCTTCACAGAGATAACTTTCCACAAAACGGGGCAGAATGACAAAAGAAGTTCAGTTTCCCCATCACAAACACTTCCACAGAACTCACAGTGGTTACGTGCAGTACTTGCAGTGAGGCTATCCCAGGTCAGCCAGAGCACACCCAATGCATTCAGATGTGAGTTTTGTAAAATACGCTAGAAAAAAATGAGTAATTAATAGGTATTCCTATAGCTGTGATGAACTATTTAGCAATTGAATTCAATTCTCAAACTCAATTGTCTTCAGTCAAATTCAAGCAATTATTAGCGAATAAACTGCACGCTGCACTTAATTCCAATTTCAGGACAAAATCCAACACGAAACTACACAAAACCAGAGCACAAAACAAAATATGGACTTTAAGCCACAAAATCTTTATGTGGTTCTCATATTCCAGTTGGAAAACAGAACTGACACCAGTTCTGATAAAAACAGGTAAAGAATTACTTATATTTAATTGTCCTATGAAGAAGATCAAAGCTCCTTATAAATGATAGTGTCACACAACCTGCAGTCCTCAGTCCAGGAAAAGCTGCATAAATAAGGGGAAAATTTGGGAAAATTTGGAACAGAAGCATGAGCATTAGCATCCCTACTTGCTCTCTGCATTTCCAGTCACTCAAAACAGAGCTCTCTCCTCTTACGAAGAGCTCAGCCTTGGTGAGATGCCTCATCGCTAACGTTCAGTTCCTCTTTGAAGAATCCTGTTATGCATTTAAATAATTAACTGGGTTTAAGGCATCCTGGTATTTCAAAACCCAGAGCTCTCCAGCTCTGCACAAACTTGTGCTGCTCAGTTGCAGGCTGGGAAGCAAGGTGCTCAGAGCTGCTTCACTCAACAGGAAGAAGTGACTTTTAGTTGCACAGATTGATGCTAAGAAAATCGAGACCCATTCGGGAAGTTTGTAAAAGCCACTCAGAGTACATTTTGAAAAGAACTCAGGGAACTTTGGAGTGATACTACATGGTGAAAGCAGGCTTAGTACAACAAAAACAACTGCCAGAGCTGACCGTGAGCTCCTTGAGCAGCTTAAGCCTATCCCTCCCAGAGCTGCTATTTGAATGGAATGCCCAAACAAGTGGCATGATAACAAAAACATTGTCTGCTTTATTGCCCTGTAGCAGACAGTAAGAGAAAACATTTACTGCACTCGGAAAACTCCGAAGCCAAAGAAGACAAAGCTTTGGGACTGCGAGCTTTCCACTTAATACAGACATTTCAATGCACGCAGTAACAGTCATAATAACAGCCCAGAATGATGTTTCACGCACCTTACACACCCTTTTCAGAAAAGGGACCGTCCCCAACCACAGCAGTTCCAACACAGAAAATTTTTTTGGGGAAAAAAGGAAACCTAAGAAACAACAACCAACACTTTCCCAATGAACCTCAGCAACACCTCACGTCATTTCCACACAACGCTCCTTGAGCACAGAAGGCTTTTTATTTCTTCCTCATCACCAGCCACGCTTTGCACAGGTCTGGGAGCCACCAGGCCGGGTCCTTTCCTCTCCTTTCCTCTCTTCTTTTCCTCTCTTCTCTTCCTCTCCTCCTCTCTTTTCCTCTCATTTCCACCTGTGCTGGGGCTGCCTGGCGGGCAGAGACACGGCCGCAGGCGGCAGGGAGCAGCAGCTCCGCTCGGCGATCCCGCTGTGAGCGCAGAGCCGCACGGCCCCGCCGCTCCTCCCGGCCCCACCTGCGGTTCCGCCCGCCCTGGTTCTCCCGTTCCCCGACGCACAGCGGACGCCGCCCCGCCCGCCCCGCCATGCCGCGCCGTTCCGCAGCACGGAGCGCTCCGCCGGCCGCCCCGCCGCTTCCTCACCTTCCGCCACGTCCTCGTCCACGGCTCCCTTCACCTGCGAGAAGCACCACTGGAAGTCGTTGCCGTTACCGCCGCCTCCTGCCACCCCTGCGGAGGGAACGGAGCGCGCCGTGAGGAGACGGTGGCGGCCCGCCCGGCACCGGCACCGGGCCTCGCCCCGCGCCGCCCCCCTCGGCGCCGGAGCGCTGCCCCCCCCGCCCCCGGGGCCCGACCCGGCCCGCGGCACGGAGCCCGCCCGGGATCCGCCTCACCTGCCATGTCGCGCGGTGGCGGCGGGGGAGGCGCCGTCCGGGAGCGGGCGGGAACGAACCGCCACAGCGAGCTGCCGCCGCGGGAGGGCTCGGGGTTTCAAAATGGCGCCCATTGCCGGTCGGCCTCAGCCGGTGACGTCAGCAGCCGGCTGGCCTCGGGGAGGAGCGGCGGGAGGAGGAGCGGAGGGCGGGGAGGAGGAGGATATCCATATCCATATCCATATCCATATCCTTCAGTATCTTTAGTGCTGACCCAGATGAGGGCATTGAGCGCGCCCTCAGTAAGTTTGTGGGTGACACCAAGTAGGCTGGAAGTGTGGATCTGCCTGGGGGCAGCGAGGCCCTGCAGAGGGATCTGGGCAGGCTGGATGGCTGGGCTGAAGCCAGTGGGGTGAGATTCAACAAGGCCAAATGCCGGGTCCTGCACTTTGGCCACAATAACCCCAGGCAACACTGCAGGCTTGGTGCAGAGTGGCTGGAGGACTGCATAGAGGAAATGGACCTGAGGGTGTTGATTGATGCTCGGCTGAACATGAGCCAGCAGTGTGCCCAGGTGGCCAAGAAGGCCAATGGCATCCTGGCTTCTGTGAGGAACAGCGCTGCCAGCACGAACAGGGCAGTGATTGTCCCCTGTGCTCAGCTCTGGTGAGGCTGCATCTTGAGTACTGTGTTCAGTTTTGGGCCCCTCACTGCGAGAAAGACATTGAAGCTCTGGAACATGTTCAAAGAAGGGCAACAAAGCTGGTGAGGGGTCAGGAGCACAGGCCTTATGAGGGGCGGCTGAAGGAAGCTGGGATTGTTCAGTGTGGAGAAGAGGAGGCTCAGGGGAGACCTCATTACTCTCTATAACTACCTGAAGGGAGGTTGTGGTGAGCTGGGGGTTGGTCTCTTCTCTCGTGTAACAGTGATAGAACTAGAGGGAATGGCCTCCAAATGCACTGGGGAGGTTCAGGCTGGACGTTAGGAAATACCACTTCTCTGAAGGAGTGGCCAGGCGCTGGAATGGGCTGCACAGGGAGGTGGGGAGTCACCGACCCTGGGGGTGTTCAAGGAACATTTGGATTTTGTGTTGAGGGACGTGGTTTAGTGTGAGCTATTGGTGATAAGTTGATGGCTGGGCTGGGTGATCTTGTCAGTCTTTTCCAACCTTGGTGATTCTGTGATTCTGTGAGGAAGACGATGGCTGGTGCTGCAGCCCCTAGCTGACCCCCCCTGGTGCACCATGAGGCCATCCATCTCACTCTATTGCCATTACCTGGGGCAGAGGCTGACCTGCTGCAACTTCATTTTAGGGACCAGTAGAGAAATTGGTGTGTGGCTGTTTTTTTTTTCTCTTTTTTTTTTTTTTTCTTCTTTCTTTTTTTGTGCATGGATGTGCTTTTGGGATGAATTAGATGCCTTTATATGCTATAAATCAATGGGTGTATGTAATTTGGGTAAATTGAAATCACAATAGCTAATAATTCAGTTAGCCTTCTGAAATAGGTGTGTGTGTCTGTTCATTTCCTAATGAGCAAGGAGTCAGCCTCTGCCCCAGGTAACAGCAGTAGGATGAGAGGTCACGGCCTCACGTTGCACCAGGGAGGGTCAGATTGGGTATCGGAGCAATGTCTGCTCCAATGTCTGCTTGTTCCCCATTACATTCAAAGAGCTGTTTAATTAAAATCAAGGAACTAATTACTGTTTATAACCTCTCTAAAGTTTTGAGCTCAAATTCATAAGAGTGTGTTGACAGAAGGAGATCCAGACAGCTGTGATCTATTTGCTGTGATGTTTGTTTTGCAGCCAATAAACCTGCTTAAAGCTGTTGTACACTTGCATGGGCTTATCATAGGATGACAGAATGGCCTGGGTTGGGAGGGACCTCAAGGATCACGAAGCTCCAACCCCCTGCCACATGCAGGGCCACCAACCTCCCCATTTCATAGCAGCCCAGGCTGCCCAGGGCCCCATCCAACCTGGCCTTGAACACCTCCAGGGATGGACGGGGCATCACAGCCTCTCTGGGCAGCTGCTCCAGCACCTCACCACACTCATAGCAAAGAACTTCCTCCTACTTTTCTCAAACCATTTCTCTGTTCACTTGGAAGCTTTCAGTGTTAAAGCCAAACGTGTTTTGTAGTGAGGTGGGGGCTGCGTCACGCTGGGAGCCTTTCCAGAACGCAGAGTTCTAGTGCCTGTCACTTGTGCTGGGCACCAGGACGGTCCCAGTGCTACGCACTGTCTCACAGGATAGCAGTGCTACACAAGCTGCAGGGCAGGCACTCACACCCTGCTGTGTGCTTCTCAGAATCAAGGCACAGCCTGTCTGCAGCAGCTGCTTCCAGTTTAAAGGCTCAGCGCCATGTATTTGAGCTGCACTGGGAAGAGAGTGACGCTTTGCTCTTGCCACACTTTGCAAGGAAAGCTCCTGACGGCGATGTTTCCAAATGTCCTCCCAAAATAGCACCCTGCCCAGGCAGCTGCTCCGTGCCCCCTGACGTACGCAGTGCGAGTTATGCTCAAAGTGTGCTTGTATTAAAAAAAATGCAGTGTGAGCCACAGAAATGGCATTTATTGTAGAGGGATATGCAACTAATTGGCATGGAATCAGTTTTCAGTAATAGATGTATGTTATATGCTAATTGACATAATAACATCTGATTAATTGTAGGTGAGAAGAGCAACAGATTTTCCCCATGAGACTTTTGTCTGTCTTCCAAACACCAGAGGAAACCTGTGGTTCAGAAGCTGCAAAGTTACCGTACAGTGATCCTTTTAGCTTTACTGCCTGCATTTCTTACCCTCTGGTTGTCAATATGGCACAGAAACATATGCTGAAGTTCAGTCCTCATGCTTCCTTACACCCTTATGACGTTGCTCAACTTCTGTTCCCTAAGGGCCCTGCTGAGGGCAGTGCATCGTGTCCCCTTGCTGCCACCAACCTGTGTGCCCTGCAGGACCCTGCCATGCCAGGGACAGCTCTTCCAGGAAGCAGCAGCCTGACCTTTCCTCTTGACTCTCACTTGGCTGCTGCTGCGTGTTTCCTTTCTGTGTTATGGATAGCTTCTGTATGAGGGAGCGGAAGGAGTGATGGCACACGGTTTGCTCTCTGTTTACACCTGCAAAGGCCCTGGTTGGTCACAGCTTCTGGTCCCGCACCCCCCTCAGTGAGCCTGACCTCGACTGAACCTCACGTAAAGAAGGAGCAGAAGGGGAGAATGGCAAGTGTGGTGTGTGCCTGTGGTGCAGGGGCAGCTGGGATGGGAACTGCACACAGCTAAAAGCAGAGATTTTCTCCTCAAATAGAAAAAGAAAAAGATACTCTCTGATAGCTGAATCAGCCCCGAGAGAAGAAACTCTTCTATTGTGTTTGTCATGCTGTGATCCGGTGATTGCTCTCTGGCACTGTAAGAAAGGAACTTGAGCTCAACCAAAACTTCAGGCAGCTTCTCAGCACTGCGTGAGTGCTTCTGTACAAAGCATTGCTTTAGTAATGCCAAAATCATTGCTTAATGGAGGGCGTCTTGGTTGCTTTGCAGCCTGATCGAGGAGGAACAAGAATTTCCCACTAAATTACATCAGTGCAGATTTCTGCATGAGAGATGTTGTCTTATTTTCCCTCCCTGCATGGATCAGCTCCTGCCTGTGAATGTGAGCAATGCCAAGCATTCTTCCTCGCGGGCGTCACTGAGAGCTGGGTCTGTGAGCATAGCCATGCTAACAGGTTGTTAGTGTT
This sequence comes from Lagopus muta, assembly GCF_023343835.1. Taxonomy (NCBI): domain Eukaryota; kingdom Metazoa; phylum Chordata; class Aves; order Galliformes; family Phasianidae; genus Lagopus; species Lagopus muta. The sequence continues at coordinate 65,234,445 of NC_064437.1, read as the reverse complement.
GGAAGAAAGGATGGTAGTATTTGCTGTGCTATAAATTATAATTGAACTGCCTCTGCTTCCTTACTCCCTTTCCTTTTTGGCCTGCCTTAGTGCATTTTGTGTTTATTCCTCAGGGATTTGGTCAATTCTTATTGTCTTAATTGGGATTTTGCATGAGCAGTCTGAAGATACTGCCTTGTCTTTGCTGTGTCCTGTACCAGCACTCCTGCCTCTCTCCAGGCCCCTTTAAGAGATGGTGGCAGTGGGCTGAAGATGCTCTGGATGGAGCTAATAGCCTCCATGCCATCTGTAAGGATTTAATTATCTTAGTTGCCTTACAGTCTACATATAACAAGCTTCCTTGTTTTCTTTAGTTGGTCTTTCTCAAGCTGATCACAGCTTTTAATATATTTTAAATCTTTGCTTGTAGGGAAACTAAGCAGTGTTAGAGTTGTTACTGCACACAGCTCTTTCAGGGATGTCATCTCACTTTGAGCATCACCTTGCTGTCCCACAAAACAGTGGTTGGCAGTAGCCAATATCAAGTTTGGAAATTATCTCCTATTTTGTTCTTTATGGCCCAGTCTGTATAGGTTGGGAAAATGTCCTTAGCTTTGTTTTGCCTGCCCTCTTCCCCTCTTGGATAGCCTTTAGCATAGCACAGTGTGCCTGCCTGGCAGAATGGCAGCAATTTTGACCAGTGCCATAACCTTCATGTCTTGTCGTGTCAGTCCACGCGGCCTCATGGTTGGTAGTTGCCTTCTTCATCCAGCAGTGTGGCCTAATCTGTCTTTGCTGTATGTTTTTCCTTCTGGACTTGGACCATTCCTCAAAGTCTCTGATGGCATCTAAAGAGTTCACACTGTTGTTTGAGAGCCCAGTGCCCCACTCTCTCCAGGTGCCCCTGGCAGCAGATGTGCAAACGCTGCCCATTGGCCGCAGTCACCGCTCTGCTGGGTGCTGGGTGCCCTTTGGCCAGCACTCACGGGAGCCGTGATGCTCAGCTTCATTCTTCAGACATAAAGTCCTTCCTCTGGATCCTCCTTCCTGTCTTCTGTCAGTGGTACCAGTGGTGGAAGGAATGTTGGTGGTAATGGCTAATGTTGGCTTGCAGTTCTACTTGGAGGTAGGTTGTTGCACCTACTTCCTCAACTGTGAATCTTTGCACTTGTAGCAAAAAAAAAAAAAAATCTCTTGCAGCAACTCTGTGTTTTTGCATCTGTTTGCATTTCTGCCACACTTGGCTCAGAGAAATAACTTTAAAGCATGGAGGACATGAAGGGTGAAATGCCTGGAGAACAGAAGGAATGGCTGTGGACTCAGGCTTTTTGAATATATCTAGATTGTGACAGCTTGGATCAGAGCCACCCTTAATTTTGAGTTCAGATAGTATGTTCTGTGAAGATGTAAATCTGTTTCCGTGTTTGAGTTATCTTCAATCAAGGTAGAACAGTGCCAACAAGCCCTGAGTGTTGTTCCCTGGGTGTGTTGGCCCCACCTGCAGCCGGCTTCGGTGTCCTCAGAAGTCCTTTGCTACGTGCCCTCTCCATGCACAGCTGTCCTTGTTACCCGCGTTGTGTGTGGGTTATTTGCATCAAATCCAGTCTTGCTGCACACTTGATTCCTCTCGGTTCTCTTTGAGGCTGTGGCTCCCTCTGACAGAAGCTCTGTGCTGCCCATTGCCCCCAGGCTGCACTTCCAGTTGCTCAGCATTGCAGAGGTGCTGCCCTGTCCCAGCGGGGGGAACTGAGCGTCTTGTTGCATTTCTGCAGTTTAAGCCAAATATTTGCAACTTTGTTCATGTAATGAGGAACAAATAAACCTCTCTGTTGTCACTGGCTGTGTTCTCCAATTTTGTTTTCTGTTGGTGGGTTAGAGGAGCACACGGCCATCTCTCTCTTGCTCAGGTAAGGCTTTGTTTTGGGGGCAGTGGGTGCCACTTACCTGTGACATGCCAGCCGTCCAGAGATGAGCACCTTCCTGATATTTTGATGTGAACTTATCATTTGGTTTGAGTGGAATTGCTCATAGAATGGAATCATAGAACCATAGAATGGCCTGGGTTGCAAAGGAGCACAGTGCTCATCCAGCTCCAACCCCCTGCTGTGTGCAGGTCACCAACCAGCAGCCCAGGCTGCCCAGAGCCACATCCAGCCTGGCCTTGAATGCCTGCAGGGATGGAGCATCCACAGCCTCCTTGGGCAACCTGTGCCAGTGCCTCACCACCCTCTGGGGGAAAAACTTCCTCCTCATATCCAACCTCAACCTCCCCCGTCTCAGTTTAAAACCATTCCCTTTTGTCCTGCCTCATCTCTGCTCTCAGATTGAAATAGAAAGGATCTGGATTTCACAGCTCTGAGAAGACGGATGTCAGACACAGAAGTGAATCACTCATCTCTGTGAGAGTGAGACTTCAGTTCTGTGACACTTTGCTAAATGTCAGCGTCACATTCCCACCCAGCTGCAGCTGCTTCATTCTGTGCAAACGCTATTAAGGCTTCAGAACACCTTCAGACATCTCTGGGTTTGCCCGGCCTCACCCAGGTTCTAATTGCAACTTGTGCATTTTCCAGCGGAGAAGGAAAGTTATAAAGCTGTCACAGGTGAGCCGTGAGTCACTGCTTCAGGCAGGTGTGGCTGCACGACTCCGAGCCTTTGCTTTGGGACTGAGAAGTCATTGCCTGCCTTCCAACAGCAGGGCATGTTCAGTGTGACATAGGATTTAGTCAACCTCAAAATATTCCCTCCTGCATCAAGCTCCTGTGGCTGCTTCATGGGGCGGAGGTGAAGAGAGGAGAAACACTTTGGTTTGAAGAAAACAGTGTTTGAATTCTACCGTAAACGCTTCAGTAAGAGGAACGCCTGTTTTATTTGAGCACAGCAATATCCAGCCAAAAGCAGTACTTCAAGGACTGATACGTAATGATGAATGAAGGAAACAGCTTTTTTTTCTTGCTGCAGCTTTTCTATATTAAGGTGAAGAAGACCAGAATGAAGACAATGGCTTTTTTTCCTTTTTCCTCTGCTGATTGCTGGGGAGGATTTCCGGAGGGGCAAAAGACCAAAGGGCTGCATGGAGCGAGTTGGTGTCTGAATCATAAACAAGATGAAGGAGCCCTTCCACTTCCATTGATGTCTGCTGCAGGACGTGCGTGCTGTGGCAGCATGGTGTGGTCTGCCTGCTCTCCAGCCTTTGATAGGGGAAAGTGTGAAGTGAAACTCATAAATGTTTGACCTTTTCATTATTTTTTTAAGAGTTGGGACTAGACAAAGTGTTGAAATCCTTTCATGGGTAGACAAGCACGCTGCCTGCTCTTTGTCCAATGGAGCGATGTTGAGGTTGGTTGGCTTCCAGACTAATCATCCCTTTAAGATGTTTGACAGTAAGAATTAAAACTGTACCGAAACCAACGTAAGAATGTTTAAGCCGTGGTGACACAGTGGAACAAATGCAGTGTTGAAATTAATGAGGCTGATGGTGCTAGAGCCACGGCTGGTTGGAAGGCTCAGAAAGCGTGCTTGAGATGGCAGTGGATGGTGCTGACAGAACACATGTCGTCATACAGGCTCTATCTGCTGCAGTTTTAAGTATCATCACAGAATCACAGCACGGCCTGGGTTGCAAAGGAGCACAGCACTCATCCAGTTCCAACCCCTGCTGTGTGCAGGTCACCAACCAGCAGCCCAGGCTGCCCAGAGCCACATCCAGCCTGGCCTTATCAGAGCTCTGTGAGTCTCTCTGCTGGGAGCTGGGTGAGCACCCAGTGCTGCTGGCAATGCAGGAGATGGTTGCACGCCTGCAGAGATGTACTGTACTGTACTCCCACTGGTGCTGGGGAGGATGGGGCCATGCCTGGGTGTGCTGGTGTGCTCCTTCAAAGTCCTTACTGACCAAAACGTTATGAAATTTACACACATCTGAGGTCCTCCAGAATGGTAAAATACATTTCTGTCAAAGAAGAGCAAAGGAACACCATTGATTATTTATCATCGTTACCGTTTGATCTCTAAAACTTGGCAGGGAATTGATTTCCAAGCCTTTAGGCAGGGCTGGGGCTCTACTCACGGCTCAACCTTCCTGCTCATACTGATACTGAAAGGAAGAACCTTTGCCTTCCATCCTCCAGTGCTGAGTGAAGCACTGCTGCTAAGCATGGGTTTACCTTGGGAAGGAGCCATGGCAAACAGTGGGCTGGAGAAAAGCAACACGGGCATCATGCTTATTTCAACTATTTAACTACCCTATATTCTTACCACAAGCTGATAAAAAGTTTACTGCCACTTCTTGAAGTTTACTGATGGAGATGGAGTATTCTAGCTGTGCTGTTCTCCTTGGTGGCGGTGCTCCCAGCTGCATGTTTGTTCAGATGATCACCATCTTGCTGCTGATGTCAATTCCAATCAGCGTTGCCTGAGCTCGTCAGTGGTCCTCCTGCTTCCAGCACTTCAGCAGCTGCTGTTGTCCTTGTTGCACAAATCCTGCATATCAAAGCCTGATGTCACCTTGTGTGTACAATAAATACCCGCTGTTGAAGAGTTCCAGGGAAACCCCAAATCCCTCTCGAGCGCCGCAGTCCCAAGAATGATCCCAGGGCCCTCATGGCAGCATCTCTTCAGCCTCCCCGCACCAGAAGAAGCAGTTACAGCCCAAGTAATTCCTCTGTCTCTTTCTGAGCTCACAGAGAAACTTGTTTCCATTTCAGATTGGGATGCACTGCCCCGAGCAGCACGCTGAGTCCTGCCTGCCAGGCCAGCCTTGCTCAGGGTTGCTCTGTTCTCAATCTGATATAAACCTCGCAGTTATTTGCCTTCCAGATACTGGGTCCCTATCCCACATCCAGCGCCAGGCTTCAGGCGATCTGACAGGAGCTGAAGAAGTAGGCGCTTCTCCTCTAATCAAAGCAGTCTCTTCTCTTTGGAGGTGCAGAAGATGTGGGAAGCAGCAGGGAGAGCTGGGTTTGCTCTGGAGTTACTGGAAATTCTCTTTATGGAAGCCTTTTTTTTTTTTTTTTCCTGGAATTTGAGCTGCTTAGAATTCAGAGGAGCAAAATTGACTTTGAAGCGCAGAGCCACGTGCTGCATTCAGAATAGGCTCTGAACTGGGGAAGAAGGTGCTTGTGTGGATGTGTGTGGAAAGAGCCATGGCAACGAGGCAGGTTTCAGTGCTCTCCTGCCTGTGGAATGAAAGGAGAATTCTTGATCCTGCAAGAGGAGCAAACTGGTAAGGCTGAGAAAGCTGCCACCTCCCAGTGAGGCTGTGAAAAGCTCGTTGCTTCTGAGGAACGGGGCAAGATTCTCTGTCACAGAGTCACAGGATGTTGGGAAATACATCTGAGGTCAAGTTCAACCCTTCAGAAGATCCCTGCCTGAAAATGGCGTTGCAGCTTCCATGGAGGCGGTCGCTTTCTGCCGACTCTGCATTCCCCTCCACCCCGTGGCCGTTCTGCTGAGCATCAGCAGATGTTGCTGAGATGTGGAGAGGGCAGAGCACGGAACAACACACACACCAGCAGCTGGAAGCGGCCTGAGGGATTGCCTGGGGCTGGGATGGATGGACCCGAGGGCTGAGAAATCCCATCTGTAGGGGGCTATGCAGAATTAGCCCAGTGCCTGGAACAGCCCGAGCGTTGCCCAGGGCGTGGGATGGGGAGGAGGTGGTTTAGGTTTGCTCATCATCATTGTTCTTAGAGCTGAGATGATGTGGACTCCTTGTTTTTTGTTCAATGCGGTGACCTTGCCTTTGTGCCTTACCTGTTCTTCCATGGACACTGAGCTTTTATCCTAGCCCTTCCAGTGATGCTGATGGAGATTTATGTTTGTCCTTGTGTTCAGAATTCAGGCTGTGCTAAGTGTGCTCGGAGTGCTGTGTATCCTGGCAGCGACGTGGATGGATGCTGCACCCTGACACCTGTGCAGCCGGACAGAAAATGAAGCTGGCTGCTGGCAATCAGGATGTCATGCTAATGCATTCCTCACTGAGCACCGTTTGGGTCGTTTGTATCAATTTAACGCTGTTTAATCTAAATAAATTACCAACTGTGCGTTCCAGGGTGTTATCTCTCGGTACCCAGTGGTGAGAACATTGCCAGCTGGAATGACTGCGTGGTTCACAGGTTGTATATTTACACTGATAAGGGAAATTTGGCTGAGCACTGTGGAGATCTGAAAGGTAGCACAGGGTTTTATCTGCAGCTGTGACCGTAGAGTTTCAAATATTGATTGAGGCTATAAGTGCTATATTTTGATTTCATTTCAGCTTGCTGGTGGGCTGCAGTGGAGAATACAAATACGCTGTAATCCATCAGACGCATACAGCGTTAAAAAGGATTTTTGTAAGAGTAAGACTTTGCAGTCAGATTTAGACCTTGGATTATTAGATATTGAAATACCGCATTGTTAAAGTAGCATCTTTTTCTGCATTGCAATTTCTTCTTTTCTTTAATGTGGTTTACCTGACACTGGCGCTGAACTATTGCGTTTAATTTGCTCTTCTGCTCGTAGGAGAAACCCGTTTGCGATGTAACTTCTGCGCTCAGGGTACGCGGCGCTCCTCGTGCTGCTTTCTGCGTGTAATGGTGCCCTCTGCTGTCCTAAGGGTGGAACTGCAGCAGGGAAATGTAACCCTGAGGAGCGATCCTTCTGTGCCGCTGGGCTCGAGGCTCTGCCCGCTCTGCTGCTGATTTCCTACCCCTCCTCTGAGATGCTGACCGTCAGCGAATCTAACGTTGTTCCAAAGAGCAAAATAAATGCTTTGCAATTCAGAGGGGTTCGTGCTTCGTCTCTGTGTCTCTGCTTGGGTGCTGAGGTGGTGTTCCATTTTGTAGGTGAGAGTCTGAGTGCGTTTCCTGGACTTGGAGGTAGTTTGTGGGTAACAGAGAAGCGCATCCTGCTCACTACTCAAGCAGTAGCACTGTGTGCTTAAATGCTTCAGTTTTCATGGCATTCTGCTTGCAGGTGAGGACAGTTGCACCATCCATGAGATGTGGAAAGTTTTTTAGGGACTAAAATTTGCTTCTGAAATGATTTTGCCTCACTTGGCAGAGAGAAGGAATGGAATGGGGTTTTCCCAGCAAAGCTGCAGCAGCTGTGTGGGACAGCTGGATGTGGAAATGGCTCCTGTCTGCCCTGTTCCCCACCACCTGGGGGATATAGGGAGTTCAGAGGGCAGAGCTCTGTGCTGTCACCCTGCCACTCATGGTTACACTTTGCTTTGACTTCTGCATGCTGATATTTGCAGCCTCATCACAGGATCAAGTGGAGACAAGGGAGCTCAATCGGCTCTAAACCAGTCACTGAAATCTGGAGCAGGAACTTTTCTGCAGCTCCCACCAAAGCACAGGACTGAGGAACAAGAAAACAAATGGCCTTCTCAAATAAAGAACTTGCTTGGAACTCATGAAGCAGTGGATTTGGGTTGTTTGCATGCAGTTATGTGGAAGGACAAAGGTGCAAGGAGCGGCGAGGCTCTGCGGTTCGTTCCATAGCACAGCGGGCTGAGGAAAGGCCTCCTGGCGGCCCTGCAGCTCGTCGGAGCGCCGCCCGGCCCTGCAGAGCGGTGCTGGAGCCGCAGGGCTGCAGCACGGAGCTTTGCTTTGGTTCTCTTTCCCTTCTGTGGTGTTTTTGTTCTTGGAGGTCTAACACGTTTACATCCTGAAAAGCGCAAATCCTTGGCGTTCAGTGAATTTCCTTTGTAGAAGCGAACGGGAAACGCTTAAAATGGGAAAGTCGCTTCCAGCTTTTTGATTTTCAACCTTTCGCTTAAGAATCGAAGCACCGAACGGCGCTCGCTGGGAGCGAAGGGAAGCGCGGAGCGGCGGGCGGCCGCAGGGGGGCGCCATTGCACCTCCCCAGCGGGGCTCGGCGGCGCGCGGCGCGGGAGCGCGCGGGGCTGATTCGAGCGAGCGCGGCGCGGCGGGGTTTGCCGTTAAGGAGGGCCGCTCCTCCGGGTCGGGGTTCTTCATCCTTCTGTAAAGCGAAAAACGTGCGCGACACAGGCAGGTGCATCTGAATCCTTTTCCAAGCATTTGCACGGAGTTTGTGGGCAGAACGCTGACGGGGGAGGCGTTCTGCGCGGGAACGTTGCGTTACGAGAAGGTTGAGCATCCCTCGTTATCCTCTGCAGGGATGGACGCGTGATTGCTGTCTGTAATTCAGAACAACGAGTGATGGATTGATAACTACGAGCCCAGAAGGCGCGGTAGAGAAGGTGGATGGCACGGCTGGTACAAATACACGGGTCTCTCCGAAAGTAATGCCTCCTATTGATTTCCACGGGAACTGCACCAGAAGCAAAGAGCGCAACAACGCGATTTGACAGAGCAAATTCTCAGCCACAAAACGCTGCTTTTCAACGCAGCCTCACCATCAGCTGAGCATTTTCAGCTGTGATGAACGGAGCTGCTTGCTGTGCTCGTACAGATCTGCACCTGTGGATGTGAGCACTGTTGCACTGCTGAAATGCACCGCCTGCTGCCTCACTGTGCTGCACCCGCATGGAAAATCATAGCAGCCCCAGTTTAATCTTACTTAAACTGCACCAGTTCAGCATTACTTTTCCAGGCGAGCTGGACTTGATGGGCGCTTGCTCTGGTAATTAAGTATTGAATGGGAAGTGCCTGATCCTCAGAGATATGCAGTACCTGTTGCTCCCCGTGAAGCTGAATGATGAGGTTAGCACTGGGCTAATGCTCACATGAGAGCGGCCATGCACTGTGATTGACCCCTCAGCTGCACATATTGACCTCGGGAATCAATTGGCTGTGAGCAGCTCGTAAAAGATGTTTGTCCAGTCAGCACCAGGATGCTGCAGAGCCTTCTGCACGCTGTGTGCAGAACTGTACCTGGATAATGCACTCACATTGCAGCTGGAAGCAGCAGGCCCCACTGCAGCGCCCAGCAGCTGTGCCCAGGTGCCTTCTGCTCCATTTGCCATCTTTCTGTTGAGATGCATTCAAGGCCAGGCTGGATGTGGCTCTGGACAGCCTGGGCTGCTGGTTGATGACCTACACATAGCAGGGGGTTGGAACTGGATGAGCATTGTGCTCCTTTGCAACCCAGGCCATTCTGTGATTCTATGACTTTTACATGGGCCTCAGCATACTGCCCTGCAGAATAACTGAACACACAGGGGCTGTCTCAAGTCTTCCCTGTTGGCAGCGTCTTAACAGAGTAACTTTCTAGCAGGGTATATTTGCAGTGATTTTTTACTTCTGCGAATTTGCATAGTTAAGAAAAATGTACCCAGCTCCTCTTACAGCAGTGTTCAGAGGTGTCCACGTTCCCACTGTGCATCTTGTTCAGCGCATGGCTATATTCTTCAGTTTAAAAAGAAATGAAAAATGAAATCGCTCTGTGTCCCCTGGCTGGAACAGCACTGCATGGGGTGGGGGTGGTCCCTCAAGACAGCCCAGGGCAGGGATGGGCTCTGAGCACTGATGGAGCTGTGGGTGTCCCTGCTCACTGCAGGGGGTGGCACCGGGTGGCCTTTGGATGTCCCTTCCAACTCAAACCGGGTGGCCCTCACAGGTCCCTTCCGACTCAAACCGTTCTATACCATGACTCCTCTCAGGCTGTGATTGGAGCTCCCCGTTTGTAGCACGGTTGGAAGACCATCCCGTGCCTGGAGCTCGACGTCTCGTTAACCCGGATCCAGGCACGCAGCCCGGATAGGGCAGTTGCGGATCTCTCCCGTTTGTCCCTCGGAGGCGCCGCTTTGCGGAGAGCACCGCGTGCAGCCGCGACCCGCAGCCCCCGTTGCTGGCAGCGGGAAGGGGGCGGTGGGGCTGCGGGCCGAGCAGCTCCGGGAAGAGCCGGGACAGCGCGGGGCTCCGGCGGCTGCCGTCCCTGATCGCCCGGGGCGCCTCCGTGGCACCGCGCTGCGGCTCCGCGGGCGCAAACGGGAAGCCTTTGAGGAGGGGCTGTGCGTTCCGCGTCCCCTAAGGGAACTCGGCGATCCGTCACCTCTGCTCCAGACTTGGAAGCGCGGCTCCGGGCGGCCGTGCGGAGTCGGGCTGCTCGGCTCCGGGCTGCCCCGAGGGCTGCGCTCCGCTGCTGAGCATCCTGCCGAGGAGAGTGTTCGTAACAGTTGTTCGTGAGGCCGTAAAAAAGCAATGAGAGCAGCGATCCAATCGAGGAAAAACGGCCATTTCCTTAAATTATTTTTCTCATTAGCAATTTACAAAGATATTTCTTATTAAAAAGTGGAATTTTAAGCCTCTACAAACTGGTTCTGGCTTTTAGAGCGGAGCAGCCGAGGGCTGATTAGTCTCTCCCATGCATCCGTAATGAAATATTAATTTGATAAAAGCTTTAATATAGATTTTTACAGCAGCATTTTTTTTCTTTTTTTTTTTCTTCCCGTTTAACGTTTTAGAACTGGAAACGGCTCCCATCTGTAGGAGCAGATCAGAGCCCGGCTTTCTGCTGCCACGGCTGCTCTCTGCCCATTCTTCAGTCTGCATTTATAGCAGGAACTGGAAAGGCTCGGGGACAGAGAGGGAGAGGAAATGCGAAAGGTGAATTGAAGGAGAGAGCGCGGGGCGTTGGGTGAGATGGAGCAGGGGTCCCACACCGAGGAAATGGGCTCAGACTGGGAAAACTTCATCCCGTGTTGTACATAGAAAAATGGTACATTGCCTCCACTTTATTATTACTATTGCATTTTCAGCACAGAGGCAGATGAGAGTCATCCCTGGGATTCACAGACAGGTGGAACTCTTAACCCTGGCTTTGCCTCTTCAGCTTCTCCGTGCCACATAAGGCTGCTGAGCAGCAAGCAGTGCTGGGAGCCTGTCTGCAGATCCTGCAGAGGTGTGTGTGTCCTACTGCCATTACTGGGAGAGCTTTGTCACAGGGATCTGTGCCGGAACGAGAGCAGCAGCACGGCTTGCCCCAGTGCAATCTTCATTGGAGCATCCATGGGGCAAATCGGGGCGTTTTGGTGTCTGGCACAGTGGCAACCCATGACTGTGCTCATATTTTTGCCACATCATAGTTAACCATTAATTAGTACGCCTCTGAGAGGGATGGGAAAGTAAACCCAAGCAATTAGCTTGGGGGAGAGAAGGCTTCAGAGAGCCCTCAGTGTGACCTTCCAGTACTTGCAGGGAGTATAAACAGGAGGGTGGATGGCGATAGGACAAGGGGGAATGGTTTTAAACTGAGACAGGGGAGGTTTAGGTTGGATATTAGGAGGAAGTTTTTCAGCCAGAGGGTGGTGAGGCACTGGCACAGGTTGCCCAAGGAGGCTGTGGATGCCCCATCCCTGCAGGCATTCAAGGCCAGGCTGGATGTGGCTCTGGGCAGCCTGGGCTGCTGGTTGGTGACCTGCACACAGCAGGGGGTTGGAGCTGGATGAGCACTGTGGTTCTTTTCAATCCAGGCCATTCTAGGATGCTATGATTCAATTAGATTTCCCCAACAATCTGAGCGAGGATGAGCCTCCAGCTCTGGGTTTTGGTGTCTGGCTGTGTGAACTCCAACAACACCAGACTGCAATGCCCTGAAAGCAGAGCTGAGGAGGTCATCGGTATTCTGTGATTTTCAGTCTTCTGTGAGACTTCAGGAAGGAATCTCACCAAAAGTGTTTGTGTTTCTTTTCCCTCAGTTGTTTGCTCTCTTTCTGGTGCTCTTTTCTATATTTGTATTTAAAGGCAGCTCAGCTTTGGGCAGGAGGAGGGCACTGCAGCTGGAGGAGCACTGCTCAGCTCAGGAGCCTGGTGCTGCTCGGGCAGCACAGCTGAGATCCATTAGCAGAGCCCTTCCAGCAGGACTGCGGTGGTGTTGGCTCTGCAGAGGAGAGATTCCAGTGCAGCAGCAGAGAAAGCTGCCAAATTACGAGTGGGGAGCACAGAAGAAGTATGGGTGGTGATTGCCGTCTCAGACTGCGCATCTGGAGTTCTGCATTTCTTCCAGTTACTGTAGTAAATGTTAAATGTACTTTGCTGGTCACTGACAAACGCTGTAGTGTTAACTGCTTAACACACACATCTCCTGATCTGTGCTAAGCACCTGGTGCTCCTTGCTGCAGTGCTCATGATGAGGAAGTGAATGCATAAGAAGCCCTGCATTATGGAGAGAGCAATAATACACAGAAAGTTTAAATGAATGTGAACTTTGAGGTCAGCAGCTGAGCAGGATGGGAGTCCGGTCCTCTTTTTCTTTGATTTTCCTCGATGGCAAATTGAACCCTGTGAAAGTTAATAACAGATGTGCTGGCTGTTGTGCCTCCAGCTGGGCCGATGGTGGGCACGGCTCTGCCACTGGGCAGGGTGAAATTTCAGTGCTGGTATCTGTGCGTTCCTCTGTGAAACACGACTTGTGTTCGTGAGGATGGCAGTGGTGACGAAGTCAGATGTGCTCTGTGTTCTGTGATACATGATGTCTGTAGGAAATATTTCTGCTCCAGAGAGCGGCCAGGCGCTGGCACAGCTGCCCAGGGTGGGCAGTCCCCGTCCATGGAGGCGTTCAGAGCTGCGGGGATGTGGCACTGAGGGATGTGGGCTGTGGGACTGTGGGTGATGGGGTTGGGGGTCTCAGAGGGTTTTTCCAGCCTGAATGGTTCCGTGATTGGCTCTATGGTCCTGCCATCAGTTCCCAGGAGCAGAGCCTGGCACCTCCCTCTGCTTCCCCTCCACAGGGAGCTGCAGCGAGCAATGAGGTCACCTCTCAGCCTCCTGTCTCATGGACTCACAGAATCATACACCCGTGGAATGACTTGGGCTGGATGGGACATTAAAGACCATCTATTTCCAACCCCTTACAGTTCATCTAGATTCCAGCCTTCTCTCCTTCGAGGAGAGGTTGAGGACTTTGGGCTGTTTAGCCTGGACGGAAGCTGATGCCGTTGCAGTGAAGCAGCTGGCTCAGCTCAGCTCAGCTCCTGCAGAGCCTGGCACTGCCAGGCAATTGGCTGTGAAATGCACCCCTCTGTTGCACAGAGCAGCACACCGAGCACTGCTCTGCTCGGCACATGGACTCACAGTGGATTCCCTCTGTCAAATTAACGTCCACAGATGCCCCAAGGAAGTGGAGGTTTGGTGCTTGGTTGATCTGGTTTGTTCTTATGGTAGATTCATTCACACAGGAAAGGTTTTAAAGTGTATTTGTATTCGTTATTTCCAGCTGCACACTGCTTGAGAGAGGAAAGCAGAGGAGCTGGTGGGGGTGGGAGGTGCAGGAGGTGGGGCGGGCCCTCCCTGCCCCATGGCACTGCCCAGCTCTGTGCTGTGATGTGTGGCCATCAGGCTGGCCCACCAGGGAGCACCACATATTTTTCTTTTGCTTGGATGTTTCATGTCCCGTTTGTCATTCATCAGCTTGCCTGTGCATTTTGCTGGAATATGTGCAAGAAAACAGAGAAAAGAGGCACTGGCTCTGCCTTCACCTGTGCCAGGTCCGGCTGCTGTGAGCGCAGCTCAAAGCCTCCTGTCAGCTCCCAGCTCTGTGGTTCTGTGGCTAATGGATGTGTGCAGACAGCTGTCTTGTTCACTTCCACTCGTGCTCTTCAGGCTGCAGCCCGTGGCCTTTCTGGGAAAGGATGTGCACAGAAATGTGATTCCCGTCTCCCTCCTTGGCTCTCTCTCAGTGACCTTCGCTAACTCAGGAGCTGCTGTATCAGATAACCGTCAGTTCTCAATAAGGTCTGTGAAGGACGTTTTTGTCTCTCCAGCAGCAGTGGTTGCTTCTTTATTAATGTTTCACATTGGGAATTTCCTCCTTTGAACTCAGCTGTTAGAGAAAACTCGTCTTATTGCGTTCATCCTCAGTGTTCTCCTGAAGTGGCAGCATGCAGCTGGCGCTCAGTTTTACCTGGTGACGGCACAGTGGGGATGTGAGGCTTTGGTCAGACACTTCTGGGGGCACTTAGCATTTATTCTGCCTGGAACATCTCCTGCAGGAAGGCATATCTGAACCTTCTTTGCCCTCAGTGTGATGGAGGCTGCAAGGCTGTCCCGGCAGCTGCAGAGCACACTGCAAGCCAGCAGTGATGGGTGTGCAAAAAGGAGCAAAACAGGGCAGTCCCATACAGCGTCAGCAACACAACAGGAGGTGCTGAGGTGTGACAGGACGTGCCTGCAGTGTGAGCAGTGCCCGATGCACTTGGCTGAGCTGCGCCTTCCCAAAGTCTTTCAAGGAATAGAGCTGGGAACTGGCTTTCCAAACGGTCATTCTGGTGTTTCTTCCCATATATCACATCTAAGAGAGTCGGATAAATATGGGATTTCTTTTGTTCAAGAGGCCACAGCTGTGCGATACCTCGTGCTTCTAAGCTTCACTTACTGATGGAAATGTAATAAGAAATCAAAGGCTGCTACTCTCCATTCAGAAATTTGCCATTTTCCAAATATTTGTATTTTCTTTCCTTACTTGCAGACTGACTTTTCTCTTTTCCTGTATGTTGAGCTTTCTTGTTTTGTCAGAAACCTTCAATTTCTGGATATGAGCATGAAGAGGTTCCTGGATCTTGTCTTATGAAGAGGCTTCCTAAGGCCTGATGTTTGACTGGGGGCGCTGGGGACACGAGGGAACGGCCTCAAGCTGCACCAGGGGAGCTTTGGGGTGGATGTCAGAAGAATTTCATCAAGAGAGTGGGTGGGCACTGGAAGAGGCTTCATAGGGAGCGGAGGAGCCCCCATCCCTGGGGGTGTCTGGGAGCTGTGTGGCTGTGGTGCTTAGGGACGTGGGTTAGTGGTGGGTGTGGGTTAGGTTGGGTGTGATGATGCGAAGGGTCCTTTCCAGCCTGAATGATTCTGTGGTTCTATGATTTCTTCCCCTGCCCGCATTGCAATACCTTTGGAAAGCTGTGTCTGATCCACTTCCAACACTGCAGAACATTTCCAGAAACCACTCTCACTTCGTTTAAGTTTTGTCTGCAATGTGAACAAACGGGGCGATGCCCCAAAGCTGCACTGCCTGAGGCTGTGGATGGGCTTCACAGCGCTGTGCTGTGCTGGAAAAGGCAATTCTGTGCTACATCTGCTCACACACAGCCCAGAGAGGACGTCCCCACGTCCATTTCCAGCCGTGAGAGCGGAGCAGAGCGCACTGGTGCTGCTGTCCCCTGGCTCTCTGTGCTGTGCTGTGCTCCTCGCTCTGCTCTCTGTGTGCTCACGCTGTGTTCGTGCCTTCTGCAGGAGCACCTGAATGTTTCTGCTTACTTTTTTCCAAGACAAAAACAATATTTGTTAGATACAATTATGAGGAATGATGGATGTGCTGCTGGCGGGATGAGAGCACGAAAGATCATACTAAGGCACAGGCCTGTTGTTAGTGAAAGAGAGGAGGCACAAAGCGGCCTGAAAAATCCCCCCTCGGATCAGAATGCTGTAACAAACAGGATGCATTTTGAGTGCTGGTGTGATGTGGAGCTGACACCTCGCTCAGGGGCACGGGTGGACAAGGGGAGTAAATGGGAGCCAAGAGCATCCTGCTGCTGCTGCAGCATGCACGTCTCTCTGATGCTCAAATATGGTTTTGTTGGTGCGAGCTCAAGGTTAAACCTTCCACTACACAGAATTAGCTGGTAAGAGACAAAGGGCATTGATCAGCAGGGATTGGGGATGATACATTTCACAAAGCGCTTTCAGTTGCAGTACCTGGAGATAGATCAATATTTTCTATTTGCCTTTGCTCTAAGCTTATTTTCCTTCGTCGCTGAAGAGATGCTCACTTGTGTCTTCTACCAGAACATTAAGCTGCTCTGTCCTGATAAACTGCAATACAAACACCGGTGCTTTCCAGGAGCTGCTCCATCATGCAGGAACACATCTGATAAACAGAGAAACCCCGTCGATGTCACAGCTCATCACAGAACTGACCGTGGAAAGGTTGGGCTGAAGGGGCCCTATGGACCACCTACTCCCACCCTCAGCCCAGGGCTGGGTGTCCCACGGCCGTAGGTTTGATATTCCCCATTGAGGTGTATTGATGGGTTGGGGAGTTGTAGCCGTATGTTGGGTTTTTTTTGCTTTTTCCTTTTGAGAGATGAGATGGTAGATCTGGCACTGCGGGACGTGTCGGTGGGCATGGGGCTGGGCTGGGCTTTTCCAGCCTTAATGACTCTGATTCTATGATAGTTGGGCATTCTTTCAGTAAAAACTGTGCATAAATACCACAGTAAGGTGTACCCTGTGAGGTGTAAGAGAGGAAGTCAGAAGAAGACATAAGCTGATGATGTTTTGGGTGCAGGAGTGCCACCCATCTATTCCTCCCATGGCACTCAGCCCACAGCACCTTTATTCTAATTAGTAATGATCATGATTTAGCATTGTGCTGCTCCATGATGGTGCAGTGCCTGGCTTTGGGCAGCTGGCACAGCAGGCCCCAGGTCCTGTGCTTGCCTGTTCCCAGGGCTGCTTGGAGTTCCATCAGTGTGGTACAGCAGCATCCGAGGTGTATTTGTATGTAAACTGGGTTTCCAGCTCTCGTATCAGCAAGCACTGCAATTTCTTACTCAATTGTGTACATGTTTAGTGAGTCAAAGACAAATCTATTCACAGTTGTGTTTCTGTTCAGCTTCACGGCCTCAGCATATGTAAGTCTTGCAGAACGCTGTTTAAAAGTTTTTGCAAAGCAATTTTTTCCTGTATTTTCTCTTTTCTCTTCAGATGATGGCTTCTACTGAACAAGAGAAAGGATGTAAGTGCTTTCTGGTGCTGTTTGTCTCTTCAAGCCTGATTTCATGCCCTTTGGGTGCACAAATACCAGCGTTGGCCATGTGCTGGCTGTGGGCTGGGTGCTGCTGGGGGTCACTGCCTTATGGGAGGTCTGCTGAGGCATTCTTTGCTGTATATTTGTACCAGCACGTCTTGTTTCGTTTGCTTGGGAAGTCAGTTTCCTTCTTAACACAGATCTTTCAGTGTTTTGAGAAGAAAAATCTTTATGAATTGCATTTGTTAGAGCTAAAGTACACTAATGTGACTTCTCAACAAGCTTTATGCTACTAAAAAGGCATCAAAAACCAAACAGAAATAAACCTCTTTCAGTATATATTAACGGCAAAGGAAGGAAGAGGTGAAACACCTGGCACGAGGCTGGGGCCAGAATCCCCGTGAGCTGCCCTCCCTGCTGTCCACATGGCCATGTAGGCACGGTGAGATGGGGGATGTAAAGGCAGTGCAGACATGGATGGAAACGATCTGCTCCTGATGTCTTCCCTCTCCTCTGGAGTAATGCATCCCCTTCTCTCAGTGCCTCAGTTTGAATGCTGTCACACACAGTGGGCAGCAATAGGTTGTGTATAGGCTGATGCCCTCACTGCTGCTCATTGGCACCTCTGGGGGCTTCAGCAGGCTGCGCTCTGTCCAGGGGAAGGTGGAGGACCACATAACCAAAGGGGGATTATTTTCAGAGAAGCTCTGATGACACAGGCAGAGTCAGCAGGCTGTGATGCTCTATCTCTCTTTTTGGTCTCAGCTTTTTACTTGGCCACCATCTCTACGTGTGTGCACCTGTGGCAAAGCCCATGGGTGCAGGTTAGAACAGAAAGATGCAACGAGCTCTGAAGCCAACAACACTGAAACCATCAGCTGAGGATCTCTGTTGGTGTTGGAGGAATGGTGGCACTGTCTGTAGGAGACTCATGGCTTCAGCTTGAGCTGACGGTGATGTCCATTAAGGACTTGGGCATGCATGAAATGAAAATGTCAAGAGCTCAACGCTGTGCTGTAAAGCCATGGGAGCCTGGCTGTTCTCCAGAGGAGCAAAGAGAGCAGCGGTGGCTCTGATGCTTCCCTTCCAATTAAAAGCATTTTCTGCCAGCCGTGGCCCGGGAAGTAAAACTCTGCAAGAGCTGAGAGCTGCTCCAGAAAACATTGTGCTTTGTAAAGCTGTAGAGTTGAGTGCAAACTACAACAGAGAGAGCAAACTGAATAATGCAAACAGAAAGATGGCATTTCCCCACAGGGATGGGAAGCAGATGGAGCCTACACAACTCATGAAAACAGAAAGATGCACACGCCGAGTTTGATCCAACTCTGCTGATGTCACCCAGAGTTTCCTTCTGACTTCAGAAGTGGCAGATCTGGTCCTTCCAAGGCTTCTCCTGTTTGTTTGGGTTTAGAAGAAAACATCTCCTCTGCCAACCAGTCTGTATTATTTGAGCAGAGTCTGACTGTGGTGTGTGATGGATATGTTATGTCCAGGTAGATCTTGCTCTTCTATCATGAGCAATTCTTTGATTTTGAAGTGGTAACACTCGCAGCCCAGGGGCCCAACGTACCTTGAGCTTCTGGGATTGTCTCTTGTCATGCAGTGCTGTGTGGAGCTCTCTTAACTCTTAAAAAGGAGAGAAAGGTATAAATGCGTGCAAGGTAAAACTGATTGGAAGTGTCATGAAAAACTAAGAGAAGTAGGGGAGTGTGTGGAATGGAGAAACCAACTTCTAGGCACTGCTTCCATCCTTGGTGCTTTGTATGGGCAGCCTGGATGGCCGTCAGCTCCGGGTGAAGCCTTAAATCCTTTCCTTGCTGGCTTCCTTGTTCTCCCTTTTTTCCCCCACTCTTTTGTTCTCTTTTCTCTCTTTTCCACTCTTTCTCCAAGCAGAGGTGGTACAGAGAAATAAAGCAATAAGCACAACTTCTGTGTTACTGCGTTCGGAGCGTTGGCTCCAAAGAAATTGGCTTTATAGGAAAGTTATTTTTAAAAATTATTTATTTCGGTTGTTATTGTGGATGTTCTCTTGCACATCCAATTAAAAACCACGCTTTGTGTGATTTATAACCCCCCAAATCAATTTCATCTGCAAGCATTTTGTGTTTGGTGTTTTAGCATTAGGTGTGAGACTTGGCAGGCGAGGTGAAGGGAAGCCATGGCAGCAGTGCTGGTGTTTTCTGAGGGGCTGGGGTGTTTTTTTCTAACCAGCAGCCCAGGCTGCCCAGAGCCACATCCAGCCTTGAATGCCTGCAGGGATGGGGCATCCACAGCCTCCTTGGGCAGCCTGTTCCAGTGCCTCACCACCCTCTCTGCTCCCTCCCACCTCCATGAGGAAGGTTCACCACCTCCTGCTGCCAGTTCCATAGCACCAGCAGTTTCTCTGGGCCAGCACCCGAACAGAGCTGTGCATGCTGTGGTCCCACAGCTGTGTCTGTGCAGGATCCCAGCAGTGTTTCCGCATCTCAGACTGCTGGGCACTGCTGAGTGGCAAAGAAAGAAAGGGAGCTGTGTGCAGCTGGAACTGGGAGCCTATAGTGATGCTGAACAGCGTGCAAGGAACGTGGAGCATGGACAGCCCTGCCTCAGTGCAGATCTGGGCAAGCTCTGGGCTGTGAGGTGCTGGTGAGCTGGCAAGAGGTGGCACAGCCCCACTGTAGTGTTCATCCATCATCGTCCTGAGAGCTTTCAGAGTCTGCTGTCAGCCCAGGCCAGCTTGGCCCCTTTTCCATCAACTTAACAGGCAGAAAAGTCCGAGCATTTCTGGTTTGCCCTCTCTTGCCTGATCTTTTTTTCCCATCCAAGCAAAGAAGAGTTTCTCCCAAATGCAGGCTGCACCTCACTGTGACTGCTCTCCCTGCACAGAGCTCTCCTCTGCAGCCCCTGCTCAGCAGTGCCATGCAGATGACAGCTCCATCCTGCTCCTTTCCCACCCTCTGCTGATTAGAGAAGACACAGAGACCTCTGTCACATGGAGGAGGAAAAGCAAGAAGGCGATTGCAAGAGGAGCACAGCACATTTTCTGCCTTGGTTTGAGCACAAACTTTTCTCTGTGCATAAATGATGCCTCCCTGCCCATCCAGTTTGCACCTCCGGAGCTGCTTTTACATCCTGATGGTAAAAATAGCTGAGAACCTCTTGCTGATAAAAGACCTAAAAAAGAGCGGCAGTGGGAGTGCGACTGCCCTATTTTTGGTTAATTAAAATGGGAACGTTTCCTCTGTTTCCAGCCCTTTGTGGTTTTTCTTCTTTCCTTCCAAAATACCAAACTTCCAGCATTAGAAGCACAACTTAAGAAGCACACGTCCCAGCTGCTCCTATGAGGGAGATGTGCCCAGCACTGAGCACCCCAGAGCACTGCCCCACTCCCACCTGCCCCTCTGCTGGTGGAGGCAGAGCGTTTCTCTAAGAGCCCAAACTGTCCCTTGGTTATAAAACTGATTTTCCCCCAGAGGGTGGTGAGGCACTGGCACAGGTTGCCCAAGGAGGCTGTGGATGCCCCATCCCTGCAGGCATTCAAGGCCAGGCTGGATGTGGCTCTGGGCAGCCTGGGCTGCTGGTTGGTGACCTGCACACAGCAGGGGGTTGGAGCTGGATGAGCACTGTGCTCCTTTGCAACCCAGGCTGTTCTGTGGTTCTGTGATTCACCTTGTAACCTGGCACCTGCCCCCAAATCAGCCGACCCCCCCATCAGCACAGGGCTGGGGAGCCTCACAGCAAATGATCCTAACAGTAGGCAGCACTTGGCGGTCTGTTGGAGGAATGCTGCAAATTTGCTGTCACAGTAGCTGACTGCAGCTCTCCTTGCCAGCATCTTGCTACCCAGATGGTCTTTCAGCTGTGGTTGCATCAAAATGGGAGCCCAGGTGGCTGCAAAGCAGCTTGGAGCAGTGGGGCTGTGAGGCTGAAGGTCTGCATGGTGTGCCCAGTGCTGGGCTGGCCTGGCACTCCATCAGCTGCCCGGAGATTTGGGCTGATGCACACACACACCAGCGCTGTTTTGGCAGTTTTTAATACGTTTGCACTTATCTAGCAAGTTTGGGTTTTTTTGCCCTCCCCCCCCCTTTTTTTTTCCCCTGAAAGTAAACAAACCAAAGAAGGAAGGCACTGCTCGATAAGGAATGGTCCCTTCTGTAGAGTGAGATGTGAATGGTGCTCACTCAAGCATTGGATCCCATGTCAGACTTCAGCACACTTCAGCAGCGGGGTGGGCAATAAAACTGTTCAGCCACAGAGAAATTAGTAATACAGTAATAAGAAGGAATGAGGTGTGAGGCTTCAAAGGGAAAAACTTGTGCTTCAAGTTGGAAACCCAAGTCTGGATAATAGGACTGAAAGGGGAATTTTAAGGTTTCCGTTCTCCTCTACCCACACTCTCCTGCAGAGTGCTGGTGCTGAGCTGCTGGGCAGGGGATGTGCTTTTAAGGACGTGGGATTTCTGTCTTCTGTACATTTTCAGTCTGCAGCTTCAGAGGAGTCACTTTCTTATGACAAACTGCAATCCTATTAGCGACACTTGTCAGAGTAGAACAGGAACCATTGGTCCTCATTGTGTTCAGGGAGGAGGAAAATGAGTCTTTATGGCACAACATGAGGGAACATCTCCTGGGTGTGTGTAGGACAGGGCTGCAGGGCACTGCTGCCACGGCAGAGCTGGGATGCATGCTGTCACACGTGGCTCTAATGGTAGCATCAACTCCAGCATGGCTGCAAAGAGAGACGGTCGCATCTCTCAGACAATTCCTTTGGAAGAAAATTGCCAGTGTCAGCCTGGGAACTGATGAATAAAATCAAATGGCTTGACTGGAAATCCAGAAAACACACATTATGAACAGAAATGCTATCAAAGTGTTGAAAATATTGTAGATTTTTACAACAACAGAGAAGTTTCCTCCGCCATTTACGTGTAAGGACATCAATGGAATTTTTGTGCCTTGGGCCTCCTGCTGGATCTGCAGTCTGGAACAAAGTCCTTCATGCCACCATGCAGTGACCTTTCCCTCTTCACTCAGGTTTTTTCCTCTGGTTTACACAAGTTTGGCTGGTTAGACATTTTTCTACACAATATAATAATTGTGTGAATACACGCACGGTGCCAGTGATTATCCTAACGTCATTTACTTTTGAAGATGGCCAAATGTTCACTTCTTTGGCATTCTACAACCAATTTTGAAAGAAAACTAAGGATGGCTCTATGGGAGGAGATAGACTGAGCACCCTTCTAGCAAGATGCATTAGATCAGAATTGAATATTGTCTTTATTCTCCAGTATCTTGTGTGACAAAGCCTTCTCTCTGCTGCTCCCAGGAGAACAGGCATTCATTCCAGTCAGGTCTTCCTCGTGCTCTCTCCAGCCCAATATATTATAAGAGTTCCAAAAATAATGAGGGGAGACTCTTATATCTGCAGAGAAAGACAGCGCAGCAGGGAGAAATGGCCATAGAAGATTTGTCAGAAGGGCAATTTCCAGCTAAGGAACACAGCCATATTAATCTGTGATCTGACATCCAAGCGCAGTTGCTGCTTTCTCACTGTTCAGCACTGCGTGTCCCGAGGCTGTTATGGATTTAATGCTCGTGTCTTTGAAAAACCAAAGGGAAACACGGTAAGTGTAGAGATGTCACAGACGTAGGGCCTTTGTGAAGGCACAGCCACACGTCCCTGCTCTGGGATCTCCCCGGTGTGCACGCAGCCCTTGTGCAGATTCAGCCCCAATGCTTTGTGAGCTCCCCTCAGGTACACCAACAATAACAGCACAACCCGAGAGGGACCGACTCTGTTTATTCAGATGTTAAACTCATCTGCCTCATCAGCAGTGAACATTTGGACAAAAATTAATTCCTAGAAATCATTTCCTATGTGAAAGCATTTGTTTAAACCCGGAGGCTGAGCCAAGCCAAGCATGGCGGTGACTGATTTGGACTAATGTTAGTTTTCAAAGTTGAGAAACATTTTGAGCCTAATCCTCCCAGTATTTACTCTGCATCCCATAGGGCTGTTGGCCCTGGGGAAGGCTTAACCCTGCAGGACTTTGTGCAGTGCTCGGAGAATAACTCTCCTGTTCACACTCTCCTTAATAACGTGGGCAGCGATGCAGAAGAGTAGGATTATTCCAGACAGCTCCCAAGAAAATGCTGGTACATGCTAATGAGGAAAAACTGAAGTGGTGGCGTTGCTCAGTCTGGAGGCAAGAATTCCAAGAAGAGACACGAGAAGCCTTTGATTATGTAGAAGCAAATGGCACAGAGCAAAGCGCTGCGCCGCTGCCCACGTCCGCTCAGGGCAGGGCAAACTCAGATAGACTGACATTTCTGAGAAGGAGGATTCTGAAGTTATTAATACATGTTTTCTGCCATATTTAAGGCACTCGGGCACTGGCACATGTTGCCCATGAGGCTGCAGCTCTGTGTCACTGCCTGCTGTGCCTGGGCTGGGAAACACAGATCAACCCCAGTGGGGTTTTGGGGATGGAAGTCCCTTTTGTCCCTTGTCCTACTGATATCTGACAAGTTTCTCCTCATTTTTGCTGTATGGTTAGTAATTAAACCTGATCTGAAATGAAAAGATCCTTAAGTCACGTCAGTCTTAACTAATGGAGATATGGAACAACCCCACCAGGCTGCCACTCCTGCTGCACAGATGGGGACGCAGGCACAGCAGATCAAATGCTCAGAGCACACAGGGCTGACTGCTCTGCTTTTCCCTACAACCACTCACATCTATTTTCCTTCTCCTACCTCTGCAGATCAGTCTCTCACTCACTACCCAGGAAGGGCCTTCATCCTCCTCCCAAACAGAGGAGTAAATGAACACAACAGGAAGGAGCAAACAAAGCTTACAGCAAGCAGAGGATAATTTCTTGTGAATGGTAGCAAAGGAAAACATACAGAAGAGCCCAGAAAGCAGGCAGCACTGCTGTTAGTGGGGTATCCCCTGAAGTACAGTCTTGGGAGATTGGTATAAGGAGTATTTTTTGGTCGTGACAATAACGTGACAATAACACACCAATAACAGTTGCAAATGTTACATTCTTAAGACTTCATTTTTGCAGACATCCTCTCAGCTTTAACTGCTTGTTTTATTTGGCTTCCTTTCTTGAAAGCACATGAGG
The DNA here is from genome assembly GCF_023343835.1 of Lagopus muta. NCBI lineage: Eukaryota > Metazoa > Chordata > Aves > Galliformes > Phasianidae > Lagopus > Lagopus muta. Next base: position 65,210,705 of record NC_064437.1, on the reverse strand, counting down.
TAAATTGGTGCTTTATGCCTTTCTGGAATGGCTGCCCCAGGAACAACCATCTCCCCTCGGTGCTTGAGCCATACCTGAGAATGATGGTGAAATGATGATGATGATAATGATGAAAATAACAGTAAAACAATACAAAGGGAATTATTCTGCTAAATGTCTTACAGGGAACAGGTTTGAGGTATGCCCCAGAGTTCTGCAGCACCTGGAGAAAGGCAGCAGCTGTGCTGAGCATCTCTTATACAGATTTGGCTGGCTGATAGGAAGAAGATGAAGTGTGTAAGGAAGCCACTCAAAACTGCAGGAGAAGCACTTTGCAGTTCCTGAAGGTCTGAGCTGAGCAGCGCTGCTGCCCTCACTGCTTTGCTGAGTGCTGTGCTGTGTGTTTCTGCTTTGTGCAGCCCTGGTGGAAGAGCAGACTGAGCAGAACTCTCTGTCCACTCCACCTAGTGCTTTCTTCCACTTTTTGTGATGCACGGATTTCCTCAGCTGATGCTCAGCACCCATTTCTTGCACTTTCCCATGGAGCTGTGAGTAAGGAATAAGAAAGCTGATGGAAGAGATGCCCATGCACAAGCGTGTGCCCGTGGTTTGATTTGGAAGCTCAGCAGAGCAGAATCTGTTAATGCAGCTCTGTTACAGGCTCACTCCCCATAACAGCTGCTGTGAAAGGTTAATTGGTATAGAAAGGAGGTGATGTCACATCACCATTGCAGGCAGTGCAATCGGATCAGTGCAGCTGTGAATGCCAACGCCTGCACTCAGTGCAGGAGTGCAGAGTGCAGCCATCTCCATTGGAAGTGCTCACACTCCTGCAGAGGCTCTAAAAACTGCCCTGGCCAATCTTCGAGTTGATGAAAGAGAAACCACGGTAACTTCAGATCCAGCTCTTGAACAAGACCGTGGGGTTAGGAGTGGGCAGTGGGCATGGCCCTGAGCTGCCAGAGCTCAGCGAGTGCTGTGCCATGCCGTGCTCAGCCATAGGGTCCGGGTTGGGTGCTGCTGTGTGGGACAGGGGCTGGACTCGGTGCCCCCTGGTGGGCCCTTCCATCTCGATTCTATGATTCTACAGCTCTTAGTAAAGTAAGCAAGGCAAAAGGATCAGCACACGTACATCTAAACTACCTCCGAAACTGCTGAACTCACTGCAATAATTGGACATGCTCCAACAGCCAGCGGTCGTGATGGAGGGAATTTGTATAGCACAGCTCATGCAAAGCTTCTTCATCTGAAACGAAGTAAAACTGTGGTTAGCACAGCACAGCCCTGGTTGCAAAAAAGGCTGCAGCAGCGTTGGGCTGCAATCCGCCGTTTGTCCCCAAAGAGCCCTCATTACGTGCTGTCATCTATTTGCTGACAGAGCACACAGCTTGAGAGCCATACGTGTGTGACAGCCTCTGAGATCCTGCTGAGACCTTCATGTCACTGGGATACACATGAGGTAAGGGACCTCCATTCAGTTAATCTTCTGTTCCTGTGCGAGTTTTTTTGTAAGTTTCTGTTAAAGGGACAAAATAGGTTTTCTGATTGAATTTCCTCCATCCTTGCCTCCTCCGGTTCACCAATCAGCCAACCTACGAATCCATCCTGTATGGATTAGAAGCAAACTGACAGTAGTAAATGCATCAAAGACACAACAGCACCCGGCGGGTCTGTGATGCGTGCGATGCGGTGATCTGATGTTATTGGGAGATTAATTTCATTGTATTAAAATAAGAATTCGTTACATGGGGTCACTTTGTGGAAGTGGCCCTGCGGATTAGTGGCAGACTGCACTCAGTTATTTGGAACTTAATTTGGTGTTTTATTCCCTACCACAGACACAGTATCACTAATGGAGGACTTTATGGATAAAGATACATTACACAAATGCAAAGACCTCCTTTATCCTTGTGCTGATCTTTCCTGGAGGAGCTGCACTCCGATGTTGGTGTCCACGTCAGAAAACGCTGCCTCCCCCCCACTCACTGCCCCCTCCTCACCCAGTGCCCCATGGCTTTGGGGCTGTGAGCTGTGCTGGACTTTTCCTGCAGCTCACAGAGAAGCTCTGCTGCTGCTGCATTCCCCACTTGTTGGCTGGGGGTCCAGCAGGTGATGCAGAGCCCAGTGCTGTGCCATGGGCAGCCAGAAAGCCACTCCCCTCATCCTGAAGTTACATTTCTTTCTTTTTTTTTTTTAATTAAATGATTGTTGTCAATCTGTCACTTTGGATGTATGATTTTTATGGCCTATAAACTAATAACAAGTCAATAATTCCTTGATATACTCCTTGTTTGCACTGCAGCTACCATACCCACCACAAAGCCAGACCTGGTGAAGCTGGTGCATTCCTCAGGCCCCAGAACCTGCCCCAGCTGCAGTGCCTTGGAGCAGGCTGAGCATGGAGAGATGGAGCAGTGCTGCAAGGAGACCTCATTGCAAACAGGTGGGCTGAGAGATGGAGGTGTGGGTGGAGAGTAGGGGTGAAGGAGGGCCGTGGGCAGGTGGCTCGCAGATTGGGGTTGGTATGGTGAGGTGCAGTGGGATGTGTTTGGCAGAGTACTGTAGGTTTTATTCTGTATGAAGTCTTGGACAAGATGGAGCTGAAGCTGTTTGCTTTGTCTGTGCTCAGCCTGCAGGAGCAGGTAAGCCTTGGTCACAGCCCTTCATCCTCATCACCCAATCTGAGACTTCTTACTACTGATTAAGCACTGCTACTGAGGGTTAAGAGCTGTTTGAGCTGCTCTGCTTGTTTGTTGCTGGGCTGATAACTTCCAAAATGCTTAATGCAGTTAAGAATATGGATGTATGGGCAGCAGATTTCCAACACAACAAAATCTATTTCAATAAAAGCTTTTCCTTGTTACTGTTAGCATTTCATATGTCTCTCAGTAGGACATAAGTGTCTAAGAGCACCCTGAGGTTCTGCACCAAACCTGCAGTCGTTTCCCTTGTTGTGAGCTTGGCAGCACGTTTACCTCAGCTGACTCTGCCTGTCCTCTGCCAACAGTGCTTGAGGGGCTGTGGGTTCAATGCTTGGCTCCATCCTGGGGCTGCTCAGCCCATGGTGCTCAACCACAGCACCACCTGAGCACTGGGGACAGCAGGATGCCTGGTGCTGGTGGTCAGTGTGTATCATCCATAGCTGTGTGTTGGGCTGGTAGAAGTTTTGTGCTGTGCAGAGCATGAACACGCAGCTAGGCTTCGTGTTGTTATAATTGGCTTTCTTTCTAAATGTGGCTTTTAGAGATAGAAGGACAGTTTTTGGCTGAATAAATACTTTATTTTTGGTAACTTGTTGATACTTAGAATACAGATAAGGGCCCTGTATATGATTTTGTCTGCCCTGACTTCCCCATGAGCAGGTTGCTCATTGTGATGTGATTACCAGGCAATGGCTGCAAATCATGGCTTGGGGCACAGCATGGTGTGCTCTGCTTGCTGCTGGGCCTTTGCACGTAATGTGTCTTGGTTAATGGGAAGTTTTGCTGGATGTTTGCTTTGTGACCCATGCTGAATCTTCCAGCGACTTCTAACCCACTCTGCTTGTTTCTGTTAAGGCTCAGTGAAGTCAACAGAATAATTCTTCCTGCAGTAATCTCTTAATATGTCTTCTGCTGGGAGGAAGAGGAAGGGCTTGGCAGGTTCTGCTGCACTCTGTCAGCAGTACTAACTGTTGTTAAGGAAGAAAAGGCAACCACCCCCCGTTCCATCCCCTCACTGGTGTGCCCAGTGGCTGTGCTGGTGTGGGGGTTGGAAGGCATTGCTCCTCTGCTCAGACTGGAAGCGTATGCTGACATAGAGCTGGGTGCAAGAATTGCTCGGTTTCAGGGCTGATGCGAAGACTGAAGTGAGAGCAGCAACACTGCTCTTAAGCAATGGTGTTAGCTGAAGCAGAAGGTAATTAAAACGTGAAGTTTTGCACACAGGAATGAGCACTGGTGGCCCGTTTCTCAGGGCTGGTTGATGTGAAGCTGTGCTGAAACAGCCGAAGATTTGGTGCTCAGCTTCTGGAGCCTCCTTCAAAGAAGGGGTTTTGAGTTTCAGGCCGTTTATCTACAAATTGATTCCTTTTTGTCTTGGGCAGATAAATGATCGACCTTCTGAGTCAGACTATCTGAAAGATTCTGGCACTCTCTGTGTGCAGCAAGGCCTCGGTTATTCCAAAGCACAGCAGTGTCATGTTATCTCCCATCTACCTTTTAGGTGTTTTTGCCTTGAAGTCTGTTTCTCTCTGTTTCAGTGGGTTTTGGAGACAGAGGTTGAAATGGGAGCAGTGGAATCGCAGCTTGGTGCAGTGCTGGGAGATGTGCCTATGGATAACATAAAAGAACATGTCTGTGTGGCTTTTCAGATGGCAAATCAAATAGAAAGTATTCCCATTCAATCCTTTTGTGGCACAGGTGTCCAGCTGTCCTCGGAGCCTGACCAGCATTGCTGAGCATGTCTTGGTTCGAGCCAATGGTAGCAGCTCAGCTATTCTGCATCAAGAATATTCTTCACTCTCTGACTGTATTAACACCGAGGATCCAGAAGTCAACAAAACTGCGGCCATTTCATAGAACCACAGAATGGCCTGGGTTGCAAGGGCCCACAACGCTCACCCAGCTCCAACCCCCTGCTGTGTGCAGGTCACCAACCAGCAGCCCAGGCTGCCCAGAGCCACATCCAGCCTGGCCTTGAATGCCTGCAGGGATGGGGCATCCACAGCCTCCTTGGGCAACCTGTGCCAGTGCCTCACCACCCTCTGGATGAAAATCTTCCTCCTTATATCCAACCTGAACTTCCCTGTCTCATATTGAAACCATTCCCCCTTGTCCATTTCTGAGGCAACATCTTATTCATACCACAGGAAGGTCAAGGGAAGGTGAGGCTGTGCCTGAGCACCAAACAGCCCCAGGCACCTCTGCGGAATTTTCTTTCCTTCCCTTGTGTTCGTTTGGTCTGGGCAAGGGAAACTTCTGAGTGGATTCAAGCTGTTGGTGGTAATGCAGGATCTTCAAGAGCACATCAGGGAGCTGTGCTGTGCTGAGGGGCTGTGATTTGGCCAGCAGCCTCACTGCACATCTTCGTGTTGATTAAACAGCAGACCATCTGATGGTGCTCTGAGGCAGCGGCTGCGTAACCTCCTTTGATTGCTGTCCGTATTATAATGATGTAAGTGTGAGCTATCAGTTTATAAAACTGAGATAAAGAAAACAGATGGGTGTAATTATGTAGAGTTTCTGGGAAATATTGAATAACGTAGATTCTGTGGACTGGCTTAGGCTGTATAGCAATTAAATTTTAGCTTAGCGTAGCTGAAACAAAAATGATTACTATGGATTGGAAAAGGGAGCAGTTCTTTATTTTGCTGGCAAAGGGAGAACAATTAATTCAAATGCTTTCACAAGGAGCACTTTTAAATAGTTTTCATCCAAGATCATTCCAACTGGAATTACTAATAGTTACCCGTTGAACTGTAGGTGCTAATGGGCAAATAAGAGTTTGGGATGTGTATTAATGAGGAAACAGCCTGCAAAGGGGATGGCACTGCATGGAGAAGGGAAGGACTGTGAGCTCCCTCCATCCTGGAGCTTCTGGGAGGGAGTGGTGGGCAGAGCCTTCCTGGCATCCCTGCCTAAGGCACAGCTACTGGAAGAAAGCAGAGATGCCTGTCTGTGCTGGCAGCCCAGAGTGCAGAGAAGTGCCTTTGCATCGCTGCAGGGTGCCTACAGAGCTTTGGTGTAACTCAGAGGATGTTCTGCATGTGGCTGAGCACTAAGAGCAGTACCTCATTGATGCTGCTTTGCTGCTTCTATGGCTTCCCTCCTTTCCTGCTGTCCCCTGGGCAGCATCCTCTCAGGCCTTACTTTGTACATAATGAAGCTTGCTCAGCTCTTAGAGGCACGTCTTTTGGAAAGCACTTAGGGCAAGTTTGCTTTGTGTAGTGACTGCAGAGCGACGTTGTTTCAAGAACTAAACCCAAAACGGTTTGATAAAATAGCTTTTCTTTATTTGCTTGCTTGGAGACAAAACTTTTATTGCAGCAAATGGAAATAAAATCAATATACATGGAAATGACCTGCATTTTGGGATCCTGGGTGTTGTTGATCTAATGCTATTTACTTAATACCTTGGTAAATGTGTGGTTTGCCTGTCTCAATAGATTTCTGAAGAAAAGGGTAATATAGAAAACAGTATGAAATTCAAGTGAAGGTATCTTAATCAACTCAAATAGCGATTGAACATGTCATAAGCTGAAGTCGCATTTTATTACGCTGCTCATCTTAATGCTGCAGCTTCTCTTGTGATGGCTTTGCTTGTAGGTTTTAGTGCAGAGATGTTCTGCCATTCCTGGCAGAATGTTCCCCTTCCTTATGTCCAGCCTGTTGAGAAGTAACTTGTTTTTCTTTTAAAACGTTCTGTTTAATGTAAGTGCATGTGAGATGTGTTACCCTGAACTTTGGTATCATCCTGGAGGCTTCCCCTTCCATTTTGCTGTAGTATATGATGAAGTCTTTCTCCATATTTGCAGTCTTTGAGAAGAGTATGGACCCAGATGTGGAGGTCTCAGGTCGGAGGGTGGGTCGCCTTCCTGGGGGGGGTCCCACACTGTGGAAAGAGTCCTTATGGCATCTGCCATTGGGGTCACTGGGAGCGAGGTGTAAAACCTCTCCTAGGCTGTGGAGGCTGGCTGATAGCTGCTCGCTTCTTAGAGTGTAGATGCCTTTCCACCAAGCACAAAATGAGCTTGAATGGTATCTTTTTTGTCCTGTATTTGTTGTATAAAAGGCAAAATGTATACTGGAAGATCAAGGATTTATCCTCAGTGAAAAATCTCTGAGGAGAAGTTTGTAGATGGGTGTCTGTGGCTTCCATGGCAGTGGTAATAGTGGATGGCAAACACCTACATGAACAAATTTGCATTCGTATTTATTGAAGGCAATCATGAAATGTCCTGAAGCGAGAGAAGTTTGTGTGGAAAAGAGAAATTAAGGTGACATTGGTAATCAAAGCAACAGCTTCCTTATGAGAAGCATCAAGTGCTGGGGGCAAAGCCAAGAACTTCAGTGCAGCATTTCCATGTGAAAAACATGGGTCTGTGTGCTCAGTGGGTCACTGAACATCTCTGAGCTCAGCTGGAGATAACCTGGCTGATGGGTCACCTGCAGGGAGATGCACACACTGGTGATTTCCCCATCTGGTAAACCTGCCTTGTGTTCTGCTCAGCTCTAGCTTAGAGGTTGCTCTCCTCCATGATTTTCCTCCTCCTCGCTCAGCCTGGTATTTCTCTGCTGCTCAGCTCAGTGTTTTATCATTGTCTTCTTGTCACTGTTACCTCTATGGAAGCGACTGTTCTGGCAGGTGCTTTGGATCTGGGTACCTCTGGGAGATGGACAGTGGGGAAATCTTCCCATGGGCACAGTTTTATGGTTGCTCTGACCAGCGGAGTGCTGAGCTGAGGCTGGTGAGCAAACACCAACTGCTTGATGCTCCTTTGCCAAACACAGCCTTCTAATTTTAAACACTTAAACGTTCATAAATAGCCAATTACTTCAATGGAAAATCCCTGAACTCGGTGACAGATGGTCAATCGCACCTTGGATGAAAAGATAACTGTAAGAGTCAGCACGGAGCTCTGAATAATGCTTTTTCCACTGACTCCTGTGGTGCTTATTTGGGTCATGCTGAAAATAGCCCTCACTAAAAGGTACATGAAGCATCTGCCAAATCACTTCATCTGTCTCGGCTCTCCTAAATAAATGCATTTGTGCATCAAGGTTGCAAAGAAGTGGATGAAAGCAAATGTTCAGAGTTGGATTTCCATAAAAATAAATAAACTCAGATATGCTGTGCTCCCATGAATCTGCTTCTACCTCTTTGGTGGAAACCAACAACGTGAGGGTAACTTCTGGATCTTTCCTGTGCTTCTCTTCCAGGAGAATGCCCGTTCCCTCTCCCTTGTCGATAGCTAAGAACAAATCACTCTGCAGAAGTAAAGCTCTGGGGATTTGTTTTTTGGTATTGTTGTATGATCAGATGTTGGTGGCCATAGTTAAAATCAGGAAAACTGACCCTGGTGTCACGCATCCTATAGTAAATTAAATTCACTTACTGTCACAGCATGGCTTGTGATTTGTTTCAGACCTGTGAGCAGAGAGGGCAGCAGTGCTGAATTCCCTCTGTATCCTGATTTCATTTGTAAATCTTCTCTTCTATGAAATCTGCCAAAGGCCTGAAGGCAGCCTAGTCATTAACTCTTTAAAATAGGATATTGAAATGTCAAAGTCAATCGTAAAGCCAGCGGAGGTGCAGAGATAACAATTTCCTCATAAAACACACCCAGCATTGGGTGGTTTGAGCATCCTCAGAGCAGCCCTGCCAGCACTGTGTCCTCTGCTGCTGTGTGCAGGGGCTGGCTGTGCCCATCCCAGCCTGATGGGCATGTGGTGGTACGAGTGTGGACCAGGGGCCTTGGAAAGCATCGTGCTCAAAGACCCCACAGATCTTTGGGGGTTAAATGCTGGAATTTCTGGACCCTTGCAGGACATCTGGTCCCTCTCCAACCGTGGCTGTGCTCGCATGGTGGACACAAAGATGGTGGTGTGAGTGGGAGAGCCCTGCAAGGCGCTTATTGAAACCTATAGGTGATGTGAAGGGTTCCTTTGGCTGCACGCCCAAACCCCCTGGATTACTCAGTGCAATGGTGAGAGGTTTCACAGAGCTGTTGCTTGTCCAAAACCTGCTTTTCTGCAGCTGTTGGGAGAGGAATTTCATTCCTCACGTTGTGTTGGCAGTGCCTGCAGGAGAGCTCCACTCTGCGCTCAGTGCTGTGCTTCTGAGCCCCCGGGGCTGGAAACTCCCCAGTGCTGCTGCCTGAAAGCATCAGCTATTTTTAGTGCAGGCTGGGAGCGTGGTCTGCATTGCAAATCCAGTCCTTGCTTGGCTCTGTGCTCTGCGGTGTCCCATATTATGGGCTGCTGGGGAAGAAGGTGGGTTTCTCAGTGCCAAGCCTCGATCTGCGAGCGAAACCATTTCTTTGCACTTGATGCAGGGAATGGCTGAGTGCTCTCCAAGGCTGAAATGAGAATCAAAGGTCAAAGCACGCCTATTTCTTGCACAGCCCAAGTCATCTTCTATCAGAGTGTGCTGCATCACTTCCCTCTTTTTGAGGTTGCTCAGCTCTCCTTGCCAGGGACAGTTTTTGAGTGGTTCAGGTTTTAATGCCCTGCCACGTGCTATCCTGAAATTCCTGTTCTTAGGGGAGCCTGTGCTAAATTATGCATAAATGCTCAGACACGCTCTGTAGCAGCCAGCATTACAATTCTGTTTGCAAAGAGAGGTTTAAGTCCTATGAATGAAATTGCTGGGGTGAATACTGGTGGCATTCAACTGGCACTTAACAGGAGTTACCTTTACCACCACATAAAATGGGTAGAAACCTTTGTCCATGTCTAATAACTTGTGCGGTGAGGGACATCAGAGAAACAGAAATTGCATTCTGTAATTTAGCTCTGGTTTAGTATGTCCCTTTTCCATCATTTTTGTTTCCTTCTGTATTTCTTCTTTATTGCCTCAGCCAAAATTTCTTCCTTGTGACTGGGAAGGAGGGGACGGTGTGTCACAGCCATTAGTTGAGTTTCTGAAGGGGAAGGTTTTCAGATGAGGGCAATGTAAGGCATTGAACGAGTGCCCTCTTCTGCTGGGAGGGCCCTTCCCCACCTGCTGGCTTCTGCAACTCCTCTCATAAGTCCCTCATCAGCAGCATCACTGCTGGGGGACTGCAGTGCAAACAGGGGCTGTGAGGCACCAGGAACTTGCTGGTGTTGCTCCAGGAGGAGCTGCAGGGAGGAGAGCTGCACCACAGTTCCATTCCCTTCTTTCCATAAACAGATTTATGGCTCTCTGTGCCTACTGGAGGGTCAGGTCTTGAGTCTGAGTGGGGTCGTGGCCAGCATGCAGAGCTGGGATAGCAGCTGCTGCATGAATCCCTGACTATGTTTCTCATGGTAAGGGAGGGGATGCAAACACAGCTTTCCATCCTTTCTGCAAACTTCAAGTATGGGGTAAGAACAGGTGGTAAGCGTTCTAAAATATGGATAAGGAGAAGGTCATGTTTATAGCAAAGAAAACAGGATTTAACATTATCCTTATTATTGCAGGTTTAGTGCTACGCCTTCCTGAGGGCAGACCAGGGTTTCTATGACATCCTTATTTCTGGACCCACTGGGCCTGGGGAGCTGTCCTGAGCCCCAGCTGCTGCTCCTGCTCTGAACTTGTGAGGCAAAGCCACTCTGAGCAGAGCCAATATCAGCAGCATGACGGCTTTCTGCAGCACTAACGCAGGGAAGCAAATCCAGGTTTTCTCCTCTGCCAGCCACTAGATGCTGACAAGGGAATTCTTTCCCCTTCAGTGAGAACAAGCCAAAGCCAGGAGTTTTCTTCATCCTGTCTTCCAAAGTGTCAAATTCCTTGCTTTCAAGTATGCTCACATGTTTATTTACAAAACTAATGAAGCACGTCAGGAGTGGTGGTGAGGCACTGGCACAGGTTGCCCAAGGAGGCTGTGGATGCCCCATCCCTGCAGGCATTCAAGGCCAGGCTGGATGTGGCTCTGGGCAGCCTGGGCTGCTGGTTGGTGACCTGCACACAGCAGGGGGTTGGAGCTGGGTGAGCATTGTGCTCCTTTGCAACCCAGGGCATTTTATGATTCTATGAGTACGGTCCACAAGACACCGAATGCTGCAGACCCTGGTGGGTGCTATGAACAGATCTGGGCCCCTAATAAATAAAATCCCCCCTTCCAAACAGGGTCTGCCCATGGAGTAGCCAGGTGCCTGTGGAAAGCACTGAGCACTGCTGTTTGATAGCAGTATGTGCCTGATGCTGAGCACTGGTTCTGGTGTGCCAGGCCACTCCTGGCTGCCATCAGAGGGTGGGTGCTGTGTCCTGGAGCGCTGGGTCGTGCAGGCAGCAGTGCTGTTCTGCTGTGCTCTGGTGCATTCTTCAGCCTGTGCTGCAGTAACCTTCTGCAGCTCTGAACTTGAGCACAGTTAGATGTAATGACTGCTCCCATTGAAACAGATGGCCCTGTTGGAGAGGAGAGAATCACTGTGTGTGGAAGGTAATGACCCTATTTGTTGCAAAGCTGTGGAGGTCCTGGTGTATTGCAGTGGGGCTGAAGGGGCAGATATATGTGGTTGTAGCAACAAATGAGTGAGGAGTTATGTGAGCATTAAGGTAAAACCTTTGTATTACTTGCAGTGTTCTCAGTGCACTGATGGAATCCTTGTTGGGCCCTGGTGACCTTCAGGGCTGGGAGCTCCCCAGCCTGTTTCCCACTGTTGGGTCATTTCTGGCTTTCAGTTTTGTCTCAATCACTGAAAGGTCGACAAACTGCTCATTTGTTTTAAGAGCTGATGTTTTGCTGAGCTGACAAACCTCGAGGCCCTCAGCGCTGCAACATAATAGGCTTCGTCGGCTTCAAAGTGCTCTCACAAGACTGGATTTGTGGCTCTAGAAGTAAAATGGGTGCAAGTTAATTACTTTCTAATGGAACTTAATGTTTTCCCTCTTAATTTTCTTACTTTTCTAAATTGGGTTCTAGAAACGCAGTGGCTGTCCTGTGTCAGCCCAACTCTGCCAGTCTTTCAGATGTCAACAGATGTGATTCAGGAATGTTTTATAAAAATTGGTCTTTTATAGCTGTCATGTGAGCAGACCCCAAGTCTGCTGCAGCGAGACTGAACGGCTCAAATACAAAACTATGAAGAGTGAAGAAAGGGATGGTGCTCATTTAATAGAAATTCAAAGATCTGCCCTATGTTGGAGTCACGGTGGGTAGCAATTGCCCTGACCACAGCTTGCATCATTTGAATCATTGCATCAACATATTATTGATATGTTATTTTTATTGAAAATTACAGCATAAAGCAGCACTCATTTTACATTGTCCAGCTACATCATTGAAAGGAAGGTGCTGGGATATCTCAGTACATCTGTGCAGAACTGAAGGGCACCCAAGCCCTGGAAGCAGCACTGCTGGTTCAACTCTTGGCTCCAGTAGTTACTGAACCATCCAGAGCCAACGTGGCTGCTGTTTGAAAACAAACCCAGCACAACCAGATGGGCAGTGCTGCTTAAAGTGCTTCTGATTTTCCCACTGGCTTTTTGGAGCCTAAATGCCGGTGAACGTATTGAATGTTGCAGGGATGAAGAAAGCCTGCAATAAAAGTAACTTGTGGAGAAATGCTAATAAAGACCATTGATTCATAAAAGAGGTCCAGAGCTGAAATCTCAGCTATAGGCAATGATGAATAAGAGGAAAAAGTAGTCAGGAGTGCTAAAACGGCTGTGGAGGGAGCTGTTATCCACGGATAATGATGTGAGATTAAATGGAAGAGCTTCTTGCTATGGCTCTTTAGACTGGATCTCTGCCAAAGTGGTGGATCAATTTCTAGGCTGACGTGGAAGCTCAGTGCCCTTGCCTTTACACCAGATAACAGGATTGATTTGAGAAAAATTCAGAATACTTGAGCTGAAATGCTTTGTTTATGGCTTAAAAATATCCATACAGAGCAAAGCAACAAGAGTTAGCAGAGTTATATAAAGGATGTCTCCTTAAAGGTTTAACTTAATGTACTTCAGAGCAAACTCTGAGGAGGAGAAAGTAGATGGAAAACAAATCTAATTTTAAGATAACAAAGATAAACCAATAAAGCTGATCCTATCAAGCCTCATTTCAATTGTGGCATAAAATCCAGAGCTGCTTAGCAGATGTAGTTCTGAACGCATGGAACAAACAACACGTTGATTAAACACAGCGCTGGATCTGGTAGAAGTTCCAATAACCTTCAAGATTCTCGGGGCACTGAGCAGTGTTTTCCTGGGAGAGACAAGAGGGCAGAACTCGAGTTCACCTCTGGAGTACAGCCAGCCTGGACACCAGGGAGTGCTGGCTTTGATGTGCGGGTGATGGAGCTCTGGCACAGAGGGGCTGTGGGATCTCCTCCTTGGGGATCTCCATCCCCATCTGTGTGTGGGACTGGCCACGGCTTTGTGTGGCCCTGCTGGGTAGAGGTGGGAGGCAGAGGGACCCAGAGGGCCCTGCCAGCCTCAGCTGTCCCACCACTGTCACACTGCTGCAGTGGCAGGTAAGCAGTACCTCCTTTACCTGTATCTGGTGCTTCCCTGAAGGTTCAAGAGAAGCAATACATCCTATTAAGGAGGAAACTGTGTGAAACAAGAAGCCTCACATGGAGCTTCGTTCAGCTTCCAGCTATGAAATTGGTTACAAGAACCAATTTTATTTGGAAAAGGTTTCCAGCACTTTTGAGGCATGCCCTTGGGCTTTGCTACTTGTCCATGTGCCTGTGACCCACGGCCTTCCCACCTGATGCGCTGGTGGTGGGGTGCTCAGGATTGCTGTGTGGCTGCTGGGGGGCACGTGGCGTGGTGCACGGCGTCCTCAGGCTGGATGTGGCTCTGGGCAGCCTGGTCTGGTGGTTGGTGACCCTGCACATAGCAGGGGGGGTTGAAACTAGATGGTCATTGTTTGGTCTTTTCCAAACCAGGCCATTCTATGATTCTACTGGGACAGGTGCACCCTGAGGGAGTTCTGCCTTTCTGCACTTCAGATTTGTCCAGATTTGGCCTGATCTTTTTTGTGTGGTGTTTATGGTGAAGTATGGCTCACCAAGTGCTCACCTGCTGTTGTAGTGCAGTGCTAAGGTAAGAGCTCCACAGCTCCTGGTTTGGTAGCTCTAACCTGAGTGTGCCTGAACATGAAGATTGAGAAGTGAATGGGATGGAAGTAAAGCAGCTCACCTGTAAGCAGGAAAAGAGGGGTGTATGCATGACGGTGCTGAGGGGGACCAAACAAATTCTTAGATGAAAATATTGAAGCACGGATTTGTGCTGAGTGGTGCTTTGCTGTGTGGGTTCTCACCGTTCCCCCCACATGGTGAGCAAGGCGATGGATTCAGCTTCAGAATGAAGCTGCCTTTGGCAGGCACAGCTTGCTGGCAGCTGGTGGTTCTTTAAATAAACTTGTGCAAAATAAAAGAAAAAGTGGAATAAATAGTTGGTGATACATAGTCTAAAAGCTAAAGATTTAAAGAGTTCATTCAGAGATGTACTGCTACCATTGCGAGGAAGTACATCCTTAGGAAATGGTTTGAACTGCCTCTCCAATGGGGTTAGCTTGAAGCACGCTCCGTGCTGTTCCCTGGCTTTGTTCCCTGGTTTTGCTGGGCTCCCAGCTCCAGGTGACAGCACCCTCCTTGCTACAGTGCCCACTGGGAAGCATTGGCTACTGGTGGCCCAGAGCCCTTTGGCAGTTGCACCGGTGGGACACGAAGGGCAGATTCTTCCCAGAAATGGCCAGAGCTGCCCTTATCACAGCCATGCTGCCCATGGTGCTCACAGCATCCCGTTAGCCAGTGATGAGGAGAGGGGGCTATTCAGCCCTGAGCATTTTTGGAACAGTTTGGCTCTCCCATTAGCAAAGTATTTAAGCAGAGATTATTAGTGGCTTTATTTACTTCCACATTGGTGTCTCCTAAGGAGCACGACGTGCTGGCTTTGTTTTACCACTGTGGAACACTGAATTTGAAGAAGTAATGAGGGGAGAACCAAGAGGCCCATGGTGAGTGATCTTCAAGACCATTTAGAAACCCTCCTCCATTATCATCCAGTGTTTAGTAGGGATCAGACCTGGTTACATACCTTTAAATGGAAAATGTTCCATATTTTGATTCTTGGAATCAGTCTGCAGTTCAAACCTTCCGATTGCAATAATTTCTTTCTGCAGTACGTGGTTTTGTTCCAGATGAGAGCATACAGTACATGTGCTCTTCCCAGCACGCATTATGTCAGCACCAAACATTACCTGCCCTTTGTAGCTCTTTATTAAGGCTCTGCTTTATATTCATCACATCACATTAATTTTTAACATCTTTCAACTCCTTTTTCCATACTGGGGCCTCTATTAAGAGCAGACGTTTTGGTGACCTCCACCCTTCATTGTATCTCGCCAGCAGGAGGAAGTTTCTCCCCTAGAAGGTGGTGAGGCACTGGAACAGGTTGCCCAAGGAGGCTGTGGATGCCCCATCCCTGCAGGCATTCAAGGCCAGGCTGGATGTGGCTCTGGGCAGCCTGGGCTGCTGGTTGGCGACCTGCACGCAGCAGGGGCTTGGAACCAGATGATCACTGTGCTCCTTTGCAACCCAGGCCGTTCTGTGACTCAGTAGCTGGGGCGGAGCCAGATGTGCTTCCATCTGTAACCTCTCCCCACGATTTGCAGGCTGTGTGCTGTGTGCTCACATCAGGCACGGCGCTGAGGGCAGCGCGGTATCGGTGTTACTTGCAGCTCACTGCTTTTGAATACTAAACCCACGTTAATAATTATGAAGGTCAAAAGAGGTGGGCAGGAGCAGGGCTGTGTTTATTGCAAGTGAGATGAAGCCAATAACGCTGAAACCTGCCGGGTCTGGGCCAAGGCTGCTATTAATTAATCAGTGTCTGCTAACTGGCTGGAGAGCTGTGCAGCTGAGTGCTTTCTTGAAAGGCTGTGAAGGATGCACTGCCCAGCTCTGACCTCGTGTTTTGCTGGGGAACCTGCAGGGCTGTGTAGGTCAGCAGGGCAGGAGCGTGGAGCTGGCTGCCAAGCAGCTCTACTGGTCACGTGGTGGTTTGTCACTCGTCCCTGCCAGACAGCAAGGGTTGCTGAGTTTCACCTCAGTTTTGTACCCATACTCTCTTATTATCTGCTGTCTCTAAAGTGCCATAACCTGGGCATATGCTGGAGTTGGAAATCTGCGTAGCAGTGTGCTGTCTGGGTGAGGCTGGGAGCCCAGGCTCCATGAGGGCAGCAGTGTGCTGCCCAGAGCTCTGCTTTCTGCAGGCTGCTGCAGCAGGGCTCCTCTCCACCTGAAGGAAGCAGTCACAAACATAAGAAAAAAATCAGACCCTGTATTTCCTGGAGGCCCTCTCCATAGGAATAAAGTTGCAGAGCTCTGGTGCCAGCTGCAGAGAGGAGCCCTGAGGCTCTTCCCTCCATTCCTCCTCCTTTGCTCTGACTCATTTCTGTGCTGCTTTGAAGAGGATTTATTCTGATGGATCAGTTCTGTTGGAATGATGTAGCTTGTCTACTTTATAGGCTCTAAAGTTTAACGTAGCAACCAGCTGGTGGGCAGATTTTGGTGAAGGAGAGGTGTTCCCCCGCAGGGTATTGCCTGTGCAACCTACCACGCCTGCTGTAGCAAGGCTTGGAGCTGCTGAGCCCCACAGGTCCCTATCAGCCTCTGCATTCAGTCCCTGCCTGCTGGCCAGCAGCTCAGTGCAGTGCCTTTGTGTCTGAGCCACCCTGAGCAGTGAGGGCACACAGCACAGAGCAGGATGAGAGCTCACCAGCAAGAAGCTGCTGCTTTGGGCTTACAGAAGACGATGGATGAGGTGTGTGAATGTGAGAGGCAGAAATAGAAGCATTTGGAGTCCAGCACCGCTCTGCTCCGTTCCTCTGTAGGAGTTTCCATCCGGAGTTGCTCGCAGCTGCACGGACAGAGGTGGCTGCTGGAGCTGTGTTGGTGTGGTGCAGGAGCAGAGCCTGCAGTGAGGGCTGGGCTGCTCGGGGGTTGGTAGTGCTTTGGGCAGCTCCGGGGAGACCTGGTTGTTCACCGCAGAGAGCTGTTCTGAGGGTGGAAGTGTTTGCAACCAGCTATCGCTGTTTCTGATTCATTCTTGCCTACAGGAAAAGAAAAAAAGAAAGGAAAAACAACGTATTTTTAGGCAGTAAAAGATGACATGAGGAAAATTACCATATCTGGGAGGGTTGGTCTAATTTCCTACCAGAGAAGGGATCAGAACAGATGAAACAGACACCAGCAGGGCACACACAGCTGCGCTGCAGGGCGACCTGCTCAGCTGCTCTGTCCCATCCCGCTAAAGGGGTTCCTTCACAAATGTAAATGCTGTAATTCTGAAGTTGTAAAAGGGCAAATCTGAAGAGCACGGAGCTGTGGCAGTGGTTACGGGCATGTCTCTGCCTCAGGACCGTGTTTGCTGTGCGGAGCTGTGTTTCCTGGGGGGGGTTGCAGTGAACGCGTTGGGAGCACGGAGCTGCACCCGGGGCAACAGCCAGCATCTGTAACGCTTGTCCTTCCTTGCACAGCCCTCTGACACACAGCTGCTAATAGCTAAAACTATGGTAGGCTGAGTTTCTGCCCTGAGAGACAAACGCAATTTCCATCAAGTAAAGACAAATGACACACTTAGGGCATGAATATGTATGGCTCACACCCACGGCCCTGTGCCTTGCTGTGTCTGCCTCTCTGAATTACAGCTGTGCTCCTGTTGCAGTGCTCAGGTTGCACTCGCTGTTTGAAACAGTTCTTTTTAGAGCTCATCCATCTTTCCTGGAGGCAAGCAGAGGTTTATAACGAGAATTTTGGGTTCTGCTTTGAAAGGATGAAAACTTGTGAAAAGTCTGTAATCAAAATGCTAAGTACAAAGGTAACAATGAACTTGTTGACAAGATCATATTAACGAGAAGATAACTGAGCTGGTTGGTGTCTGTGCAGTCTCCGTGGCCTTGTATGTGCACTGTAGGGCTTTCCTTTCCTTGGGATATGAAGGAGGGATTTTTCTTCCTACCAAACCTTCCCCCAGGGCAGCTGATGGAGGAACTGTATGGGGATCTGTGTGCTGTACTTCTGGTTGGGTCCCTGGGCTCCAGCTGATGGCTGTGGGCTGGGGCAGCCCGTGTGGGCTGTGAGTGTTGTGGGCAGCTGGGTGCAGTGCTCCCGTGGGGACACTCATGATGTTTGGACTCTGAAAGCACGCAGTTTGTCCCTGAAGGTGTTTTCCAACTGAATTTATTCATTTTCAGGCATCAACATATGACTCAAAATGATCAAATGGTGCCTGCCAGCCACCAGGTGAAGAGATGTGTGGACGTGGCACTAAGGACATGGTTCAGTGGTAAACTTGGTAGCTGAAGGTTACAGTTGGACCTGATGATCTTAAATGTCTTTTCCAACTTAGATGGTTCTATGATTCTATGAATATTTGGCAAACTTCCCCCTTGAAGCTTCCCTTTGGTGCCTTACAGTCAGTTGTCTTTGAGCACCTGTTGCTTTAAGGAGAGCTAACATGTAAACCCTCCCATTATCGATGCAGCGGATGGTCTGCTGAATCCCAGTGCTGGGGGATTTTTGTTCTTCATTTCTAAAATATCCACGAGCCTTTGGTAGAGGCCCAGGCAATGAGCAGAGATGCAAAGGCAGAATCCCTCTGCAGCTTCAGCTATCTTCTGAAATTAGTCTCTGTTTTGTTTTTGCCCCTTTCTTGTCTTTTAATAAAACATGTTGGCTTTGCAGCGTGCTCTCCTTTGGACCAATGCTGGGGATTCAGCGGTGCTTGGACTTCTTCTGGCACCACGTCAGAAAATCAGGAGCCAGCAGCAGTCACTGCAGTGTCACAACGCATGAGCATCTCCCTGCCTGTGGCTGATAGCTCCTGTGTGCTTAAACTTTCATCAACATAAAATCAGCATGATAAACGTGTAGCAATCTGCATGCCATTAGCACATTTTAATTGTCAGGACTCTGTGAACAAAAGGTATCAGAGCACAGATGTATTTTGGTGTGATATTTACGGTGGATATCCAGAAATATTGAATCTTAATTTTAAGATTATGCAAAAGGGTTGGTTTTTGTTTAATGATGGATAATCTGCTGATTCTCCTAAGCAGCAGCAAGCACAGCAGCATGGTCAGGGTGGCTGTGGGTGCTGCCCAGGTGCAGAACTGGGTGCCCTCTGGATGCCAGGAGAGGCCCAAGGGCTGCTTCCCAGCTGCTGCTCCAGTCTTCGTGTGAAGAGTATGGACTGCGAGTTGGGTCCTAATTCAGGAGCAGGCTGTGGGGGACGGTGATGCTGTAGCAGAGCTGCTTCCTATAAATGTCGTTTAGGCCAGGAGTATTCATTCTGAATGAGATGAAGCTCATTATTTATCTTACAGATGCAAACATGAGGGGTGTTATCTAACCTCATGGGTGGAATTTTAAGTCTCCTGTTTGACCTTTAAATGTGTATCCTCCCCCCTGCAGCCACCCATGTTCCCTGGGTGTGAGCATGGCTGCTGCTCCATCCTGGCTCCTCTCTGCCCATGGTGGGACTGGGGCCTGGTGCAGCTCCTGGCACCACCAGCACTACAGCAGGGTGCTCCTGGGTGCTTAACATTGCTGTGTGGTGGGGAGAAAGCATTACCCAACCTGAAGTGTTTTACTAAAGAGTGTTTTCCAACTAAATCTCTGTTGAGGGGAGGAAAAAAATAAATTTCTGTTGAGTCTCATTTGTAGTCACAAGTTGAAGCTGATGGGATGGGTTTGGATTAAAAACGGGATTTTAACTTTTGTGACATCACTCCAGCCTGTGATGGAAGCCTGCCCCGGTGGCAAAGCGCTGCTACATCAAAGTGAGTGTGTTAATCCCTACAAATAGCCCATCCCCAGGGCTTCATGGAGCTGGCATCCGCTCAGCAACCCCATTTAAATTCCCCCTGTTTCTTGATGGGGAGAGCAGGGTCCCAGACTTCTCTTCTGGGAGAGGAGAGCAGAGTGATGGCCCTTGTGGTAAATCAGATCCTACTTAATGAGTGCACGTTTTGATTAGAAAAACCCAACCAGCACTGCTACAGGCAGCACACCTGCCATAAAATCCTGTGTTTAAGGTACAAGTGTACAATGAGCCAGTATCTGAAAGCCAAATAGCCACAGCAACAGCTGAAGCCTGACGCCCATCATTGGGTTTGGTCAACACCAGAGAAGCACAGCAAGAGGACGGCAGCACGTGTCACAGAATCACAGAATGGCCAGGGTTGGAAGGGACCTCAAGGATCATGAATCTCCAACCCCCTGCCACCTGCAGGGCCGCCAACCTCCCCATGCAATGGTTGGGCAGTGGTACAGCTCCTAACAGGCAACTGGAGCAGGACTTTGCTCTTTGTGTCCCTGGCAATTCCAGTAACGTGAAATTGTGTGTTCCCATCGTAACTTTCTGCTTCGGGGCTGCTTCTTTCTCCTTGTGCTGGCTCCTTCCATTCTCATTGCTGTCTGCATTTTCCTGATGGTGAAATGCACGGAGAATAAGAGAACACACACCGTGCTCGGGCTCACGGTGGGCTGGCGCTGAGGGCAGCTGGGCTGGCTGCCTGTTTAGCATTCGGCCCAGCTATCCCTGCCGCTCGCTGTGTTGGCTGCTGGAGAGTTCCTGAATCACAACATCAGTCGAAAGGGTCCTGAACGTCTGTTATTGCATTTTAATGCCACGATGCCTTTGTTTGCCACGAGAGGACGTGAGTCCAGCAGCCTGTCTGAGAGGTGCATGCAAATCAAGAAGAGAAATAATGATTTGTATGTAAATACTGGTGTCATCCAGGGGGTTTCAGGGAATACCGTACAATATTGAGAAGCTGAGGATGCACAGCAGAAAGGTGGAGTTTCCAGCCAGCCATAATGGGTCTGGGGGGGACGCCAACAATATTTGCATCTGTTATTAGAGCAGTGTTGGGCTGCATAGGGTGGTACAACCCTGGGACCTATAACATGTCAAAAATTCTTCCAGCAGAGGTTTCTGGTTAAAAATCCTTTGTTGTGGTACAGGGACACTTTATTTTTGGCTGTGACTTCTTCGTGTAAACAATGATTAGCTTCTTTAATGAACAGCAAACAAAGCCCCATCACTTGGAGCTCTTAAGGAGATCGTATTTAATTAGAGCCGCTTTTGGGACTCTAATTGTTCAGCTTTGCAAATGCTTTGAGCCATTTGCAGGGTTTTGCTGTAGGTGTGATACAGCGGATCAGATGACCCATAGGACCTCCTTTCAGTCTGCCCTTACAGCACCTGTGACCGGCGCTGTGTGCAGGCAGGTAATGAGGTGCAGAAGGGGAGGGAGAGCCTCATTCGGAGACAAGCCCATAAACTTTTCAACAGGCTTTAATAAAACATAACGCTGGCTTCTCGCGGCACCTATTGCACTTAAAACTGCTCAGTCTCTGTGGGCAGTTTAGTGTCTGTTTGTGAAAGATCATCTGAGCATCCACAATTTTGCTGCAGCGCTGCAAAGAATCACCAATTTCTTCTACTTGCTACCCGAAACTTCTGCTGCGATGGCACTGCTTTGGTTCTTGGTCACCTTTATCCATCTCCATCACTGTAACACCTTGGCTGTGCCGGGATGGACCGGAGCGCCGTACAATCACACAGAGCAGGAGGAGCTGAGGGGATGAAGGATGCAATGCTGCAGGTTGGCAGTGGGGCGGGGGGGGTCTCAGCTCCCCTGTCTGTGGGTGCACTGCGTGCACCAGGTGCAGGCTGCTCACCCCTCCCCGCCTACATGGGGACCCCGTGGGGGTGCAGGGTTGCCCAGCTCTGTGATTCTGATGCCTTCCTCCTCTGGATGAGCAGTCTGTCTTCCTGACTTTCTGTAACTGTGTTATTCAATATATGCAATTTCTTATCCGTTCTTCTGGATCTCGCTGCCTGATTTATGCTGCTCTGGAAGCTCCACAGAAGCCAAGGTGCGATCTCAAGTGCTGGCCTTTTGGCATCAGGTTTTAAAAGGTATAAATCAATGACAAAGTGCCCTTGGAAGATGCTTGACTATCTTCTCCAGTGCAGTAAGAACTCGGTTTAAGATGGATGCTTTATGAGGAAATATGCCAAAGCCCAGCAAAGCTGACATTTAATATCCTCCTTAGTTTTCCCAAAGGTTTTCTTATGGATTTATGAATTCACCCCCTATAATATGGAAGTATAATACAGAGCACTGAGGTGGTGACATGCAGTGAATTGTCAATGTTCAATTCCAAACTCACTTTAGAAGAGCCCAAAGTCTGCCCTTCGGTGACCGCCTCAGCCTGAACTCGCCCCATTGCCCCCAGTTCCCCTGCCCTGGTGCCTTCCCAGAGGTTCAGTCCATCTGTCCATTCCATGGGGTGCTGGGTGTGTTGGCTTGCAGCAGGTTTGGTCTCAGAGCTGTGTTCTCTAGAAGCTGAGTACTTTGAAGTCAGATGTCCTTCTTTAAGTTCCAAGCTCTTGTAGTTTCTCTGGTGCCTGCCAACTTAAACCAGCACGTTTCTGTGCTTTGCTCTGTGATGCTCATGCAAAAGCCAGCACCTGGTAGCACCTGTTGGGAAGTCCTCCGTTACATTATAACCTCCATGGGTTGCACTGCAGTGGAAGCAATTTGTCTGCAACGTGGGCAGTGCATTGCCATTTGGGAAATCTCACTTTGAAGTTGTCTCACACATTCTAAAATGCCCGTGCAATTCATCTCAAGCAGTGTTTGGCCTCACAATGTGGTACCTGGTGAAGTGGGGAGGAGAATATCTCACCACTGGAACTGCCCTGCAGCTGTCCCTGGAGAATTTCTGTACACACAGACTCAAGAGGCACCAACAGATCCAGAATGACCTCAGAATCATTTCTTATCCATTTATCTTTCTGGTGCACTGTACCTGTGCTAACCTCAGCCTCCAAA
Organism: Lagopus muta; assembly: GCF_023343835.1. Taxonomy (NCBI): domain Eukaryota; kingdom Metazoa; phylum Chordata; class Aves; order Galliformes; family Phasianidae; genus Lagopus; species Lagopus muta. The sequence goes on along the minus strand of NC_064437.1, from coordinate 65,188,207 downwards.
ACTCTCCCAGCATAAGTAATATTGGAAAATCTGCTTGTAAGATCACTGTTTAGGGAAAAATTTCTAATAAGATTACGTTGTACTGATATGGTTTCCCCCGGAGTACACCTGAAGAGTTCCATTCTTGTTTTCTTTAATCCTGTACTGAGGAGCAGAGAAAGCTCCATGCAGCCCAGCAACAGGAGCCTGACACCCATGGGTGCTGCAGGGCAAAAGAAACACATGCACTGCTCCTGAGCACTGCTGAAAATGACACCCAAACACATTACAAATATCTGAAAACAACTGTGTATTCTGACCTGGTCTCTTGAGCCATGAGGCACTGCCTGTGGGTAAAGAGAAAGCTGCAAAACAGGGAGCTGCAGTTCGTTGGCAAAAAGGAGCAGAGGTCTTTGTGCTGGGGGTGAGCATAGGGCTCAGCTTGGGCTCCTCATTTCTGCTCTGCCCTCTGCTTTATGAGGCAATTCTGCTTCAGGAAACCAGGATTCAGTGTCCAGCCAGTTATCTCTTTGGTTTGCAGAGATTACTAAGCACTGGCACAGGTTGCCCAAGGAGGCTGTGGATGCCCCATCCCTGCAGGCATTCAAGGCCAGGCTGGATGTGGCTCTGGGCAGCCTGGGCTGCTGGTTGGTGACCTGCACACAGCAGGGGGTTGGAACTGGATGATCACTGTGCTCCTTTGCAACCCAGGCCGTTCTGTGACTCTTAGATGCTCTCTCCTTCTAAAAGTTTTCAGTAATTCATTTTTATTATTCAGCATGTTTTTTTTCCACGAAGAAAAGTGATCAGCACTACAACTTATCACTCCTGAGCAGAGCAAGGGCTGCTACCTCTGCTGCCCACAGCAGCTGCTTGGACACGGGCATGCTGGCTCTGAGCAGAGACCACAGAGGGCGTTTTCATCCCAACCTGCTCATGATCCAGAGATGTGTTTGCATAACGCTCCCAGCAGGAGTTTTCCTACAACACAAGTGTCTCAAAAGAGCTCCTATTTGTCCTGTGATCTTAACCTGTGACATTTTAGAAGAAAGCAAGTAAATCTGAAAGCCCCAGCATCCCTGGTTGCTCTGAGCTACCTTGCTGTGTTTTGAAGCCAAACTACTGTTTAACAACACCAGCTTGTGGATGAAAAATGCCACTTTGGGTGAAAGCCTTGCTATTGCTAGCACTGATTTGGACATACAATATCCTGGCATGGCAAGTAAGCCAGCATGCTGCTCTGCAAAATGACTGCATTTCACCTCTGCTTGGTGTTGCTGTGTGGATAATAAACGTGAAATGTAATTGGAATTTTTAGGAATTTTAAAGTCAAGCCAAAAGAAAAGACAGCAGTTAAGGATTCACTGGAAAACACTGCTCTGAACAGAAAGGACAGTGTCTGAACAGCTGGTGGCCCTTCCAGATGACAGCTGTACCCACCCACCCTCAGCTACCAACAGCTCTGACCTGAGGAAGGATTCCTAGGTATGACGTGGTGCTGCTGGCCTCTGCCCCAGGTAACAGAAATAGGATGAGAGGTGATGGCCTCACATTGCACCACAGAGGGTCAGGATGGTATCACAGCAATGTCTGCTCCAGAGAGCGGCGCTGGCACAGCTGCCCAGGGTGGGCAGTCCCCGTCCATGGAGGCGTTCAGAGCTGCAGGGATGTGGCACTGAGGGACGTGGGCTGTGGGCTGGGCTGGGGTCTCAGAGGGCTTTTCCAGCATTAATGGTTCTGTGGTTCCCCCCCGTCTCCCTGTGACAGACAAACCCTGCAGCACATTCCCTATACGTGCAATTCCTTCGCTGCTCGCAGATGGATGGAGCTTTACTGTCAGTCCGTGCAATGGATCTCAGCTCTGCTGGGAGCTGAGCTGGCAGTTTGCAGTATCTATTTTTAATGTTGGCCAAAAATAAATAACTCCATTACAATTCCATTTGTGGTAAGAAATGAATGATTTGATTTAGAGTAAATAGAGCCTATGATGACTGCTAGGCGTTGCACCTTGGGGTCGTACGGAGGGAGATGTTCTCTCGCAGTGCTACCTGTGCCCTGTGCTCATGGGCAAGTTCAACGTGTGTGGAAGAGAAACCAGAACTAAACAGCACAACCAGGGCAAAACACACTTCCAGTTTTCTTTGTGTGTTTTCTTTTCTGTTTGTTTTCGCTTTGCATAAGGAAGGACAATTTTTCTGAGGAATCAGTAGAAGTTTGATACCCATGAAAAAACCTGAATATAGAGCGGTCTCTGTATAAAAACTGAGATGATTCTCCTAGTTTCTACAATATATACAAAAAATAAATGCTATATCTGCACTTGAGTTCTAGATCTGGCTACCTACAAATGAAAACATTAACTATGAAGAGCGAAGTGACCCCCCTGTGCACACATCTAGCATGGTGCATGCCTTGTGCTATTGCAAGGAAATACTGCTAAGGCTGGAAGATCAAGTCCTTGAACTTTGGGAACCACATTCTTGGCTTAGCACCTGCTGTGCAGTTGTAGGCTTTATTCTTCAATTCCACAGCGATGGGTGCACTGCTGGTGCTGCTCGCCACCCATCCCAGCTCTCCCCTTGGCACTCTCTTTGCAGACAGAATCATTCACTTCTTTGTGGGACTTTCAGCTGTGCTGTTCCTCCTCAAGCTGGCGTGCTTCAGAAAGTTAATTAATTTTCTTCCTGACATTCGTGTGAGATGAGTGGGCTTTAATCCCCGTTTTGTAAATAGAAAATTAAGGTACAGATAGATTAAAGTCCAAAATATCTATTAATTCTGCTGAATCTGACATGCTTCATAGCTGGTTCTTCAGACAACCTGGCACTATTAATTACTTTCCTTTTTAATCAGAGAAATTGACAAAAACAGTAAAGGAATGGATACCAAGTCATGTAGTAAATCCCTTGCCATAGTGGGATGAATGTTTGGGTATCCAGGCAGGGTGAATGCCTCACTTTTAAAGCAGAGATTCTGTGCCCCCCTGAGCTGATCTATTCAAGCACTTAACGAGTTCTTTTGCCTCAAAAGATTTCCACAGTGTCTGACTTCCACGTTCCTTGCTTCAATTTAAACCCATTTCATTTTGCTCTTTCGGTGGGGAGCAGGAGCAGCAGCTTACTTGCCTTTGCTGTGTGTTGGCCCTTTGCATGTTTTAGGACTGCTGTGAATCCTCCCTTCATGTTTTTTCCAGGCAAAGCAGCAGCAGCTCATCATTCTCTGCACCCATCTCCTCCTCAGTCCTGCCTGCATGTGGGGCTTCATCTGGAAAACATGAGCACTGAGTAAGTGGATTTGCAGAGGGATTTCCCACATGAAGGAGCTGCCTTCTCTTCCCACATTGTTGGGGTTGGTTTGTAGGAAAACCATAAAACCAAATTCAGGAGGAGGATTCCAAGCTGCTTTGGAACTCGGGGTTATCATATCCAGGCTGTTGAAAAGAGCAAAATTCACACAGAGGAACAATGAGAAAAACACTGCTTGCATAAATACACATTCTGTTTATTGCTGCTGTTACTGCAGCATATATGGGGGCAAATGTGGTTGCTTTACTGGAATAATCCTTATTCTTAAAAGGCAAATAAATATTTGGACTGTTTCCTTCCACTGAAATTCCTCTTTCTTTGGCCAGTGCCTTTGTTAATTTGTCTCTACGTGGGAAGTGATGGTGCCATCTGCCAGCACCACTTTGCCCTCTGTGTCACAGCCACAGTCACTGCTTCCAGCCACCACCACCCAAACCTTCTGCACGTGGCTCCTGTGCTGGGTACCGGCTGGTTCTTCTCAGTGACCCCTGGTTGGTGGAACCCTGCGATGTTGGCAGTTTTGCATCTTACACCAAAACTATTTCAATTTTGAGCAGTGACAGTGTCAAATCCAGACAGACCGTCCATCTGACGAGGGTTCCTTCAGGTTTCTCCTAAGTGAAAGCAAGAGGTGAAATTTGCACAGAGGGAAATGCAGGATTCCAGCACCATTTTCAGCAGTGTCTGTGGCACCGAGTTCTGTCCAGGAAAAGCAGTGCTGGTGGGAGGTAGAAAGAAGGCTTCCTGCTGAAGAAATTATCCCAAATATATAGAATCATAGAATCATAGAATCATAGAATCACCAAGGTGGGAAAAGACCTAAAAGCTCATCCAGTTCAACCGTTCACCCATTACCAATAGCTCCCATTAAACCATGTCCCTCAACACAACATCCAGCCTTTCCTTGAACACCCCCAGGCTCGGTGCCTCCCCCACCTCCCTGGGCATCCATTCCAGTGCCTGACCACCCTTTCTGAAAAGTAATACTTCCTCATGTCCAGATGTGATGGCAAACAGCTGCTGGGGACGTGGAGGCCAGCAGGCAGAGCCTGGCTCTCTGGGTCCTTCTGGGGTCACGCTTTGTTCAGGTTCTCTCCAAAAGCCTCATTCACTTACTTGAGACAATAAAACGTACTGTTGTTATTGTAAGTAATGAAAATGAAAGATTTTACACGTGAAATTAAACTGAGCCACACGCTTCATCTCAGCCTTAGTTTGGCAGAAGGGAAAAGCAGATTAATAGTCAAATGTTTGCTGCCTCTCCTGTGCTAACACAAAGACATAAACCCTGTTTCAGTTCTTTAAATGCATATATATATCTGCATTGCCTGCGAGGCTGTGATAAGTGCGCACCCAAACTGACTGAAAAGCTTTTTCTCATAGTAAGTTGTTAATTGTGTGATGTATCTGAAAGAGTCGGGGGAATGAGAGACTGCTGGTGAGCACTAATTATTAGCAAAGCAATAGCTCAGTGGCTCTGATTTTCTATACCTTGCTGCTAATCACGACCACGTTTTGTAATTGGAGGCACAAAACATAAAGCATCTACTAACAAGATAAGCAGATGTTCTTGGTCCGATGATGTTTATAGGAACTCACCCCCACCTCTCAAGCAGCAGCCCTTTACCAGCATTCTTCTTGATCCATGCTAATTATGGTTTTTTTTCTTAATGATGACCAACGTACCAGTAGCTGCTTGGAGAAATAGCCCTAAAGGGTCTCATGTCTTTTATACAACTGTATGTGACAATGTAGAGTAGCTGGAACTGCAGATCATTTAGTTGGTCTAATTCACAAACTGGCAATCGCAAATTGATGCCAATGGTAGCAATTAGCATTAGGAAGTAGGCTTTAATAATGTCACTCCAGAAAGCACGGGTTCAGATTTGATTTACCATTTATATGCAGATTTGCTGATGTAAACGAATGAAAAGAGATGAAAAAGCCTTCCACTCTTCTTTTATATCCCCCAAACTCTTAAATGATCTAAATGCAAATCCATATAAACATGGGACGAGTGCCCAACCTCAGCTCTATGACACTGCATCAAACGATGAGCAGCAGGATGCTTTGTTTACAGAGCTTAGAAACAAATATAACCACACAGTGCACTTAGCAGCTTTGTTACTGGCTGGAGTAAATCAAAATCTCCAAAGCATCCATTCACAGCTCATTAAGGAGCACCAGGCATGGATGCTGACTGAGGCCCCTGGACTTCAGGAAAGCCATTTGGGGCAGGTAAGGCGGATGCTGGTGGAGATGTGTGCTCAACACAGTGGTACCGAAGGTGTTGCACACGAGTTCTCCAAATCAGAGGTCCACCTGTGGTTGAAAGAGGATGAAATGGAGCACTGCAGTTGCTGTCAACCACCATCGCTGTGGGAACAGCCAAACCATCAGGTTTTGAGTCGCTTTATTCTGATGGACTCCAACAGTTCCCTTAGAAGCCACTGGGCATGCCCAATTTAAAACTGATATTTCTGTGTTGCTCTTTTAGATCTATCTCAGTTTACATTTGATGAATGCGCACACAGCCGTGGTAAAATGTCCTGCATATTTTTGATTTCTTTTCCTTGCTGCCTTTCAAGATGTTAATATTGCAAAGATGGAGTCGTGGGCTCTACTTCCACATCAGGTGAGCTGGGTATTGAATTACTGCATCCAGAGGAAATGAGCGATGACACATTTCCTACTCCTGAAGGGAGAAAACATTTCTGGTAGATTAAGGGTAAGTGGCAGAACCTTCTTCCAACTTCATCTAGCAGTTCTTGGCGCTGTGCTCACAATTGCAGTCCTTTCTGATGCCGCCAATGGCACATTGCTCATTGCAGTGAAGTACTCTTTGCATAAAAAAACACCAAAATGACATCAAGGTTACACTGCTAATCAAAAACAAAGCTAAAATAATTAGGAAGCTGCTCATAGCTTGAAGACAACTGTAATAATGTTCAAGATAGAAAACCGATGGGAGATCAATCTGAGCGCACCCGTGGGACTCCACGAGTCGGAAGGGACTTCCTTACAAACAGACTGTATTGGAAGTGGTGGGATAAAGTAATCCAGATGTCAATATGGCAAAATAATTACAAAATGGAAAGCGTCCAAAAGTCACTCCAGGATTTCTGCAAAATCCAATCAGACGTCGGAAGGGAAAATGTCATTCTTGAGGAATCAAGACGAGGGCACAGCTAAGTGGAGAACACGTCGATTAAAACAATGGAATGATTTTGGTTCAAACCCAGTGAAGGATATTAAACAAATCTGTTCATAACAGAGGCCTCAGGTTGCCCTCCCCAGCCCTTCTGCCATATGGGGGGAGCTGGTGGTGGGAGGATGTGTGCTCTGCAGGATGCCCCTCAGGCAGCAGAGGATGTACCTGGGGATATAATGCTGTCATTCTGAGGACACATAGCAGCAAGAACAGCGTTGGAGCATTCCTTCCTTGCTGATCCAAGCATTGCTCATCCCACAGGAGATGCCAAAGGGCTGTGCCCTGTCTGTGCAGTGGCAACAGTGCTGTTTAATGCATTTTTAATGCTGCAAGAGAGGTGCTGTGAGACTTGTGAAAGGTTTTACAGCGGAGTTATAGTGTCCATCATTGTGGCAATAAAAAGTTACGGCCTTTCTCCATAGGTTAAGAATGTTTTGGCACTACTCATGAGGGATTTTTTACTGCCAAAGAGCATGGCATCAAAAGGCGAGATTGCTATTTCCATAGCAAAGAGTGAAATTCGTGTGAGTACACGTTTACAAAATATTAGTGTTAGCTCTACATAGAGAAATGGCTGAGCCCTTGTTGCTGAGATTTTCCGTAGCAAATACTCTCAAGGATGCCAAGCTCTTGCGTGGGGACAGCCAGGGGGCTGTGCTGCTCGAGCTGCATAAGAGAGTCCTCAGTAGTTCCTGTATGCAGGAGGGAATGGGGATGATGTCTGGGGGGAAGGTCACATTGTTTATAGGCCAAATACACACCTGAAGATCAATGGAAATAGTCTTCTCTTGAGCCATGCACACACTCTATCTACTAACAAATTCACTTCTTCCAAGCATGTTCTGCAAACCTCACCTCTGCACTGTGAGACCTCACCAGGAGCTCTACATCCAGATGTGGAGACCTCAGCACAGAGACATGTGGATCTGTTGGAATGTGTCCAGAGGAGGGCCACAGAAATGACCCGAGGGATGAAACACCTCCTATGGGGACAGGCTGAGAGTTGGGGCTGTGCAGCCTGGGGAAGGGAGGGCTGTGGGAGAGCTGAGAATGGCCTGTCAGTAGCTGAGGGGCTGTCAGAAAGAAAAGGATGGACTGTTGAGCAGGGGCTGTTGTGAAAGAGAAGGGAAAACGGTTTCAGACTAAAAGAGGGGAGGTTTAGACTGGGTGTAAGGATGAAATGTGTTACAGTGGGGGCAGTGAGGCACTGCACTGTCTGCCCAGAGGGGGGGTGGTCCCTGCAGACAGCCCAGGGCAAGGGATGGGCTCTGAGCACTGATGGAGCTGTGGGTGTCCCTGTGCATTGCATGGAGCGGCACCAGGTGGCCAAACAGTTCTGTGCTTCTACAATAAATGCATTTCCTAGTTCAGCTCACATTGTGCCATGTGCACTTCCACTGCACTTGCTGAGTGATGCCAAGCAGCAAGTTTGCTTTGTCCTCTGGGTGCAGACCACAGTCCAAACTACCAGTCTGCAATGTCCCCATGGTGCCAGCAGGAGAGGACCCGAGGGGCACCCCATGATGGTGCTTCCATGGGGGGACTCAATGCATTGTGCATCCTCAGTACCACATATCCATCACCAGCACTGGAGCTTGCCCATCACTCTTAGCAAGCACTCTCCTTCTCTCCATTTCTTTCTTCTTGGGAAAAGCTTGAGAGCTCCAGAGCTGACCGTGGCAAGATTAATTACAGCCTGAGGTCTGAGAAAGGCTCTCTGTCCCTCAGGTCTTGGATGAAACATTTCTCCCCTTGAAAGCATTGTCTTTATTCTCATCTTCAGAAGGACTGTAAAGGCCCAAAGTTCCCTTTGCTACAGAAGATGAAGTTGTGTTGGGCTTATTTTGCTTTCTCAGCAGCGCTGAATCATGTCAGTGGGAGTTTCAGCCTCCTCCTCTCAGTGACCCCACCGGCCCCCAGCAGCACCACACCTCAGGCAGTGTGCGGTGAGCAATGCATGGAGAGCTGCAGCCTCAGCACTGCAACCCCTCCTGGGGGCATCCCCTCTCATCCCACTGTGTCTGCCTCCCTGGTCCTCACTGTGGGCTGCTGCAGCTGCATGAGGAGTCACGGGCTTTCCCAGTGTCCTGATAATAGCACGGTCAGGGAGCTCACAGGAGATGGGCTATCTGCAAACCACAAAGCTTACTGAATCATAGAATCACAGAACCACAGAACAGCCTGGGTTGCAAAGGAGCACAATGCTCATCCAGTTCCAACCCCTGCTGTGTGCAGGTCACCAACCAGCAGCCCAGGCTGCCCAGAGCCACATCCAGCCTGGCCTTGAATGCCTGCAGGGATGGGGCATCCACAGCCTCCTTGGGCAACCTGTGCCAGTGCCTCACCACCCTCTGGATGAAAAACTTCCTCCTCATATCCAACCTAATATCTAACCCTCCTAATATCCAATGGCTTCATCCAGCTTTATCTCCAGCCAGCTCTGCTGGCTCTGCTCTGTTTGGCTCCCAGAGCTGTTTTATTTCTTTGTCTCAGTTTGTGTGTAGTACAAATATTTCTGCACACAACTTGAGGAACGCGTGTTTGAACAAACTGTTGGTGCGCGCAAATGAATTTCTCTCTGCAAACACAACAGTCCATTTATAAGTTCATTTGACACTTCTGAACATATTTCCCTAAAAAAAATGAAAGCAGCATGTTGTCTCTGCAGGAGAAGGACATGGGCTGTAGTTCCCCCTTCAATACTGAAGGTGCAGTTGGGAATTTAGTGGCTGTGACATTCCGCCTATGGAACTAAGAGTGTCCACAAGCAAAAGGGGTATTATAGCACTCCTGAGGTTGTGAAGACCAAGTGAGCTTCAGGCATGTGTCCTATAAGTACAAAGCCTGAGGAACTGTTAGAAATTCTGGGTATTTAGAGCACGCTGAGCTTGAGAAGCCCTCATTGTATTGGATCCAAGAGCATCTTACCCAAATGCAGCCATTTTCACCTGCTTTGTTACCCCTCGGGTCATTCCGATGGCAAACAAAAATATGCTGGGAGCAGAAGACAATTTGGATAGGCCCTGCTATCTGTGATTTATTGTTTTAATTAAAAGCTTTTTAAGCTTTAATTAAAAAGGTACATGAGCACTCAGTATTCAAGAAAAATGCCTTTGTGTTTAGGTCAATTGAATAACGTAAAATATAATGAGATACATATTTCTAGGCTGGAGCTTCACATGAAAAGAAGCAATGTGCATAATTAAAAAGTAAATTCAAGCTGATAGAAGAGAGCTGTTGTCAGACGAAGTAAAAGGTATGCCTCAAATTAGCACCAGCAGAGAGGGGTTTTTTCTTTCCTCACTGTGGCATCCCTTAAAAATCCCATGGTACAAATTGAGTCGACTTCATGGACGTGTATCAAAACCACTGTGCTAAACTGAGTAACAGGTTATTATTTCTGATCCTAATGATGCCTAACGCAGAGCAGACAGTACAAGCTGGGATCTGACAAGCTGCAGCACAGAAATGGGAAACTCTCTGCGCTGCAAACCACCCGAGGCTGCAGCAATGGGAGACGCCACTCTGGTTCTGCTGCTGTAGGCTCCCAGGCTGGGCTGGCCCAGCACCCCACTATTTGGTGGGTCAGTCCCCAGCGGGGATGCAGCACTATGGGGCAGTGAGGGGTGCATTTCAGCAGTGGGATGGCGGCTGTGATCATCTCTGCAGGCACAGATCTGTGTGAGCACAGCGCGCAGCTCTCGCTCATCGCTTTGGTGTTGGTGTGCGCAGTCCGTGGATGCTCGGAGAGAAAGTTATTTCTAAACAGCCTTAATTTGTTGTATAAAAACATCTTTCTGTCAGTGTATCATTATCTGTCAACGCTGTAAACAGTGATTAAACACAGTGAATGAAATTTATGAAGATTGTTTTAGCCAACTTGGGCTGGAAAAGCCCATTCTCACTGTGCTTTTATCAGCTCATGAATGCCTCCTGTGCTGCAGGTGCACTGCTGGCATCCCAACCCAACATGAGCTCTGTGCAAAGCTATTCTCAGGACAAGGTCACTGCATCAGGCAGTGCCCAAATGCATGGGACTGGAATGTGCTCAAATTGTACCTGATTCCATTTTTTTGGTGCTACAAGTGGCAGAAAAACAAGTGGCTGCAGCTGGAGCACTGAGGGTCTGGGGCAGACACAGCTGCAGCTCATGCAGAATTAAGGTCAGTATCTACAAGAGTTGTGCAGACCTCTCTGTTTCTTCCCCAGGAATGTGATCTGTGCAGTGATGCTGTGTGCTGAGGGGGTTTTCTCCTCAAGCACTTTACATCAGCATGCTGTCTCTCCTTGCGAAGGGAGATGTTCTTGGTTGTGCTGTGTGCAGTGTGGGAGTTTGTATGGTGCCTTGCTGAAGGAGGAGCCCTGCCTGGCAGCCTGCAGCAATGGGTAGGTGTCTGTGCTTTAATGAATCTGCCTGATGCTTTACAGCATAGCTTGAGAAATGACTAAAGCAGATCCTTTTTGTGTATGGAGCCACCAAAAACTCACAAGAGCATCTGTGTAGTTCTTGATTAGGGTAAAGGCTGTGGCCCAGGGAAGGATAACTTTGTTGTGAGAGCCATCACAGGATGGCATTGCTGCTGGTGAGGGTATTCTGTGCAGTGCCAGTGGGGCTGTTCTGTTGCAGTTTGGGCAGGAGACAGAGATTAGTGCTGTGCATGGGTTTTGGGCTGTCGTGCTGCCTTTTGGATCAGCTGCTGAGTGCTCTGCCCTGGGCTGCTGTCCCAGCCTGCAGCCCGGTCCCCAGACTTATTGCTCTTTGTCTATGTTTGTTTCCTTGTTGGCATTCTCTCTTTTGCAGTGTGGTGTTGCTGGACCATTTATCTCTGAATGCAGTCACTTTCTTCTTGACTATCTGCCTAAATTAAAACTAGACCACAACCGAACTAACAACTCATTAGTTTTGTGTTAATTAGCCTTTGATGAGATACTCTGAAATTATGCTGCAAAGATGTGTAAAAAAGCATCTTTCCTTACTTAGAAATTTCAGTTTTAATGTTAAAATCAGAACATGACTGTGGCTCTAGGTGAGCAAAGCAGGGCTCTGGGAAGGCTGTGCTGGGGTGCAGGTTTCAGAGTCTCCTATTGCTTCAGAGTCCCATGGTTTTGCATGTTATAACCTATTCTAGGTCACTGTCACCTTCCCAGCTAAAAGCACTGCATTTATTATGCACTTTGCTTCTGTCAGGCAAACTTCCCAGGTCTGTGTTTCTCCTGCTTACATTTCTGCAAATTTAAAATGACTCCATGAGCTCAATGATCCATTCCTGTTTAACAGAAAGTCAACTTCATTTTCCTCTTCCCACAAGGTGGCCGGGTCTCTGAGGCATGCAGGAATGTCTGTGAGGCAAACTTAAATGTATGAAGCTTGATTTCTGAGTTTTTTTAGCACTGCAGTTCTGTATGAGAATACTGTGCACTAACACTGCATTTAAAAAGCAGCCTGTGCATCTATCTGTTAACTACCTATTAATAGAAATTAATGTTTCTGGACTTTTTACATTGAATTTTGTTGCTGACTATCATATAACCTTGTACAAAACCATCTCATTTACCTGCCAACAGGCTTTGTGGTTCTGTGGATTTTGCATTGATGAGCAATCTTCTTGCCGTTCTTACTGCACTCACACCTTGTACCTTTCTGTTCTACTCTTCTCTCGTCAATCCAACGCCTTCCCCAGTGTGAGGAGCCCGAGCTCATTGCCCCTGTTCCACAACCATTGAAGCACAGGGCACTCTGCACGTATTTCTCTCTCTTCTGAGCGATTTTGCCATTTGTGGAGATCTCACAAACGGTGCTGCTTCCACTTCAGGAAGACTTGATAACACAAGTATTATAAAATTGTTTAATAGCTAATCCTATCCTCCATCTTTGGGTTGTTTTGTGACCCATGTTGGCAGTGCCCTGGCTAACCTGGATCTCACCCTGAACAGAAGGTTGGGTCAGAGCTCTCCTCGGGCTCCTCCCAGCCTGAACCATCAACCTGATAAAGATAAAAATTTGGTTCAGAATATGTCAGTTGACCACTACATATTGAACCACTTAGATTAAAATTTAATCTATCTAATGATTGATGAACTAGGAAAATATCAATGAAAACAAAGCTGGAGCCAGGTGCTTTGAGCTTGAAGTGCTTCAGTCACTGGACAAACTGAACACATCAGCACCAGTGCTGTTGGTGGCCTGGACAGGTTCAGCCCAGGATCTGCCTTCTGCTTCACAGGAGAGTCCCAGGGTGCCACCAGGATGAGCTGTGTGATGTAATGTGTGTGTTGACAGGAGCTGGGTACAGTGAGAGAAATGATGGAATTTTGCACATTTGGTTAAAGCAGCTCACTGTTCTCCATCAGAAGAACGATGACAGAACTAATGGTGAGATGCAGTTTCAGATGGCTTGCCTCTGAGGTGTTGCACACAGCTTGGAGAAGCAACTCATCTGACATCCTTCAGTAAAAATCTTGAGTAAATGTATGAGGCATTTACAAGTTTGGGGCACAGCTAGGACAAAATCTGGACCGCCTCATGAATGTGCTGGCTTGATGTAAACCCAGACTAAATAACTGAAACTGGTTGTGCGTGTCCTGCAAAATGGCAGTGTGAAGTCCTACAGCACTTGAGTCTGTTTCTGGAAGTAAAGATGGAACAAACAGCAGCAGCTAAAATTAACACAAGTTCCGAATCCCTCTCTGACGGCTGCTGGTTCCTGTTTCTAAGGAAACAGACAATAAGCCGGTGTGAAAAGATGTCTGAAACACTCAAAAATATTTGGAGTCTAATTCTACCGGGTTGTGTTCTGCAGGTTTTATGGTGGGCCCTTTTCTCTGCTTCGTAAACAACTTTCCAACTGAAATAACTGGAATCTCCGTTGTAGCACTGCAGCTAGGGATCTGATGCACAACCTAATATTGCCACACTTTATTTTGAACATATTTTGAGGACTTGTCTGGTTTATTGTTCTCTTATAAGAAGCTTTTGTCAGAAAGTAATCGGCTGTGAAGCAGGAGAGCTCACAGCCTTTTTCTATGGCACCAGCCCTCCCCAGTGCTCCTCACCCAGCCCTGCACCCATAGCTGTGCTGGAGATCCCACAGAGCCACCCCAGCTTGGTGGAGGCTTTTTGGACGCTCTGTCTGGGCAGAAGAAGGAGGTCTTGCTCTCTCCCTGAGCAGCTCTACATACTTGACCCCCTCCTTAAAGTTTGATGGAGATTTGTGGCCGTGTGTTTTAGCCTGGGACATCAGGAAATGTCAATGACTTGGGCAACTGCTGTTTTACAGGGCAGGATACCAAGTGTGTTGTCATGTGGGAGCTTTTGCTGGAGGAGTTTGTCATCTCCTCACAGATGGTTTAATTTGCATTCAAGTTTGAGAAGACTGAAGGGCCTATACATGCAGATTTCAGAGCAGGATTTCACAAGGGCTTTCAAGCAGGTTGTGGAGCACAGGATAAGAGGGGGGAAATGGAATGGGAAGAGAGCAGCTTTGTGCTGCATGCGCTGCATGTGGTGGGAGAAGAGTCAGCGTGGTGCTCTTCCTCTGGTTTTGTCTTTAATCTTCCTCTTAGGGGGAAGTTTTTCCCCCAGAGGGTGGTGAGGCACTGGCACAGGTTGCCCAAGGAGGCTGTGGATGCCCCATCCCTGCAGGCATTCAAGGCCAGGCTGGATGTGGCTCTGGGCAGCCTGGGCTGCTGGTTGGTGACCTGCACACAGCAGGGGGTTGGAGCTGGATGAGCATTGTGCTCCTTTGCAACCCAGGCCGTTCTGTGATTCTATCACTATTTTCCTGTAGTTTCAATAACATCTTTCATTTCCTCCATTCCCAGTCCCTGGCTGTTGCTCCTCAGGGCTGTATCCTCTTCCCCTGAATGTTCATCTCTGCTGTGCTCCCATCTCCCACGTTCTGATATTCATTGCATTGCCATCTCCACTCACACACGCTTTCCTGCCTCCCTCCAACAGTGACACATTAATGAATCAACATAAAACTTGTTCCAGCCACTCTTACAAGGACTGCCACACACGCGGTGCCTTCTCCAGCCATGCTCTCTGAGTACAGTCTGCTGCTGACAGAGTGGCTGCTAGTTATTTGTGCTATTTGTTGAGGCAACAGCTATGTTCTTGTTCCTCAGATTCTGCTGTAAAATGCAGAAGTTCAATTATCAAGAGCATGTTCTTCCAACTGCTTGTCATTCATTGTTTCCTTCCAGTTGGCAGCTTGTTCTGGAGGCACCATTGCTTTGCATGCATTTTTTTATTTAAAAAACAAATGTAAACAGAGATTCAGTGAATCTAAATTTGCAGGCGTAACGTTGCAATCTTATTACTCTTACCTATTAATTCTAGTATTTCCTCCACCTCTGCTTAATATGCTTAATTACTCTGCTTAGTTAAGCTTTTCAGGGTGGAATTCTGCTTTTACTCTACATGCACTCAAATGGCTCTGAGTCCTCATGAGGGCTCTGGGTATTAAAGGTACGATCTCAAGAGCAGGGCCTCCTGCTCCATGAGAACAGTCTATCTGGGAGTCCACATGCTTCACCTCCTTGTGCTCCTTCATCTACAGCACCAAGGTGGAGTATTGAAAAATAATTGGCTTTAACCATTATTTCCTTGGGAGGTCTTGAGGGTTAACATCAAACTTCTCCTCTATTTGCATGTAGGAGGGTTTGTAATGTGGCTGTTCTGCAGGAATATGCTTCAAAAGAAACAGCACAAAAAATATTCTGAACTATGACTAAGAACCAGTGATCAGCAGAATAATCTCCATCTGTTTTGCAAAATCAATTCTTATGCAGTTGGCCAATGGAAGTATTTCCAAATGAAATGGAAGCATCAAACAAACACATCTGTGTGTTAGAACCTCTCCGTAGCTGGTTCATATGTGCAAAAAATAATGATCAGAAAGGACATCTGCTACTGTTTGCAACAGGCAGCGAGCCTAGATATGCAAGCACCTTGTTTTGACATTAACTGGCATATGAGGAGATTAGCTTTTTTTAGTGAGAATTTTGTAAAGGTACCCAAGGGTGGTGGAAAAATGTGGATTAGTTGCAAAGGTAAAACACTAATTAATTTAAACAAAACACAGCGAGTGTATACAAACTGTATGCTGTTTCCCTTAGCTCACTCAGTTCACTACTCCAGATCTGCAGTGCCTGTTCCTGCACTTCAAAAGCATGGCTGTGATTCCAGATCTGATGCAGTGAAGGCATAGATGAGTGCACCTCTACAAGGACTGACCCATGGCTCAGTCAGCCCTTTCTCAGTGCTTTTGTAATGTGCAGAGCACCCAAAGCTTGCCAGAAGTCCCTGGGCTGGTTCTTGATGCCACGAGGTCCTACTGCTGCTCTTCCACTTTAATTAATTCTTCAGCAATGCAGGGCCTTTGCTAAATGTCAGCCATGTCTGATTGCACATTTTCACAGCAGCGTTTTCTCCTCTTTCAGAACTGATAGCTCTCATTAACAGGGCACGAAGTGTCACTTTGCCCAGCTGTGTGCACTGCTGCTGGAGTCCATCCTCTGCACTTCTCAGTGACCCTTCAAACACTGAGTTACGTCAGCCAGGGCGTGTAAAGCTCTGTGCTGGATTTTGGAGCCTTGGTTGGGTGTCAGATGGAAGCCCTTTACCTGGAGGCAGTGGGGCCCTGGCATTGCCAGGAGCTGTGGTTCCCTGTCCCTGGAGGTGCCCAAGGCTGTGGCTGGGCCCTGGGCAGCCAGAGCTGGGGTGGATGTGAGTACCCAACCATCAGAGGGTAAGAGCCCTTCCAACCCAGCAGTGCTGTGATGGCCATGGGCTCGTGTCACAACCTGCAGGGGTGAAATATGCAACCAAACTGAAGCCTAAAGCTTTGTCTGGTAGTGAACAGAAAGCTGAGAGTGTTAAGATGGCATAGAGCTTGATGCAGACAATGCAATTTTGGGTGAGCATTCCTATGGGTTGCATACAGTTTTGCCTGGAACTTTGACAGTGAAATGACTTTTTTTTTTTTCCTCTTTGTATGAGGGGAAGTGACTGCTTTTAGTAACCTCCAGGACTGACCTACTGATGTAAATAAGTCTTCCTGAATGCCAATGGGGGAGATGGGTTTAAGCCTTATTCCTTCAGGAGACCCCAGGAGCTGCACACTGTAAGCATGAGTATTTCTTGTGTAGTCCTTCTTGTCCACCTTGATATCACAGCATCGCAACCACCATGAACACACAGAGTCCTCAAAAAGTGAGGAAAACTTTCCAGTTTTAACCTCATCTCAAAGATTAAAAAAAAAAAAGAAAAGACTTAATTAAAAATCACAGCCCATCAGCTGTGATCTGCAATGTGTTCGTCTCGAATGCTGTTGCTCCTTTCTGAATAATCATGAATTGTTTACGTAGAGGAGTGATTGCTTTATCAAGGGAACAGGATGAGAACAGTGCTGGGGTTGGGAGGTGGGGGTGCTGCCATCTCTGCAGCAGTTGTGTGAGGCATGGAGAGTGGCTGCTGCTGCAAGATGAAGCAGAGGGGTGAAGGCACAGATAAAAAGATGTGGTTCAGTGCTTGTGGGTGTCTGTGATGAGAGCAGCTCCGTGAAAGCTGTATCTTGTAGGATAGGGTCTGGGAAATGTGAGGGCAGGGTGTGTTGTTTGTTTTCCCCACCTTCATCCTCCCTGTTGCAGAACAACTTAGTATTAAGTCATGAAAACATAATATAGAAGAACAGCCCTCGTGTCCCTTCTGAGTGCATTCAGTGGGACAGCAGTGCTCCACGGAGCTGTGGGCAGCCTGGGAAGGAGTCAGTGTGGGGCTTGACTGCACCTGCATGTCCATTTCTGAGCCCAGGAAAAGGCCATCAGCTGCCTTGCTGCTGCTCTGCTCTTGGAGGGGTGTATTTATTACTGGCTATTACTGAGAGCTGCTTTCTGGCACCTGGATGTATAGAACTCTGGTCCCAAATGCCCACTCTGCCATCTCCTCCTTAACAGAGCGGTCTTGTGCTGGAATAAAATATTCTGATTGGGATACAGGAGGACAGGGAAGCCTGTGCATTCCCTGTGAAGCCACACTTTGTGCTCTATTAACCCAACTTCTGTGCCTGAGGAGCTGCAGACCCATACCCCAACTGCAGGGCTGGTGTGGTGAGTCCTGGCTGTGACAATCCTCCGTGCTCTGGGCTGGAGTTGCTGCCTGGGTTTCTGTGTGCTTAGCTGTGCTGTGAATCGAGCTGCTCTTGCTCGTGAGCTTTACTACTACTGGATATAAAACATGATGGTGCTGAAGTGGAGCCAAATGTTTTGCAGTGTGTGTAACCCCCATGAGGGTGGGTGCTGCAGGTCTGCTGAGGGTTTAACATTCATTTCTTCCTGTTTTTTTTCCTGGGAGCACGCAGACCTCCGCAGCCTTGGAGTTTGAGCACACTGCAGGATACGAGTCATAGTGGAAGTAAAGCTTGTAAATCGTGAGGTAAAGAGGTGGCAAATTTCTCATCCCAAACATTTGTCTAAGTTAGTTTATATTAATTTATGATCTAAATCAGCCACATTACGTGTTTCCCAGCGAGAGATTGCATATGAGGAACAGAATACACTGCATAGCATGGCATCAGATGTCAGGAGACAAAGGAGCGGAGCTGGAATTACTTCTCCTGGTCACCTGATGAAGTTATGCTCAGTTGCTGTTCCCTTCCTGGCTGATTTCTCAGGGCCTAGCAGCCAGGAATCAGATGGGGCTTCTCACGCTCTAATGCTTTGTCCTACAAACTCATGCCTGGTTCAAGTGTGAGGGCTGACATCTCATGGAGCTTTTCTGAGGTCAGGAGTGCTGCCGCTGCCAGCAGGCAGATGTGGGACTGCAGGGATGGGGAAGATGCTGACTAGTTAGCTGTGGTCCCCCAGTGCTCTGCATGGTCTCACGTGGCTCCTACCCAAGCAGTGCAGCCAACCACCCCATTTCTGCTGGCTCCCAGAGGGCTGGCTGTGCTCAGCTATGGCAGATTGTGGGCTGAGAAGCAGCAGTTCCTACCTGTGGAATTTGAAGAGTTTTGAGCTTTATTTACTTTTGCTTCCCATTTGTAACAAATGGGGTTTCAAATGTGTATCTGTGGAGCCTGAGAAGTGGAAGAAAGAAAAATGAGGCTGTGAAAGATGTTGGGGACAGGGAGTGCTGCTCCTCTATCCAAAACATCAGATTTATTTCTAAGGAAGGAAACATTCGGATCAGGGCTAGTGGAGACAGGTACCTGCCTCTCACAGTACCATAAATTATGGCTTCTGAATGCTTCCAGTAAAATCTGCTCTCTCCATGAAAGAAATTAGAGCCTTTCCCATGTTGAAGCACCTGCTGCTCAGTTCATAGCGCTCTATCTCAGAGAATCGTTATTTCCAAAATAGTGTTATTGCAGCAGCAGGATTCCACACAGTGTCCGAATATGAGCAATGGCTGTTGGCAGGGCTCTGTTTTGAAGATGATATCAGTGTGTTGCTCTGGTTCTCATCCATTCATATCTATTAGTACGTGGATTATAACATAAATCATAGCTGCGCTACACTTATTGCCTGAGCAGGAACCAGAACAGTGGGGTGGACCAATACTGAAGATAAATTATTGACAATGCTGCTGAGTGCTGAAACTCCTGAATCACATGGGGGTTTTCTCTGTAAAGGTAAGATTGAAGTTTTTCCAAATTCTAATCATATTTAATCACAGAATCACAGGGGTTGGAAAGAACCCAAGGGGGAATGGTCTTAATCTGAGACAGGCAAGGTTTAGGGTGGATATTAGGAGGAAGTTTTTAAGCCAGAGGGTGATGAGGCACTGGAACAGGTTGCCCAAGGAGGCTGTGGATGCCCCATCCCTGCAGGCATTCAAGGCCAGGCTGGATGTGGCTCTGGGCAGCCTGGGCTGCTGGTTGGTGACCTGCACACAGCAGGGGGTTGGAACTGGATGAGCACTGTGCTCCTTTGCAACCCAGGCCATTCTAGGATTCTATGACCCCCTGGAGATCATCATGCTCAGCACCCTTGTATATTATGAATGGTATAATTAAGAAGAATTCTTTTGTCCAACACGTTGTCAGGATTTGTGACAGGAATCGTCTCAAAACGTTGGCATCTTTATCTCCTAAGTTTCTACTTGCATGCTGAAACTGTGAATTCAAACTGGAACCAACTTTTGGCCAACAGGATCCAAGCAGTCATGGTTCAAGTGACTGGCTGCAAAATAAATATGTCTGGTATAAGAAGGAATGGAAGCATGTCTTCATGGAAGCCCTTTGCTGAAACATAACTTCAGCATTACTGCTGCTTTGCTTTTGCCAACAGATGAGAACCTGGAGCGAGCAATGCTCAGAACTCAGCCCATGGGAGACAAAGTCCTGCTGAGCGCAGAGTGGGGAAGTGTGGGGATGCAGCACAGCTCTAATTCACATTAGCACAGCTCATCTGATACTAATTCAACCTCTGTTCTGCTGATTGCATCACTCAGGGACGGCGCTTTTGCAGTGTGATCGCTTCGTCAAAAGTGGATTAATTTCAGCTGGTTGGCTTCAGGTGATTCTTTATCTGAAAAATGGAAAAAGGAAGGAAAGCCTTATGCTTTTTGGGTAAGATAGGACTCATTCTCCTGGATGAGAATACTGAGTGAGTTACGCTTTTGCATGGATGTGTGTAAGGAACAAGTAAGGAACAGGTCTGCAATCCCTCTCTGAAATGCAGTGACAACACACAGTGACGTTGTCACATGTTTGCAGTCATAGAAAGGAGGTGGAAGAAAGGGCTTGATAGAAAAAGGCAGTGACAAATGGGGATGGAAATAAATGCTGTTGATATTCTTGCTGTAGGTGCACGTGAAGCCTATAAGGAACAGCAGAGAAGCGAAACAACCCTGAGACGTCCCAGGTCTTGTCCTAAAATACCAGGCTGAACAAAAAGGAGTTCTACCAAACGCCTTTGGAATGACAAAAGAAGAAAAGCCAACCAAACAACAGCTTTGGAGTTGTAGCAGATGTAACACCACTGCACAGCCAAGAGCAGGTAGCCGCTGTGGGGCTGGTGGCTGCTGTGGGGCCACTGCTTCTGTGGGGCCTGGGGGCTGTGGGTGCTCCTTTGTGGGGTGTGATTTGGTGCTCCATTCAAGACCAACCCTTGGTGGTCTTTAAAACTTTGTTCTTTAGACTACTCCTGTCTTGATGCTCACATATCAGTTATAGAGAACACATCTGGCTCTGCTCTCTTTGCTTTTGTTTCCTAGTTACTGCCTTTCCAATTATCATAGAATCACAGAAAGGTAGAATGGCCTGGGTTGCAAAGGAGCACAGTGCTCATCCAGCTCCAACCCCCTGCTGTGTGCAGGTCACCAACCAGCAGCCCAGGCTGCCCAGAGCCACATCCAGCCTGGCCTTGAATGCCTGCAGGGATGGGGCATCCACAGCCTCCTTGGGCAACCTGTGCCAGTGCCTCACCACCCTCTGGCTGAAAAACTTCCTCCTGCTATCCAACCTAAATCTCCCCTGTCTCAGTTTAAAACCAGCAACTCTGTGCTGAAAAACAGAGGTCCTTTGGAGGTCTTTGTGATGTAATGTTCCTGCTGTGGTGGGGAAATGGGCCTTTGACTAATGTGGCATTTCCTTGCACATTTAAGTCACAGAAAGTGCCCCTTCCTGAAAGGTTGCTCAGGAGAAGTCAAAATATCATTCCTCTTTCCTGTCAATAAATGCTGGAGCTTTTGACAGCCTTCACGGAGCTAACCTTAAATTTATTCTTTGTATATGCAGTTTATCAAAAAGGCTTGGAAAGATCATTTTAGAACAATGTTTTGTTGCTCTCTGGAAACATGGCGTGTAAATAATACTTCCTCAAGCATTTAATTTACACTTTGGCTTTTGAATCCAGACTTCAGAAATTCATCTCTGTCTTTCAGTACACATCCCTCTGCCTGTGCTGAGGGTTTTGGTGAGGCTGCAGCAGCCGTGCAGTGGGGAAAGGAGCAGTGCTGGCATTCTGCAGCAAGGGTCTGCTCCCCTTGGGGCTGCTCAGCTGGATCTTAAGGCAAAGGTCAGAAGGAAGCATTCCTTTGGTTTTCAGAATAGTTGAAGACGCAGTTTAGTGCATATCACAAGATGATAAAGAGCTCAATGTGTTTGGTAGTGGAAAAGCTGAAAAACTAAGCTGACCTATGAGCAATTTTTGTTGTACTGCACCCTGAGTGATGCACCGCTGTGCTTTGGAGAGGGTGAGGCCCAGGGGGCTCAGGGCAACCCGAGGGGGAGCAAAGCAAACAGAGGTGAATTTCTGTAGCTACAAATCCAGCCCTGGTCTGTGCTGGTATTACTAGGTTGGAGAGCTGGAAATCAGCAAACCCTGCTGCTCTCATGTTGGCTGTGGTACCGGCAGGGGATCTGGGTTGGCGGTTTTGTTTTGATCACCTCACATCAATGTTCCTGGAGGCTTTGATGTTCCATTAATACAGGCAACCTTTTTTCCCTTTGCATTCTCCCCATTGCCTATTTGCAGCTTACGTTGTTTTTCCAGCATCTGTCTTTCCATCTGGTTCTGTGGCCCCTGGGTGGCACAGCTGTTGGCAGAGCAAACAGGTATTTGGGTCGGTCCTTCCGGAAGGTCATTTTGCAATGAGCTGAGCTCAGTGTCCATCCAGTGTAACGGCAATTACTCCAGTTTTTAAACACTCCATCTATTTTCTTAATGAGAAGTTAATTCCATCTCATCTAAAACCACCTTTTCCCTTTCCTGCTGGTTACAGAAGTGCAGGTGGTGCAGGCACTCTGACACGAGCCTCAGGTGCTCACATCACACTGAGCCTCAGGTGTGTGCTATCACATTGTTTGGGGACCCAGGCATTTTAACAGCATAAAGTGATGCCTCCTTGGGTCTGAAGGATCTTTGCTACTGCAGTGGGGTGAGAAGAAATAACTTTAAATGCATGTTGCCCTGGTGGCAAGACGTGGGATCACCTGAGGAAAGAGCACAAGCTGGGGTCACTTGGAGGCAATGTACTGGAAAAACAGCATCTTTAGTGTTTCATAGGGTATTTCAAGGGTATGGCCGTGTATGCCAAACCCTTAAAATACCAGTGTATGGTCCTTGGAAACCATACCTAAAAACTGACAAACTTTGGGTCTGGGAGAGTGGGCCTGTTCTGGTATATTGAAAGCCATTTCTTTTTACTAATAGCTATCTGAATTCAGGGCTGGCTTGCTTTCTTGAGATCTATTTTTTCCTTCTCTTAAGAGAAAAGATAGAGCAGCTCAAGTGGCATTTGGCCAGCTCAACTGACAGCTGTCTTTGCTTGTGTCTGGGTTGTTTTTATCTCAGCCCAAATATACTGCTATAAACAGATTATGCACTGAATTTTGGAGATTCTCTCAAGAGCGCCCTTGCACAGCTGATGGGACAGAGCTCCAGGCTGTCCCATGTCCCCAGTCCCAGGGACACATGGCTGATGGTACCTTTCTTGTATTGCTGCATGCATATGTGTGGGAATCCATCTGCTCTTGCTATGTCAACTTTTTTAGTATTTGTCTCACTGCTCCATGACTAATTGCTTTATGTTCTTAAATTCTTCTGTGATCTGTTGGCTCATGTTGTTTTTAATATGATATCAATATTTAAAAGAAGTCAGAAAACATCTGCTTTCACAAGCTGCTCGCTGACGTTCCTCGTGTTGCAGCAGTACTTGTAGTGCAGTTCTGGCCCACTGGGTTGTATGGGGGGCATGTGTGATGGAGAGCAGTAGTGACAAAAGGACTGATCAAGGCTGAGACTTTATGGCCCTGTAGGTCCTTGCAGAGGTCACAGAGTCATAGAATGGTTTGGGTTGGAAGGGATCTCAAGGATCATGAAGCTCCAAATCCCTTGCCACATGCAGGGCCACCAACCTCCACATTTCATGCCAGCTCAGGCTGCCCAGGGCCCAATCCAACCTGGCCTTGAACACCTCCAGGGATGGACGGGGCATCCACAGCCTCTCTGGGCAGCTGTTCCAGCACCTCACCACTCTCATAGGAAAGAACTTCTCCTTGACATCCAACCTCAATCTGCCCTCCCTCAACTCCAAACCATTTCCCCTTGTCCTGCAGTTATCTACCCTTTCCAAGAGTTGATTCCCCTCCTGTTTATAAGCTCCCTTTAGGTACTGAAAGGCTGCAGTGAGGTCACCCTGCAGCTGCATTTTCTCCAAGCTGAACACGTCTCGCTGCATGTGTGAATGTGCACGAAATGAGATCCATCCAGAGAGCATCCCTCCTGCTGTCCCCTCGCCTCCCAGTGTCCCAGGCAGGCAGGCTGTGCAGTAAATCCCTGCTGCTGCACAAAGGCCCTGTGTGTCTCCATCCTGTGCCAGCTTGGGAGGAGCTGCAGAGCTCTTTCACCCAACAGGTTAATGTGCTTCTCTTATTTCTGAATTACGAGCAAAATGTTCTTCATTATAAGCGCTCTTTTGCTTACCTTCCAACATCATTAACTTCTTTGTAAATCTTTTTTTTCGTTTGTTGATGTATTACATGCAAAATGCAGAATAGCTCTTGGGTATCTTCTTAACGTAGGCAAGCCTTGAATGCATGAAACCTTGTTATCTGAGTTTTGGGTAATCTGAAATTCATATGTTTCCCCTGAATCCAAAACTCATATAGAAATTAAATGTAATCCCAAGTGCTGGTTATCTGAGTCCTTCAGACTCCCCCTAAGACGTACAACTAATCAGGATCACTGGTATGCGGCATTTAAGCATCCTAATTTTATTCAGTCAGGGAAAATATCATTTAATACTAAAAACTGCAGCATGGTAAATCAGCTGGATCCTTTTAGCAGGCTTTAACTCGTTTTCTTAGCATTTGCCTTGAGATGAGTGGAATGGGTTTGGACGCGCGCCCTTCTAGATACCCCTCTTTGGCAAAGAGATGAAATCAAATCTGTTAGTTTAAAAATGTGATCCACCATTAAGTTTCCAGAAAGACCTACTGATTCTGACATGGATTTTGTTTCTTTGGAAGCTGATGGCATTCTGTGCTGGTAGGCATGCATTACACAAAGCTGAGCTCTGCTGAATGACAGTTCATTTTGCAGCTTACTGAAATGCTGCATACATGGTTTAAGCACTGAGAAAGAGGCAGTGGGAGGGGAGTTCTGTCCCCTGGTTTCTCTCTTTGGTTTGGGTAAGTATTCTCAGCTCAAGTCAGATCAACGTGGTTTTCCAGTCCTTTCTACCATATTTACCACCTGTGGTGTTCTCGTGTACCTGCAGTCTGTTGGGAGGGATGGCAAGATGCAAAACTTAACAAGTTTATAATTGTCCTGGACTAAGAGGCCTGTGGATATATTTTGGCTTTACTTTCTACCATCTCTTTCACTCCTCTCTTTGTTAGGTTGTATGGATGTGGAATGGGTTGGCCTTGGTGTTCTGCTGGAATTGCTCTGTTGTAATTGGTGGCGTAGGAAAGCAGTCAGAATGCTGTATTTTCTCCCATCGTGTCTGGAAGCTTTCGGTGCTGAGCCTTAGTAATTCACCCAGCCACGTGTATCCTGTGTGCTGCCAAGCGCTGCGCCCACTGCACAGCAGCAAAGTATGCTCTTCAGCACGTTATTTAATCCAATTTTTATTCAGTATGTTTGAAATGTGGTGATAGAAAGCAAAGAGCTGAATATTGGAATAACTTACAGGCATTAAAGCACAAGTGCCTGTGGATAAGCCAAGGTACTTATCAATCTGTATTTTGCTGTCATTTCTGTAATGATAATACTTAAATGGGCTGATTATACATTCTGAAATGCAATTGGAGAAATGTACAATTTCCTGCATGACACTGAGAGAGGGATTTGACCTATTTAAATCCCAGAAGGAAATAAAGAAAATCTGTGCTGTGGTTGTCTCCTACCAGAGGTACACTTAGACTTACCAAAATTGCTTCTGACTTCAGCTCTTTCTACGTGCACAGGACACCTTGGGCAGCTGAGAGCTGTCACAGCAGCAGGGCATGCTCACTGCAGAGAAAATGGACAGAAATGCACAGCCTGACCTGCTGACTTTCCGGACCCTACCTGAAATCTGCAGTTATTACTGCTTTTGTGACTGCAGGGAGCTCTGTGGAGCCAATCCTCCCTTCCCAGTGAAGTGCACTGGGCTGTGTGCAGGCTGCTGGCCTTCAGCTGCCGGCTGGGCGATGCCCTGAGCTGTGCCCTGTGGCAATGTCTGCTGTAGAAATGCCATCATTAGAGGGCTGAGGTGCAAACTGTGTTCCCTCAGCACGTAAGGATTCTTCCCAGCCCCAGAGGGATAGAGCTGTTGGAGCAACCTACGCCATTTCCTCCCTCCTGCTCCCTCTTGGCGCGATACCAATGCGTGGCCTTCAGCTTCTGTTGATTTGTTTGGTTAGAAAACTTCCACGAGGAAAGAGAATGGAATGTTGTGTTGCTGCTTGTAGTGACTCTCAGTGAAGCTGATATGTCATTATTTTCTGGGCTTCTAAACAGAGTTCTTGCGTGTTTGCATAACTTTGTAGCTACAGTGGCATCAGAAGACAGGAAGATCTTCAGCTCTCGCATCTCACGTGGTCCAGATTGAATTATTTTCATCATTTCAAGGGAAGCTCAGCTCCTTGGTTTCTTCCGGAGAACTGCAGGATCGGGGAGATGTGTGAACATTGATGTGGTGGAGAAAACTCAGTCACAAAGGGGTGGAGACTGTAAATGACATGAGGGAGAACTTGAAATCAAACGTGACTTAGCAGATGGTTACATGGACACCAAATGTTCATCTCTTTTGCTGTTTACTTCAAAAACCTGCTGCAAATGGCTTAAAAAATCAAGTTCTTGTGAAACAAGAGAAAAACTCCTTAATTCTGGATGATCAGTGATCCAGTTGAACAGAAGGATGATGGCTGGTCCTGTACCCTTGGGTGCAGCAGGAATGGGAGTGCTGGGATGGGCTGTCCCCACTGGTACCTCAGTGGGCAGGAATTGGGGGACTATCTGTGTAACACGGCCAGGCACTGCAGCTGTGCTTGCCTTGGGGAAGAGCTGGAAAGACTCCATCGGGGTGACTCCCATCCTCCTCAGTGTCCCCTGCAGGATGGTTGCATGTCTGCTGGCTCCTGCAGCGCTTCCAGAAGCCCTGAAAGTGCCTGCTTTTTGAAGAACAGTGGCAAAATGTCATTACTTAACCAAACGTATTGCCATGTTCTATGCCCACTAGATGCACATCACCTCTGTAGAATCACAGAATGGCTTAAGTTGGACGGGACCTTAAAGCTCACCCAGTTCCTGCTGTGGGATGGAATCTCCACAGCTCAGGCAGCCTAGGTCCCAGCCTGGACACTGCCAGGGATGGGGCACCCACAGCTCTCTGGGCAAACTCATTGGAGGTTCCCATTGCTGGTGGAGTGTGAGCAGCCACCCAGTGCCTGCTGCTCTTGGTGTTTGAGGGCAGAACTTCTCATCTCGATGCAGCACCTGTGAAGGGGACATGGGGCTGGGGCAGGGCGTCTCCAGCAACTGCTTTCTGTGTGGATAAATGTTATCGGTGCCTTTCCCTTATGCCAGGAAACATCATCCTGCTGTGCACCTCAGCAGCATGTAAAATACCACAACTGTAATTTTCAAGTAGGCTTTTTTTCTGCCCTGCAAGTATAGATTAAAGACTACTGCATAATTTTCATGGTGCGCTGTAGCTTTTCCTTCTTTCAAAATGCAGAACAAAACTGCTTTAAAAACAGCAAACACCAGCTGAAGGTTCGCATGGTTACACAACCTAATTATAAACATTCAGCCAGCTCCAAAAGCACAGCGGAGTAAATAAATGTATCACACAGCTGAAGAACGGATCCCTTATTGTCAGATATTCAACAGTTTTGAAAGTAATTAAAAGCAAAGTATCTATTCGAGTCTGCAATTTAGCAGAAGTTTAAATTTTATTTTATAAATTAGAATGCAGCTCAGGATAACCCCTTATGCAAACAATGATGATGAATATTCAAATTTCCAGAGTTAGAAAACGAGCTATTTCTGTTGGAAGGATAAACACGGTGATTTAGCTTTATCCATCTTCCAGAATGGAGGGCTGCACGCGTTAAGGAATAACATCTGTTGTGCTGTTGTCAGAGGTTATTTATGGCGTGGGGCTCTGCAGTGGGGCAGGGCAGAGCTGCAGCTCTGGGAGCACACGGCCCTGTGGGTTCCCTAGGCTGACTGAGTCTCTCTGTGCTGCAGTCAGCTATGAGCAGCCGAGGTCCGTTTCACTGCTGAATTGTCTTGGATGCTGGGGGAGGCATTCCTGAGACAAACAACATCATCCGCTGGAGGCTGATATGAGATGATAAAAGTGATTTTATTTATGGTGTTTTCAGCCATCTTGTCAGCATAATGTATTGTGTTGTGGGAAAGGACTAGATTTGTTTTGGCCTTGCTCTGAGAAGTGGATTTGCCATGTACCTGCCCGCTGAGCCACAGCTTTCGTGTGCTGATTTTTGATGCTGTGGTTTATGTTCTGTTTTCTGGGTCACGGTGGCTGTGCCAAGTATTGCATATTGTGCCTCTCCTAGGAGTATAACTATGAAGATAACATCTCTGATTTTAGTACCAGCAAGTGCCTTTACTTGGTATTGCCTCAGAAAGGCAGAGGATGCTCTGTGCTCCCCTTCCAGAGGATGATTCTTGCAGCTGCCTGTGCTCTGTAGAGCTCCCCCAGCTGTTGGGTGGTCCATGCTGTGTGGGTAATCACAGTCATGCAGAGTGGCTAAGGCTGGAAAAGCCCTATGAGACCCCCACCCATCCTGCAGTCCCACTGCCCATGTCCTCAGTGCCACATCCCTGCAGCTTTGAACACCTCCATGGATGGGGACTGCCCACCCCTGGGCAGCTGTGCCAGCGCCTGGCCGCTCTCTGGAGCAGACATTGCTGTGATACCCAACCTCTGCAACATGAAGCCATCTCCCCTCATCCTCTGGGCAGCCTGATCTGGTGGTTGGTGGCCCCACGCATAGCAGGGGGGTTGAAACTAGATGATCCTTGTGGTCCTTTTCCACCCAGGCCATTCTATGGCTCTATGAACCCAAATGTTCACTCCGGGAAGCAGCAGCAGCCATGGGGCACCAGATCCTGTTCTGCTTGAGGAGTGATGATAGGATGGTGTTTCCCAGGGGAGAGGCGCGGAGCTTTGAAGCAGTGGCAGCCATTTCCCGGCGGTGCGTCCCTGAGCATCCTGAGGGATGGTGCTCCTTGGGGTGAATCACATCTCGTGGGCAGGCCCCGCTGCATCCAGCTGCTGCCCCTTTTCCCTTTGTTTTGGAGGATTTGTCTTCTTTTTGCTGTGCTCTTCCCCGTCGTACTGGAGGTGCAGCTGGAAGCCAGCAAAAAGGGCTCTTTGGTAAAGGAACCATTATTTAATTGACAGGGAGGTAATGTTAGAACGCATTTGGAACACTGGTGTGGGATGGGGCAGAAGCAAAACCTGCATTTCCGTGGTATTTAAAAACAACAACCTCCCCCAAATTGGCAGCCCCCTAAGACACACTTGATTGCGAGTTCATCATGCTTCTGAGGAGTCTACAATGTTGACAACTTACTAATAATACTGAACAACACTTCCAAACATTGAATTCAACACAGTTCCATTGGCACAAATTGAGAATGAAGCGTTAGTTCCAGTGAAGCCTCCTATCACGACATTTCCCTACCTGCTCTCTGGATGTTCTCTTGTTCCTGACCTTTTCTATTTGTCTTCACAGTGAATTTTCCTTTCTGTGAGCAGATTTGAGCTGCTGCCTTTCAAGGCTTTACAGAATTTTGTAGACATAAACCTTGAAAGTCTGAGAAATTAAAAGGCTTTCCTTTTAGAAGATGATTTTTTGGAAGAAAAAGAACTGCAGACACAAATACCAAACTACGGTTTGTGAAATCCATTTCACTGTCGTTGCACAGAGTTTAAAACTTCTCATGCATGTCACCATGAGCTGAACTAAGAATTACAATGACATGTTGGTGTTTCATTCAGTTATAGTGCTGTAAGCTGCTGACCTTATGGGATGCTCAGACTGCATCTGATGGGTGAGAAGCTCCTGCAGCTTTTCCTTCCTTTGCAGTCCTCCTTAGCCAGTCATTGCAATACATGAGATGGGCACGTGTTGAGCGTGCAGGCAAGAGCAGAGCAGTGCTACCACTCAGACCCCAAGGATGTTATGGGCACGTTCTTTCTTATTAATGATCAGTAATAAGTGATTTCTTTCATAACTTTGAATTCCAACCTACGCATAATCGCTGTGGCGCTCTGCGAGGAGCCATGCAGGAGACGTGCCGACAAGTTAAGAGATTTCCTGCACCACACTGAGCCTATTCCCAGCAAATGCAGGGACTTTCACCATGTAGTGTGGTACAATCTCCACCCAGGCTGCAAAAGAACACGGCCCACTGCTGGCTTTGGCCAAGGCATGGCTGCTGCTGACTTCACAGCACACTGTGAGCCCAGGCGTTGCTTTGTGTTCCCATGAACCTGAGAGTTACATGGTGAGCTGGCAGCTTAGTAAGCACTGACTTCACATTTCCTGCTCTGTGTGTCAATGTCAATGCTATTTCAGATTCAATTTATCTATTGAATTTCTTCCCAGTGATATGGTTAGCAGGTTAGCATTTGAATGCTAAACCTGCCCTGGAAGACAAAGACATTTCCTTATTGTAGTCAGTGCATAAATCAGTGTGTCAACACTCTTGTTTTGTGTGGGTTTTTTTTTTCATTTTCATTTTGCTATATCGTAATTGAAATTATGCCCTTGGCATTGCATTATCATCTTTGTTGTTGCTGAATGGAGTAGAATTCCAACAGTTCTCACCTATGAATTTTAGTACTCTTGGTACATCTTTCCTTGTTTGCATAAATACCGCAGTTACATGTAGCACAGAAATGTTAATGTAGCTGTGGGATTACATGGTATCTTCAGCTATTTATGGGCTGGAAGCGTGAGGCTCTTTCATTTAGGAAGAGACCTGAACATGAGCATAAGGTACTTGTGTTGAAGTTTGAATCCAGGTGAGTTTTATCTTATGAGTAAAGGATGCAGTCATTTATGTTTTTAAAAAACCACCATGATTTATATCCCACTTTGCATGAGGCAAAATATCAGTCTTCTGGTTTTTACAGGTGATGCAAGGAAACTTGAGCCAGCAAGGACATCATCAGCACTTGGAGCATCTGACAGATAAATGAGATCAATTCTCATTGTGGCCTTCCAGTGCTTGAAGGGAGCCTGTAAACAGGAAGGGGAATGACTGTCCACAAGAGTGGATGGTGATAGGACAAGGGGAATGGTTTTAAACTGAGACAGGGGAGGTTGAGGTTGGACATGAGGAGGAAGTTCTTCCCCCAGAGGGTGGTGAGGCACTGGCACAGGTTGCCCAAGAAGGCTGTGGATGCCCCATCCCTGCAGGCATTCAAGGCCAGGCTGGATGTGGCTCTGGGCAGCCTGGGCTGCTGGTTGGTGACCTGCACACAGCAGGGGGTTGGAGCTGGGTGAGCACTGTGCTCCTTTGCAACCCATGCATGCTGTGGCTCTATGATCAAGTAGAGGAAACTGCTGATTACAAAGTGGGGAAAGTCCCTCTTTGCCACTGCTTTGGTTATGAGTCTGTGAGAGAGCAGAGCGCTGCTCTGAGCACATTTGGAAGCTTTTGTCCTGGAGCTGTGAGGAGAGACTATTTTAATTGCCTGGCAATTCTTTGTTATTGTTTGAAACCACTGTGTTTTTGGGTGCATTAAAGGAATCGGACACAGTTAAACAAGTATTCCCCTACAGGTTTGAATCAAACAAACACGGGGTGCTCTCCTTTGGCTGCACACTGGGCTTCTCCAGCACTTCTGTCAGTTTTAAATGCTAAGGGAAAACAAGTCCAAAGAATTGAATTGTTTTGCTTTTCCTGTCTGTCCTGCCATTATGTAAACGTGATAGAAGATGCCTTGGTATAATTCTTGAGTTTTTGTTTGATTTCAAGTCTTAAAAAGCTTTATCTTTTTCTTCAGCCCACGGCAATGTTCTGGCTCTTATCCTTAGGCCTGTTATGCTGCTATACTTCTGAAATCCTTGTCTGTTATTTTCTGTGGGTTTCCATCAAATCTCATTTTATTATGAGGACACATCAGCTGTAACTGAGCACAACTCCCAGGCACATTCTTTCTCTGGTTTGTCAGTTTGTTGTTTGCTTAATGCCAATTGTGTTTTTACAGCACACCTTTCTGTTGCCCTTTAGTTATATTTGTAGAGGATTGTTTTGTATTTCACATCAGCTTGTTTTCTGTATTGCTTTGGGGAACATTGAATACATTCTTGATTACTCAGTTACTTTTTCTTTTTCACAGCACTCCTGAATTAAATGTGTGTGATTTGTTGCACGGCTTCAGTATCAAATGGGCACACTACATTATTTTCCTACACTTAGTCAGAGCCAGGAACTTTTAGAGAGTAAAAATATATGCAAACTACCGAGGCTGAGAAAACCTCCTAGGCTTTTAGATTCATAGGATCATAGGATCATAGAATAGCCTGGGTTGCAAAGGCCCACAGTCCTCATCCAGTTCCAACCCCCTGCTGTGTGCAGGTCACCAACCAGCAGCCCAGGCTGCCCAGAGCCACATCCAGCCTGGCCTTGAATGCCTCGTATTTCAGAAGATGTATTTGTTCCTATGGAAGTTTATCAACAAAAAGACCAAAAGCTCTCTGGTTTTAGAAGACGTTTTTAGCTAAGCAGGAATTGCAAATTGAAGTTGCACATGGAAGATGCAGAGTGAGGCTTGGTGCCCCCTGCTGTGAGAGGGGGAGGATCCAGCCTTAATTTAGAGAGAAGTTGTGAATTCTTTTTGTTGTATTGGGTCTGACTGTGCGCAAGCACTTTGCTTCTTCTTCCTGTAGATAACGGTGTGGATATAAGGAAGAAATGTGATACAGTGGGGGCAGTGAGGCACTGCATGGGCTGCCCAGAGAGGTGGGGGTGGTCTCTGCAGACAGCCCAGGGCAGGGGATGGGCTCTGAGCACTGATGGAGCTGTGGGGGTCCCTGTGCATTGCAGGGGGTGGCACCAGGTGGCCTTTGGAGGTCCCTTCCAACTCAAACCATTCTGCCCACTGCTGTGATTCCTCAGAGGGCAAAAGTTCTCCTGGTTTCGCTGGGAGTGCCGGTGCCAGTGGTGCCATGGGAGTGCTGCTCCTCCTGCTGCTACACAGCACGGCCCTCAGGAACAGCAATTAGTCCTTGTCCCGTTAAGCAAGCAAACTGCCATTTTGGTGCACTGTTTTATAAATAAAAACAAAAGAGTGAAACGGGTAATTCCACTCGTACCATTCCTTCTCCACCATAAGAATGAGCTGCTTTATTATAATTCTGCTACCTCGACGCTGCTCTCTGTTTATTTTTGCCTAAAAATATGTCCTAGCTCTGCTGCAGCAACTTCCATCTTCCTTAATTTGTTTTGTTTGAAGTGCATTTCCAGCAGTCACACACTACAGCGTGATGATGGTACAGAACTTGTTATCTGGTGACTACTTTAAATGAAAATAGGCATAATTTAAATAGCCTGAAATGTCTTTAATACTATTTTTAAAGACTAATGGAAAAGCGATGCTGGCTGGCACTGTGCAGTGCTGAATACAAAATAAACAGAATTGTTCAGATGCATTCAGATGATTCTTTCTGCTCGTCATGGGGTTGTTCAAATGCAGAAAATCTCTGCAGTTATTATAAGATTTATCAAATGGATTGTGAATCGCTTTGATACAGAAGAGATATTTATTTCACTTCAGGCTTCTCTTCTCTGAGCTGATAGAAGTGTTCTCTCTTTTGTTGAAATACAGCTTTAGAAACCACCAGCACTACAGCACGGAGCAGAGCAGTGACTGCGTGGTCCAGGAGCTCCGGGAGCATCCCAGCATTCCCAGACACAAACATCTTTACTGGAGGAGGGATCTTTTTTTTCCTTCTCTCTTCCCTTCCTCTCTTTCTTTTTCCCTTCTTTTCTTTTGCTCTTCCTCTCTTTCTTTTTCCCTTCTTCTCTTCTTCCCTACCCCTTTTCCATTTTTTTCTCCCTTTTCCCTCTTTCTCCCTTTTCCCCTTAGAAATAACTTTTTTCCTTTCAAATTCAAGGAGTTTGGGAAGCACCCAACGCTTCCATGCGTGTGAAGAGAAGCACTGAGGTTTTCCCACATCCTCCCTTCCCAGTGCATACCTGATAAGTTGGGAAAGGAGATGGGGCTGTGTGTGTGCTGTGACTGTGCACACTGTCATTAGGGTATGGCAGCCGTGTTTGCACTGAGCAGCTGCTGCAGGCCCCACTCCCTGGTGCATCTCCATGTCCTGCACAGTGTGCTTTGTGTTACAAGCTGTTCAGAGCATGTTTATTTCTGAAAGGAAGAAAAAAAGAAAGCACCACAGAGAAGTAGCACATACCAGAGGCATTGAGAGTTTATATTTCCTTACGCTAATTAATGTATTTTTTGCACTTTCTTTGTAAGAGGATTGAAATCCCTACCAGGGTGATATTGGCATAATACAGTAAAATCAGACTATTGCAACAAATTGTGGCCATGGAAGGTTCAGAAGCAGAAAATGGATGTGGTTTGAAGTAGTGTAAATACAGCTGACCACGTGGTACGTCTAGAATTCAGAAAGTATTCTACTTTGTTATGTTTCCCACTTGAGTACAGCCTTAAGGCAAAAAGCCACTCCTCTCTTTTTTTATCTGGAAAACTATCAATGTTTTTAATGAAGAATAGAAATGAAAGGGGTGGGAAATGGAAGAGGCAGCAGCTTGGGGACATCTCACACACTGAAGAGTTGTACTGTTTTCCTCCAGAGAGAATCACAGCATGGCTTGGGTTGCCAAGGAGCACAATGCTCACCCAGCTCCAACCCCCTGCTGTGTGCAGGTCACCAACCAGCAGCCCAGGCTGCCCAGAGCCACATCCAGCCTGGCCTTGGATGCCTGCAGGGATGGGGCATCCACAGCCTCCTTGTGCAAACCGTTGTTATGTCACCCTGGACATCCAAGTGAGTGCCAGCATGCCCAGATTTGAAGCTTAAAGGAAAGTTCGAAACCAAACAGGGATGAGTTCTGATTGAAAATGACTTCAAATGAACATATTAAATACGTGTGTATTGGACCATCCAGCTTTTCCTTGTTTCTCTTTGCTTCATTTTGTTTCTCTGACTTCTGAACTCAGTAATCCATTAAACCAGTCCTCACTAATGCTGTTCCTGCAGAGTGCATGTAATAATAATTCCAGTTTACTTGCATGTAAAATTCATACGGAATATCGATAACCATCTCCACAACCTGGTCAATATGCACTCATTAGGACAAGGCATCCAATTTCCAGAAAGCTATGGTTTAAATTAACTGCAGAATTTCAGAGCTGGGCATGCATTTGTTGTGGTAATTTTTAGTACTGCAGGTTTAGCACCTGCAGCACTGCTTATAATCTTAAATGACTGTAAGGAGAAAGTGGTTACAAGCACTCCAGTGCCTCACCTGACTTTTCAAGCTCTGTGCACACTGGGTCGTGATGGAGGAGATGGCAAATGGCTGCAAGAGGAGGGAAATTCCTCTTTCCACTTGCTGTCTCTGTCACGTCTTCTGGTTTCACACCAATTTCTCAAGGATAGGTGTGATTCCTTCTATGGTTTGTTGCACTGGAACTAACTGTAGGATATCCCCACTCACAACAAACCAGTGGGATATTGCTGTTTTCATTCTGACAGCAGGAATTCACCACTGTTGGTTGTTGTTTTTTTTTTCTTCTGTGTAATTTAGTTTATTTTGGGTATGTAAACACCAGGGATCAGTTTTGTTCTCCCTCCTAAAAGTGTGGGGGAGTGGTTGTGTTTGTCTTCAAGTTAGAAGAGTTTTGTTGGTTTTGTTGTTTTTTTTTTTCTTAATAATGACTGAGTTTTATCAGGAAGAGTGACAGACTGTACTACCGATATGAACGGAGGTTTTGTTAGTTGTATTTTCACTACAAAACCCAAATCCACCTTCTGAGCCACGGTTTCTGTCTGGGAAGCTGAAGCCCCTTGGCTGGAATTGTCAGTGCAATGGTTGGGCTCAGGGCACAGCAGTGTGAGCAGCTCTGTGTCTATCTGAGCCCAACGGTTCCCTTTTTACGCTGTGAGCTTTGCCCTGCTTGCCTGCATCAATCTAAAGGCGGCAGGGAGTGATGCCCCTGGTTGGGGTTTGGGCCCGGGTGAATGGGGAGCTTTCCCAACACCCTGTCAAATCACGAAGCTCCGTCTTGCAGACACAACCAGAATTACATTTCACTTAGCTTCTAGTTCTGACTGGACAAAAACACATTTATTTTCAAATTCATTTCCATTCACTCTCGTATTTGGAACGAACTGAAAGGTGCAAGTAGAAGAAGAGCTGATAAGGACGAGGTGCCAGATAAGCCTGGAGCTGGCTGGGTGCAGCCGCTGCCTTCTGCCTTTGTCAGCAATTGTAAGTGCCAGAACGGGGTGAGAACAATGTGAACAGTAAAAATAGGAACATTTTGCAGCTTCCCAGCTCCACTTCGAGCTTCCTTACGCTTCATGGGTATCACAACGGGGTCCTTTGTGATTTCTGAAATTATCCTGGGCTGCTGACTGTAAAAGTGCCGTTGCTGCGACATGAGATCGTCAGTGCAGTGCAGCGGTGTTCTGTTCTGCTGAGTGCAATAATGCATCCGAGCGAGGCAGTGGAGACGTGCTGCTGTGGAAACCCTTGGGGAGGGTGGGACTGGATGGGGATTGCCCTCCAGATTTGCCTCTGCTTGGTGGAATTAACAGGAAGAACCCATTGCTTGGAGCTGCTGCCTTGCTGAGTGCAAAGGATTGGGCAGCAGGGATGTTCACAGAGGAGATAAACGAAAACTAGGAAGTTTTTAGTGTTTTAAGCTCACCAGTTGTGCTGGTTCATTCAGTTTCATGCCATCTAGAATGGGGATAGAAAAGCAGAGCAGTTCATAGGTTCAACACTTGATGAGCAAAAGTCTGCTCAGCTGCCTGGCTGCATGCACATCTGTGCTTTGGGAGCATGAATGAAACATCACAGCAGTGCCCAAATCCCAAGCGGTCGGGGATCTCACCCTGTTCTGCTCCCAGTGGAGCTGCAGGATGGCAGGGTGAAGGAGGATGCTGCTCAGGAGGCACCATCTCAT
Organism: Lagopus muta; assembly: GCF_023343835.1. Classification (NCBI taxonomy): domain Eukaryota; kingdom Metazoa; phylum Chordata; class Aves; order Galliformes; family Phasianidae; genus Lagopus; species Lagopus muta. The sequence goes on along the minus strand of NC_064437.1, from coordinate 65,151,561 downwards.
TCTCCAATTTACCTTTTAGGTAATTAAGTTATGATATCATTCAGGAATGCCACTGTTTTCTGAAGTTCATCACACAACATGGATATCCCTGGCTTTCAAACAGCTTGACTGACAACCATTCCCTTATTTTGACTTGGGGGAAAATGTTTGCACTCTCCAAACAAATGTTGGCAGCCGGTGGAGATGGATGAGAAGGATGCCCAAGGAGTGGGCACTGTGAGCTCAGCCCCACGAGGTGTGTGAAGCTCTCTGCACAGCTGCTGCTCTTCATGGAGCCGCCATGGGAAGAGGAGAGATCATCGCTGTCATCTCTGTGGAAAAAAGAGATGTTGGATGGCTTCTGGAAGTGGATGTGGAGGCTGAAAAATCCCCCCTCATGCCTTGATTAATAGCTGAACAAAGTTCTGAAGAATCTCCTACCTTGCAGAATGGTTGAGATTTGCCATTTGAGGCTTATCCAACATATTATGTCCAATTCCTGCCATCGTTCAGCCTGCACTGCTGCAGTTACTCCATCTCAGACACCTGCCGTGCTCTCTATCACCCCACTGACAGTCGTTTAGTGGCCACACTACTCATGTGCTTTTGGGTTCAAAATAGCTCCATCATTACAACTTACCCTAATGACTTTTCAAAGCTTATCCACCAAGACGAGGCTCCCTTGTGGATCTCTAAACATCCTCAGCTGTCGTGTATGTTATGCAGGAAGAGCATCCTTGGTGGTGATAAGGTCAGCCCTGGGAGCTGGTGAGCTCTGCTGTGATATGTGGCATTTGCAGAGATGGCACTTCTTCTGTGTATAAATATGTATATATTTTTCCATCCACTGTATAAACATACATAGGATGGACATAGGAAATACATGATATTACCTGTGTTTTCCAGTCCTGCATCCAGGAAAATGAAAAAACAAGGCTTTAACTCCTCAGATCTTTGGGAAGCCCTGTCCCCCTCCTTTGAGAGTGCAGCACTTTCCAGCTTCCTCAGGACCGTTAGTTTACTTGCAAAAAGATCAAGAGGTCACACAATATCGGCGCAGCGAAGCTTCAAGTGAATTACATCATGCATAAAAATTTGCTGTTTTCAAGCTAACAAACTTCTCCTGTGAGGATATTTTGCTCGCTTGAGCAGAAAACAGGCTGTGTTAGCAGCTTTGCTGAGCAGTGTGCTGAGAACAGCCCTGCACGCGTTCCTCCAGCCCTGCCCTGGTGGCAGCATCAGATCTCATGCTGCCCAAAAGGCCATCTGCAGCTGTGCTCCCATTTACTCAGCAATTGCTCGGATCACAGACAGGGAAATGAGCACACATATGGGGGCTGGAGAGCTGCACAATAGCTGGTTTCTTTAAGGTGTGTTCTGCACCTAAGCACAGTCTGGCTGCTTGCAGTCAATGAGACTTCTGCGTACAGAACGTGGCCCAGAAGATCCTGTCTGCTGCTGTGCAGGGAAAGGCAATTCCTGGGAAAGAGGGGGGATTTAAAAACCTTCCTGGTCCTTAATGACTTGAAATGTGTGAGTGGAAATTTTGGATTCTAAGCAGATAGGCTTTGGTCCTCTATGGCAGTTTGCAGGGGAGCTCTGTTGGGGGAGCAGAGTGCTTTCCAATATTTGAAGGGAGTGTATAAATAGGAGGGGCAATGGTTGTTTATAAGGGTGGATGGTGATGGGACAAGGGGATGGTTTTAAACTGAGACAGGAGAGGTTGAGGTTGGGTATGAGGAGGAAGTTTTTCAGCCAGAGGGTGGTGAGGCACTGGCACAGGTTGCCCAAGGAGGCTGTGGATGCCCCATCCCTGCAGGCATTCAAGGCCAGGCTGGATGTGGCTCTGGGCAGCCTGGGCTGCTGGTTGGTGACCTGCACACAGCAGGGGGTTGGGACTGATGAGCATTGTGCTCCTTTGCAACCCATGCCATTCTAGGATTCTATGATTCAAGGACTCAGTGCTGTGTTCTGCACAGCACCAGGCAGCACCACCACACTGTGGTGATACCGGAGATGTCCTGGGATGCACGCTGATATGGAATATATCTGTTGGAGTGCACAAAGATTAGTGACATGTAAGACTTTGCAGCTATTAAGAGTGTGTCCTGAATGTTGCAACCAGAACCTTTTGCCCCCCTCAGCAGTTGGTCAGAGAAGATCCAGCACTGAGAAAGGGAAGAAAGGTCCAACGGGGAGAGAAGGCCTGTGCCTGCTGGGGCTCCGGCAGAAAGACACCATTTCATCATCTTACGTGGAGGTTCAGCTCTGCTGAGCTTTTCCATCTCTTTAGCACTGCAAAGTGTGGCGTTGCAACGAAACTACATGCTGGAGTAAGATAACACTCACAATTTTCACAGTGAATAGCAGCATTATCTCCTTTGATTGAGCCCAAGCAGATAGCACAATCTAGGTGTGTATGTGTTTAGGCGAGGCCTGTAAATTTTACATCCTATCACTTCCAGAATCACATATCCAATTATTGCAAAACTGCACGTCCTTGGGAGCTGGAATCTGGCCACCACTAATGAAAAAATGTGTGCTGGGGGTGGAAAACTGTGAAAGCAGCAATGCTGAGCCCATAGCACCGTTCCCCGTGTTGGAAGAGCTGTGAGGTCCCACTCAGGTGTGCTCTGTGTACTTCCACTGTGAGATGGCAGTGTGCGTTGGGCTTTGCTTACCTGGGCAGCCTGGCTGTCTGTTAGCACATCCCCAGTGAGCCAGGCTTAGCATGGCCACTGCTGGCTTGTGCACACCTATACAGCCATCCTTGTCCTTTTGCACGCTCCCTGTGCCATGCAGCTGCTGATTGCATGGGATCCCACAGCCCCAGCACATGCAGCACAGGGAAGCTCCTTGCTCTCCACAAAGTATTTGTATTTAGCAGAAGGTGATGACAAGAACCCGTCATTGAAGAATTGTGCAAATTATAAATTTAATAAAATTATAAACGCAGCTGTGCTTGTGAGGTTATTTTTGCTCTGAAAAACCCTGCAGAACCAAAGGCAGGAGGTTTGATGCAGTGGTTGATAATTTGTTCTGATGTGGTTAACAATGCAATAGATCCTTTAAAAGGCTGTGATTTTGCTTGGGCCTGTTTTACACGTAGGGTCCCAGCTGCTGCTCAGCACTCAGCTGTTGTACTGCTGGTGGCTCTGGAGCATCTCCACTGCCCGTTGTGCTGAGCTGCCTCTGCTCAGAGGGAAATTCAGTGCCACTGAGGAAACCTGTGAGGCCAAGTCCACAAGAAGTGGTCTTCATTGTTGGCAAACTTACCATAGAATCCTAGAATGGCCTGGGTTGCAAAGGAGCACAGTGCTCACCCAGCTCCAACCCCTGCTGTGTGCAGGTCACCAACCAGCAGCCCAGGCTGCCCAGAGCCACATCCAGCCTGGCCTTGAATGCCTGTAGGGATGGGGCATCCACAGCCTCCTTGGGCAACCTGTGCCAGTGCCTCACCACCCTCTGGCTGAAAAACTTCCTCCTCATATCCAACCTCAACCTCCCCTGTCTCAGTTTAAAACCATTACCCCTTGTCCCATCACCATGCACCCTCAACTTCCATTGCTAATGTGTGATATGTGATATCTTTAAATGCTGTGGCACTGGTGGCCTTACATCCTGAATTTGGAAAATAATTCCAAATGAGTTTATCCAAAACTGATTTCTCTAGGTTAAATGGCAAATGAGACAGGCAGGTCATGTTATGCAATGAAAACACTTCACAGCATATGAGCTGCACTAAAATGAATATTTGGTGGGATCTTTACAACTTCATCCTGTCCACACTTTCTATTTTTAACGGTTAATCAAAGCTTCTGGCTTGTTGGGAAATATTGCAAATCTTTATATCCCCAAAGCTTTTAAATTATTCACTGTGCTTACTGTTCTCTTCCCGACAGGAGATTATCCTTTCTAATTGGAATTTTTCTACGTTGTGTGTCCGCAGTGTGTGAAGGTCAGGGAGCAGCCCAGGCGGTGGCTCAGATGAGGCTGGGGGAGCTGATTGCACATCCCCACCCTGCTGGCATTGCTGCTGTGCCCCCACACCTCCACTGGTCCCATGGGAGCAGTGAGGGCAGCAGCACACAGCCAGGCCCCATAGGATGCTTAGTTTGCTTCTGCCAGCAGAGCAAAATCCCAATGTTCTGAACGCAACCAGGGAATAGAATCGTAGAATGGCCTGGATTGAAAAGGACCACAACAGTCATCTAGTTTCAACCCAACCCCCCCTACTATGCACAGGGCTGTCAACCACCAGACCAGGCTGCCTAGAGCTACTGAAACGTGGCACAGAATAGACACAAAGCAGGCCAAGTCCTCATCTCAAGGGGATCCAAGGCAGAGCAAGCCATACAGAACGATGCTGCACCTGATTTTATTAATTCTTCACATGCTGGGATAAAGGCAATGTTTTCTTTCATGTTCTGTTCATCTTTTACAGGAGTGCTGAAAGCTGGGAGTTAGTAGGAATGTAATCAGGATCTGACAAGGTATTTGCACACCTAGTGCTGCTTTAATTAGGAGGAGCCGGGCACATTAAAGTCTGACTTCACAGTGGAGAGGGCGTTAAGCAACGTGTTTATCAGCAGTGGAAAAGGGAAATGCTGATCCCCGCTGCCTTCTGCTCCGTGTGCTTCCAGCACCACTGGGAGCTGAGGTGTGTGCTACGTTTAGATTTCTAAATATGAGCTATTGCTCTTAGCAGACCTGGGCTGATGTAAGTAAGTTAAGGCAGAAGTGCTTGTTCACATGAATTCTGCTCTGGCTGTAGCACAGTGCCACGCTCTGCACTCCGCCCGAATGGTGCAGTGCTCAGTCTGCTTCCTTCTGAGCAACTGCAGAAGCAGATGGCTGTGGCACAGCTCTGGGGGATGTTTGGTGCATGCACTGAGCAGAAGGATGGTTGTGGTGAATCCCCAGTGTAATACCAGCACTGCAGCAGGGAGCCCGGAGCAGCCCAGCACACACCGCTCCACAATCTCCCAACCAAAGGCACTGGCAAGGCAGACTTGACTGTTCCCATGCACAGATTCCCTTCCCTGTGACCAAACTCATTCTGTTGGTGCTGCTGACCTCTCTTCCATGCACACAAACAAGTGAGGGGCCACAAAGGACAGAAATGCTCCTCAGAGCCATGAGCTCATCTCCCTGTGACAGCCCCAGGTCTGGGAAGGGGGAGCCTGGCACCAGAGTGGCACCAAACCAGTCTTGCTGAAGCTGGAGGGCTTTGGTCTGTTTTTCCTTTGCTTCTCAGATCATCTGATGGACTGAAGGGCACCAATGACCAACTCTGAAGTGGGGAAAAAAAAAAGTAAATTTACACATTTGAGCAGTTTTTGAACAAGCTTTTGCTAGTAAGAGATAATATCTAGAAAAGACCAGAAATGAGAGCCTGGGATCCAACGACTGAAAATCAATGACTTTCACAATGATTTAAAATACTTTTATCAGTAATAACCTAGAGAGGAAGTAGAAAATGCATGATCCTGTGCAAGAAGGGAATGAGCCCTGGTGCAGGGCTTGTGGCAGCCCCATCCTGGTGGTGGTGGCAACCAGCAGACCCAGTGCCTGGCGGTGTCCATAGCCTGGAACCCAGCATGCAAGGAGCAGCTCTGCAGACACACCGCCCCCAGCTCCTTCACAAAGCTTTGGTTTGTTCCTTGTACCAGGCCCTCCAATCTCACACAGTTATCCACTTGCTCTGAACCTCCTGAGCTGAAAATTTCATGAGAACAGTCTGCCTCATGATTTTCTGCTGTTTCTTGCTTTCTCTCCTGATGGCAAATTGCTGTGAGAATGGCTGCTCTTGTTGATTTCAGGAACTAGCCTTATATTTTTTTGCTGGTCTGGATTGAATTTAAAAGTGCCTCTGTGCAGCAGGCAAATCATGAGCGTTGAGGAGAGCAGGGAACTGAACTGCCTTTGTACATGAAATGTTTGTTTTGAGCCAACGGTGGCAGGTAGTGAAACTGCAGTGTTTTCTCACCTGTGCACATGGATGTGCATGCTGAGGGCTGGGGCAGCCCTGCTTGTTTCACTGCTGCAGTGCATGTATTCTGCTTGTGATGGAGGACAGAACACATCGCTGTGGGTATGCACTCATTCTGCTTGAGCTGAATGCTTGCTGGTTTTACTCTGCACAGACAGGATCATTTATTTACACCTGAAAGGCTGCCCCTGCCCAGCTGAGCATGCAGACCCTACAGAACATCAGCCAAGCTTGATGTGTGACAAGTAGTATTGAAGTGAGGGATGATCTTATGATTTATTTAGGTCACAGTACAGTTTAATTAGTAATGATGTTATGCCGATTTCCAGAGGAGCTCTGAAGGACTCCTTCACTTTGGTTTGGATGTTTGAGATTCCTGGTGGTTCCCCAGGCCCTGCACTGACAATCAGCTCTTCCTTCTGCACCTTTGGTAAAGAGGGTGGGGGAATACAACAGCATAGGAAAGGTGGGAAAATAAAGCAGGGTAGGAAAGCTGGTTCTGTGGTTGTTACTGGTGGCAGCAGCTCTGGTGCACTGTTCCCTGGGGCATGTGGGAGCAATGGCTGCAGGACGGGCACAGCGCAGTGCTGGCAGCGCTGTCACCAACAGCCAGGCTTTGTCACATCGAGGCCATAGGGGTTGGGCTGGGCTGCCCAGCATGGGCAGGAATTTCTCACCTGAGCAAAGGTTGCCTCTTTTGCTTTGCCAATGTCTTCCACACAGTTGTTTTCTCTCCTGATCCTCACCCTCTCCCTGGTTTGGATAGAATTGTATTCCTGTGATGGCTTTGCTTGAATAGAGTTGTAGACTTCTTGTTTGGACAAAGAAATACATGAGGGATGTGGTCAGTGGGCACGGTGGGGATGGGCTGGGGTTCGACTTGGGGATCTTAGAGGCCTTTTCCAGTCTGAACAGTTCTGTGATTCTACGATGCTGTGTCTTCTAGGGAGGAGTTTCAATGAACTCACCCTAAGAAGGTGATGAATATAGTGGTGGTAAAGGTAGAGGTGCCTGTTACTGGCAACAGGTTAATGAATGTGGCAGATTAAGGTGGCATTCTATTCAAAGAACCACATGCAAACATTTTAAAACATTAAGCCTTAAATACCTGCATCTGAACTATGAGTTTTGTATCTCAGCAATGAAACAATCCTTTCGGAATGTACTGGAGGAGTTTCCCTGAACAGGGCTTTTTTTCATAGATCTTTGCTTAGCACAGGTGCAGTAATAATTTACAAACCAGAATAGTTTGGAAAGCCTCAATTGGTAGATGCTTGGTTACTGCCCTCACAGAGTCAAAGCCCAGGGTCCCCTTCCCACCTTCCTAGGCTGCCAACACTGGTAGGGTGATTTTGCCATAAATTAACCCTAGGGTAAGAGGTGTTTTTGGAAAGCTGCTGAGGAGCTGCACTCTGTTGAGCTGTGGGAGATGTGGCACAAAGGGAGCTGATGGGCATTGATCTGAAACACTGGTAGAGGAGCTGCCAGCATCTCCTCAGGGCTGTCAGGGAAAGGCTGTTGCTGGATAGCTCTGGGTAATGGCAGTTCTGTGGGGTCGGGAGCAGGGAGCAGGAAGGGCAGCTCTCATCTCCCGTTCCTCTTCTTGGCCACGTGCAGTAGAGACAAGGAGAGCCTGGTGAATACGAAGTAACAGTGGCAATGCCACAATGCCAGGGCCAAGAGCAAGCAGGAAGGAGAGCCTGTGGTTGCACTGGGACAGTGCTGCAGCTCTCTGTGCTGCTGCCAGCTGGCACAGCTCTGCGTGCTGCACACAGCAGGACAAACAACAGGCTCTGTGAGTGCACACATTGCAAAGGAACCTTAGGAGGGCTCCAACTCAGGAAATATAGCTTTTATTCCAGTCTAATACAGTATTACAAAAGAACAGTATTAAAACAACATTTCTTCTTTTTTTTCTTGATTTCTGCGACTTATCTATGCACTGCCATGTAAAAAACAGAGGTATGGCTGAGTTGGCTTGGCTCACAGCTTGTTTTGGTTTCTGCTGGTAACACAGCCGCTGAAGTTTTCAATGTCATTCAGTATACTTTAAATACAATTAATCAATACCTTAATAACAAATGCACCGTGATGCATGCTGAGGTAATTATCTCTTTAGATTCTCCAGCTGTCTGGTGCAGATGTCTCTAATGGAGCTCGGGTGAAAGGCGCCCTGCAGTGTTGGTCTGGGTGGGAGGGCTTCTCAGGGCTGCTGCTCAGAGGGGCTGGGAGCTGCACTGCAGTTACCATGTATCAGCCTATGCTCTAATCCCAGAGACCAGGAAACTTTGTTAATCCGATGAGGTTTTGTAAAAGCTATGGACACATTGTGAATGGAGCAGGAAAAATCTTCTCAAGCCTGAAGCACAGTTGGGCAAAAGACTGCCTGAGAGCGGCTGTGAAGCACTGGGCTCCATCAGATGATGAGAATCCCTCCTGGGTTGTCCTGCAGAATGGTTTGCTTATTTACTGGTTGAAGCTGGTCTAATAGCAATAGATTTCAGGGGGAAGTTCTTTGCTATGAGAGTGGTGAGGTGCTGGAACAGCTGCCCAGAGAGGCTGTGATGCCCCATCCATCCCTGGAGGTGTTCAAGGCCAGGTTGGATGGGGCCCTGGGCAGCCTGGGCTGCTATGAAATGTGGAGGTTGGTGGTCCTGTATGTGGCAGGGGGTTGGAGCTTCATGATCTTTGAGGTCCCTTCCAACCTGAGCCATTTTATGGTTCTATGATTCTATGGTCTGCATTTCCACTACAATATTATATCCTTACCATAACAATTCTGAAAATGCTTTCATTTTATGTGAGGGATAACTCAGGTTGTGTGAATACCATTCCCTACTACCGCAGCCAACTCATAACCATGGCGAGGAGAACTCATCAGCACAGTCACATAGCTCTTAAAACACACGATGTTAGAAAACACACGAACTAGCATTAGAGAGCAGCTATAGGAAGCCTATGTGTTACAGTTTTAGTAGTGCATGTCAGCTGAGCAATTCTGAAACTCTGTTCAGGGGTGATGGGGCATGGAACAGAAGCACAGTCACAGAGAGTGGATCTGCAAGTGCTGAAAGAACTGCAGCTATCTCAGGAAACACGTAGCTTGGTTTTAATAGAAGGCTGTTGCTACCAGATTGTGTTCCTGTGCTGGCTGTCTGAAGGAACTGACTGACCAACGTGGTACCACAGAGTGAATAAAGAGCAGGGAGCGTTAGCTGAGTGCCTGCCATGGTCTGCTTACATCCCAGAGCTTCAGGTTCATCAGCCTATTACTGAATAAAAATGATAATGATCATAACACATACCCACAAAATTCATGTGCATCTGCTCACCTCACCAACCATTCAAGCCACTAACGTTAAAATCCGAATATCTGTAAATTAAAATTGCCCTTTTAATGCAAATACAGCTCATGTGAAGTGGCAACCTCACCTGATTTTTCATTGCTCTTACGCTCACCGAGCCGGATGATGCTATCACAGAAGGGTCAGTGTGAAGTCCATGCAACAGTGCTGGGCTGCCTGGAGGCAGTGTGGGTTTGCTTGGCACTCACTGTGAGCACAGCACTGTTTGCAGGGCCAGGGCTACATGTAAAGGATGGATTCATTCATATTAAAACCCCTGTAAACAGGGATAGTGGATGATGAATATCACGAGCAGAAGAGGCTGTCCTCACCTCCAGCCTGAATTACCCATGCTTATTTATTGCAGGTGTTATCTGCAATGTCCTGAGATTGTGTGCGAGGCTGCTGCTTGCAAATAGCCTAAACGTTTTTAGATGAAATATAAGATGGATAAAAAGGATCTTTATTCTGTCAGTTCGATGAGTAATTACACTACGGGAGCTACTAAAAAGCTCTGCTTGTAACAGGTTTCACCATCAGAGTTATGGCTGAAAGAGAAATGCTTTACTTTTACTATATTAACTAGAGCTACATTTACAATCTGTGAGCTGACTGAGTAGCTCTGGCCCTTCAGTCGTGGATTAATGCCTGTTTGATTCAGATCCATGGCACTCTGTTTTGTAATGCTGAATATAAGGCTGTTTCTGGTGAGGCGGTTCTCTCCTAAATCACAGCACTCCAAACCTCCTCCCCACTTTATGCCTTTTACAGAACAGGTTGTCTTTTTTTTTTTTCAGTTAATAAAAGTATTTGAACTCCTCTCAATGCAAGATTTGCTGATTAGAAATCCACGTCAGGGATGAAGCTGTTACACATGAGGGAAGGTTCATTTATGGCCACGCTTTTAGCCTCGTGCCGACATCGTTACGCGCACAGTTTGTTTGTGTGATTGAATGCTGCCATAATAACGGAGTGGAAAATGTGCAGGCTGCTAATCTGCATGCTGAGGTATCACGGTCACAAATGTAGTCCCAGAATTAGAGCGTGTTTGCCCATAGCTCAGTACTGTAAACAAGGGCCCAGGGCTTGTTGACATACAGAGAACAGAAAAAAATACTTTTATCCTTGTCCTGTGAGCTATCCCTGTAACGCAGGAGACACAGAAAGCTCCAAACTGAGCTTTCAGGTCATGTCAGGAATGTAATGAATGGAGCATCCCTGAAACTTAACCACAAAATCCTCTCCCTAATGTACGCCTTCACTTATCAGCCTGGCAGCACGTGAGCGGCTCAGCAGTGCGTTAATCACTGCGGCACCAAATGCATTTCAGAACAGTGGTGTTTTGGACAAGCACCAAATCCAGCGCCTCTCTGAGGACCTGCTGTGCTTCTGGTTTTGGAGTCCTCAAATAAGCAGAGCTCCCCTGGGGAGCAAAGCTGCGTGCAGGGAGAAGAGGTGGGGAGAAGCCCACCTGCAGCCCAGCACAAAGCCCAGGGCTGCACAGGCACTGACAGCACTGCCACAGTGGCAGAGCACTGATTTGCCTGTTGCTGAGCTCTGGTTTTTGCTCTCAAGGTGCAAAGCCTGCTGTTATCAGTCTGAAAGAACACGAGTAAAAGGATGGAGCTGAAGCCTTCAGAATCTGTTGAATGTGAGCATCTAATGAGAGTGAAACACTGAAATTCTTTGCTAAGAGCCTCCTTGCTTTCTGAGGAACACTTAGTTTGGAATTCAGCCCAGAACATGCATCTGCCCCTGCAATTTACACCTCATTGAATAAGGCTAAAGAGGGAGGAAATGAAGATGATTAATTAAGGAAAAGTAAATTAGTCTCACTTTGTATGTAGCAACTGTGAGTGATTTTCTTATTGCAGAAAAACTATTTGTGAGCTGGCTCGGTTGCCCTTTGTTTCTGCTGTAAAGATATTCAGTTGTGAGGCTGTCAGGAGCTGCCAGGTACCAGCTCAGGTGAGTGGATCACCATTGTGCCTAGGAAAGCAAATATGCAATGCAGCACAGAAGTGCTCCTTCCCCACGGCTGCCTTTCTCTCTTTCTGTGAGTTTTTGTTCTCGCTTCATTCTCTGCCAACGATGGTGATAATGTTGCTATTTTTGAGATGTGGCCATAAAGAGAAGTTGGTGGCTCCTGAGAACAGATTAAGCTTTCCTGAAATCAGGGCTATTTGGTAAGAAGCTCTGCCTGTGATGTAAAGGTGTGATGCTGTCCTGCTGCTGGTGTAAATCAGGAGCAAAGTGAGAAAGCCTGGTGCTTCCCTGGGTACTGAGAACGACTGTTCTATCCTCAGCTATTCTATAGCATGCTCAGCTTGGCCAGCCAGGACAAAGCACTGTTCTGACCCAAATGATACAATGAAGATCCTAAAAGGCGGTGATGTGGCAAGCTAGCAGGCTGCTTATTGCATAAAAGAATGGAAAAGGGCTGGACAACCATTTTCTTCTGTGCTGCTAAGGGAGTGTTCTCCTTGTGCTGTATGGAGAGGCAACAAGGCTGCCTGCAGTCAGCGAGGGTGCAGTGCTGGGGTTTGGGCACTGGCTGTGTGCACACTCCCATGCAGTTTGCTTTTGGAGTGGCTTCTGTGTAAATTTTCATTGCTTTTTACTATCTGTGCCTGACTAGCCTGATGTAGCAGTCACAGTGCTCTACAGGTGAAAGATGCATTATTCCTGAAGAAGGACTCGGCCTGCCATTCCTTCTTTTAGTTTTTAATGTGTCGTGATTCATTTTGCTCTTTCACTGAAGCAGATGTTATTATCTGCTCCTCATTAGGAGAGAACTTTTTTCAAAATGCATGCCAGGCTCTCCTTTGGCACTGCAAAGGTTTGGGTTCACTTTGATTTATCATAATTGGAAAAAAAATGAGGAAGATTAAAAGGGATATGACCATCTCCTTTGGACTTTGCTCTGTCTTCAGCAGAAGGAGAATCTCTGCTGGATCCAGAGGAGGAAAAATGTCTCAAATAATGAGACTGGCAGCTTCTATGTAAATATTGTGACTTTTACTTGAAGTAGAAAGCACCTAATGAAAGTGCTGCCAGTTTCCATTGCCTGGGATTCAAATAGCTGTGTCTTAAGAGATGACCTTCTGGGTGGCTCTGCTGGTCGCCATTTGGGAGTGAAGGAATTGGGTGTTGTGCCATGGATGTCCTGAGGTGTGGGAGTGGACAAACTTTAGGCTGAACAGGAGCAGAGGGGGAAAGCACTTCTCAAGAGGGTCATCTGCGTGTCCAGGAGCCGTGTGAAATCATTCAAGACATTGAAACACTGATTTACTGACTCAGCTGGGCCCTCTCCCAAAAGGGACAGTTGGTGTGAGGTGGAGATCAGTGGAGAGGAGAAAGGCAGTGAGGAGCTCTGCATGCTTTGCCGCGTCTGCTGCCCTCTGCTTGTTGAAAGAACAACTGGAGAAGTTGTGAAAGCTCAGTCTTAGCAAGTGCTCAGCCCTTCTGGGGCTAGTTTGCCTTCCCCTTTATTAATTATTGACTAGAAATGAGAGACAGGAGGTAATTGCTAACTTTACTGGTGCCAGGCTAATGGCTCCCTGCATGCCAGCCTGCAGAAGGCCTGCTATAGCACTATGGTACTGCTGAGAAAACAAGTGGAATGCTGCTCCTCTCCACCAGCACCAGGCTGCTCTGCGCCAGGCTGTGTGTTGGCCACGAAGAGTGGGACGTCTGCTTTGCCATCCATCCATTCCTGCTGCTCTGGGTGGAGCTCAGGCGCCTGCTGGGACCACATCTCCAGCACCTGGGGGCAGTGGGGCAGCAGGCTGAGCCCATGGAGAGAGGCAGCCCATCTGCAGCTCCTGCTCCTTCTCCACTCCTGAGCATATGGCCTCTCTGACAGGCTCAGCTCTCTGAAACGAGCTCTGCTCCAGATAGACTGAAACTTGCTAAAAATCAGTCAATTAAGATAATAGGCAGCACATTCTCACTCTAGGAAAAGAGTACATAAATGAGCAGCACAAAAAGTATTGTATTTTCCTCTGCAAACCACAGGTACTTAGATTAAATGGATCAATAAGCCATCTGTATCACAGTAAGAACAGACATAAATTACTCAAAAATTCGGTTTTTTGAACAAGTTCTTGGGCACATGGGCAAAGGCAGAGCTGCAAAGTGCTGCGGCTGGAAGCCGTCCTTGCATGCTGCAGGTTTAATGATTCTACTGATGGTGAATGAGGGATGGGGTGCAGGGATGGGCCAGCAGTGATAAAGGCTAGATGTAACACAGAACAAATGAAGTAGTTCAAATTGTACTCTGCACAATGTGCTTAAAATCCATGCACTGGTTATGTTTCTGAGTCTGAGCAAAGATGGGAGACAAACACATGCTCTCGGATGTCCTAAACTGCTGTTGTTGGGCAGCCACAAGATCCCATGGGCTGTAAGAGCTGCCCTTGGCTGTTGGCTGTGCTTGGAGTGGCTGCCCAGGTGCCTACTGGTCTATTCACGCTTTGAAAAGCAGCTAGTGATAATTCAAATCGTTAAACTTGGCCCTTTGTCCTGCTGCAAACTTAATGGTTTTATATGCTGGCAGCTAGGTGTTGTTTTTCCCCCTTTCGCTGTGTTGCCCACGCTGGGGAGATGAGGTGAATGCATACACAGAGGAAACATGATGCTGCACAAAGTGGCACTGAAAGCACACAGTGGGGACATTATTTTTATCACCCTCTCTCCTCCTCTCCAGCTCTTCTCACCTCCATTTGTGAATGGAGCTCTGTTCCAAAGCAAACAGAGGCTCTCCAGGTGTGTGTGCTCAGCAGGAGCTGGAGGTGCAGTGCAGCCCCTGACCATCACCTGCTGTTTTTTTGTTTTTTTTGGTTATTATTTTTTAAGTTCCTGCCTTTGTCTTCTGCTAAAATAAAGTTATGAGAGTTCTGGATCCACAGGCTTACAAGGTTTCTGTTGAAGAGATTTTGCAGCTCTGAATGATTCCTCTGGGAGGCCGCTATGCAGTTTGCAGCCTGGTGTATGAATCCTGTTAGTTTAAAGGGAGAAGCAGCAAAGGGGAGGGAGGGATTCACCCATCAGCAACTTTATCTGTTACTTCCAGAGGTCACATCAGGAAAGCGTTCTACTCGGCTGTGTTATCTGCTGCTCCATCTTTGTATTACACAGCACTTCTCAAGAGGACATTTTAGTACCATTTCTTTCTTTACTTACCAGAAACTCTTATGCTGGGCAAGCAAGATGCATGCTCACAGCTGCTTGCTGGAGTTTATCTGTGGCTCAGAAACAAAGTATAAAACCACGTCTTTAATAATGCAGGATGGGGCTGTTCCTTAAGTGATTTATACACTTCATAGGTAGAGTGAGTTGCTGCTAAAGTAGATTTACTGCTCTCTACGTGAGCATGGTTGAAATAATAAGGCAAGCATATGCAAGGTTAAAAGAGCCCCCATCAGTTTAAGTGTAGCTTGGAAGTAAATCCATCTTCTGTCACGGCTTTGACTTTTGCTTGTGGTCCAAGCAGAGATTCTAGATGGGATAAAAACAAATGCTGTGAGGATGACAGCCAGTGAGAAATGAGGATGGGCAGGATGGGGTGTGCAAAGCAGTGCTGCAGAGCCATGAAGCTTCTCCTGCCCTTCCTCCCCATCACGGCTTGCTTTCATCTGGACAGCTGAGAACTCGGTGCAAACAGTGGGGTGGAGACAGCTGATGCCTTGCTGGGAATGGAGAAGGTCTGTTCTGCTGACTGAGCCCAGTCGATGCAGCCCTTGCATCCCCCAGAATCCTGGAAAATGAATCCTCCCTGACAAAAGGCAGTAGGAGAGGAGGCCTTGGGAGTTGGGAGTGTGGCTTACGTGTCTCCTGAGAACAACAGGAGGGTTTGTGATGGGGGAGAGAATGCTTCAGGCCAGCTCTGGCGTGGCCCTAGGGGCAGTGAGCATGATTTGTGCCCACTGGTCACACAGCTCTCCAGCAAGCACGTGTGCTGATCTGTCAGCTCCATGGGCATTGAGAGACCGTCTTGCACACTGCTGGAGCCCACCCTGCTCCCTGAGGGATGCTCTCTGCAGGATCCATCCCACTCCACCCGCACTGCCTCTATATTCACGTTCTCGCTGCAGTTTTACAGAGCGTGAATCTTCCAACCGCATTCAGCCAGCTGGGTGCTCATTACTGAGTAATATATCATCCTGGTGACACTGTTACTAACTAACTAATAACAGCTCCAGATGGCAAGGATACATTCTGGGATCTCTTGACCATGAAGGAGTAGTCTTGAAAAATCTTTAATATTATCTTTTAATGTGTCACATACAGTCTCTTTCAAAAGAGAATGGCCTAAGAGGTGAAGGGATCACATGCAATGCAAAGCTTGAATTCTCCTGGTCTCGGGCTTTGCTGTTTTCCCTCTGGAAGGGAAGGAGGCCACAGCTAGAGATGGATGCCAAAGTAATGTCTTTCTCAGGATTTCCTTTAAGTAGATTCAAAACCGCCCGCATTATGTTGAGACATTTGTACAAAGTAATGAAGGAGGAGGTTCGTCAACGTCTGCCATCAGTATGGAAATGCAAATGTCAGAACCAGCGAAGACACAGCAGGAGTGGGCTGAAAACTTTGAACTTTTCAATGAAAGAAAAAGGCATTTTATACAAATTCCACTGAAATGCATTTTCTCCATGTGCTCAGGTCTTCAAAGGAGAGGCCTCTTCCCCTTTGCTGGAATAGAAAAAAGCTTTGCTGATAACTGCGTTAACAGATGAAAGGGTGGGCAGAGTTTTTAAACAGAGTGGGAAAAGGATTCTTCATCCATCTATTTTCTGTCTTCAAATGAACAAATGGGAAAAATAAACACGTATGGTTTCTCAGTCTATTATTCTCCCTTCATTGTCGAGGCAGATGCTTGCTCAGTTAAAAAAGACGGAAAGGTCTGTGGTTCCTTGAAAGGGCATGTTTTCATTTCAGCGGACGCTTTTTGAAATGATAAGGAAAATGATGTGCTATTTTTTCTTGCCAGATTCTGTTTATCCTTGTTGCTATGTCTCAGCTCTCAACCACTGTAATGCGATGGGAGGATTTGTCCCTCTGTTGTGGGTCGCTGCACAGCCAGGGCTTGGTGAGGGCAGGGATTTGCACGCCTTCCCCTGCTCTGGCCTGGCTGCAGCCTTATGCTCTCTCCTTGCTCCTGTCTTCCCCACACCCACCTGTCTGCAGCCTCTCTTCAGCTCCCTCTGCCCACAGTTCAGCCTTCATGCTGCTCCCCCTCCCTTCAGCCCAGCCTCCTCCCTGCTACCCCTCTCCCCATCTGCCCCCTCTGCCTCCCATCACAGTGCATTTTGATGGGTCTCAGCAGAGTGGGGAACTGGGCTCACTGTGCTCAATTTCATTTCAAATCTATGGTGGAGAGTTTTAATCTGTGACAAGCAGGTGCTGCTGCAGGTGAGCACTGCTAAAAGCATATGTTTACTTGTGCTGTTGAAATTAGAAAAAGCTGTTATTTAGAAAAATTCCTTCAATAGTCTGTGTAATCATTGGCAGCCATGCACTCTCAGCTGCAGGTGTATTCCAATTTTATTTAAAAAGCAATTTCAGACTAGCAGGAAGATTTAGTTCGAGCAGTTTGGGTACAAAGGAGAGGTTACTGACGTTTGGAGAGTAATGCACGTGCATCCCCCACTTCCCAGGGAGAACAGTGTGGCTCCTGGTGACCCTGGTGCGTGAGAGCCACTGTGCACAGTGGACAGTGCAGCACCCAGGGTGGGGAGGGGGCTGGTGCCTGCTGGAGGTGCTGGGTAATGCCACAGCTGTGTGCAGGATAGGAAAGGAGAAAGGTCAGAATGAAAGAGCTGGATCATGAGAGCACACACTTGTAAAATGAAGGTGTGAGCAGGGGCAGAGCCATGGGACATCTCAAAGCATAGAGCCTCTGGTACCTGGGAGAGACGTGAGGGTTAAGGATGCTCTGGAGATAGAAGGAGAAGGGTGCGTATGTGCAGGACATGGGGGCAATCAGCACTGCTGTGCCAACTGGGGAGCAGGAGAGGCAGTGTGAGGGTGAGAGCAGGATGGGCAGTTCCTGCCCCCAACCCCCTGAAGTGTAGGATGCCATCTGTTTTCCTTGAAATCCCATCTCGCAAAGAGTCCTGAGGTTCTTCTAATGAAATATCACCATTAAGTTCCTGGGGAGCGCTGGGCAGGAGCAGCCAGCCATCCCACTGGTGGGAGTGCTGCTGCAGAATTACATTTCAGCTGCAGGGGAAGCAGTAATGTGCAGCCATTGCAGACTTGGTGACTACAGTATAATTTTATTTATGGGTAAATAATACTTAGCACTGAGCTCACAAACATTAATCTTAAAGCAAGGGTTGTACTTCTACATTGCCTCCTATTGTAAAATTAATAACAGGTAGGACGCACCGGTGAATTTAAGGGGCTGTTACTCTCACTGTGCCGTGGAAGCATCCAGGTTCACTTGTTTACAGACGCAGCTGCATTCCCAAACGTCCCTTGATGCCGATTGTCTGAGAGCCTGGGGCAACTCTGAGTGCAAGCAATAACCAGGTGCAAAGCGGCAGTGATGTTTAAATTGCATCCTCTTCTGCTGAATTAGTACCCTCTAATGATGTAAAACTTAATCTCTCCGGATGGTTCTGTGAGCAGGCTTGTTCTCAAGAACAACAGAGAAGTTCTGCTGGAACAAACAAGGCGATGCACCCCTCAGCTTTGTTGCTCTAAATACGTGTGATCTGGATGCTACCAGGGTATGCTGCTTAACACTGACACAGCCAGCCTGCTCACGTGGGGCTCTGTCCTCTTCTCATTTCTCATCAGAAATTGTCTCTTAGAATTCTTTCATATGAGTGAATGCCTCCATTCACCCCAGACCTCCTCTTGACTTCACGGCTCCTCCTTGACTCAAGGCCCCTCCTTACATACGCCCTCTTGCAAATGAAACACTTCTATTTCAAAATCCTTATTCATAAATATCAACACTTTCAGAGACTGGAAAGTACACGTGGGCTCTAAATCTTTAAGCTCTGAATAACATCCTCTCATTTTTAAAGCGCTCGGTGTTAAGCAGTTTCTACAGGGTTCTTAGCCTAAACCAGCAGTAATAGGATGTCTCCCAGCCCTGTGATTCAGTTCTTCACCCCATCCATCAGAAGTTTGCATCTCATACATACTCAATGTGTGCAGCTCTAAGCCCACCAGTCCGTACACCGGCATTTACTGGGCATGAAGCGTGAGGTGGCTGTAGGCATTGGTGTACTGATGCCAAGCTGTGATTTTTTGGTTTTGAGTTCTCTTACACATGGCTCTCTCCAAGGCACAGAGAGGGCCAGGTGTTCCCATTGAGGATGTCATTCCAGGGCACGGGGCACGATGCTTCACTATTGATGAGGCTTTAATGCTTGCTGCCTTTGATATCCCTTTGCTCCATTTCCCTTCAGGAACAGGATTCAGAGTTACAGCAGGTATGGTCCATAAGGACATTGTACTCGAGGGATGAGAACCACAAGCCTATAGGTCATATGCAGAGCTCAGAGCAGAGCTCGTTGTCTCATTGTGTCCTGGCTCTGGAAGCACTCTGACCTGCAGAGGAGTGGGTTCCTCCTCTGTCAGGCACCCCCAAGGCAGCGTGATGGGAAGCAGCCGTGCCTTAGGGATGCCCTCAGCATTGCTGCACAGTTCCCACCATGCTTCTGTGAGGCTCTGCTGCCCACAGTCTGCGGGAGGCTGTGCTCAGCTCACTCTGCTCCTTCAGAGTCAGAAGTGGAACCTCTGTAACAGCCTTCATAGCTGTGATCACCTGCTGATACCATGTTTGATTTCATCTCGCACTCCGCACCGATGACTAATTCAAATCCCAGTAAGAGATCATCAGAGGCACAGAGACAGAGCTGAAATAAGCTGAAAATGAGTTCCAGAAAATGTTACAAACCGCAATCCACCCTGTGGGCCTCCTCTGCTGCTCCGTGGGCATTTGCAATGAATGTACCTAACACAGCTCCAACCAACGGCCCTTCAATGACTCGGATATGTCGGTGGGATGGTCTGCATGTGCTGCCAGAGCTCTGAAATGCTCATCATTTTCCTAATAAAAGCTGCTGTTCAACATGTCCTGATCCAGACTGATTCCAGCTGGGTAGACATAGAGTGAAAATTCAGCCATGTCCTTAAGGTTTACTTGGACACAGGGTTTTAATGAGCTCCCATGGGAGGCTAAAGAGCCCGTGTTTGCTGGATGCTCCCGTCCTTGTCCGAATGCATCCCCAAATGGTGTTCGGGCTGCACCAGTCCATGCTGACCCATGGTGCTTAAGTAACAACAAGCACTGATTGCATGAGGCTTCAGTTCACCAAAATGGAGAAAGAAAACCCACTGTGTTCTGCATTTCAGTTTGCAACATGGTAGCTTGGCATAACACACGGTTCTGTTTATCATCCAAAAGATTATTTCATCAAACCCTTCCGCCATCCTCAAAAAACTCCTCACCCGAACCACTTCTGAAGTAATGATATAAAACACAACACAAGACAAAACAAGCACAATTCCTGTACCTCTGAATCGCTGAACAGTGAATATAAATGGTGAGAATGAGTCAGAAATTAAACCTCTGCTCTCCAGCAGAAATATTTTAAGCTCCACTCAACAACTTTGTTTTGCTTCAGACAGGAACACGTTCCTGGGGAAACGTTTCTCCAGTTAGAGGAAAATCTGAACTCTGAAAAAAAAAACCCAACAAAAAAAACCCCCAAACCTGAACTTGTCAGAAACTTTGCAGGTATGCTCTTCAAAAAGAAAAAGTTGATTTGTTTTTCTGCATGTTTTTCAGATCCATGCCAGAAGGGTGGTGTCATGGTGGTGATCCGGCCTTGCTGCTCAGGTCCCTGCAGGGCTGCATTGCTGGGCTTGCTGTGTGCAACATAGATGGGGCTCCCTGGGCTGGCTGAGTGCTATCAGCAATGGAACCCTTCTCATCTGCCTTCACCTGTTTAAATTCAGGTCAGTGTTTTGAGCTGGCTTTAGAATCTGAGAACCATTAATGCTTGAAAAGCCCTCTGAGACCCCCACCCCCACCGTGCCCACAGCCCACGTCCCTCAGTGCCACATCCCTGCAGCTCTGAACGCCTCCATGGACAGGGACTGCCCACCCTGGGCAGCTGTGCCAGCGCCTGGCCACTCTCTGGAGCCAACATTGCTGTGATACCAACCTGACCCTCCCTGGTGCAATGTGAGGCCATCGCCTCTCATCCTATCGCTGTTACCTGGGGCAGAGGCTGGCCCCCTGTGCCACAACTCCTGTCAGGAGCTGGGAGAGAACCAGGGCTCCCTCAGCCTCCCCTCCCCCAGTCTGACCCATCTCAGTTCTTCCAGCTGCTCCCCATAGCACTGTGTTGCAGACCCACACAATTCCTCTGCCCTTCTCAGAACACGCTGCAAATTGCTGAACAAACTTTAATGAAGATGAGCTCAGCACACAGCTAATTGGGACAGCATGCAAACAGTTTTGATTGACGTGGGAAAATTTTACCCTTCTGTCATTTGACTGTCACAAAAGCTCTGCAGGTGAGAGGCTTCTCTAAACCTGATGCTTGGGAAAACAAAAGAAATAAGAAAATAATCCCACCTTTGAAGTAAACTCTTGTGTGTTTGCATATATATGTAGACACAGAATTGTGTAATATAGTTGTTAGCTATTTTAGATTAGTTCTTCCATTATGTACATTAGGGAGTGATGAGCTGGTCAGTGATCCTGTGTTTGGTCTGCCTGGGACCCCTGGGGCTGCTGCCAAGCCCAGTGTCCCTTCACCTTCTGATGATGACATTTCTAAGAGAGCAAGTGGGGTTTGGACACAGAGCACACATGTCAGCTGAAATTGGTGTAAATTAAGTGTGCGCTTAACTGAGAGCCATGGGCTATTGGTACGGATCCCATTAGGACCTGATATGATCTAAAGGTACAGCAGGTGGGTTCTCTTGGGTTGCCTGCATCCTTCCTGCCCTGCAGAGCAGCTCTGGTCTCTCTGGCCATGCTCAGCTGGCATCTCCCACCATTAATTTACTTTCCCTTAGTTCTCAGGCTCAGTGTTTGCCAGCCAGGAGGCACAAACATGGCCAGTGGTACAGTCCTGCAGCCCATCTGCTCCAGCCCACATGGTAAGGGCTTTATTAATGCATCAGTGGCTGTTCCTTCATCCCTCTTTTTCTGCTGTGTTGTAATGTTCACACTGGAGGATGGCGTGAATATTATCATAGAATCATAGAACCATAGAATGGCCTGGGTTGCAAAGGAGCACAGTGCTCATCCAGCTCCAACCCCCTGCTGTGTGCAGGTCTCCAACCAGCAGCCCAGGCTGCCCAGAGCCACATCCAGCCTGGCCTTGAATGCCTGCAGGGATGGGGCATCCACAGCCTCCTTGGGCAACCTGTGCCAGTGCCTCACCACCCTCTGATGAATAACTTCCTCCTCATATCTAAACTTCAGAGAATTCAGGCACTGGGTGCCTATACCATGGTCACATAGACATTTGTTCCTGCAGATAATACAGAAAGTAAGGAGCATAAATTAAAGGAGCAGATCTTCCTGCTTCTCCCTCTTAGAAATACACCATTAACGTACGGAATGTTGCTGTAACTCAGCAGAAAACTAAAAACATATCAGACCCCAGCTCCCAGGGAGCCAGATCTCTCTGTGAGATTTCAGCAGGCAGGCGGCCAAGTGGGAGCTGCAGCCACTGAGATGTATTTCTTCTTGCTCCGGCTCATTAGCAAGAAGCAGCTGTTAGTTCATTCAGTATTAATGTCAGCCGTAATGAAAGACACCCACTTGTAGGAAGAGGTGAATTTGGAGAGAACTATAAAGAAGGACACTGTGCCAAATTGCACGGTATCAGTCAGGGTGGTTGAATTATGACAAGACTCAATTTTTGTGAAACCATAAAGTAACAATGATAAAAGTAGAAAAGATGTGCGCACTCCTGACTCAGCAGACTCTAACCATAATGCGTGCACTTGACTTGAAATTAATGCAACATATAAAATTAAGAGGAATTTTGCTGGGATGATTTCAAGTGTCAAAACCTAAGATATATGCACTCGTATCTGTCTGATACTATTCATGCTTGATACAACCTGACTGCTGCTGCTCAGACGATCCGCCCCAGGGAATAGCTGAACAAACTCCTGAAATGAAACTCGTTGCACTTCCCACTTCTGAAAGCAAAGGACGAGGCTTCACAAACGTTTAACCATTTTTCTCCCTTTCAAGAATTAAAAGGAAAGCTGTATCTGCAGTGAGGATAGTCATTATAGAATGATGCTAAGAAACACAAGCCTGAAGGATTTGCTGGAGGAAAGATTTCGGTATAATTCCTCATTTTTCAGAAATATCGAGGGATGGGGCTGCTAAATGAGGGGAGGATAGGAAAGAAAAACCCAGAATGTGCAGGCTTTGCTTGCAACCTTCCATATCCAGTGTGTGGATATCCAATGGGGTAGCAGGTGAACTCCCCAAACCAGCAGCATGTTTTCACTCTGCTTGTCTCTTTCCTGTTTCCCTGCCCTCATCTCACTTCCTTTCCACCCAACTCCCTCCTTCCCATTGAAAAACATGTTTCTGAGCAGCGACAGCCTCATTTAAGATCATAGAATCATTAAAGTTGGAAAAGACCTTCAAGATAGTCAAGTCCAAGCTCAGGTGTCCCTGCCTATAGCAGGAATTTGGAACAAGGTGATCTTAAGGATCCCTTCCAACCCAAACTGTTCTGTGATTCAGTGGCATGCACGAGGCCATACACTGTGTGCTGGGGAACCTCAATGCTCTTATTGGATGTTCCCTTCCACCTGTAGGGCTGGGCAGGTGGGATGTTTCCCCATTAACACCAAGGTGAGGCGGCAGAGGAAATACTTCTGCGTCCCACACCTGAGTGCAATGCTGCTCTAAGCAAGGAGAGGAGAAGGCAGTGGGGAGGGCTGCTGTTGCTCACCAGGAGTCTGCTCTGTGCAGGGTGAGTGTGGGTTGTGGTGGTTGTTGTCCTCCTGCCGTGTCCTGTGGCCCTGGGTGCTGCCTGGGATGTGTGGGCTGAAACCAACCTGGATGATGAGTGATGCTGGGGTGCCACTGCCCCTTCCTTGTGATGGTGTGTGGAAGCTTTGGTTGCAGAGGTGTGTGTTTGGCATTTCTCCTTATGGTTTTACAAGGGTTACGTAGAATCCCTTTAATGGTGAATGATTTGACACTTTGCTTGGGAAGGAATACTTTCATAACCAGCAGATTTGTTTGTTTGCTTTAACAGAAACCTGTGGCAGTGGGAGAGAAGTATGGTGGGGCAGCCGGGGCTGAAAGAAGGCAAGTGCAGCCATGTGCCACACATTCTGTACAAATACTGGGTGAATTTATAAGCTGTAACTTCTTTTCAGTTTAGTTTGTGGTAGTTATAAATACTTAGACCCAAAATAGGCTCCTTAGGAAAGCTCTGTTCTCATTAGGAAGTTCAGATGCATGATGACTTTGCAGATACATATATTAAGCTTACAAGGATTCCAGTGGAATAGCATTATGTGTGTGGATACATGGTGTGGGTCACAAGAGGTGTGATGGGGAAACAAACCCAAAACTGGGGTGCCACATCCCTTCTGTGCAGCTGGTACTAGCACAGAGATGCTGCTCTCACTGTGTGGTAGCTGTACTGTGGGCAGTGGTTTCTGTATTGATCTGGCTTTCTGCTGCATCATTCCCCACTTTTCAGACTTCCACAAAAGAGGTTTGGAGATGGTTTGGTATGTCCTTTCTCAGGATGTGTGTTTTTAGGGATCTTTAGAGTGTGACCTGTGCAGCCAACGCTGCTGTCCTGCTTTAAATGCATTGCTGGGAAGAGACCTAAGGGTGAGCGTGGCTGAGAACTGCAGCCAAAGAGCTGTGGGGTTTGTGGTGATGCATTTATGGGCTCAGGTGAAGTATGTGAGCTGAGTGCTTGCTTTATTTGCTGGGTAATATTCTGTCTTCTTTGCAGGGCAGAGCCAAATGAAAGAAAATCCTCATTTAGGAGCATCATTGTGCATTCAAGCTGAGGGGAGAAAACGCATGAGTAAGTGGAAAGCTTGAGGAAAAGAGCCATTTACAACAGCAGAGAGCAGTAATTACTGCGTGAGGCCACGTTTGTAACTTTGGAGATTCTGGGTTAGACAAGCACTAGATGCACAGGTGTGGTTTTATTGACCCAAGGCATACGTGTTCTTACTCCCCACTGCCTCACAACCAGAACTGCTGCATCTTCTGTCTGCATTTGACAGCTTTATGTTTGCTCCTCTAGCAATCGCAGTGCTGATGGCTGACACAGGGCTGGAGTGGGACAGTGCAATGTTTTATTCTGTCAGGGTGGGTGCATGGCTGGAGAAGCGTGCGTCGCCGATTGCTTGGATTCTGTGGTTCTTTTTGTCTGCAGCTGTGATGACCAAAGCTGCAGCATCCTATGGAGGTAACAGCTAAGGCCATCTCACTGCTGTGACAGAGCTGTGGGTGCTGTGAGGGGAGGCAGGAAGGGGCTGCCTTCATCTCAGAGCACAGCTCAGTGCCATGTGTTGCCGTTGTGCCAATCCCTGCCCTCCCTTCCTTGGGGAAACCTCCCCAAGTTCTGGTGCATGCGTCTTTTCTGCTGATGTTTGGGCGCAGTGATGGAAATTAAAGGACTGAGTGCTGTAGTGGTGTTGATACAGACCCTTGCACGGCTGGGAGCTTCTGCCCCCCATGGACCCAGCAGAAATTTGCACATGTGGGATCCTCAGCAGAGGCAGGGCTAAGCAGGTAGGAACCCTGCATAAGCCCAGCCCTGCCTGGCTGACATCTGCTGTATTCCTGCTTGCCCTGAAGGGAGGAAAGGACAGGCCTGCCAGCCCAGTACCTTATGGGTCTCAGCTGTGTGGGTCCAAGTTTGAAAACTGCTGTTTGAAAAAATACTTGAGGAACGAGCTGTGTCAAAGCATATGTAAACCAGAAGTATTACTTCTAATAAGCCCTGTCTCATTAGCAGTGTGCATGCACTAAGCCCAGCTTTGCAGAAAGATGCAGTTGTGATCCGAGCCCATCAAGCACAGCACTCAGCCCCCAGCTCGCAGCCAGTAGTGATTAACAGAAATGGTCCTTTCTGCACAGGGGGTCCGGTGTCTAATGAACTTCTGGGTGACGCTGATTGCAATCAGTCCTCTGTCCAAAACTCGTGTGAGGATGGCTTTCCTTTTTTGTAAAGCAATTGAGAGATTTGAGGCATACATCTTCTGTCAGCTGTCCAATGAATATTAATCTATTTGCAATAAACTGCCTTATGAATAATTCGCTTCACAAAATGAGCGACTTTAAGATATTGCAAAGTTAAATGAGCCATTAGTGAAGAATGTCTTGTAAATATTGCCTATTATTGGATGTTTGGGTTTTGTCGCGAGCTTTCATTCCTTTATAGATTAACGCATTGCAAAGAGAGGCTTTAACTTTTGTTCCTCATCACACTTTTTATTGTCTCTATTGAAATGTTGGATAGATTTATGTTAAATTACAATGGTTATGACCCACTCATAACCATAAGAGACTGAAATGTTACAGCCAGTGAGGAACAGGGGGCAGGAGACATGGAAATACTTGATTAAAATAAAGGAGGAGGATGCCTGGGTTCAGGCTTTGGCTCTCATAAGTTACCTCTATTAGCTGGGATATGTCTTCCAGCCTGCCCAACATCATTAAGTAAGGATGCTGTTTGGTTTTGTCCATGAGATTTTTGGTGAGAACAGTTGGGCACCTTGTTAAGCAGGTATGCTGCCTAGCTCTGAGAGAAGCTGATCTTTGCTTGGGGTACTAAATTCAGTGCATTATCTTTTTTAATGTCAAAGTTTGCAAAGCTTAACAAAATGGGGATAGGGAAGAAGGCTCCAAATTAATATGGTCTCCATGGCTACTGAACCAAAAATTAATTGGTTGCTGATATCCTTCCTGGAGTGATGGCCCTGTCTGCCAAGGGCCCTCCCTGGCTAGGAGATCTTCCCCTTCCCTCTGGGGAGAAGGCACTGCATCCAACAGAATAATAGAATGGCCTGGGTTGCACAGGAGCACAGTGCTCATCCAGCTCCAACCCCCTGCTGTGTGCAGGTCACCAACCAGCAGCCCAGGCTGCCCAGAGCCACATCCAGCCTGGCCTCCAATGCCTGCAGGGATGGGGCATCCACAGCCTCCTTGGGCAACCTGTGCCAGTGCCTCACCACCTTCTGGGGGAAAAACTTCCTCCTCATATCCAACCTAAACCTCCCCTGTCTCAGTTTAAAACCATTCCCCCTTGTCCTATCACTACCTAGCAGAGAGGAGGAAATCACTGTGAGGTCTCCAACTCATTATCTAACAAATGACAGCTGAAAATGCCTCATTTCCCCCTGGTACTCTTACTTGGGAGTGTGTTACTCATTTCTGTAGGTGAGCATCCAACAGGTAGTATGAAGATGAGCCCCTAACTATCACAGAAATAGTCAAGCCACATGAGCTTAGGTATTAATCACTTTAAGCTGCAGTTAAAAATTCTATGAACTGCTTCCTCCAAAATAAAGGTTTGGTAAACTGGAGAAAGCCATCTGAAAGGAAACACTGGCAGCCATTAGATGAGTCTCCTTTGAGACCATTCTCACCTTAACTCAACCAAAAAGCCAACAAACAAAACCTTACTACTCTAAATTATACAAAAAATAATTAAATCAGTTATTAGTCATAATGACAGCAGTCATTATGGTATGCCTTAGTGCAGCAATACCTTGCCTGAAATCCACTCTTGCTGTTGTTGGAGAATGTCAGCTGCATGTGGAGGAACAAAAAAAAACAAGCAGAGCACAGTTTCTGGTTCTTATTGTCTAATGCAGTGAGGGAAGAGGTTTGTTTTCTCCTTTGAGCAAACACAGATCAGGCAGTGCTTTGTCAGCAGGTTACTCTCTTGCTCTCTGAAATACCACCTGCGACTCCCATTGAGAGAGTCACTGGTTGGACTCTATAGCAATTAACACAATTAGTGTAGCAATATGTTGAAGGGTTCATCAAAACCACCGAGCTGAAAACTTCTGACTAATTAAGTCAGCTGTGCTGGGGACACGAATCTGTTCCTTCTGAGAAATGAGGTGAGCCACAGATCTCAGCCTCCAAACTTTGAAGGGTTAAAGGACCCAGCAATGTGCAGAAATACGCCAGCTGGGCGGACAGATAAGCTTGCTTATGAATAACATTACCCTGTAACTCTCATCTGATGCTCTTATCCTTTCTCTGATGCTGCTATAAAGATTGCAAAGCAGATAATGGCGTCATCTGTAAATTAACCAGGGTGGGTTTTGTGAGTTATTTTAACATTTCAATCTGTTTTTCTTTCTCCTCTTTGGGCTAATGTGGAGCTGCCCCTTCTTCTTGGCTCATGCTAGTTCATCCCATTGCTGGGTGGCAGTGGAAGACTTTCCATCCTGTTCTGCATACAGGATTGTGCTGCTGGTTGTGCTTTGCCCTGTGCAGGCTGCAGGGCCTGGAGGTGAGCAGGGGGGCTGCTCAGCATGCCCCCCATACCCGAGTTGGTGCCGTTACAGCCCAGAAAGCATTGCCTTTCCCAGTTCTAATAACCAACAGGTGTGTTCTCAGCAAGCTTATCTCCTTGTGCTTCCTCCACAGCCCCTCTGCACCACAGCGTGTGCATGGAAGCCCACCCCAGGTAGAACAGCCCCACATACTGCAAAAAAGACCCTCATGTGGTTGCAGCTCTGGTAGAATCTCTGCAGAGCAACACCAGCAGTGATGATCCCAGGCTGCGCTGCCCCGCACGTGGCTGCGGAGGTCAGGGAGGAGCCGTTGTGTGCAGGGTGTGATTCTACTTGGTGCTTCTCTAGCAAATTAATTAGGCTATTCTCAGGGCTCTGCAGCAGCAGGTTGCCATGTGGTTCTCCTGTGTGGGTGTAGTCCTGGAGGTTTTCTGAAGCTTTTAATTACTAGTCATGAGCGCGGCGAAGGCTTGTGAATCGCTGTGCCTTGGAGGAATACAGCAATGGGAGGAGGTGGGGGATGTTCCCAGCCAGATACCTGGAGGTAAACCTGCTTGAAACAGTCTCTGGGAGAAATAAAACCAGAAGGAGCAATTCCGTGCATTTGAATTAATGTTACAAAAGCAGTGGGGTACATACACTATGTTTTTAATTCCAACAGTCTTATAAAATTTGGCCGCTACAGCAAGGGCTTCAGAGGGCTTTTAGCACTGCCAATATTTTCCTCTCTTATAGCAGCATTTCACGCGTTCCCTTCTGAAAAAAAATTCCTTGTTCTCACTTGGCTAATCTGGTCTCTTACACAGATTTTTAAAGGTTTATTGCTTAGGAACAGAAAAAACCACTTTTGTACACGGGCTGCGTTACAGTGTCAGATAGGAGCAGCTATTGAATGTTTCCCAGGTGCCACCAGGGGGAAAAAGCGCTTGTAATAATCATCTCCATCAGATGCTCTCTGCAACTGGGAGGGGAGGGGGCCAGCCTCTGCCCCAGGTAACAGCAGTAGGATGAAAAGCGATGGCCTCACATTGCACCAGGGAGGATCAGGTTGGTATCACAGCAATGTCTGCTCCAGAGAGCGGTGCTGGCACAGCTGCCCAGGGTGGGCAGTCCCCGTCCATGGAGGCGTTCAGAGCTGCAGGGATGTGGCACTGAGGGATGTGGGCTGTGAGCATGGTGGGGTTGGGGGTCTTAGAGGGCTTTTCAAGCCCGAATGGTTCCGTGATTCTATGCACAGTACTACTCAGGACAGAATGCCATACTTCTCAGCATATGCAGGAAGGCTTTGCTGGGGCAGTCCATTGCATCCTGCATGTCTTCAGGAAATCTCTGGTCTGGGGTCCTTGTTTATATATTCTAGAAAACGAGAGAAGCATAAAACTTGGAGCTGTCCTGATGCTTCCACGTGTGGCACCATAATCCAGTAAGGTTCTGGGTTGACCTCGCACAGCTTCTGCTTTGTGTGGGTGGTGGGCAAGTAAATCATCTCCTATTTATTGGGAAATCATATTTTCTCAAAGAAATTGCATGTTCGTGCTTGGGGCTTTTGTTTATTTGGTCAGTCAGAAAGGCAGCCAGCTTGAATGCTCCTCCCACCAACAAGCTCTGGTAATACCAGCTCTTCTGTATAACCAGCACCAGCCTGGGTTAGGACAGAGTTACCTGTGCTGTTGGTGGTGGTGTTGTGCATCTTTGGAGCTTCTTGGACCCCCCGAGAATGGCTGAAGCAGGAGCTGCCCTTAAAAACCATCTGGCTTTTTCTTTTGTGACTATCATTAGTTTGCTTGTGCAATTGGAGACAAGATTCTGCATGTGATTTTTATCTTGAAGATAAGCACTTAAAAAAATTATAATAAATAACACTAAATTAAGAGCCTGTAATAACTCAGAATGTCAACTCCTATATGTTTTTCTTTTTTTCCTGTGGCACTGAGATTACACGAATGTTTTCCTCCAGTGAGGAATCTGACAGATTTGGGTACTTTGTTTTGTTGATGAAGACAAATCCCTCAGGTGCTCAGCTGCGTTAACGTAATGTCTGAGTATTTGTTCAGGAACACGGTGATAAATTGCTGCTGTCTGACACGTGTGGGCAGCTGATCAGTACAGAGTTTGAGGGTAAGGTAGAAGTTATTTACTCACAGGACGTGTAGGTTGATGCCACGTGTTGCTGCCATGATATTTGCTCAAGCTTCTCATGCCGTGTCTGGTTGAGCTTTTCCAGCCTACCCTTCCTTTTCCCTCCTCTGTGCACAAATCTCTCTGTGGCATCTGATGTTCAGGTGAAGCATTTGGTAGCAGCCCATTTCTACCCAGCCTTGGTTTCATCACATAAGAAATGTGAATTTGCAGGAGGCTTTACAGCTTGATTTTGTTTTAACTGACCTTCGCGGTTCCCCTTCCGTTTGCCACTCACTTTTCTTCTTCATCTCGCTCTTCTCGCCTTTTTTAACTTCTCTTTGTCCCTTCACTCTCACTCCTCCTCATTTGTGTATCTCATCTTTCCTCTTGGTAATCCCTTATCATTCTGTTCCTTTTTCCCATAGCACCTCTCCATTTCCCTTCAGTGCGTTGTTCTTGCCCTGGTTCCTGGCCTCATGTTTTCAGAGCAGGAAGGTGCAGGGCTGGAGGAGGTGGCTCAGGCTCTGCTTTCACTGGCCACGCACCAGACAGGTGGTGATCTCATCTCACTCATTCTGTACTGCGATTAAAAGGCTGCCCAAGAGGCTGTGATGCCCCGTCCATCCCTGGAGGTGTTCAAGGCCAGGTTGGATGGGGCCCTGGGCAGCCTGGGCTGCTGTGAAATGGGGAGGTTGGTGGCCCTGCATGTGGCAGGGGGTTGGAGCTTCGTGATCCTTGAGGTCCTTTAAAACCCAAGCCATTCTATTCTATAAATGTAGGGAAAAAGTGATTCAGAAAGTATTAACTCAACAGATAATGTCTGTAAATACAGCTTGGCCATCTATGGAAGAAATATGATCTATTTCGTTTCATGTTTCAGACTTCTTCAATTTCAACTAATGCAGAAGTAATGAATCATTGACCCTAGAAAAATATCACTGATTTGATTAATTAGCACTTGAAAGAAATCCTCAGATAGGAAACTTTCAAAGGTTGGAGATAATGCTGGTATTTTATTTGTCCTTTCACTAACTGGATTCCTAAGAAAAAAATCCAACACAGTTTTTATGGGGATTGTGTTCTGGTTTGCACAATGTAGCTTCAGATTAGGCTGTTTTAATCAGAAATGTTGTGATACATAGATCACAAGGGAAATTCGAAGGGAAGAATTGTAAAATCATAGAATGGCTTGGATTGAAAAGGAGCACAGTGCTCATCCAGTTCCAACCCCCTGCTGTGTGCAGGTCACCAACCAGCAGCCCAGGCTGCCCAGAGCCACATCCAGCCTGGCCTTGAATGCCTGCAGGGATGGGGCATCCACAGCCTCCTTGGGCAACCTGTGCCAGTGCCTCACCACCCTCTGGCTGAAAAACTTCCTCCTCATATCCGACCTCAACCTCCCCTGTCTCAGTTTAAAACCATTCCCCTTGTCCCATCACCATCCATCCTCGTGAGCAGTCATTCCCCATCCTGTTTTTACGCTCCCTTCATGTACTGGAAGATGCTGAAGAGCACCTGTGGCAGCACTTGGCAGCAATTCATTCCTCACCTGGGAAATAGAGGGCACCCAGGTGATTTCCCAGCTGTTCTGTGTGCTGAGAAGCCCCAGATGAAGAAGCCCACATGTGCAGTAGCACCAATGCTGTTGCTCCCAACACCAGGAGCACTGTTAAAATCTCAGTGCCCTCCACGTGTGCAGCAGCCCCGTGCTGTATCACTCTGTGTTGCACTCCCATCCGACTGCTGGAGCGTGGCTGCCTGCTGACAAAGCCCAATGCGAGGGATCGGGAGGTTAATCAGGCACAGTGGTTTGCTGTAGGAAACTGCCAATTGCTTTAAAATTAATGGCTTAGAAGAGTTTCTACTAGATTTAAATTGGAAAAGAAAAAAATACCCTGAGAAATGCCAGGTTTCCTCCATGGAGCAGTCATAGTGTAGCTTGCTGTTAACAAACAGACAGGGAAAAGTCTTTTTTTTTTGTCTGCAATTATTGGTATTCAACAAATAATAACATAATCAGAGCAATCATCTTCAAGTGCTGTCAGATTACTTCTGGAATGTGGAAGTGTGTGATGCTGTGGAGGGTTTTGCTACAGAGAGGGAGCAAGTGGGGGTTTCTCTGCACAGCAATCCAGTGCAGGCTCATAGGGTGCAGTGTGAGCTGGGCTGAGCTCTGTGCATCAGCACTGGGAAAGTGGCACAGGACGTGTGAGACACTTTGTGTTTGCATGCAGGGGAGTCACAGGTTAAGGGATGCTCTTAATTATTTTTATTTTAATTGGTTGGAGAAAGAGAGCTGCTTTGTTTTGCTGGAGAAAACCTTTACCTGCTGCGTGTTGTCAGTCAGCTGAGATGTTTGCCTTTCCTATGGAGTTCAGCCCGTAACTCCTGAGGGGTTTTAATAGGAGAGCTTTCAATGGGAGGCTGCAAACCTAAAGGGGGTAAATGATTCCCCAGGAACGGCATGGAACCCTCACCATCTGCTAACTGCCGTTACCAAACCTGGCAGTGCTACTTGGAAATGGCTGCATTTGTGCCCTGCTCAGACCCCCGCCCGGTCTCTTAAGAGGTCTGCACTGTGCTGCTGTTTGTGCTTGAGCTCTGAGGATCCCAGCAAGGACTCTAAAATAAAACAGGATCAAAGCCAGACAGCTCAGGGCCCTCCTCCACCCCCGCCACTGCTCTCAGAGTCACGACAAGAGACGCACAGAACTCAATTACTAAGCAGAAATCCAGCGCAGGACATAATTGCCATCCAGCAGCAGGGCCCTCCTGCATTGATTACTTTTTCCCTTTAGGAGTTTACCTGTCAGTTGAGTTTTGCTTTCATTAAAGTACTTTTTTTTCTTTCAATTTTCCTCTGTTCAAAAATATCCTGTAAAGCAACTTAGGGGTTTTCTCCTCCCCTCTCTCAAGGACAGCGCTGCCAGCTGCTGCCTGCACTACCGACGAGTTAAACTGAGTGCAGGAATTTTCTAATAAGAAAGGATTTCAATCGCTATTATTCTGCCTTAAAACCCAGCCTGGAACAGACTGTGCTCCCACCTCCTGCTGTCCTCTCGAAAGGAAAAGGCAGAGAGCTACAGCATGAATGCTTAACTCCCTCCCTGCCAGCTGTGATGTCTGGGAGCTCAGGAGCAGGGTCTGAGCAGGGTTTGGCTGCTCTTATGCTTCCCCAGGGCTCATACATCCCCAGAGGAATGCAGTAGGAGCAGCTCAGCCCTCTCCCAGCACACAGCTGCTGGCGACTTGGGGCACCTTGGGGCTGAGGCTGTTGAACAACTTCTACAGCTTTCAGAGGATCTCCTTCCAAGCAGCAAACTTCTTTCTGAATGAGGCAATGACTTTCTGTAGTGTTTTCTGCCTGCATTTAAAAGGTTGGATGTTGCAGCTCAGTCAGTGTCATTCATAACCTGTGTGAAGGGGGTGATTAGTAATTCTCTCTTTCTTGAAAATTTAAGAGACTGCTGTAAGTCCTAACGAGGAGCCCTTCTGCACGCAGTGCCAGCCTGACCAGCTGCTTAGCTTCACTGCCAGCCCTTCATTAGGCCTCACTGCCCTCTCTAATTCCTGTATAGGAGGTTGTGGTGGGGTGGGGGTCAGTCTCTGCCTCGGGTAACAGTGGTAGGATGAGAGGTGATGGCTTCATGTTGCACCAGGGGAGGTCAGGTTGGGTACCAGGAGAGGTTTCTTCTCCAGAGAGCAGCCAGGCGCTGGCACAGCTGCCCAGGGGTGGGCAGTCCCCATCCATGGAGGTGTTCAGAGCTGCAGGGATGTGGCATCCATAGCAGTGAGGAAAAAGACAACTTTTCATCCATCCAGGAGCACATGTAAGCAAGCTGGTGCATGTGGCAGGCTGCTCTGCTGTGCCCTGGTATTTCCTGCCTGCTCTGCACTGCTGTGGCTGTGCAGATGTGAGTGTTGGTCCCCACCTCCTGGTCATAAGCAAGCTGCTTTGCCAAGGAAGATTGAATCTTCCCACTTGAAAACCTGCTGTTAGCCTGCCTACGAGAGAGTCCATCCAACTGCCCATCAGGATTCTCTTCAGAGCAGTGGGTAGGATGGGAGATGCCACCATCTGTTTTTTGTTGCTTTGGAATCTGCTGCTGCTGCTTGGCTAGCAAGATGTTTTGAGCTAATCATGAACATATTTTGCAGAAATCCATGAAGCAGTTAATTTCCAAGCACGTTATCATGACAGACGTCATTGATCTGACTTCACTGGAAACATGGGATGCTCAGTGCATTTTCCTGGCTACCTCAGTGTCGTACGTGAGGTACCCAGTGCAAGTACATGGCATGTGGTGATGAGTAACATATATCAGAGGCTTCCTCTCATTGAGGATGAGTTGTAGCTCTTCTCACCTGACCTGTCTGCTCGTGGAGGAGTGCTGGACTGGTGTTGCTACCAGTCAAAGTAGCATGGAAACTTTCTGGGGTCTATTAAAGGAGGAAGGCAGATTGTTCTCAAAAGTGCTCTGGGATAAAGTACGGTCTGCAGTAGATGCCTTCATGTATCTGAGGTATTTTTTTGCTTTTGTTGCTGTGGGTTGGAGCTGGGAATGGAAATGGAGTGTGGTGATCTTTCATTTGTTTTCCTTTTGCAAGTAATCAGTCTGAAATACTGATATCAATAACAACATCTTTGCATAAAAATAACTAAAGAATATTGTGTAAGGAGCAGCAAAACAAATCAATTGAAGTATAATAGAAAGAAAATTCCTATTTTACAACTTGCCAATTAATCATCTTTGTGCAGTTGTGCTCTGACAGCTGCTCCAAGTGCCATCGCTTCAGCTGGTACCCAGCGAGACTAAGATCAGTGTGATCTCCTCAGGGGGCACTTAAAAACCAGCAACATGGACACACAGTGAAAGGGGAAACAAAGGCTAACGAGGAACCACACAAGGCGTGCATGGAAGAGCAGCCCTGAGATCAGCAGTGACATTGCTGGAAACTGTTGACACCGGCAGGAGCTGACTGATGGCTGCTGTGCCCCTTCCAGCAGCTTTGTGGTGCAGGAGTTCCCCACCACCCCAGCCCTGAGATTGTTTTTGATGTGCTTCCTCATGGTTTGACATTTTAGTTCTCCCCATCTGCCCCCTGTTGCTGCTCAGCAGTGCCAGCCCAATGGCCAGCTGCTGGTCTGCTGCTGTGCACCTCCACTCAGTCTCCTGCAGAATCATAGAACCATAGAATGGCCTGGGTTGCAAAGGAGCACAATGCTCATCCAGTCCCAACCCCCTGCTGTGTGCAGGTCACCAACCAGCAGCCCAGGCTGCCCAGAGCCACATCCAGCCTGGCCTTGAATGCCTGCAGGGATGGGGCATCCACAGCCTCCTTGGGCAGCCTGTGCCAGTGCCTCACCACCCTCCGGGGGAAAAACTTCCTCCTCATATCCAACCTAAGCCTCCCTGTCTCAGTTTAAAACCATTCCCCTTATCCTATCACTATCCACCCTTGTAAGCAGGAGGGCTGGGAGAGGCAGGTCTGGGTGGATCTGGGATCTCAGGGTGACTCCCATCATGGCCCCAAGGCACAAGGAATGGCTTTGCTGCAGTGACTTTTATTGCACCAAAGGTCCTTTTTTTTTTCCATGTGACTCCAATTTCTGAGATTTTTCTTAATGGGTTTGAAACAGGGCTTGATGCACTGGAGATGGAAATCCATGGGATTCGGCAAAAAATGAGTAGGAGGTTATTTCACATTACAGGAATAGAAACAAAAGGTCACTTCAGGATTTTCCATTTGATGTGTCTGCCTTGAGGAACATGTTCAGCAGAGAACAGAGCTGTGCCCTGAGGAGCCATGGCAGCTGTTCTACCACTCACCACTCTCATGTACTGTGTACTTTCCCCTACCTCCCCGTGGGCATCAGCAGCTAAATCATGAAAACATGACTGCTTCAGGCATCGACCCTGCACAAAGGAGGCGATTGGAACTAGATGATCATTGTGGTCCTTTTCAGCCCAGGCCTTTCTATGATTCATTCTATGATCTGGGGTTAATCCCTCCCCATACAGAGGGACTACAGTTTGGTAGTCATCATTTCCAAAAGGGATTGGTCAGAGCTTTAGGTGAGCTGCATCCAGGGATAAAAATAACATCTGTGGTTCTGCTACATAGAGTGAAAGGTGTAGGAACAATCAATCCTCATGCTACAGGTTGAAAGCTGATGGCTGCCCAAGGAGGCTGTGGATGCCCCATCCCTGCAGGCATTCAAGGCCAGGCTGGATGTGGCTCTGGGCAGCCTGGGCTGCTGGTTGGTGACCCTACACACAGCAGGGGGATGGAACTGAATGAGCACTGTGCTCCTTTGCAACCCAGGCCGTTCTATGATTCTATGGTTAGTTGGAGTCAGAGCTCATTTCCCATCATAGCAAGTTATCACACAATTAGGTGCATTGTGGGTTTATTTGATCCATTTCTGATGGGTTTGCTGTTTATCACTGTTGAAACAAATGACTGATGCAGCAGGTAGGGATTAACCCCAGGGAAGGACGATTAATCCTCGTCGTTATAAGAAACCTCAACAGAGTAATCACCAGCTGGGTCATTTGTTTGGCTGGATGCTTTGGCAGCTCTGCTTGGAAGACATAAGAGCTCCTGAGATGGGGCTCCTGATTGCTGTAGAGCTGCGGAGCAGTGAATCAGGTGGTTTAGTACCTGAGAAGAAAAAAATGCTTATGTTCGTGCTTGCTTTTCAGACAGCTCCAGGTAGCAGAGATGGCAGCTGAGATTCCTTCTGCTCTCTCCAACCCCTCTGCACGGCGTGAAGCGAGCAGCTTAACTTGGGAGGCAGGCGCTGGCAAAGGTAGCAGGGAGCCTCAGACAGCATTTGGGAAGCAGGGAGGAGTTTGTTTGTTAGGCAACTGCGGAAGCACGCGGTTCTGCTGGGACTGGGCAGTGCGAATCTCTGCAGGCAGGCTCACATCTACGTGCCTGCGCAGCTCTGTGCTGGGAGCTGCACGGAACACCTGCAGGCAGAGCTCTGCTTCTGTTCATTACAGCCACCGATGTTTGAGCGCCTGATGGCCGCTGTGCCGGCGAGGAGATTTAGATCCCCTGTCCTGTAGAGGAGCAGGATGCATTACCGTAAGAATGGTCGGTCGTTACCCAGTATCGTCCATTTCCCATCGAGAGAACCCAGCAGAAAGGGCAGTTAATAACATCCTCGGTGGGAAACGTCTGCAGTTTAGATGTTAATGAAGGGAGTCCCTTTTTGGATGTTACAGACCCATTTTTCTGGACTTACAAATGAAGATGATGGACCTCAACCTTTTGTTTTAGGGCTAAATTGACTCTGGGGCTATCCGAAGTACACTTGAGGGTATTCAGGGAGTAATGTGTGCACCAGGTGTGGGTGATTGACTGCCCGGAGCGCTCCCACAGCCCCCCAGAGCGCTTCTAAACTGAAATTACGAGTCAAAAAAAAAGTTACGCTCCAGACGCTTCTTTCCCTGATGGCTTTTTTTCCTTCTGATTCTCCCATTTGTCACACAGCGTTAAGTAAGCCACGGTTGCTGTGCCGGAGCTCTGCGGTGCTTCACCGCCCCAACGCTGCTTCTGGGCGCTTCGCTGCATCCCTCGCTGCTTAAACCCAACTCAGCATCACTGCCGCTCGCTGGTCTGGCCAGGAAAAGCAGAGCACAGCACGGCTACATCCACAGCCTAACGGGGGAGGCTGAGCTCCTGGTGCGGGGTCCCGACACAGCACTGCCGTTTGTGCAGATGGGGAGATGCTCAAAGGCTTCCCGAGCTCCAGGCAGCACCAGAGCAACGCTTTAATCATTTTTTAACCTGTAAGATAAGGAAGTCGAAGAGAAAAAGCAGCTGTTAGTGTGAGTGTGCATTCAGCCAGGTGATGGAACGTCTCTCATCAGGAGCTCTCCAGCTTTGACTGACATGAGTGTGCTCGGGCTTCCTGAAATCACATTACCTGTACAACCTTTCCCAACTCTTGTTAGTGAAGTCCTTAGGAAGACTGCTTCCCTCCCATTACCAGTAAGTAAATTTGCTCAATTTTCCACGTGAAAAAGGGCACCTGTGTGTGCATTGGAAAGAACACGAGCAGCAGCTGCACCCAGCTGGCTCTGCCCAGGCACAGAATCATAGAATGGCCAGGGTTGGAAGGGACCTCAAGGATCACAAAGCTCCAACCCCCTGCCACATGCAGGGCCACCAACCTCCACGTTTCACAGCTGCCCAGGCTGCCCAGGGCCCCATCCAATCTGGCCTTGAACACCTCCAGGGATGGACGGGGCATCACAGCCTCTCTGGGCAGCTGCTCCAGCACCTCACCACTCTCATAGCAAAGATCTTTACTATGAGAAGAACATGCAGTGGGTGCTCCTGCTTGATTGGGAAGCCTGCTGCAGCCTGTTGGATAGGGCTGTACCCACACATGGAGGAAGCTGCTCTGAATGCAAAGAGGGCAATGGGTACAAAGAGCCACTCAGAGCCTGCAAATTCTCCTCCAGATTTCCAATCCTTGGCAGCTATGACAAATATGGCACAGTTTGCTGTTATGTTGGGTATTTTGTAGATGAACTGCTCCATTTAAGACAGATTCTACTCTAAGATTATTGTGTTTCATAGGAAACAACTGTTTTTTCTGTCATTACATTTCTGTTTTTCTGTTCAGTTTCAATTACCACGACAAGATTTTTGTCTTTTTAAAAAATAAAATAAAATAACCCAGCACTAAAACATTTGGAAATGCATTTCTCTTATCTGATTTCTGTCACTTTATACTCAAATCAGCACTTCCCAGATTTCTCTGAGGGGGACTGTGAGCAATGCGTTTTCCCAAACATTGTGTTTAACCACACATCCCAATAATTTGGCTTCAGAACTTAGGAACTAACTTTACTGAGGTCATTCACAGCCATGAGAGACACGATCCCCCAGTGCACTGAATCAGATTAGAGGCAGGGGGGTTGAAGTGGATGATCTTTAAGATCCCTTCTGACCCAAGCCATTCTATCATCCTATGAAAAATCGGTTTTTAAGGCCTTTAACTTTCTTCCATATTGTTTGAAGAAGCCTCCAATTTGCCTATGGACGTCTGCATAATGCTGGCATTGTCCCATTGTGGCCAGCTGGATGGAGCCTTGCTCATCATGGGCACGGCTGCCCCAGGTGTGGGCTGCAGCTTTTGCAGGGGGGTCCCAAGGGAGGCACTGCCACAGGCTTTCCTAAAGTCTGCCTAGTTTGTGTTCTTCCACATTGGGGCAGAAGTGGAGAGCATAGCAGATGTGATGTGATGTGGTGGGATCACCCCGACCCTCTGGACAGTGCCACAGAGGTCAGCCTGCAGCACGCCTGGCCTTCCCAAATGTCTTTTGCCACCAGCAGTGACATTAAAGGGTTGTGTTCCTGCAGGCTGCAGGTGGGGGTTTTGTTGCTAATGAAGGCAGGAGAGCGTTATTCCTCCGCAGCCCACAGCAGGAGCCCTGCCGGTGGGGAGGCAGCGGTGGCCGCGTAGCAATAGAGACCCACAGCGAGCACACCTTCGTGTAACATCGCCTTTAAAGCCAAAACCTGCGATGCGTTTTGCACGGTCGCGTGTCAAAGAGCCCTTCCGCAGACTCGCGCAGCGGAAATCTCGCTTCAGGCTCGGTGCGAGGACTGCCCTCCCCACCTCGAAGCTGCCCCAAACCGCCACATCGCGGCTCCCCCCGCACGGCCTCGAAGCTCCGCGTCGCGGTTCCGCCCCGCTCCTCCCTGCTCGGGCGGTGCCTCTCGGCGGGGCGGTGCCTGAGCCGCCGTCGGCTGCCGGCGCGGAGCGGAGTTTCACTGGGCGGCGGGCACGGCGCAGCCCCGTGCCATGTAGGATGCTGCCGGCTCCCGCAGCCAAGCGGCCGCCGCCCCTGCTGTGGCCCGCCGAGCCCCCCTGGGCGTGGGCCGTGCCGGGGCTCCTGAGGGTCGGCGCGGCGCCCCCGCCGCTGCTGCTCTCGGCTCCGGCCGTGGGCTGGCCCGTTCCCTGCGAGCCGCTGCTGCCGCTGCTCGCCGAGCATCCCCCGCCGCTCCACGGGCAGGTAACGGCTCCGTGCCGATCCTCGCCGGGCGCTGGGGCCGCTCGGGGCTGCGCGGTGCCTCCGACAGATGCCCGTGTGGGTGCCGTGCCGTGCCGGGCAGCGGCCGCTAGAGGTTCTTCGAGCCCCGGGCACGGGGATTTTCCAGCGGGTGGGAAACCCGCAATGCTCTTATTTTGTTTGTTTGGGTTTGTGGCTGTGGTGCTTTTTTTTTTTTTCGCCTTTCGGGCTCTGTGGGTTTCTGCTGTCGGGCCGTAGGCGCCGTTCGCGTGCGGTGCGTTCCGTAAGAGATGAGCGAGGAGGACGCGCAGCAATACGAGCGCAGCTCCCCGCACCCAGGGGCTCGTTCCGCTCCCGAGTTCCCCGCCGTGCCGCCGAGCCCAGCCCTGCCCGACGGGGTTTCGATTATTTCTCGCTGCCGCACTGGGAATAATCGGGACTGCGCTTCTGATCGCGCTTTGGCTGCAATAGTTGCCCTGCTACAGCAGGCGGAGCGACAGCAGTGCCGGTAGCTGCACCGCTCCCTTCGTAACGTTGGAACGAAAGTGCGAAGCAAAGCGGCAGTCGGTGTGCGGCGGGGTCCCGGCAGCGGCAGGCGGGGGCTGAGCTCCGTGTGAGCCCCTCCGCAAGAAATACGCTGCCTGCTTTTCCTTTGGTCCTTCTCTCCTGGGGGTGACCGCTAAAGCCGCCTCCGCTGTTCTGTACGCGGGGCTCCGTCGCAGGCGGGCAGCACCGCATCCTTCCCCGAGCCACCGCCGGGCAGCACGAACGTGCGTTGGACTTGAAATTCAATGCAGTCACCCCGGAGGCGGCTGGGAGATGATGGAAGCATTGACTTGCTCGGGGCAAAACCCTTCTGTTAACTTCCTGCCTTTTTATTTTTATTTTTGCCCCCGCAGTGGATATTTGGAGCTCATTCTCCAGTCGTTGGATTTTCACCATCATCTGGTGTGGAATTTGTGCCTGTTTTCCCCCCCGTGTACACATCTGCTGTTCCACCTCACACTGGGAAGAACTGGATAGATAAAAGGCTGCCGAGCTGCAAAGTAAGTCTGGTCATGTTTAATGCTGATGCTCATAAACTGTAGTAGCTGAGAAATATTTCTGGTTTTGTAAACCGTGGCTGCATGCAGGAGGGCAGTAGTTTGTCCAGTGAAACAGCATGGCAAAGAAATATTGTGGGGCTGATGTGTGCAGAAGGCTGCTCCAGTTGTGTTGTATCTTTGGTTCCGTGAAGTTTTGCAAAGGATAAAATGCCAGAGGAGGTTGCAGTCTGTGAGCTGCTGATGGAGTTGTGCTGCTGAAGCTGTGGTGGAGGCACTGTTGGCTCCAGCACTCGTTTTCTTTTGGTGATGCTGCTTTAGCTGACTTGTGTTCAGGGCTGTCTGGGTTTGGAGCGACCAGCTGAGTGCTGTCCTCACTTACAGAACAGCAGTCAGTCTGTTCTGGTGCTTGTCCCCATGTTGAGATCCTACCCATGCAGTAAATAACGAGCTAAAGACGAAAACCAAAGCTCAGAGATGGAAGGGAGAATAAAGTCTCTCCAGCCTTAATGTTCTTTTGCTTGTGTTGGACAGATATACCTAAATAATGCATTTGCTCTGGATTCG
Organism: Lagopus muta; assembly: GCF_023343835.1. Classification (NCBI taxonomy): domain Eukaryota; kingdom Metazoa; phylum Chordata; class Aves; order Galliformes; family Phasianidae; genus Lagopus; species Lagopus muta. The sequence continues at coordinate 65,109,959 of NC_064437.1, read as the reverse complement.
GCGTGGATGCATCCTGAGGAACCGCGTCTCTTCCAGGGCAACGAGAAGCCTCTGCTAATGACAAATCAAGTGGCAATGGCCATTGCCAGGCCAGCTCCTGCCTCCAGGCCTCTTCCCACAGTGGTGCTGGCACCTCCGCTGATGCCAGGTTAGTGAATAATTGAGTATTTACTGCCATTCATGCAGCTCAGGAGAGGAATGAGCCATTTCCTGAAGTAAGGGTTTCATTCCGTTCATCTGAAACTCTCCTGACTGATCTGGGACCTTGATGGCAGAGAGCTCTTCATCCCCTAAATTACTTCTAAAGTACTACAAGAATGTATTAATCGAAGGAGATTGCAACAGAAAATTCTGTAACTGGCTGTCTGCTTCCAGAATGATGGGAAGCCCCAAGGTTCTGGGTTTGTTTTCAACCAACCAACGAAAAAAGACCAATGCAGTTCATGCAGGATTCTCCTATTTGCTGTGAATTTTTGGAGTGAGATGTGGTTTCCATAAACAGCTATCAGCAGAGGACAGTAACTGACTGGTCATCTCATTAGAACTCAGTTGTGCACAGTGGTATTTATGAAATGAATGACATTAATCTGCAGAACACAGCAGCTAATAGAAAAGCTAGGATTTATACTTGGAATTCTGTTGCTCTAGAGCCCAATCTCTGCTTCTGTGTCACAGTGTTAATCTGAGACAGCAGCTGTCTCACAGAGGAGGTTGGGGAGTAAAAGGCTGTTGGTACTTAAAGCACTGACTTAGATTCTGAAATTCAGAATTGGGGTATTCTTAATGGCTTGCTGTCTCTGCTCCTGTGTTCCTTAGATGTCAGGTAATGTTCCTCTGTGGGTTCCTGTGGGCACTGCTGTATTTGGAAGCTGGGCAGCATGCAGGCAGTTCTGTGTTTTTGCAGTAAGACAGAGAGGGTGCTGGAAGAGATGAGTGTTTGGGTTGCTTTGCCAGATTGATTAATGAGCAATGAATATTGCTGAGAATGGAAGCACGTTGAACAGCGCAGATCAGCTCTGTGCTGGGATGCTTCTAGCAGTCCTTTATGGAAAGCTGTGCTCTGCTTTTGCCAGCATGGAGCGATGCTCTGCTGTAGTGCAGTGTCTCTGTGTTGGGAATGACAGTGGTCATAAATAAGAGTGCCACAGCTTGAAAATCTGTTCTGTTGTCGCACAGGGAATATTTGAGTTGCGTTGCATCGTTCAAAGTGTGTTCTTAATAACAAATGCAATGGTGAAGGAGGAGTTCTGCAGAGCTGCATGCATGGCAGGAGTGTTGGTAGCATGGTAGTTGCTGAGCTGGCTTGGGTTTACATGATGGTTTGTGTGCATCGTTCTGCTGAGCACGGGGAGAGCTCTGTCCTGAGCTGTCAGCTGATGGTGCAGTGATTGTGGAGAGTTTAAAGTACTTACATGACATGTCAAACATACAGAGCGAGTCTACCTGGTGGTGGATTAGAAGAGCTGGCCAGGCAAGGCAGCAGGTCGCACATGGGTGATCCTGAGGGAGCTACGTTGTCTGTGGAGGGTTTGCTTCCAGTGAACAATATGTGTGCAGTCAGGGCTGTTGTGTCAAGAGAGCTTGAGATGGATCAAACTGGTGCTGATCCATTTTCTTCCTTTGGAATGTCTTGCTGAGCAGGGTTTCTGGTAGACTAAGACTGAATGGTGACTTTCCCTGCTCTGAAGCCTGTCTGCTTCTGCCTACCTTTCAGACAGCACTTGGCATGCAGCGCTGCTGCACTGTTTGTCTTATCATAGAATCACACTGGGTTGCAAAGGAGCACAGTGCTCATCCAGTTCCAACCCCCTGCTGTGTGCAGGTCACCAACCAGCAGCCCAGGCTGCCCAGAGCCACATCCAGCCTGGCCTTGAATGCCTGCAGGGATGGGGCATCCACAGCCTCCTTGGGCAACCTGTTAACACATCTTAGGCTCTGCCTTCTCTCTCCTTTCATCTCTTGACTGTTTTCCCACCACCTTCTGTGCTGATGGCTGTGTGCAGCCCAGCATGGCATGGGCTCCTGCTCCTCCTCCAGCAGCGTGCTCAGCATTTATTGCCCTGCTCCTCAGGAGCATGAGGACCCCTGGTTAACTTGCATCGATGCAATCAATGCATCCGGCTGATGCTATTCAAGTAATATCCTAAGCAGTTTGTGAGCTCCAGGGCTCATGAAATCAAACCTGTACATTTATGACACTGTTGCAAGAATGGGAAATTATAGTATCCATGCACTGCAGCCTGGAGGAGAAGCTGCTTCCAAACACACTTAAAGTTCCTAGGAAGCATTATAGTAGTACTTGAAGTATTTAGTGTATAATTTTTATGGTTAATATGAAAAGTGATTAAAAATACAGAGAGCAAATTGCTCAGGTAAGTGGCTTAAACTGAGAAGTTAATAAGCTTTTAGCAGGCTGTGTGGCTGTGTTCATTCTGAAAGCCCATCTCACAGGCAGGTTTGCCTTCTGCAGTTATCGGTAATGATATAATTGTTTCCTCAATTTATCAGCAGTGTTACAAAGATAAAGGAATGTGAAGCACTGACATTTGGTGAATGATAATGCACATAATTTTGCAGCTGTGAGTGCAGGTACCAACTACTAGGAGCTGTGTTTTCCATAAGGAAAGGATTCTGCTGTTATTCTCCAGTATATTACAGAGCATGAATTTATGTACTTGGAACTTTGGGTATTCAAAGTGAATAATGGCATTTTGTTTTCCCACCTAGAAATGGCGGGAGTTGTTTTATGTCTATTGGAAGAAGGCAGTGCTTGAGTATTTGTGCAGAGGAAGCATCAAGGTTTCTGTCTGCCGCATTGTGCGGTGCCACATGGTTGGAGCTGTGGCTCATTTGGACCCAAGTCAGACGTGCTCACGTTAGCTGTGTTGTCTGGCACTGCCCTGCTGGGGGAGCTGCTGGAAGCCTTCCTGAAAGCACTGCAGCTTGGTGCTCCTGAGTGGTTCGTGTTTTTGGAACTGCTTTGCACCGAGCAGCTCAGGCTTCAACACCGAGCTTCCCATGGGGAGAAGCAGCTGCTGGCACAGCTCTGGGTTATGCAAAGCACACACTGCCTGCCTTGTGGCATTCTGTTTTGCATCCCAGTGGGGTTGGTGGCCTGCAGAAAGGAGCCTTGGTTGTACCAAGGGGAAAAAAGCTGTAGCCCTCCGATGGGCCGTTGTATCCCCCTGGTACTCTAACTTGGATACCAAGGAATGGGGAAGCTGGCAGGAGCTGGAGCTGAGGCTGGAGGTGAAGGTGTTGGTGGCAGAACGATAACAGTGGAGGAAGTGAAGACCCAAAATTGTGGATGTTAGAATGAAGGAGAGTTGGAGAACGGAAGATGTGTGGGGGGCTGCCGAGGTGGTTCCTGCCTCTCCACTCACAAATCCTCTCCAAACAGCTGGGAAGCACTGAGCGCAAGCTCTACTTCTGTGGATACAAGCAGATAGCTTCGGGGCACCTCAGATGGGATGCTTTTGTATTTAATGGCCGTGTGCTACAGTTTCCAGTCTGTAACACAAGAGCAGCCCCGCGGGAACCCGATCAACCCTGCGATGTCACACAGCTCTCTTAGCTCAGGCACTTCAGGGAGGAGCACACAGTGAAATCTTTGGGAATACTTGACTTTAGTTGCAGCCTTCCTGAAGTTTTGGCTTTGTTTGTTAAGCCCGTGCTTTTACTTGCTTTCTGTTTTATCTACCCTTCAGCTCCAGTTAAGACCAGTTAATTTTCACTTTGATAATACAAATGAGGTTGCATTACAATACGCCTATTGAAAAAGCTTGTTGTTTCAACTTACTCTGTAATATTGTCCTGCTTGGTCCTGAGACCATTATAGAGAAACTCATCCCTCTCAGTGATTTGCAGTGCCTGTTTTGGTTGGTTTTTGTATTGTTATTTATTGCACCTGGGCATAGAAATGAGCAGTCAGTGGTTCTTTTACTGGCAGACATGCAATACCAGGTTACAGACATAAGAGGCTGTACACTTTTTTCCCCCTCCCTTTTGGCTTCAGAAGATGGGAAAATCAATATGTTTTTCTTTGTATTAGGATAAATGCACTATTTAAGTCAACCCATTGCCTCGTGTTATTGATTGATAAGTACTGCTTCTATTTGCTCAGCACCTGAAATTCCAAACCACGTGCAGTTCAGATAGCAGAGCCAGCAGGTTCTCCTGGATCTGAATTCTGCAAGTGTAAATGCAGGTGTGATAAATGCATGTGTTGTAGGTCCTCCAAGCGTTTGTGCTTGACAGAAAAAACAACCGAGTTCCTCGCAAGAAGCACCTGAAACTAATGTTAAAATCATGAGTGGCCTCAGGGCCACCACACGGTGGGGCAGTGCTGCCCTGCAGGTGGACTGGTGCACTTACAAAGTGCTGTTCAGTGAGTGCTGGCACGTGAAGAAGTGACAGCAGAGAATTAGCCAAGAAGCAGCCGTGGCTCCATCTTCAGGTCTCAAACCTATTAGTTCCAGAACGTGCTTTGCTGATGAGGGAAGTCGGTGTTCTGTTGGAAGTGGCCAGCTAAGTCTTCTGCAGCGCCCACACTGAGTGATATGGCTGATTAGATGCTCAAACAGCATGCTGATATGAAGCAGTGGGCTCAGTATAGGTAATGCTTCCCATTTCCTTCTCTGCAAATGCATAAGGTTTTCAGCTGGAGCAAAGTCTCTGCTTGGTTTCCCTAAGTTCTTTACAGAGAGAGTGGTGAGGTGCTGGAACAGCTGCCAAGAGAGGCTGTGATGCCCCGTCCATCCATGCAGGTGTTCAAGGCCAGGTTGGATGGGGCCCTGGGCAGCCTGGGCTGCTATGAAATGTGGAGGTTGGTGGCCCTGCACATGGTGGAGGGTTGGAACTTCGTGATCCTTGAGGTCCTTTCCAACCCAAGACATTCTGTGATTCTGTATGATTCCTTCTGCCAGGTTTTCAGCCTTCCTCCACAAGAAAATGTTCCAGTCTTTCTGGTTGGTATACCTCAGCCTTACTAAACCTGGGGATTTTCCATCCTCCCCCTTTTCAGCCTTGTACTTCTCTGTGCACCCAGTGGTTTCCCAGATGATGCACAGAGCTTCCAGGGCTGTGGCTGGAGCAGCCTGCAACCGGCTTGTGGGCAGCCCTGCAATGGCTCATGCGAGTAGCAACTTTCGCCCTGCTCTATTCTTCCCTTGTGCTTTAACACACACCTTGTGTAGCTGGCCAGGGCTAGGAAGGTGCTGAGAAAGCAGTGTTGTAATCTCCAGGAGCCCAGGACTCTGGGAGGAATGAATCTAAGGCAGAAATCAGGCTGTTGTTATCCTGTTCCCTCCTTTTTATGGCTCATCTTCGGGGAGGGGTCATCAGACAGCAGCAGTCACTGTAGCTCATTTCAACTACATTCTTCTCTTGTCCTATCAAGAGACAGTTGTCAGTTTTAATACTGATAACAGCCTAATAAGTTTAATAAAGAACTGTCACATAAAAGACTTTGTTTTGTTCCTCTTAAAGACTCTACAGACGGAAGGGAAAGGGAATAAGGGATAGTAAACAATAAATTCACCCTTCAAATGCTTCGTTCTTCTGGACTGCCTTTCCGTACACCTTTAGAGGTGGTGATGAGTGCTCTGTGCTGGCTGGTGCTGGAGTGCTGTGCTGCCTGCAGCCAGGTTTGGCAGCCCCAGGGCTGTGCTCCAGCACTTGCCTGCTGCCCTGGCCCAGCAGCAGGAGCTGACCGAGGAGCATCCTGTGACATCTGTGCTGTATGGCAAGATTTATTGCAGGCTGGTGCAATAAGTGGCAACACTATGCTGCAGAATGGGTCCCAAGCTGGTGGACTAGACCTGAGAGATCCACTGTCAGTGTTACTGTCTGGTAATAAACCCTCCCTCTGCCTTCAGCTGGTTTAAACAGCATCAGTTGTGATTCAGCAAACAGTTCCAAAGTGTCTTTGTGATCACAAATGATAGACTTCATTTTTTATTTTAAGTAGCAGCTGGGATTGTGCAGTGCCTGGATGTGGCACACTGGGTCGTGGATGGGCTGTGCAGTGGTAATGGTGCCCAGAAACCAGCGGGAATCCTGAGGCCAGGGCTGGCATGAGGGGAAACAAGCTTGAGCCTCAGAATGGCTTGGGTTGGAAGAGATCTTAAAGGTCATCTAGAGATAACGATGCTGGTACAGGTCGATATTTATTTTATGAATAGAAGTTGAAAACAAGCAAGAAAACTGTTGGTATACAGCCCTCTGTAGGTGATGATTAAGGCTTCTGTGTTACTAGCTTCACTGGCTCTCCATTGAAAGTATTTAATCAACCTCAGTTTAATTGGTTTTTATTTTCATACAGCCTTCATAATATGTGTGTGCATTGAGAGCCTTCCAAATATTTACTACCTTAAGCATACACGGGAAGTATTGTAAATCCCTTAGGATGCTCCTCAGCACTTTGACAGCTGAGTTTTGGGATCCTTTTCCTAAACTACCACAGGTCATTTGGGTAGTGTTGAAATGGAACTGCTGGTGAAAGGAAAGCTTTGATATAAGTTGGGCGTTGTGTGGTCGTGTGTTTGGTGTCTGCTTCTATGGGAAGAGGCAGATCAGCACTTGGAAGTGGAACTCCATTTGTGTCAGAAAGGTTTCCTTTAAAGAAAGTTAATTCTTCATCAAGACACCCCAAAAGTTCCTTTAACTTTGTAGAAGGTCTTTGTAAAACCTGTTTGATTTTTTTTCCTTTTCTTTCTTTCATTTGGGTCTTTTGGGAGACAATTGTGGTTTTTTTGGAGGGGGGAAAAATGTTTTCCTGTAGGCAGAACTGAAGAAGTAGGCTGAAAGAATGTAATCAGGATTTGTTGTGAAGCTGACAAGCGTGGATCTGCCGTGTGAAAATGGATCTTCTGGATGCAAGTAGAAAGTTTACTTAAATGATGCTGTGCTGTAATAAAGGAAAGGTACAACAGAAACTTCCATATTTGTGCCTGTAGAGCCTTTTCTACACAGATGGCAACATCTGGGATCTCATGTATGCAGGCAGAGTTTGGAGATCAGACATGTTCACTGCATTTCTGCACTGCACCCCCTTTGGTATGTTATCTGAGAACCCTCACTGCTCATTCAGCTGCTTCTCCAGTAGCTGCACACCAAGATGTGCTGCCCACCTCGTGTGTCTTTCCCTACTGCTGCTGTAGAGCACTGGGAATGAAGGTTGGAAAAGAGCATCAGTGTGGGTTTTATTGTTCACAGGCAGCTGCTGTGCTGCTGCTCAGGATGGAGTGTGCCTTGGCAAAAACAGATTTGGAGAAAAAGCCACTGGTCATAATTTTGTCCTGCTCAAGATTATCCAGATGAGAGTTTTTTACTCCTATTTGCAAGGCGTTTGCTTCTTGAAACTCGAGTAAACAGTCAATAAGTGTGTTTATGAAAAACACACTTACTGGAAATTCTCCCAGTGAAATGGGATTGGTTTCTGCAAAGAGCTGCTTTCCTGCCCCTGCCAATGGCTGAAGAAGTGCCCAGCTCCTGAGAAGAACCATCCCAAGGCAGCCTATGGGGCAGGCTGAGCTGGGGGATCCTCCTGCTGGGATGGGTGGTGTTCAGTGGGCTCAGTGAAAGGTGTGGTGACCCCAGGCAGTGATGCGCTCCAGTATTAACAATTACAGGGGTATCCTCATGTCGTGGAATTATTTAGTAGGAGAGAGCAAGTGAAAGCCTCATCAAAGGCGGGGAAATCACCCAAACTTCTCTTTCAACTGGCTGATGAAACTTTAATAACGGAGCTGATGAAACTTTAATAAGGATGGCCTGCTAGCTCCAGGAGTTCTACTCAGTTTTGGTAGTGCAGGATTCTGTTGCTTTGTTGCTTTGCTCAGCTCTATGGGAGACATGTGTGTTCTCCAAAAGAAGAATCAGTGGAGAAGCGAACAACCTTTCTGCTCATGTACCCTACAGGAGGCTGGCAGGAAAGTAATTCTCCTTGCAACGTTTGTTTTCCAAGTGTTGCAGAAAGAGTTCAATTGGTTGCTCCCACTGAAGGTGGCTGGGTTGCAGGCAGTGATCTCGTGCAGTTGGAGCATGGAACCCAACCAACACCTGTGGTTGTTCTCAGGTGAATGAATGCAGCAATCATCAAAACAGTCCAAGTAATCAGACCATGAGGTCTTTGGAGATTTCCATTGCGACTTTGGGAGAGTAACCTATTTTTCATCTGTCCACAGTGGAACGAATAAGATGTTGATACCGTTTGTTGGTGTTTCTTTGCCTGCATGCCTGATGTGCTCATACAAGTATTGAAATGGATTCCTCTTGGAGCTGATATCCAGTAGTAATAATGAAGCTTTTTTATGCTGCTTACTGGAAATATTTGACTTCTGTTTTGCTAAGACGGAGGGCTTATTTTGTTGGCAAATAATTGTTTATTATAAGATTGAGAAGCAGAGCTGCTGAAATTGAGGAGAATAGCCTCAAGAGCCCCAATTAGCTGTAAGTGGAACAATTTCCTTTCCTAAAGCACGGAACGTCTTTCCCCTTCCCCAGAGCTGAGAGCAGGAATGTTTGGCAGCAAGAGCATCCAGGTGTCTGAAGGCCCACACAGGGCACCTGGCCATGGAGATGCGTGGGGCTGGGTTGTGTCCCCTGTCCAGAGTGGGGCAATGGTGGGGCTTCTCTAGGGGACAATCATTGCTGCTGAGCTGGCAGTGAGGCCCCTTGGTGCCTTCTGAGCCCCCCAGGGCCAGGCACTGGCTCAGCAGTGATGCAGAGGTGAGGGAAACCCAACAGATTGAGGAAATGTCTGCTGTGATCAAGCAGGGATTTGTGCTCGGCTACAGTTGGCTCTCAGTGCCTGAAGGGTTTCCACATGAGCTGAAAACATTTGCTAAATAACATAATAAGCTAATGATTGCTTAATTTTTGAATACATAGCTCAGTGTAGAGGGAGTAACAGCTGGTGTTTGTCAAATGAGGGTTTTCCTTAAGACTTTCTACTGCTCATTTTCTTGTTTATTTAAGATATTTAGCCAAGATTGAGCTCCAAAGGTCTTCCCCTTATGCTTCTCAGACATCAAGGTAAATGTTATGTAGTCAGAAGTGAGTTTGATCCTGCGTTTTGTGGGCAGCTGCTGAGTTCCTGCTCAAGGCAGTCTTATAGTGCAGGACAAAGGGGGAAGGATTTAAACTGAAAGAGGGGAGATTTAGGTTGGCTGTTCGGAGGAAATTCTTCACTCAGAGGGCACTGAAGCCCTTTCCAACCTGAGCCATTCTATGATTGTATGAAGTTTCTGCATGGTGTGTGCTCAAGGTGAAGGCACTTGCATATGAAGGTTGTACAGCTTAGCTGTTTGCATGCACAGAGCAGGGCAGCAGTCCAGCTGGTAACACTGATGTCTGGTTAATGTAATGGGCAACACAAACATTCAGATCTAAAATCAGACAGCTTTTATTTAGCAAAAGTCAGATATGGGTGTTTGTGCATCGTTATGAACCATGACAGATGAAGTGAACACAGATCAATACGTTCAACTGCTTGGCTTCTTCTATTATTGAGGTTTTTATCATTTAAATTTAACAACTCTGCGCAGCTTATACATCACTCAATATTGCCTTGTGATGTCCCTTCAGGTTGCAAGGCTGTGTTCTCACACCTAGGGTTTAAAGCTCAGAGCTCTGGAAGAATAACAGCAAGAAGGGCTGGGGCCATGGTGCCAGCACTATAGCCTTGCCAAAGGCACTGCATGAAACACAGCTTCCTTTTTATAGAGTCTTAAGTTTGGAAAATACCCTCAAGGTCATTAAGTCCAACCACCAGTGGTGCTGCTACGAGTGCTTCCTAAAGAAATTAGCATGGCTTTGTGAGACATTGGAGACATTATCAAAGTGCAACATCTTATTAGAAGCAGATGTTCATTAAGGTCCTTTCCAACCTCAGCCGGTCTGCAGTCCTATCTCGTGATGTTGGAGGCAAGGTTAAGAATGTTCTGTGTGTTTGTGCTGCCTTTAATTCAGAATGCTGGAAGCATCCTTACATCCATCCCAATGAAGTGATTGCATCTCTTTCTGCAGGTGGCTGCCGGCGCGGTCCCAGCCCAGTGGGCAGCCCTCCAAGCCTGGCGCTGCTGGCAGTGGAGGCTGAACCCCCCCCAGGACCACCCCCATCCAGCATCCCACAGTGCCGCCTGCTCACCCTCTCACCCCTCAGGATCCCCGTGCTGGGCTCCCCATTCCCAGGTAAGGTCGTTTGGGTCGGTGTGAAGAAGAAGCACCGTGTGCTCTGCAGCACAGACAGCCTCTGTGCGTTCTGCTGCTGTGCTTTGGTAGCTGCAAGCACACAGCTGCTGTGTGAGCACACGCACCTGGGCTTAAATTGTTTTCTCTGGTGCTGCTTAAAGGTGTTCTCTGATAGCACGTGTTAAAAGTTTGTGCTCGTTAGTAATCTTTTGGTATACTGGGACAGTTGTGGGCAGTATGTGAACTGAGCTGCATCCTCTGTCACCTTTGGGAAGGAAATGTGGTCCTAATGGCACTGGGACTGTGTGCCAATGGGCTGGCTGCAATGTTGGCAGTTGAAAGATGTCTGTTTGACATAAAGGGACAGAATGGCAGATAAACCTGAGTTGAAAGGATCCCAGGTGTCACCGAGTTCAGCCCATGTCCCACATAGCAGCAATGAACCTCAGACCCCATGGCTGAGAGCGGTGTCCCAGTGCTTGCTGAGCTCCAGCAGCTTGGAGCTGTGCCCACTGCCTCTGGAGCACAGTCCTCCCCTAACCCAACCAACCTTCCCATGCCACAGCTCTGTGCTCAGATCCTGTTACTGTCACCAGCGAGCAGAGCTCAGTGGTAACGTTTGGGACAGAAGCAGATTGCTTCCTTACAAAACTTGCTAGAGGAACGTAGCCTTGGGTTCTGCACACTTCCTTACAGGTTTGGGTGTGGGTGATGTGCCTGTGGTTGCTCACTGCAAAACCTGCTGTTTCCTCTGCATGGCACAGCATGTGGTACCTGGGGGGCTCTGCAGCATCACCCTGCTGTGTGAGTCTCCTCTTCTCGGTCTTCGTGGTCATTTTTGGAGCTATTTGTGCTTTGGGTGCTTAAGGCTATATTTTTGAAACACAGTGTTCCAATTGAGTTTAAAAATGTATTTTTGGCACCTTTTCCATCTTTGTGGTACTTGAAGTGTAACGCAGCACAACGCAGCGAGGTTGAAATTGGCAGGAAGTGTGCAGTTATGATATTGGGTGTTCAGATGAAATCTTCACATGAGAAATGGATCTCTGTAATTATCGTTCCTGTTGAGCAGCCATCATAATGGTGCAGATAAAAACGACTACTGCGGAAGGGCTACAGGGTGTGAAGAGCTCATGTCCCCGCAGGGATACAGTCTCCCAGCTGTTACAAAGGACCATCCTGCCAGCAGAGCACAGAGCTCTGTAGGTGCTGCCATGGGGAGGGGAGCTGAGGGCTTCCCATGGGATATTTTCTGACCCACAGTGATCACTTCACCCCTCTGAAAATGAGCATCTTATAGGAGAATTGGAGGGTAAGAGAGTCGTTCTTTATCCGTGCTGAAATACAGATTTAGATGCTAGATGTATTCTTCCTTGAATTGAGATGCTCGGGCATTCCTGGGAGAAGCAGTTGCAGGACTTCTGATTTACAGCTGCAGCACTGAGCCCTGCATGAATTGTATTAGGCACGATAGAATATTATAATATCAAGGAGCTATAGAGTTAAGATAAGTGGCTTGGTTCTGCTGTGATAAACATGTCAGGCCATGATAATTGTTGCTTTCCTTTCGAATGACTGTGTGATAGGCTATCAACTACCATGCTGTGAGTGCCCAAGCAATCAGCCCATTATCAATCATTCACAGTACAGCACACGCTTCTGGGTGTGTTCTCCTACGGAATATATAGCAGCTTTTTAGGAAAGAAAGCTTGGAAATGCCCGGCACATATAAAATAAACTCGAGATTCAGCTAACCATTTTTCTCTATTAATCATCCTCTCTGGAGGGCTGGCTATTTCCTTTGCAAAGGCTTACATAAAACATTTTTATGAAACTCCTTTTTATTGTGCTCACGGTGAAGAGGACTCTGAGGTGTTCACTTTAAATTATCTTTGTCAACACGAGCTTGATGGAAAGCTTCCTGAGGAGCACTGAGGATGGCGGCGAGACCTGGGAACTGGGAAAAAAGGAAAGTAATGAATGGGAGTTTTCATGAGCTCTAACGAACGAATCAGAATTGGGATAGGTGTGAGTAAAAAGAAAGATGTGTGGGGTGAGTCCTTAGCACAGAGTGGAGCGGGGAGGCTTGCTGTGCAAGCTGCTGGGAGATGCGCAGCAGAGGGTGATGGAGTTGGTGTTACTTGGAGGGAAGGACTGGTTGGTGGTCAGGGTGGTATCACAGCAATGTCTGCTCCAGAGAGCAGCCAGGCGCTGGCACAGCTGCCCAGGGTGGGCAGTCCCCATCTACAGAGGTGTTCAGAGCTGCAGGGATGCAGCACCGAGGGATGTGGGCTGTGGGCACGGTGGGGGTCTCAGAGGACTTTTCCAGCCTGAGTGGTTCTGTGGTTCTATGACTCTAAGAACATTATCTCGCATAAACTTTCAACAAGGAGAACATGGAAAGCTCATTAATTACTGGGTTAGTCTATAAATCATACATGAAGCAAGAGGAATGCAGCCGCCCCAGGGTCTGCAGATAATGCTCTCTCACAGATCTGTTTTTCTTCGAGATCCATGAGTCGTCTTTAATAACGTCAGCGTGACGATGATGCTTTTAGCTGAAGGGGAGGCAGGGTTTAAAGCACGCTGTATGCCTGGCATTTTCTGTACATTAAATTCTGCTTTCTTGAGGCTTCCCCAGTCATTAACTTATACAGCAATAGTGAAGCAGAGCTCTGAGCTGCCTTTGGCCACTGACCATTCTTCTCCAAGTCACACCAACTCCACCACCACTGCTGTGTGCCTCTCAGCAGCTGCAGTGTACAGGGCAGCCTCCCCATGTTCTCCTTCCTGCCTCAAACCACACCAGACAAGTCCTGTGGTACAGCTCTGATGTGTTTCAGAGGTGTTGGATGCATTACTCTGTTTGCTGTCTGCCACAGTGCAGGCTTCTGTCCTAAAAGCAGTACCAAAGGAAAGGGTGACTTTGCCAGCTTCTAATGATGGATGTCCTGAATATCTTCTGGAAGCAGTTAAAGTTGCAATTGTTAGGGACTTCTGCTGTGACAGAATGACTGCTTGGCCCCACTTTACTTGAAGTGGTGAAAGGGAATTCCAGCCAAAGCCAGTGGTGGCCAATGTCCCATTCTGGGTTTGGGAGCACAGATAAAAAGTGCCAGATGCTCACTGCCAGAAAGCTCCTTATCCCTGGGTAAAGAGCTACCTGGGAGCAGATAAAGCCAGCAGGGTGAAGCCAACAAAGTGGTACGTTTGGCATCCCGGAGAGCTCTGGGCTTCAGTTCTTTTGTTCAGTGGCATTTTTGTTTCTCCTTGCTTGGAGAACCTGGTAGCGTTGAGTAAATTGTCTGCACTCTGCACGTGTGGAGCTGCTTTGCAGAGCTCTGGTCGTCGTCATGGTGAAAAACCTGAGCAGAGTGTTTCTGTGGTTTCTGCTGCACGTTGGAGCAGGTGGTTTAACATCAGTGAGCAAACATGGAGAACAGTCCAGAAATGCTACCAGAGCTCAGCTTTAGGTTAGTTCTTCCTTTCTTCCTCTTCCCCTTTTCTATCTCTTGGTGGTTCTGCTCGTACGTCCTGTTTAAATATTTAATGCCATTCTTGCTGTTAACGTGGGTTTTGTGCCAGCGTTAACATAAAGACCAAATAAAAGCTTGTGGAAAGCAGCTATGCAGCGATCTGTGCTGCATCCTTGTGCTCATTTGCTCTGCTGGTAAGAAGAGAACTTAATTTTCCAGTGCTATCAAGCCAAGGCTTCAAAGAGGACTCCCTCTTAGGAAAAAAAAAGACAATAAAATCCTAGCATGTAGAGTTATTTGGTGCTTCAGGTATGGGATGGCTGGTAATCTCAAATGTCTTTTTTATGGCTACTGTATTAGGGGCAAGGGGATTTATTTTTTTCACATCCCATTTCTTAATTATTCAAATGGAAAAGGTAAGGTATGAGCGTGCAGTTATGGACTCTGTAAATTAGCAGCCAGTACAAATATTAAAAAAGACACCATCTGCCATATAAGCCATTTGCCACCTGTTCTCTTCCTTTCAGAATTATTTAATGGTTTACATTTAATGGTTCAGCCTGCCATGGAACAGCTGGGAAGTGACTAAGTATTTTTCCTATCAGTAACTTAGCGGCCAAGCAACGTTGTGTGTTCAAAACACCTCTCAGTGCCAGAGCTTTCCGCATGCTCCTTCATGTGGCTGTCAGCTTGCTTCATTAGTGAATTCTGCTGATACAAAACACATTTTCATAACAACAATTACTCAGTTATTTTGACAGTATTTTTGGGGGGAAACAAAGGGTTTCTCTTCTGCAGCAGAGGAGCAAAGGCTGCTGGCTGTGCTGGAGTGCTGCCCTCCCCACTGCTTTGTCTGGGGGAACACTGGGGGGCATGGGGAAATTTGTTCCTAACAGATGATTGAATGGAGAGCTGAGGCCTGTCCTGTTCTGTGCCTGGGCTTCTGGGGCTGTGATGGTGGTGCACTGGGTGGCAACTTGCCTCGTGTGTCTTTTTAGCATCGTAAGTGTCCAACTCAATGGTTTGATGCTTTCGTTGTCCTCTTTTTTACATTAAAAAAAAAATAAATGTTGTGTATATACATTAACTATAGCATATGTTTTATATGAGGTCTGTACAATTCCTCCTCGCTCAGTGCAGCCCAGGTGAGCCAAAATGTTGCACACCTGTGGTCTAACTGATACAGCCCGGGAGTTCATAGTCCTATGTGAACAAGTAGTAATGTTTTCAGATCACCAGAGGAGCAGTTCCAGGTATTCCAAGCAGAAGTGTGGCACTGACATACTGGGAAGCTTCCCCCCTCCTTCCTGGTCTCTTGTGTGCCTAGCAGTAACAGCCACTCATCTTGGCGCGCGGAGCATTTCTAACGAGCTCGTTGTAAATGATCTGCCCAGCTTTAATGCTGTGTAACGAAGCAAGCAAATGGATGTTTATAGTTATTAAAGTGATAACTTCCTGCTTGAGCTAATATCCAGCATAAAATTACTTTTCAGCTTCGTATCTGTGTTGGCGGGTGCGAGGGAAGCCATGCACGCACAGCGGTTTTTGAGCTAACCCCTTCCCATGAGTGCCAGTTGCCTCCTGCTGGCTGGTACATCTCTGCAGAGCGTGCGTGGAGTGCCCAGCTGCCAGGCAGGGCTGTGTGGTCAGCCCTGGGGTGGGCCCTGGCCTTTGGCTGATCGTTCCACTAGGGCAGGAGGGGGCACTGCTTCAGTGCCTGCAGAGAGATATCAAGGTTTGACAATAGCAAGAACATAATTAAATGGCCCATGTAGCCACAAGGGCAAACAACCCGAATCCTTCCATTCGTGCCCGACTGTTTGCTTGGTAAATGTCATAAAAGTCAGATTTATTTACTACATGTTTAACCACTTATTAAATCAAGCAGTAGTTTTTTGTTTTATTTTTCCTTCAGACGATGCCAGGATGCTGCTGTAGAGAGCTTGAATCGTGTTTCAGAGGTTAGGAACACATCTGCACTGCCAAGATACCTGCAGAGCACTTGCCCCTGGATTGGCAGGCTGGGGATGGTGCAGGCATCGGCTCAGCTCTGGGCACTGGGCTGTGCTGCCCACACCTTGCAGTGCACATATGTCAGTGCTGTTCCTTTTCAGCTGGGAGGCATTGTTTTCCCTCTGGAAGAGTTTTCAGCTCTCATTTCTTGCTTTTTTTCTATTGCAGGCTGAAATGTAGCTGAGATTCTGTTTATTAAAGCAGTCCTCTAGCTAATCTTGATTCAGTACAAGGGTGGCAGAAGTCTGAGGAGGAAAAGCCAAATGGCAGCAAGGACAAAATAGTCCCGGCAGGATGAGTGATGGCCCAGGGCTGGGTGGCCCTCAATGGAACTTTGTGCTTCTCTATGTGCTTCTAGCACTTAATAAAGCTACAGTGTGTGATGGTGCTGCCACGCAAAATGATTCAAAGTAGGATGGTGTAAAGGCATCTGTTGTGAACTGCTGCTTTGGTACTGCTGGGGCTACAGGTCCTGTTCCTGCAGGGCAGTGGGGACCTTCAGAGGACCTTTCCTTCTCAAATGAGTCTGTGGTGCTCAGAACAGGGGGAAGGAGCAAGTGTTGCTGAAGTCCATGTGAATGTTGGGAAGATGCAGCAGGAGGGACACTGCTTTGCAGTTGATGTCATCAGCGGCCTGGGCAGTTTGTCTGATGTAACAGTGAACTCGCGGGGTAAACGGCAATCCCATAAAGAATATTTCAGTTTAATTCAAGACTGCTATTATATTTAACATCAGCAGTTAAATTGGTATTGCTATACCAATGGGGAAACTCATCCGAAAGAAAACAAAGTGCAGACAGGAGTTTGGGGCCATAGCAGTAGCATGCAGCAATGGAGCGCAGAGAAGCAGCAAAGAGGAAGCTGGATTTTGGTTATTGGGCTTTTCTTTTATCCAAGGCATCATCTCTGATGACAGCCTGATTGACAGTGGGAAACAAATGGCTTTGGTAACTAAAGTCAGGTGTTGGTGGGTGTTGTCTGGCTGGCTGGATGTATTCCTCGATCTGTCCCTGCTATCTAAGTGTAAATAGATTTAACAAGGCAAAACGAATCTTAGCTCGTTGGCCAGCATATAAATCAGGAAAATTAATTAAATTCCACAATTTAAAATGTGCCGTGGATGCTTCCCTAGGGTAGCTAAATAGAATTTCATTGATTCCATTGCAAATTTTGCTCTGTTTACTGCATTCAGAGTGAGCTGGGAGCATTCCTACAAACAAGGTGGGGGTTCTGGCTGCCCCCTGGGACAGCTGCTGCTGGCACGCACTGAGCCCCACTGACACCAGCACACACAGTGTGGGTGAGGGCTGCTGGGATGCTGCAGAGCTGAGGGAGCACATGGGGGGGGAAAGATGGAACCACATTTCTGTGTTACTGACTTTGGAATTCCAAAGGTAATTTATAACTCGAATCCTCCTAGAAATAAGGGTTGGAAGATTTTTCTCTGAAATACAAAGGATTGGGTCATGCAGAAATAATTGCTCTGATATGACAGAGACAAAGTTGAAGTTCCAAAGGTTTCTTGCTGCATAATTTATTGTATTCTTCCAGAATTACATCCTATTAAACTACAAGATTGAGATTTTATGCTGGAATTGGTTTTCATAAGGAGAAATATTTCATATGGAAATAAATCAGGGAAGTTTTACAGAATGTGAATGTGTTAAGGAGCATGTGAATGTGTTAATGAAGCACTCAGAGTGGCTGAGCTGTGGCTCCCTGCCCTGTGGCTCACACTGCTCTGTGCTGGCCACGGGGATGGGGACCTTCAGCTGGGTGCCCTGCAGGCAAGCAGGGTGGTGTTTGGCACGGGATGCTGCTGGTTGCATTCTCACATCCTTATCCTCCAGTTCCTAGTTCCATAGAGTCATTCAGGTAGGAAAAGATCTCTGAGATCATCAAGCCCAGCCATCCACCTGGTACTATAAGGCCACAGCTAAGCCATGTCCCTGAGTGCTGTGTCCACACTTCTCCTCTATTCTTGCAGGGATGGGAGCTGCACTGCTGCCCAGGGCAGCCCGTTCCAGGGCCTGAGCACTCTTCTGTGAAGGAATTCATTCTGGCTTCCAAGCTAAACCTCCCCATGTGCAAATTGTTGTCTCACATCCAGGAATTGGACTCAATGATCCTTATGTGTCCCTTCCAACTCGGGATCATGGATGGTTCTATGATCCTGTTCTTTCATGTAGCTCTAGCTCTTGTCTCACACGTAACAGCATGTGGGAATAAAGGTGACTTTTCCTTAATCCTTGCAGTGTCCAGCTGATTTGTGACACAGTGAGAGGATCAGTGAGGAATCATCAGATGGCACAGAGCCATCCCTGCAGTGCCTGGTGCAGAGACCCTTGGCTGGGAGGGTCCACATTTGTAAGGAGAAAAGAGGAACAGTCTGATCAACCCACACTGACTTGTCTTTCATCCTGAGAGTTGTGGAACCAGTGGTGCTGGAATGGTTGTGGTGCAGTTTGACACATCCTAGGAACACACAGGAACCACTGCTGGAAAACCACAGCACCCGTTGTGCTGCTGTGATCTATTGGTTACACCTAATTTGTGCTCTGCTGCAGAGTGAGGAGCAGTGCCCTGATCATGCCCTTTATAGGGGGGAATTAAGGGGAAGTAATCTCTAAAAAGTCTACAGCAGGGAGCTCAGGTGTATCTGTTACTGATTCTAACATATCAGTATTACTGAATATGTTATTCTATGTGTCAGTAATTAATTGAAATGTTGACCACGTGCTGATTAGGTCTGGCTTTGTAAGGAACAATGGCAGAACTAATGGATGCTTGCTGTGCTGCCCGACATGGGGTGGTGGCACCAGGAGAATTGTGACAGCTGGGGACGTGGGGACACAGGCATCAAGTGCTGTCCCTGTGTGCTGGGGCAGTTGACTCATGCTGGCTTCTGCTGGTTGTTCTGATTGAGTACAGAAGAGGAAAAAGTCTTTGAACATAAAGGGACAATAGGTGAGCAGAAAAGCCCGGTTTCACTTCACACACAGCTTATTTTCATGGTAAATCTAGGGGATGATATAGCCCAGTGGGCTTTGTAAATGGCTCCAAACAAGCATCCTGGCTTCATTCCTCTTTAACAAGTGAGCAGTTTGACATTTGTGTGATGTTGCACAAATACTGCATCCTCACCTTGATTTGCTCTGGCAGGTGCATGCTGTTTACTGTGGGCTAAGAGAATTTTGAAGGGTGGATGGCAGTGGAATGTTTTTTGGCATTAGCACGTTGTTTGCTTTCCAGAGGGATTCATTCTTTGGGTTGCTTGGTTTCAGGAGGCTGGAATTGCTTTGAAAAGGAT
Source organism: Lagopus muta (assembly GCF_023343835.1). Taxonomy (NCBI): domain Eukaryota; kingdom Metazoa; phylum Chordata; class Aves; order Galliformes; family Phasianidae; genus Lagopus; species Lagopus muta. The sequence goes on along the minus strand of NC_064437.1, from coordinate 65,090,966 downwards.
AAAGCTGTCTGTGCTGCTGTTGTAGGACAGACACTCAGCACCACATGCATTCCCTCCGTGAACACGCAGTGCTGAACACAAGGTAAGATGAGATGATCAGGCAAGGCCAGCACTGCCAGTGGTGCTGGTTGTGAAGGGAGGAACATCAGCATGGTTTAGCATGGACAGGTAGGTGAGTCGGTGCCTGGCTTGACCACGAATCTCCTACTCCCACTGCTGCATAGCTGTGATTACTGAAATAGGTTCAGTGAGTTAATTAATGAAAGTAGGACTAGGGAATCTAATTTCACACTTGATGTATGTAGCTGTTTAGAAGCCCTCTTGAAATGCTGTTTAAAAGCTCTGTTGCTAAACATACTGAGATTTGTCCCTGAGCTGGAATTTTAGGGGTGTCTTTGGTGGTGCCCATCCGTGCCCATGGAGCCCTGGAGCTGCCAGAGGAGTGGAGCGGGGTTTGGGAGCTCCATCCTTGTGACAGCTCAGAAGTTGGATATCTATCTTCTGTATTCCATTGTTTGTCTTGAGAATTGAGTACAGAAAACTCTGGGCAAGGTTGGTATTTCCCAGCTGCCTGAAATAGGGCTCCAATGCTGAGCTGAATATCTGCAGCATCATGATGGCCCAGGGTCTGTTAGGCTGGGCAGAAGCACAGCAGCTCCAGTAGAGGCTTGGGGATCTGTGTTGCTTCCTTTTCTAAACGTGGGGCTGAAGCTCTTGAAGATTTTATTATTAAATAAGTCACTTTTAATGCCATTATCACAGAATGCCAGCATTGCAGAACTTGAAAGGGACCTCTGGAGATGCCCCTGTTAAAGCAGGTTCTCTACAGTAAGTTGCATGACAGTGTCCAGGTGGGTTTTGAATTGCTCCAGAGAAGAAGAATCCACCCCCTTTGTGGGCAGCCTGTGCCAGCGCTCTGTTATGCTGATGGTACAGAAGCTCTTCCTCGTTTCAAAAGTCGAAGCTCATCCAGAGCTGGGAGGTGTCTGTGCCCAGCCCTGCTGATGCCGGGTGCCGTGGTTCCAGGTGGGCTCAGCCATCGTCTGGAGATGGTTGCTGGCAGCGGGGCAGAGCTGCCCCCCCAAGGCAAGGAGGGTGGGAACAAAAAGCCCTCTGCAATAATTCCTAGGAGAACTCTTAAATCAGGAAACCTCTGTGATCCCGAATGTGGCAGCAAGACTTTGAAAAGCAATTAGCGTTTTAACAGCCTGCAATTAACAGCTTCTGAATGATGAATGTGGGTGGGCAGCAGCAGAGCTCCTGCAGAAACACTGGGCTCTGCAGCCAATGCCTGAGCCCTCCTGCAGACCTGTCCTTGGGTTTCTGGTTGTTTTTTAACCTAGATGCTGTTTACAAGCATGGACAATACAGCACACCTTATGTGTGGGGGTATATATGTATACATATAAAAGACTGAACAGGGGCAATTTAGCTGCAAACATTTAAGTTTTACGACTCCTTTTGACTTCTCTTTGAATTCACTTTGATTTGATTTCTTTCTCTCTCCATCCGCTGGAAATTAAAAACAACAAAAGCAGATTGCTCAAAGGAGGCAAAACAGCCAGAAGGATAGAAGGGGTCTTTCCCTATCGTTGTTCATTGGCTGAAGATGTGAGCTGACATTTCCTGATTTTGCTGCAGATTTACTGAAGTGTTTGCTGAGCTTCTGTCTGTCCATAGAATTATAGAATCTTTAAGGCTGGAAAAGACCTCTAAGATCATCAGGTTTGACTGTCAGCCCATCCCCAGCATGGCTGTGGGGCAGGAGCTCTGCCTGCAGTGGGAGCTGGGGCACAGCCAGGGTGCCTTCCTAGTAGGGAAACGTAAGTTTGGAGTTTGGGTAAAGGAGAATGGAAAATTTAGAGAAAGGCCTTTGGACTTGCTGTGTGGTGGGTTGGGTATAACCAGAGAGAACACGGTGCCCAAGGGTGGGCAGTCCCTGTCCATGGAGGAGTTCAGAACCACAGGGATGTGGCACTGAGGGATGTGAGCAGTGGGCATGGTGGGTCACAGGGAGCTTTTCCAGCCTTAGTAACTCTGTGATTCCTGCGTCCTGCTTCGGTGTTGTTTTCATAGGGTTTGTACTGAGAGATTTTTTTCTGAAGGAGAAGTCATGGCAGCATGTTATGGGCTGCAGTGTTGGTCATCCTGTAAGGCTCAGGCTGGTGGGAATCCCAGCTGGAAGGCAGCAGCTGAAGGTCTCGTCCCAAAAGTAAAACAGCTGATTTTCCTCTCCTTTTCCCCAGATTGGTATCTTACATGTGTGACATACATTTGATACCAAAACAGATCCTTTTGAAGGAAACAGTTTTTGGGATAGCCTTTAGTAGAAGAGAAGTAATGTAAAACAATGCCAGTCTAATGCAAATTGTAATCTAATGCTTGCAGCCGTGCTGTCTTGATGATTTGTATCTTGTAAATATCTGCTTGCATGAAACGAGATGAAATCGTATTTTCTCTTCTTCCCTAGAAATCAATTGTCCTCTTCAAATCACAGAGAATGAAAATTATACATTATAGAGTAGCTCTGTAATCTGCAGTCGTGCAGTGCAGCCTGAGCTTATTCTGTGGGTATGAGGACAGCTGCTGTGTTTCAGAAGAAAAGATGAGTGTGGGTTGGTTTGGATGGCCATGGTACGGCCCCGAGCCTGCAGCACAGCCATAGCTCCTCAGCTCTGCAAAGTCGTGCCTTTGCTTTTTTGGAAGCTCTTGAGATAATTTAAACCCCAAGTTTAAAGCAAGACAGTAATGAAGATGCAGGAGGAGAGCGTTATGTGATTTTGACTGGGCTCTGTGGAAGTAATTGCCACGTTATCAGCATTTGGCTCTGCTCCAAAATACATCACACTTAATTATCTGAAATTGATAGTGACACGCAGCTTGCCAGCGTTCTGACATGATAATTTATTTTTGATTTTATCTTTAAGGGAACAAGCGATAATTGCCCCAAAAATGAAAATCATGAAGGCACTTTTCTTTACATTTAATTTCTTAAGTTTCTCTTAGCGCTTCATTTTTCTGTTTTGTGCATCACTCTTTTATGAAAACAAAGTGCTGTTGAGATTCAATTTAAAGCGGTGTTTCTCTGACAATGAAAACACAACTGGAAGTATAAAGGATCTCTGAGGATTTTCCTCCAAGCAACCACAGCAGCCAGCACAGTTTTGGCCGCCCCTTGAGTCACTGTAAGCATTCAGCCCTGAATGGCACAGCTCGCCCTGCTGCAGCTCAGTGGTGCCTAGGGCACATAGCAGCCCTGCTGGCCTGAATCTGGGCATGCTTTCTGCTGGCAGACCCAGTGGCAGCTTGGGTTGGCATAGCATTTTGGGGTGTTCTTTGTGAGTGTAGCAGAGATACAAAGACGTGGCTTGAAGCACTGATGGAGCACCTGGCAGGAAGGCAGGGCCAGCCCAGGGGAGCTCAGGTACATGCAGTGCAGCTGAGTGACTGGATGGATGGAACCAGGATTCACCCCTTCCAGACCTCATTTAAGGGCTGGCAGTGGAGGTGAGGGTATTCTACTGGTGATCCCTGCCTACCTGAGGCCTTCAGATCACTTATTTTATCTCAGTTACAACTTAATCTTTAGGAGAAAAAAAAAAAAGAAAAAAAAAAATAGAAAAAAGAGAATCCTGACTTGTGATTCACATCTTAGGATTCCCCAAGTGCTTCCATAGCATCTGTGAATAATTCTGATGCTCAGACACAAAGAAGTGTTCATTATTCTTCCAGCCCAGGGTGGCCAAGCAGCTCCCAGGCTGATGGGGGGGAGGCAGGGATGCTGTGCTCCATTCCTCTGAATTCAGTGGTGCACCAGGAGCTGTCTTCCTACTACAGCTTGAGTGTGTATGTCATAGATGTGTTCTTGTGCCCTGTTTGCCTTCTGCCATGTGCAGTGTAAGGGAGATGGGAGTGGAGATTAATGGTGGGAAACAAACAGCTGGAATGACTCCTTCACATAAGTTTTCTCTTAGTCCTATGAGGTCACATCTGGTTGCCTTTCCCACATTGTTTTGCATCACCAAATGGATCCAGGAAAGAAATTAATTATCTGGGTATGTTTTGCTGGACTCGTAATTCATAGGAATGCTTCTCATACAGTTCCACTTCAGCAGAGGCATCCCAGAGCCTTTTGGAAGTCACTCTTGCATCCTGAAGCTGCTCCTCTTCCAGTAGCTATGGGCAAAGTGAGGTCTGTGCTGCAGAACTCCTGCAGGAACCCAGCCCTGGGAGCCAGCTGCAGTGGCTGCCTGTGAAAGGAAGCGAGCTAATGGAGTGGGCTGAGATTCAGATAGCTCCCTGGGTAGTTCATGGAGAGCATCTTAACTGATCCTAATGACTGTAAATTACAGAATTCTGTGATTTTGGGATAAGCATTGAGTGCAATTAAAACTACTGAAGAATTACAACACTTACTTTATTTACTTGTTTCCACACAGTAGTGCTTTCCACTGGAGCTACCACTGTACAAAGGTGGCTGCTCATCTTGGAAGCACGGCATGCTGGTCATTGTGGCTCCTCATCTGTCTGGGATCAAATCTGAAATCAAATCTGGTGTTCCCAAGGTCCCTGCTGCAAGCTGCCACAAAGCAAAATGGGTTCTGTATCACAGCAGGTTGGCTGGTGCAGACTTGGGTGCAGCATGCCCATCCTAAGGTTGTGTGGATACAGAACTACAGCACACGTTTTTGGGTTTGTAAATTAAGAGACGTTTTTAGTGAGGATCTCCATGCAGTCAGTGGGAGCTGTGCAGCTGTCAGTCTGCAGCACTTCTGGCTGTTTTTTTATGTGCAAGAGTTGCTTGTTGGTTTTGTTTTCCCTTAATTTGATGTTACACTCCATGATGTATCCTGTGTGGCAGGACAAGGGGAAATGGTTTTAAGATGAAGGAGGGAAGACTGAGGTTGGATATCAGGAATTTCTTTGCTATGAGAGTGGTGAGGTGCTGGAACAGCTGCCCAGAGAGACTGTGGATGCCACGTCCATCCCTGGAGGTGTTCAAGGCCAGGTTGGATGGGGCTCTGGGCAGCCTGGGCTGCTATGAAATGTGGAGGTTGGTGGCCCTGCATGTGGCAGGGGGTTGGATCTTCATGAGGTCCCTTCCAACCCAAGCCATTCTATCATTCTGTAATAATGGGTGCTTCCTGGTTTGCTGTGCACAGGTTAGAGTCTGCACCAGGAAATCTGGAGCCCCATTCTGACCCCTGGGACACAGGGGAAACCTGGCGTTCCTCCTCTGGTCCCATTGGGTTTCACTGCACTGAATTCATCTGCTCTGTGATGTTACAAGACTTTGTGGTTGTTATCAATGACAAATGAGGAATTGATGACAAGTTCAAGAGGATTTAAGGGTGATGTGCTTGCATCCCACAAGAATTGCTTTCTCTCTGTACTTACTGCAAGGAGAAATGGCAGCTAGGTCTGCTTCTATGAGCAAAGCTCTTTTGAGCATTTTAGATTCAATATTAGAACTCTGTATTTAATGTGTATGTCCTGGTTTGGGCAGTTCTAGGTTTGGGCAGTTCTAGGTTTGGGTAGCTGGTTTCTTTCATGCAGGAGAGGAATTATACTGACTGGTATCCAAAGGGCAGAGCCCATGTGCCATCAGCACCGCAACGCGGGCCCTTGGAAGCTCTTAGGCAAAGCCTTCCCTGTGCACAACCTGAGCACTGAATATTTAATGCTCTTTGTTAATACATTCTCTCATTACGTTTCAATTTGGATGTAAAAAAGAACCATTGCAGCTCATATTTGACTTAGAAATAAACATATCGTGGAGTACCTGCTGGGCTTGTTATTAACTCTGGGATTTTCAGTGTTGCATCAGTGACTTGAAAGTCAACAAAATTGTGCTGTTAATGGATTTTCTACTCTTCAGTGATGGGAACACTTTTGAAAATCACATTCTTGGGCTCAGTCTCACTGAAATATTTTGTCATCTCAAAAAAGCCAAAGGTGATCCAGATGTTGTCTTCTGCTCCTGAACTATGAGGATAAAGGAAAAATTCCTTCTCAGAAGGAGATCAGGCTGCCCAGGGGGTGGGGGAGTCCCTGTCCCTGGAGGGGCCATCTGTGGGGATGTGGCACTGGGGGATGTGGGCAGGGGGCACAGCGGGTGGGCTGATGCTGGGGATCTCAGAGGGCTTTTCCAACCTTAATGATTCTATGATTCTTTTTTAAGCAGGAGTAAACGTTCAGGATCTTGTCCTTTTTCCAAGGCTGTCTATGTGATTCCATTGCCTCCACTGACAATGGAAACTTTTCAGTAAGAACACCAGCCTTTTAGTATGGGTTTTAGCAGCAAGGGCATGGAGATTTTCACTTCTCACGAGTTCCTGGTCCTGCAGTGCAGGAGGCACAGGGCTTATCCTGCACAGCGTGGCTGTGGGGTGCAGCCCTCAATGCCTGAGGAGGAGGAGGTTGAGGAGGATGAGGAAGGCTCTTGGCAGGGCAGCAGTATGTGTGTCTGGCTGTTGGCTGGCAGGCACTGACTCTCTTAGCAGCTCGGACTGTAGCAAGGAAGAGCTGCAGTGGCAGCACTCTGGCTTCCACCATGGATTACTGGTTTTGTTTAGGGAATGAGCCAATGGATGGTTGTAATCAGTTGCATTTTTTGTGCCCTGGAGATACCAGGCTGGCTGCAAAGTGGCTGAGCAGTGGGACCCTGTTCTTTCTTTCTCAGTCAGTTCTATTTGCTGCTGTTGAGTGGTGTGAAGGTTAGCTCCATCCTCTGAGCTCTGGAAGCAGGATGCTGCCTGCATGCCTTGGGATGCTCCGGCTGTGGTGCTGGGCCTGGGCATCAACAGTCACTTTCCTCCCTTTGTTCTGCTCAGAAGGCTCCTCCTGTCTCAGGCAGCTCCAGTCTGCTTTGAGTAATTGCTTTGCCTCTCTCTTATTGGCATGATTTATTGAGGACATGCCTGCTGTCATTTCATCCTAGTCAAAATAAATGCCCTTATTATCTTTGTTTTCTCTTAGCAGCAGAATGCAGTGAATACAGCCAGATGTTTCTAAATGAAGAAGAACACAAGGGATGATCTTTTCTTTGTGTTCTGGTGAGGAGACATCCCAGAGGAGCCCTGCCCGGGAGCATGCAGTGTCCCCAAGCAGCACCCTGTGACACACAGAGTACAGCTGCTGGGAGGATCCTGCTGCTCCCAGCTCTGAGGTACCCTGCTCCTGAAACAAGCATGCCCCAATAATGGAGCTGAGTTTTAGGAACTCCTGTCGATGTCACCTTGGTTTGCCCTCCCATAGGCTGGGAAATGCACTGGGATGTGCGGGTGACTGCATGCTGGTTCCAGTGCCACCACCGTGGTGCTTTGAGGCTGACTCCATTTGTGAAGCAGAGGTACAGCGCATGAATTCTGGTAACACCATTCCTGTGGGTGCTTCAAGGAGCACAGGTTTTGTAAAGTATCATTGCATTTAGGAAGTTTAACAGAAGAGGAACCTGTGAAGCTAGAGGAATGGCGTTTGTGTAATTGAAAGTTGCTTCTCCTGTTTGCCTGGTGCTGCCCAACTTGATGTGTCCCCTGGTGCATATATGGGGACAGCATTCTCTGCTGCAGAACAAGCACAGCTGGGAATTTCCCATTCAGTTCTTGGGCTGTGCGAGCAGTGATGGACAATGACAGGTCAGGTGTGCTTGGTAGCTGGGCTGTCCACTATGGCTGTCCCAAGTTGGGCCAGCAGAGCTATAACCATTCCCAGTAGGACCAGCACAGCTATAAGCAGCCCCAGCCAGGCCAGCTTCCCACGCTGTGAGCTGACCAAGGAGCAGGAGATGCAGCTGACACCAAAGCTGCTGTGCCTGCAAGTAGTGGAAGGATTAACCACCTGTCTGTCGACTGCAGGGATCCCATCAGCATCACCGCCTGCATTCTGCAGAAATTAGGGGAGGAAAGCAGTTTTTGTTTGGGGATGAGCCACTTTTCCTCCTTAGCCACCACGGGGTGATGCCTCGTTCTGCTTGCTCTGTCTCTGCTGTCGTGTTTTGGATCTCCCAGTCAGAAACTTCCAGTGATTGTTTCTTTAAGATCTTCCTCCTTCATTCACAACTTTTTCTCTTCCTTCTCCACTCCTCTGCAGCTGTAGCTGCACTGGGGCCACTCTCTCTGGGTGCTCGGGTACCCAGGCTGCTCTCACCTGCCTTAGTCCTCCTCTGTCCTTGCAATGCCATCACGGTTACACTGAGATACAGGCTGCTTAGCTTTTTAAATGACAGTAAAGTGCATTTGCACTGAAATAATTTTTAAAATGGAGAGGTGTTTCCAAACACAAAACCTATGGGTGGGTGCTCCTTGGCTTTAAGGGTATCCAGAAATGTGTCAGGTTCTTTGTGGCTGGTATTTGGGTATTATTCCAGCCCAGGTTATGTGGAGTTCATATTGAAAGCTTATATTGCATTATGACATTCAGTGAAATCCACCGAGTTTATTTGTATTCCAAATCCATCTATTGCAAAGACTGCTTTTTCGTGAGCACAAAGTACTAGAAAGCATAAATATTTATTTCTTAAAGTTTATGATTGCCTTAAATCATTCGAGCTTATTTAGCAAGCATAAGTTATAATTGAAGTAAGCCATTGAGCCTGATCTGCATGTATTAAAAATATCTATATGTATGTGTATATGTATCTATGTATATACTTGAGTCAAATACGGGTGGAAGCTCTGAGCTAATTGCTTCCATCACATTGAAAGACGCACCGATAATTTTATTTTCCCTCCAGGTGATCATAAATCACTGCAAAGAGACAGTTAAAGCTGTACAGAGCAGAGCCATGCTTCAACGTGCAGTGTGTGTTTGATGGATAAAAGCTGAGCTAATACGCAGTGCTGTATGTCCATCCATAGGGAGACAGCTCAGCACATCGTGACCTTATTCCAGGTTCATTTGTGGAATTGCAGACGGCCATAGGTTTGCATACATGAAGGGATGCTTCTGCTCATGGGCTCCTTAGGAGCGGCCGACTTCAAAGTGCTCCCATGGCCATTGTGCCACAGGGAGCACAGCGGGCGTCACGCCGTCCTGCTTCTCTCCTGGAAGGGCTTTATTTGTCCAACATTCTTACCTCTGTCTGGAGTCCTGCTGGCTCCTTGCCATCTGTCCCTCTGGCTGCAGCCGTGCCAACAGCTGGCGGAGCTGCCAGCCTGCTCCTGTCAGCCCAGCAACTGCTGCCTGCGGGGTGCGGGAGGCACATTGGCCATCCTGGCTCTGGCAGGTCTGTAAGAAGCCCATACAACCGTTCAGTGTCTGCTTACATCTGTATGATTTTCATGCCTCAGGAGGAGGGCAACAGAATACAACATGGGGGTGGATGTGCTGCAGCGCTGCTCCGGGTGCACGTCCTCCTGGCTGTGCGTGGATGGAGACGTGCAGCACAAACACTGTCTGCAGAATGCTCACTTTGAAGGGGAAACTCCCCTCTCCCAGAAGCTGAATCCTGCATCCCCAAAGCCCACATGGAATTACCTGTTGTGCTCTCACTGAAGTGATAACCAAGGGTACAGTTTTGAGGAATAAAAAGTGTATCGAAGTATCCATTGCTATAATAGAACCAAATGTTACATTCAGGGAAGCAATCGGTGTTTTTCATGTTAGTAGAAACTGGGCTCAATCTGCTTTGACAGCTGAGACCTGGGAAACAAAGATCAGTGAAGAAATGGGCAGAGTACGAGAAGAAAAATAATGGAAGTTCCAGAAATGATCCCCAATCCTGCAGAATGCAGAGAAGTTTGGATGAGAATTCTTTGATGGTATCAGAGCATGCAGTGAAATGGAAGGGCAGTACATTCTGCAGCCTGCATCACACCTGGGAAATACGGTGTTACTGTCAGACTGCCTTAAACTAGGGATGTGTCTCCTCTGTTGGTTGGACTTGATGATCTTTAAGGTCTTTTCCAACCCGAGCAATTCTATGATTCTGCCAACTCAGCCTTGAAATGGTGCTTGTGAGCAGGAGACGGAGACTGCTAATGGAGCACCTGAATTCGTGTCTGAGTTGAGATGGTGGGAAGTGTCCTTTAATTCTGGAAAAATACGTGCTGCCTGAATGCACTGTTAATGGGAAATCAATGCTCCAGATTTGACCTCAAATCTGGCACTAGCCACAAATTCTCAAGGTTTAAGTAGTGCAGTTTAATTAGCATCAATTTAGCAGCAATCTGGGTTGCTAATTTATCATGAATAAGGCATTTGAGCAGTTCAGTGATTTTCTGTTTTGTGAATCATCTTTGAGAAGGCTGTGATTCACTGGGATCAAGCTGCTATTTGAAATTATTGGCAAAATATTTCCCATGGATGGGGTGGGACACAGGTGGATTGTGGTGAGCAATAATGGGAAATGGATGTGTGCTATTTAGGCTTAATTAAGAAAACTGATCCTGCTGTGTGTGTCTTTTCTGAAGGCACTAAGATGTCCTTGTGCATCTTGTTTCGAGGATCACATTTGTGTTAATGCACAGTATCTGCTTATTTGTTGAAAGTCAATGGATGTGGCAGTCAGGCTGGGCCACTCACTTGTACAAACACAGACCTGGTTCCTCTAACCATGCCAAGGGTGTGGGGCAGAGAGTTCACAGGAGGTTGGACAACCCTTTTGAGAAATAAGGCTGACAAAAGTGCACTGTTTGATGGTGTTTGTGTCATCTCAAAAGAGAACATGATTTCACTGTGGTTTGAATGCAGGTTCAGCCTCGAGAGTGGATGCTCGCCTGGGTCCTTTGATGCCAGCACAAGTCACCAGGGTGACTGCTGTGGCTGCACCAGCTGTGACAATCATGGCAACCAACTTGATGGAGCAGACACTAACAGGTGTGTATGTGCTTCTGTAGACTGATTCTATCACTGAGACATATGCTGTGTGTCTGTGTTGTGATCAAACCCTGCTTTCCACTCTGCACAGTAACAAGGAACTCTTACAAAATGGGCTCTGATTTTGGCATTTGCAGCAGCTAGCTGTGAGTGCTTTCATTGTTGGCTCAGTCTGGCACTTGACAGCAGTTTGGCATCTGGTGACACAAAAGGCAATTTCTGCACTGTCCTTGGGCTTTCCATTTCCCATGCCAGTGGCATTCACAAGTCTGTGGTGATAAAGTGGTTTCTTTTGGATAGGTGCTCCGTGAAGCTCCTTGGCTGATGTCTCCAACGATGCTGCATGCTGTGCTGTGTGATAAAACCATGTTGTTCATTCTCATGTCAGTGTGTGTGTTGCAAAAGGGAGCAAGCACTGTTCCTAAGAGCTGGGAGAAGTCTTGTGGCCTTGCTTGGATTTGTGTATACTCCTTGCAAGTCAGGATCAAAGAATTCAGATTTTGGTAGAAAATTGGGAGCATCTTTCCTAGCGAGATGAAATTCTGCAGTACTGCTGTTATGGTGAAGACAGAAGCTCTGGTGGGGGGCTGGGGAGTGGGGGTGAGACTGCATTTGGATTGGACAGATTGTCCCCTGCACGGGGGAGCTGCAGCTGTTGGCAGAGGTGAGAGGTGGCAGCAAGATCCCTGCAGGTGTGCTTGCAAGGTGAGTGCATTGTGAGCCGCATCTCATGGCACATGCTGGGCATCGTAGGCAATTATGGGCTGTCAGTTCTGCTGTCACTTCTCTGGCCCTCTGTGCCCATACAGGTCTTCCCCACTGCTCAGGTAGATGTTTCAGAAAAACCCACTTTGGGGTTAGCTGTGCCAAGCAAGCATGTAGCGTGCCCCCAGGGCAGGGCTGCCCACTGCCAGGTCTGCCGGTGGAATTTGCCTTGCTGAGCATTCCAGCTCTGAGACTTTCCCAAAATATTATTACACAGACATAAATCGGAAGGAAAGTTCGTAAATGGTTCTTTTGACATGCTTTGTTTTAAAGTTTCTCTTTGGCGCAGTTTGCTTTTGCAAAACACCACCTGCTTTTTTCACCACAGTATTTACAAAGACCTGTTTGTTCTCCCCAGAGCCACTGAGGTGCTGTTGACTTGCTTTCTTGTTGGGAATGAGCAACAGATGAAATATTAGAACTGTATAAAAAATGCACAGATGGAAAGACAAAGACTGTAGAATCATAGAAAGGCCTGGGTTGAAGAGGACCACAATGATCATCTAGTTTCAACCTTCTGCTATGTGCAGGGTCGCCAACCACCAGACCAGGCTGCCCAGAACAGATCTGTGCTAGAATCATGCTGTTCTGCCCTTTGTTGCTTGTGGGAAGCAGAAATCATGGTTTGTAATGTATTTCATGTCAAATGTGTCTGCTGTCCCCCCTTTGGTGGGCTTGCACAAGCCCTCCTGATCTGTCCGTCCACTGGATGAGGACTACGTTGTATGAAGCCTTTGATATTTAATGACTTTGGTGAGTGAGCCAATAGAAAATCTAGGGGTGACACTGCTGAAAGCTTTCATAGAATGAATCATAGAATCATAGAATGCTTTGGGTTGGAATGGACCTCTAAGATGATCAAGTTCCAAACCCCTCCTGCAGGCAGGGACACCTCCTACAGACCAGGTTGCTCACAGCCCATCCAGTGGTTTGGAAGAGCAATCACTGTATTTTTCCTTGTGTACAAGTAATGTAAATAGGATGAAAATTTTATTTTTGTTTTTGGCTTTCCCTTGAAAATTGAAAACACATTCATCTTCCTCTGATATTCATCTTTGATTTCCTGCTGACTGCACTGAGAGAACAGCAATTTCACTTGAGTTTTTTCTGTAACATTTCTCAGGAGATGACACTCCCTTCTGCAGGATGCTACCAGCTGTCGTTATTTCCAGTGGAAAAACAATCAAAGAAAGAATGACAATTAAGAGGAATTGGCAGTAATGCAAGTGATTTCAGGTGTCAGCCACCAGATACCCCAGGAAAGGAAGCTGGTGGGGTATGAGAGCTGGGTTTGGGCAGCCTGGTGAGCATCAGCTCCATGCAGTCAATCTGTAAACTCGTGAGCTGAGCATTTCATTGTGTACGTGGCATCCTGAGCCACCATGCTGTGCTTGCAGTGCCCATGGCAGGAACAATAAGCCAACAAATGTCTTTTGCAGGACATTCCAGCCGTGCTTCCATTTTGCAGTACAGATAAGTATTTTTCTGACTTTGCTTCTAAAGACAAAAGCTGTGTGTTCAGGGACACTTAGCGCAGCTGTATTCTGCTCATGGTAGCACAAAAAATTCTTCCTTCTTCAAGACAAAATTAAATTTTTTTGGGATGTCTGGGGCAGAGGTAATAAACAGAGTCTACAACGGTCCTGGCTTCCAGTAACCATTTATTTTGTGATGGAAGCTGGAAAAATCTAATGCCAAGTACAAATCATATTTGTTTCCTGTTGTGGTTTAACCCGGAGGGGTTCAGCACTGCACAGTCATTCACTCCATCCAATGTGATGGGGAGAAGAACTGAAAAAATCAAAGTAGAGCTCATGGGTTGAAATAAAACTGTTTAGTAAGATAGAGAAAAGGATGATTGTTATGACTATGTTTATATATAGGAGGAGGATAAGCGAAGTCAACTCACTGAAAGGGGAGATAACAGCAGGACAAGGGGAAATGGCTTTAAGATGAAGGAGGGAAGATTGAGGTTGGATGTCAGGGGGAAGTTCTTTGCTATGAGAGTGGTGAGGTGCTGGAACAGCTGCCCAGAGAGGCTGTGATGCCCCGTCCATCCCTGGAGGTGTTCAAGGCCAGGTTGGATGGGGCCCTGGGCATCCTGGGCTGCTGTGAAATGTGGAGGTTGGTGGCCCTGCATGTGGTGGGGGGGTTGGATCTTCATGATTCTTGAGGTCCTTTCCAACCCAAGCCATTCTATGAACCTATGATATATATATATGAATGTATATAACAAGTGATGCACAAGCAATTGCTCACCACCCTCAACCGATGCCCAGTGAGCTCCCAGAAGAGCGTGAGATGAACTCCCAGCCCTTCAGAATTCCTTCTGCTCCACATCCTGTGATATGAAGTGTCCCTTTGACCAGTTTCACTCATCTGCCCTTGTTCTGTTTGCTTCCTGGGCCATTGGCTGGGATGGCCTGGGCTGTACAGCTCTGCTCAGCTGCAGCTATCCAAATCAGGCTGCTAGCAGCATCATTTTTCTCTTAGAACCAGAGCTGAATATCGTACCAGGCACTCTGAAGAGAACAATTCCATCCCAAGCAAGCAAGCCCAGGTAGAAGCAGGCTGCACAGAAGCACACACACGCAGCTCCCAGTGCTGAGGGGTATCCATGCATGTGGTGTCTGGTGCTGCTGCATGGATGCTGTGGGACAGGAGCACAGAGCAGTCTATGCTGGGGGGTTGGGTGGCGTGATGTGTGCTTTGCTTGTTTGCTGGGGAAGTGCTGGATATGGCAGTAGGTCTCCTTTAAAATAGAATATCTGTTGTTAAAATAGTGGCAAATGTCACCTCTGGGAGCGTGTAGGCTGTGTATCTGAGGAGCCAGGAGAGATGCTTGTCTGGGACCTCTGCACCAGGCACGGAGCCCACTTTGGTACAGCAGACAAAGAACGTGCTGCCATCATCCTACTGCTTCTGTTCAAAATCTTCAGGAAAATAACAGAGTGAATGGGAAAAGATTGCTGTAGAGGCAACAAACTGCTCAAGGAGGGACATTTAAGGAGGGAGGGAAGCACAATGGAGTTTGACAGATCACAGTGGAACGTGTCAAAGCAGACGCAGACACTTCTCAGAGGGTGAAATAAGATGTGCAGGAGCAGACCAGGAGATGCCCATTGCATTGAACGGTTGTGATGGGTTGAAGGTAGGACCCACCTCTGTGGGAGTGGGGCACAGAAGTGTGCATGTCTGCAGCAGGGACAGCCCAGGGAAGCCTGGGGGCTAACCTACAGCATAGACACTTTAAGGAAGTATTCAGTGCAGTAATGAAACACTGAATGCCTAGAAGTGTGCACTTGAAGTAAACCCAATTCTTTGCAATATTTAGAGTCAACGTTTTAAACCTATTTAAACTGCCATTGAGAGTAACAGAGGTCTGGCCTCTAAAACCCTTAGCAGAGCAAAGCTTGATTCTGTCTTTGTCCATATCTTTTCACGGAGAGAATCAGCCTGCTCTAATTCTGCATTTAATAGCATGTTTATCATCATACACCTCCATCTGCGGCAATATACGTAGGATAATTTTCCTACTTCACCTCTACTTTTCATTCTGTGAATTATTCATGTCCTCTGCCTGCCGTGGAGTCTCAGAGAAATCCCTTTCATCAGGTTTCCTGACGCAAGCCTGGCACGAGCGCATCGCTGGTAATTATACTGCTAAGTTTAGGGGCAAAACCTCTGTGTGATTATGTTGGAAGGACGTCACAGGGCTTAACTGCCTGCCTGCACTGCATTTCATGCATGTAAGTTTAAGAGAAACAAAAAGGTTGTTTAATGGGAAAAGAGTAACCCTGAGCAACGATGTGCACCAGCTGCCAATGGAGGGTGATGCTGCGGTTGCCTTTCCAGTGTGTCTGGAGAAGCAGCCCCTCATCTTTCTGCCCAGCCCCATCCCAGGGAATGCTCCCAAAGCCTGGAGTGTGCCTGGAGGCTCAGAGCTGGCTGGGGAGACACAGCCTTACAAATTCAGTCTCTTGATACAGTAATTTTGGAAAACCACCTCAGTATTTGCTGTGGATATAAAAAGAATTGACTCCCGATGTGCGCAGTGACTTAGAGCACTTCTCCCCCATTTTCCTTTTTTTAGATTTTTCTAAATTTCCATTTTATTTCATGTAAATTCACAGTGTTGGGAAAGTCTATGTCGTGTGTGAATGCTTAATGAACGGTGCTGTAGAACAGTGGTGTGCTGTGCTGACCATGCTGTTTCAAGCAGAGATGCTGCACCCACGTCCCTCCGTGAGGTCACTGCCCAGATGATGTGAGAGCCTTTCAAAGGAGAAGAAATGAGAGGTTGCCTCGGGCACTGCCAGCACACAGGATCTCTGCAGGGAAGCTGTGTAAGGCCCAGGGAGTGAGAGCAGCTGCACAACTTCAGTTCAGTCAGCTCAGCTGCCCTTGGGCTCCGTGCAGCAAATAACCTGCAGCTGCAGCCAGCAGGGTGAGAGCAGCAGCAGAAGCAGTAGGGCTACCCCTATGCTACCTGCCTTTGCACCAAGCCAGCACTGACTTGTCAGTGATTCAGGTTCTGCCAAATTTCATGTGTGCAATAGAATCATAGAATGGCTTGGGTTGAAAAGGACCACACTGATCATCTGGTTTCAACCACCCTGCTATGTGCAGGGTCGCCAACCAGCAGACCAGGCTGCCCAGAGCCACATCCAGCCTGCATGTAGTTTCCTTAAATCTATCAGCTGGCATTAATATGTTTTTATTATTGTATGTAAGTTAAAAAATGATGCCAGCTTGGTAAATGTGTTCCCTTGTTCCTCATGCGTGCATACACTGTGTGTGGGTGAATGAAAGTTCTTGGCTTCCTCTTAATCAGAATGGTAATGAAGACTGTAAAGGCATTGAAACAGCCTTTCTTTCTAGGATTAGAGAAGGAGATAGGAAGAGGCAGAGCTGCAAATGGGGTTAATGTGATTTCCCTGCTGAAAGAAAGATAAGCCCAAAGTCTCTTAAGCATCATCCGAGTGTGTTGCTGCATGTTTAGCTGCTTCTTCTTTGCATGACAGCACTGGGGCTTTGCACTGTCAGGGCAGCACTTTGCTGCTGTGTCACCAGGAGGTGCTGAGCCCTCCAGAGCTCTTTCTTGGGGGTTATTTCTGCAGATGGCGTCTAACAGAGCTGCCCCAGTGGCTGCACAGCTCACATCAGCAGTGGGAAAACACAGCTCAGGGTAAGGGAGTGAAATACTTTGGTGGATGTGAGGAAACAGCACATCTGTCCTCTGCTGTGTTTTGGAGCACGGGAATGAATCAGCAGAGTGGAATTTGAACCAGGTGTGTAGATGTGCCTCTCCTTCACAGAGTGAGGAATGAGAGAAATATCCTTGCTTCTCAGGTGTCCTTCTGCACCGTTTCTTCCCTCACACAGCTTTTCTGATGGGAGTTTTGTCATGGCTTGTGCCACTGTTGGCAAACACATTGCCCCTGGTTGTCTGCCAGCAGGACCCTGGGTGTTCTCTTGGCTGAAGATGCAGTGCTCCTGGGATGTGCCCGGCTTTGTGGCTGTCCAGGCTGGATGCTGTGACCATGGGGAGCTTGGGAGGAAGACACACAGCTTGCAGGGGGCTGACACTGGGTGCTGCTTGGCTGCAGCACAGGCTGAGCTTGGCCCTTAGAGCAGAGTCCCTGCAACAGATGTCTGGTGAAGAGGGATACATTCAGAGATCCTCTTGATACTTATTAGCTGCTCCCTTCTCCTCGCTCCTTTAATGTGTCAGTGAGTTGATGTGATTTGTAAATCCTCTTCTCCACCACCTATAAAAATTGAGTAATTTGTCTCTTGAGAAAAATGACATCGATTTACATTTTTATTATTGTGATATATTCCGTGGTGAATCAGAGTCAGACCCTTGACAGGTTCAGCCTTTTCTGTGGTGCTGAGGCTGCGTCTGTTCTGTTGTCTGAATAATATTCAAATTAATGGAGTAGCATTTTAGGTGGGAATTGACTGTGTAAGGTGCAGTCCTGGAAAAACACCGTGTGCAAATAGTTTCTCTGAACCCAAGTTTTAGTTGGGTGACTGGAGAAAACTTGGCTAAGATGCCCAGGTGGAGAAGCGGAAGGACAAGGAAAGGAAATAAGCAAATAGAAGAGAGATTATCTTTTGAATGGTTTCTTACTGTAAAAGCCACTTTTTCCTGATTGTTTGGGCTGTCTGATACCTGCTGCCTTTTGCCTTTCCTTCTGTTCATTATGGCCCCTCTGTTCTCCAGACGCAGTCATTTCATAGTGGAAGCACTTTTAGCATTTAGCATTTCAGATGCGGACAACTGCTTCGTAAAGGGGAAGAACTTGTTCTTACAACTGCTTCCAATTAAAAAGCAATTAAGAGCTCATGTGCAATTAAGAGCTTCTGTGGCAATTGCTACAGAATTGAAGCCAGCACACGGAAGCGCCTCCGGCTTGCAGGCTTTGCTGGATGTGTCCCTGCACTGTGTTAGCCTTCCTGGAGGTGGTGGGGCTGGCCCTTGGGAAAGATGTTCTACTGGTCCCTTGTGTCTGTGTTGCATCCATCCTATGTCCATCGTGCATCCATCCATCCTGCATCCATTCTATGTCCATTGTGCATCCACCCATCCTGCATCTGTCCTGTGTCGGGGTGCAGCTGAATGACACTCTGTCCCCATTCCCCTCTCCATGACTTCCTCTTCTCCTCCCACATTGCTCCATTTTCCCAGTCCCAAGCATAGCCTGACCTTCTCTTGGGGTTTCTCTGCATGAAAGCCTATCTCAGGCAGCACCGATAGTGCAAGTGCAGTTAGTGTATGGGAGGTGCAAGTCGTGCAAAGAGTGTATTATGAGAGTGCCTTGTTATGATCTTTTTTAAAGTAAGTTGAGGCTGGTTTGGACTTTTAACCTCACATGCTGCTGTCCCCACCACTTCTTCTTGCTCTGTCCAGCAACCAGGCGATAACTTAGCAAAGAGAAGGGAAAATCCATTTCCAAAGCTTTTGAAGAATGCAGCTGGGGCCTGCAAGGCGGCTGGTGGTTCTGTCAAACATGGCCTTAAAAAAGCAGGTTTTGTGTTGGGAAAAAACCATGCTCAGTGTGGGCAGAGCTCTCTTTGAAGGACAAGTGCCACTGAAACAAGGTGTGAGCACCATGCTCCTCACCAGATGTGAGATGCTGGGTTTGGGAGCTGGGGCCTGGACCTTCAGGTGGGAGCAGCCCCAGCCTTCCTGAGTGTAACTAATGGGCAATGCTTCCCCTTGCAGATAAAGGCAGAGCACGCAGCAGAGCCTCCTGCCCCCCTGCCCTGATCCTTCACACCGACAGGAGGAGCGCCTCTGTGGAGAGGGATGGCGACAAGGTCTGCTGTGCGTTCCCTTCTTCCCTTAATTCTTCCCTTAAAAACCATTGCATGATATGGAACAACACAGATCAGAGCCGGTACAAGGGACTGCTCTGTGACCAGGAGCTTGGTTTAATTGTGCTGTGGAGCTCTGTCAGCCAGGAGCACTACAGGGCTGCCTGCAGTGGGCACCCAGCTGCCTCAGGAGCTCTGTTCCAAGGAGGAGGTGAGGATGGAGGACTGACTAAGTCCTCCTTTGCTTTTCACATTCCTGCCATGCTGCTATCCATAGGTTCTGCAGGTGTTCCCCCGTCTGCAGCTGTGTTGACCCTGGGGCACATCCTCAGTGCTTCGAGCAGCAAAGTATTTTCCAAAGGAAGACCTCTGGACGTGCTCTTTATTATTTTTTAATTAAGTACATCGTTGTCACTTCTTGATAATGTACTGAGCTGGATGGCTGCCTACCTCCCATGCCTCCTCCTCACGGTTTGTTCTCATAAGTTGCACCAGTAAATAGCTGTGCTGGAGCCATTAAAACATTTGCAGGCTGTACATGTCAGCTGTGCCACTCCAGAACCTTGCTTGGTGCCCGTGTCACAGGACAGGAGTGGTGTTGCATCCACAAATGGGACTCACCTCTGCACAGGGGTTAGTTAGCATTCTGTCTTTTGCTTTTCTTTTAAAAGTACATGCAAACAAGCAGTGAGTGATGCTCACTGCCCCATGGGAGCCATTGGCATGGGCAAAAGCTGTTTTTTCATTTGTGCTCCTGAAAATGGGGCAACAAGTTGATTATATCTGGTTTGTCCCGACTGTTTCCAGAGCACTTGGCTGTTCATAAAGCTGCTAGTGATATAATGGCCATGTAGGTAATCCACTTCAAGATAAGGAAATGATTTGTAAGACAATAACAGTCTTATGCATCGGCTTTATTTGTTGACTAATCTCTGTCTCTCTTTCAAGGATCATTCTTTTAAACTAGTAAATGAGGATGACAGTACTTCAAATGGCAACAAGCCTGTGGCATCCACTCCAGTGCCAGGATCTCCATGGTAAGCAAATACAATTAGAGCTAATAAAAGTCATTCATCATTGCTCTTTCTCTCGCCAAACATGCATTAGTGGTCTCTACGTGGGGAAAATACACTACCCTGGATGTTAAGCAGCAGCGCTGTACTCCTCTTCCACTGTAGCTTTCCCTCATTTATCATGTACTTAGCAAAAATGAGAGCACGTTGTGTGACTGCCTCCCTGGGATCCACGAGGTAAGAGCAGTGTGTGCTGCCAGGAGCACAGTTCAGCCAGGAGCGGCTTCTGGAAGAACGTGTCTGATGTTTTTTCTTTATGATTGCCTGGGTTCTTCAGTGCTGGTGTTCTGCAGCACGGTGCTGTGCTCAGCCCGGCTCTTTAGGGCTCAGGTCCTGCTGGAGCTCTCATGTATTGAGGATCCAGCATGGACGACTCTTGGATATATCAAAGGAGAAGTGGAAGACCTGTAAGAAATGCTCTTGCTTTTTAGGACCAGACCTTCTTCATCCCTTGCTTATTTGGTTGCAATAGTAATCTCTTAGTCTTGCAGGATTGGTGTTGCTTTGTATCTGAAAACCTGTAGAAGGTTGTGTCCCATGCCATAGGTTTCCTGATCACATTCCAATTCACTGACCTACGTTGATAGCTGAAGCTCTCGTGGCTTTTAAATAGTTAGAAATCGCTTTTCATTTTTGGTCCTGGATGGCTGACAAGAAGGATTTTTCATCTACTGTACCCATATGCTGTGCAGTAATCAGTTTATTCTCATTGACTGATGTCTGTGGGATCTTTGGCCAAAGCACTCCGTATAGATACCAGCCATTATTTCTTGTTACTGTTCCATGCCATTTTACAGCTTGATGCTATGAGTACAGTGTGATGTCATATCTAATCTTGGCATCAAAAATGGGATTTACGTTGATAATTTCTCTTCCTGGTAGTTGCTAATACAGGAAATAGTGCAGGGAACCATTTGAGACTGGGTGGCAGTTCCACCTCTCCTTCAGCAGTGGCTGCTGGGTGGCTCACGGGCACCACTTTCAGAACCATACCTGTGATGCTGAAATCTCTGAGGAGAAATCTTAAGTTTCTGAGCTTCCAGAGGATTATTTAATGACTCAGTGAATATTCATGTGAAAGACAAGGCATTGAAACCTCATCCTTGGGACCAGAAGGAAATGGCATAGACCTCACGCCAAAAGTTATCCCCTATTCTGAGGTGACACTTTCATCTATCATTGGCACGACGAAACATGGAGCATACCTGCTGGGTGTTAAATCAGAATTTACTTTTTCTATTGGTTGTTTTGTAGTTTAGAAGAAGATATGCAACACAGCTTCAACAAATCCTGCATTTACTTCAACCACTCCCTGCCCGTAGGTTGGCTCCATGCTTCTGTGAGCCCCATGGTTATTATGACATCTCCAAGTGTATGCTGGGCTGTCATGCTGAAACAGGAGCAAGAGATTGGAGTGGGGAGGGAGATTGTGCCACTTAAAACAAAGCAAAAGGTGATTTTTCAGCTGTTAGGTGTTGCCAGCCCCTCTGAGCCTTGTAGGGCATTCAGCATTTTGTTCAAGAATTCACAGAACTGAACATTTGATCCTTCTATTCTTACCAGAAAAGCAAAATAGGAGAAAAAGAGCCATTCAGGAGCAGTTAGATCATATTTTTAATGGCAGAAACAGTTCGAGAACATTACCAAGCCTTTCTACCTTATGAAAGAAAATAAATGTTTGTATAACCATCTTGTTCCCTTTCTCACGCTTTCTCACGCAACCACAGTTTCTATAAGGGAAAAATGAGCACAGCAATCTCTGCATTTCCAGTTTATGGTCTGTGACTGAAACAAAATATCATGCGTCCCCTATGGATAATTGAAACTGTCATCGTACCATGGAGGAATAGGTGATATGTTACGTGGGAAAAGGGACATTAATTTTAAATTGGATGTCAAGTGATATTAGGCACAGAAGAGGCAAAAAAAGGGGCCACAAGGGAGCCTGGAGTTTCTCACTGGGGGAGGCTGCACAAAGACCTGGCACTTAACTACACTGCAGTTAATGGGCACTGTTGGTATCCGTGCCAGTGGTCAGAGCAGCACTGAGCACAGCAGCCTATCAGCAGAGGCAAAACACAAATTTCCAACAGCACTGCTTCCAATCTCAAGTCAGGTAATAGCTTGGGCCATCCCATGTATGCGGAGTAGCACTGCTGCTCCCCAACAGGGTGCTGGATTCGAGCTTCCCAGGCTTCACGTATGGCCGATTCTCCTCGCAGTATTAATTCTGCAATATGTCTGCTTGTTCGTAATGCAAATTACAGTGAGGGGCATTTCAAAGCAGGCATTTGCTCCTGTATGGGATTGGGCCTGTGCCCTGACCATACTTCTGATATTTAATAAAAGGGCAACAACAGCCTGCTTACATTAATCAACCGAATCTGTCCTCTGCACCTAAATGCCAAGGGCTTTTTCCCTTCCCTCTGGGATGACTGTGGTATTTATGGGAGTGCAGAGCCTTGATTTGGAAATGTTCCTTTACAACTCCCTCTTGCTATTTCATGCAGAAGAGACTTGGGGCCAGTGGTACAGCTACAATTCTTGACCTGACTGTCAGTGTTTCTGGTAGAGCAGAGGTTTCTGTAGCTCTGAGACACAAAGTAGTGTATAAATACCTCATTATTGCCCTATAAATATGAGAGCTTTGAGAGGCTGCTTTTTGATCCAGCATGTTTGTGTATTAAAATAAACTGAAAGTTAATAAAATATTTGTCACCCGTGTTGCTGAACTCAAGCCTAAGCTCACGTGTGCTGTAAATACAAGGGAAGTCCTCAGCTGAGCTGGTACAGCTGGTTCTGCGCTCATGGGTGGTGTGGGTTTTTCCCAGTGCTGCGTGCAGAGCTGGGGGCACGCATGGCACCGAGCTGCTCATGAGTGGTGCACAGCTGCCATCCCCTGTGGGCTGTCTTACATGAGTTCTTTGGGTTTGGTTTCATGTATTGCCAAGGTGAGTGGTCACGTCTTACCTGTGGTAAATGGGAAACATTGGGTCACCCACTTTTAGTGCTTTGCAGTGATGGACTGTTTTTCATATTTGTAGTCTTCTATCCAGACCAGATTCTTTTTTTAAACCACTTCTGCTCCCTTCTCTGTGTAACAATCGAACATCAAAGCTCCTGCTAACAAGATTCGGCCTTTCCAAATGTTCGTGTATCAGAGGCAGCATTTTCCCCTCATAGAATCAGTAAGGTTGGAAAAGCCCTTGAGATCCCCAAGCCCAACCCCAGCACATCCCCAACACTGCCCATGTCCCTCAGTGCCACATCTTCCAGTGTGTGCATGTGTCTGAGAAAGTCACAGTGAACATATGCTGCTTATTAGTTTTCTTTGCCATTCAGAAAGTGCAGGCTCTGGGTCAATATTCTGCTAGTTTACTTACTTATATATTCAGTGAGCTCTTGTGAGTGTACATCATGGTGGTACGGGACTTATTTTCCTTATTATTGTAGCTGTTTTATAATGAACCTCAGTGCAAATAGTGCTGTCATGCAGAGACAACTATTTGAACTGAACAGGTCGATAAAATGACTTGCACAGTAGTGACTTGATCATGTTTTTGGACAGGATCCAGAGCCCCCAGTTTTGCTGTGTGTGTTTCTGCTGCAGCCGTGTGCACTCCCCAAGGTGCCTGTGATGAAGAGGCACTTTAAAATATGAAATGTGTTTTCCTATGGTTTCTTTCACTGTGGACATCACTGTGTTCCTCCTCCCCTTGCTCTCATCCCTACCATGATAGAGTAGCTCTCCTCGTGCTTCTGTGGGGCCTTTAGACCTTTCATGTTACATGGAGGGATCGCTCTGCCCAAGGTGACCTGCATGGTGTAGAGGAACCTTGTGCAGGTGCCACTCTGTCTCAAGCACGGTTAACAGTGAGATACAAGAATTAAGCTTGGAGTTAATTGCTTGGTCACAAGTGTATTTGGCATGATCTAAGCATAGTTTATCACTTGGACTAGGTGTGTAGTCTGGACTGGAGATGACCGGGTCTTCTTCTTCAACCCTACAATGCAGCTGTCGGTGTGGGAGAAGCCGGTGGACCTGAGGCACCGCGGCGACATTAACAGGATCCTCGAGGACCCTCCGCACAAGCGCAAGCTGGATGCTGCAGCAAGTAACTAACGCGCCGCGACTGTGCCTCTGTGCCAACACTGCGTTGGGTCTCTGTGTTCAGTGGAAATGTGATAACCACGATTCAGTGGCTTTCTTTGAGACCCGGTGTCAAGTACCCTGTTAAAATTGACGTTCATTAGACAGTATTTATTTTCTCTGGAGGGATGAGCTAGGGGATGGAGAGTGCTCATTACTGGCAGTAAAGAACCAGGTGGCTTCTTGTACTGGAGGAATCTGTGATGTATAAAATACATCTTGGAAGACAGTATGTTTTATTACTGTTATTTCCAAGATGTACATTATGAACGCATTACCAGTGCATTATTTAGCTATTGCACAGGAGCAGATACTCCAAAGTTAATGATTATTCAACCAAGTTGTAGAGGGGGAAAAACTCCCAATAGTAAATCTCTAATGGCTACTAAAAGGTTTGATGGAAACATAGGTGCTTCAGTCTCAACATAGATCTACCAGTCCCCTTTTAAGTACTGTACTGTTGAAGGGGAAATTTGTGGTGCTAACACACACCATGCTGGTCTGCAGTAAAACGTGCTAAGTGGTTCAAACTACAGCCTAAAGGAACAGCCTGAGCTGTTGGCAAGCTAAGAGTTGTTCTTCCACAACATGGCCAGTTTGCAGAGGAAGCTCCTTCATCCCCATGCCCCTTTGTTTTTTCCATCTATTTACTCCACTCTCTGTTGCCTTGTTGCCCAGTCCAGATATTGTTCCCACCTATGAGCAATCCAGCAATACCCAGTACCTGTACTTGCCCATGTTCTGGTGGCCCCACCTTTTTCCACCACGTAGTTCTCCAGTTGTTGGCTCCCTTTGCACTGTTACTGGGGCAGTTCCATTCAGTTTTAGTGCTTCCTCTATTCCCTGAAGCTTCATGTTGGCTTTCATAACTGGACTGTGCCAGTAAGGTCTGCTATTGTGGTAGTACATCCAACCATTGGAAGTACTGCTGGTCCTGGTCAGTGCTGGTGGACCTGTAAACCTCGTGCTTTATAGCAGGTTCACTGGAGAACCTCCTTCAGCTGACTGGTGGTGAGGTTTAGAAATAGAGAGGGGGGGAAATGAGACTTCCATCATTCCTTTAGAACATAATTACTGTAACTAAAAATCAAATAGCACTACGTGCCTTAAGAAATGACCCATCTTGTGCAGTCACACTGCTGGGAGCAATAGCACAGGCATTGATCCAGAGGCAGGGTTTCCAGTTAAATACTGTGGCACGAGTTGTGAGTGTGTGAGTGATAACAACTATTTATGTCATCATTATTAGCAGAAGGTTACTGAAGAAATACCACAGAGAGTGGTTTTCTATTCCTGTACTCCTTAAAATATAACATCATTACGTTTTTTTCAATACTAATTTAAATTGTCAGAGGCTTGAAATTTGCATCATTTTTTTTTTTCTGTATGATTTCAATAACTTCAGCTCCACGTCTAGTAATTCCAATGCGTATCTGCTGAACTTCATTCTTCAAGAGAAAAGTAGAACATATGCTTTTCATTACTGGATATATTGAAGGAGTGATTAAGTGCTGATGAGAGAGTGCAGTAGCCAAAGACAAAAGCAAAGGTCATTGTTCATGGTCTCTAATGAATTACTGAGAAGAATCTAAAGGCACTGCTGATAGGTGCTGCTTCACTCCCATCCTTTATCATCTATATATTCCACCAGGATTTGATTCATGCACCAGTTTCTTTATGACCATGGTTTTCATTGCTGCTAATAGTCTTCATCTTCCTTAATATAACTGGGACTCGTGGTTGCTCAGTATTTGAGGCAATCAGGTTATAATTAGTACATATTAGCTGCCAAGGTGGAAGAAATTATTTGTTACCATTTCTCTTAGCTAGTAATCTGATTAAATAAATAGCACAAATGAGCTGTGTGTTTGCAACAATGGCTGCCAAATGGATTTAGCTCAGTTGCCGCTGCTGTGTTTTAATTAGAGTTTTGAAATCAAAGTCACGAATAAGTTAACAGGCATAATTATTCACGGGGCATTATAGGTTATCTGCACATCATTCCACTGAAAGATCAAGTGCATTTGTAATTCAAGCATAAATGAAACGTTGCTCACTTGCTCATGGTGCTGCCTCCACGCGGTGCTGATTTTGGTAGAGCTGTGAGGCAGACCCACCCTTGGTCCCAGCATCCCCCAGCCCATCCCAGCGGCTCAGTACGGTCTGAGCCCTCCAGCCATCCACTCCATCACAATTACCAACATTTCCACCCATGTATTACAAATGACCAAATGCAGAGGAAGCCCAGAAGTGAGAGTGGCAGGGAGCAGTCGGTGCCAGTTCTTTAAAGGAAGATCCAGTTCTCCAAACCCAGGGGTGAGGTTTGGAACATGGGCCCACGAGTGCAGTATTCATCATCAATCCTGAAGGGGGGTGTGGGCAAGGCAAGGTGGTGGGAGTAGATAGGAAAGCAGAAAAAAGACTGAAGTTGAAAAAGGGTATTTTCTTGGCAATTTTTTGCAAATTGACTGCCTGGGTATGCCGGTCAGGAGGTCTTGCTTATTTCAGACGGGGAAAAGAAAATTGGCATTTTAATTACAGAAATTTGCATGTTGATTCATACTCGGTCTGATAGCTATTCACAATTAGGGATGAGTTGGTCTACTCTTTTCCCACAGAAGCTGTTTAACAATTCATTGTAGCGTTCAGACAAAACTAGGCAGCCTGCTCCTTATACAGAACCATAGAATGGCCTGGGTTGCAAAGGAGCACAGTGCTCATCCATTTCCAACCCCCTGCTGTGTTCAGGTCACCAACCAGCAGCCCAGGCTGCCCAGAGCCACATCCAGCCTGGTCTTGAATGCCTGCAGGGATGGAGCATCCACAGCCTCCTTGGGCAACCTGTTCCAGTGCCTCACCACCCTTTGGGTGAAAAACTTCCTCTTAATAGCTATCAGCATTGCTCAGCTCCCTCTTACATGCCATCTATACATGCTGGGGCTCTGCTGAACCACAGATCAGGTTTCTGTGTGTTGCCAATGGATTGGCAGCGCTTTGACACACCTGCCAAATAGTGATGTTTTCTTTTCGTTCTGGAAAGTGAACCAAAATTCATTACATGGCTGGGATTAGTTGAATGATTTAATTAATCGGCACTAAGCCTGGTAGACCATCAGACTGTGGCGGTGCTCCGCTTCGTGATTTCATGGAGAGATTACTGTCAAGTAATATTCTTCCTCAGTGCTTTAAGTTAATTACTTGAGGTTGTGCTCGGTTGCCTGTCTCCCTCTCTGAGGTTGCAGCTGGCCTTAGCAGCGCGCTGTGATGCAGCACATTGCTGAGTGAAGGTACAGACACCATTTGTCATCTTTCACTGCTTTCCATTGCACTGAGGTGTTCAGTGATGCTGCTGACACTGTTCTTGTTCCATTTATTGGAGGCAGTCAGTGGTGCAAGAGGAGCAGGGAGGGTTTGGTGTCCCCGCTGTATGTGGGCTCTCACTGTTTGCTGGGAGAACTTGAGGTAGGTCAGGAATAGGCAGATAGGAATGTGGGCAGGTTGTACCAAGTCCCTTTTATCTGAAAGTTAGGTGGTCGTTGAAAGTTGGGTTTTATAGATGTAAGAGCAGCTGAGCTGTTTCACAAAAAGGAATGATCCAGCCTGCTTTTCAGAGGGCTATGGTAGATCTTTTCTGAAGATGGCTACACATGGAGTTCAGCCTCAGTATTCTTGTGGGCTTCATGGGATCATTTTTCATCATCGGAGGGTTTTTCTCTTGTGCTGTGGAAACCATGGCCTGGAAGGATAAGAGCTGTGATTGGTGCAGAACCGAGCGCTTTCTGCATCTTCCATCATCTCTGGGAGCAACACCAAGTGCTCTCTTCTTTTGTGTCATCGCCTTCTGAATTCATTAAAGCTGAGATCTCTTCAGCTTCTATAGCTTTATGGTATTGCTATTGAACTGCATTCCTCCATCCAAGTCTGTGGATTGCTTTTCTTGTTCCTTTTTACTTTGAATTGGATGTCTTGAAGAATTCAGCAAGAAAAGGTAACAGTTGCATGGAATTTGAATATATTTAAAATATGATTAAATTGATATACGTATTCTTAATGCTTCCATCTAGTGAGGAGTGCTGAGATTAAGCTCTCATTTTAGAAAACCATTCACTTTGTGTTATTCTCATAGCTACTAAATATCAGAAGCATTTGTTGCTTGCTGTGTGTCTGCTCCTGATGTTCTGCCTCCAGTCCTCGTAGGCTGCAGCGTTACAGCATCTGTCTCATTCTTCCTTCTGCAGTGATGTAACGCGTGCTGTGTGCAATTGAGATAAATAGTAACGTTTGCTGAAAGCCCTAATACACTAATATACCACTAATTTCCCTCCAGCAGGGAAAGAGAGTGAAGAACAAGATTCTTACACTGAAGCTTGAAATGTCCCTATTTCTATTAGCTTCGGTGATATAAAGATTGGACTTGGACAAAATTAGGAACTTGTAATTAGCTGATAAGTTTCAAGTACTCTGTGCAGAGAGGAGAGCAGTAAGTAGCTGAGTTGGAGCAAAGAGAGAGGGATTGAAAGTTTCTTTGTGGAATTGTCTGCCCATTTATCTAATTCAAACCTAACTGCTCTGTTTGTTTCTTTTTAGCAGATAAAAATGTGAGCTCTTGTTCAGGAGATGAAAACGATGATCTTAGCATCAAAATTAAGAGAAATAAGTAAGTCCTAATGTTTATTTACCTGTATTTAATGTTGGGAATCTAAACTATGGTACTGATTAATGCAAAGAAAATAGAAGATAACAGTATTCTCTTTTATGTTGAATGGTTGCTCCTCAGTAGAGTTTCTATAGATTTATATTATTATGTAGAAAAAAATCAGATCCTTTGAGTTCAACGCTCAAAGAATCTAAGGACTTAACACGTAAGATTGAAAGTATATATTAATACTTAGTATGTAGTAAAGATGTACTCTTAGTATTTATTTTGGATTTGTAAGCTTAATGTAAAATTGATGTTCAGTATAAAAGTATACTTAAGCTGCAACCCCCTGCCACAGCAGGGCCACCAACCTCCCCATTTCACAGCAGCCCAGGCTGCCCAGGGCCCCATCCAACCTGGCCTTGAACACCTCCAGGGATGGACGGAGCATCACAGCCTCTCTGGGCAGCTGTTCCAGCACCTCACCACTCTCATAGCAAAGAACTTCTCCTTGACATCCAACCTCAATCTTCCTTTCCTCAACTCAGAACTGTTTCCCCTTGTCCTGCTGTTATCTCCCCTTTCAAAGAGTCGACTCCCCTCCTGTTTGCAGGCTCCCTTTAGATACTGGAATGCTGCAATGAGGTCACCCCGCAGCCTTCTCTTCTCCAAGCTGAACAAGCCCAGCTTCCTCCCACAGCCTGTCTTTGTAGGGCTTTTTCCATTCTGTTGTATGTTGCCAGAATTTGTTTTCTTATTTTTCATTTCCATCAGGATATCCCCCTCCAGAAAATTATGTCACATGGGTCCAGCTGGGCAATGTCAGTCCAGCGCAGTGCCTGTGGACCAACACTGTGATCCTGCACAGGGTCTGATGTATGGCATGATCATCATTTAGCAAGTGTTGGATGCTGGGAACTCTGTCATTAGTCCTGTCTTCATTTAACTTCTAGAATAAATCCCTAGACTAGCAGGAACAAGTTCACATTTGTTGTACTTGGGCAATTAGTCCCATGAAAGTCAAGGGCATTAGTCATAAAACAAACAAGCAGGATTTGGCTTGACAGCACAGCAGACTCTAAGACTTCGTCGTGATGATCCCAATTCCTCAGAAGTTTGACCTGTCACCGAAGAGCCCTGGAGTGTTTATTTTTCTGTCAGCAGAGCGTATATCCCCCAACCGCCCCATGATTTCTGCAGCTGCTTTGAATTTTAAATTCTCTTTTATAACATGTAAAGATTTCCTGACATCTTGCTTTGTGCCCTGAAACAATGGCAGAATGCAGAGGTTTGTGGATGGAGCTTTAGATACTGATCTTTTGCTAAAGAAGCATGGCCTCAATGCTTGTTTAAATGTATGAATATTAAGCTGCAGCTAATAGTCCTTGACATGTAAAATACTTGAGGATTTTCATTTCAGACTAGAATGTAGTTGTCCTGTTATCTTTTTCAATAGTGGGACTGAGACATCCCACAGCAGAGGGTGGATAGCACCAGTAACCCATGCCTGAAGTATTCCCATTGCAGCTGTAGTTCTGCGCTCCCACGCTGCCTCCCTGCTTCCATGTGCATTTCCATGTTGATGCTGAACAGCCTGAAAAATGTTTATGTACAGGCACATTATTCACTTCTCTTTGCAATATTAGTGGTTTGATTTTTTTGATTAAATATGACTAAAATGGGGTTATGTGCTTTCATGTTTTGTTTTAGAACACGCAGCAGTTCCTATGCTGTTTTAATTATGCTCCCTCTCTGGAAGTTGTTGCCTTGGTATATGATAGGATGCTCTGACACACAATAAATCATCTGCTCTAGAGAGAGCACCGTGCTGATGATAAGAAGCGATTGCATCAAAGTTCCAGCGCAGTGCATCGTAATTCAGCCAGAGGGGTCATCACACAGCTGTGTGGTAGAGCCTTCTGACTCTATTACTTCTGTCAGTTGTCGTTTCTGATGTTCGCAGTGATGTCTGTCTTCACGTTGATGTATTACACATACATCAGTAAGAACAGAACTGCTTCCACAGCCAGTGGGGGATCCAGCCCAAAGCTGGCTGCGGATCGGAGCGAGACCCTCTGCTCTCATGGATTTTGCACAAGCCTGGTGCCGGCTCTGAGCACCTGATGAGCTGTGGGTGTCCCTGCTCACTGCAGGGAATGGCACCAGGTAGCCTTTAGAGGACCTTTCCAACCTGAACTGCTCTATGATTCTGCAGTTATTTGCTGAAGAAAATTATATTGTTTATTGTAATCTCTGGCGTGAGACAAAAGCAAGTCAGGGTAATGTTCAGCATCATTTTCAATTTCCTGAGAAAGACTGAAGGAGAGAAAGGCTCTTGTGATATGAGCTGATTGAGCAGTGTGCTGCATTTCTGCAGTTTCAGCTGGAAGAAGCTCTCTGCTCATCGTAGAAATTGGATTGGGCCTTTCATGGATCATGTTACAGGAAAACATTTGCTGTTGCAATACGAAATTCACTGTCATTCTGCAAAGGAAAACAATCTGATATCTTTGAAATCGCTAGTAATATAACATTTTAGGGTAAATGTAAGTGTAATGTGATTATTTGTAGAGAGAAGATAGTGTACTAGAACTCGTGTTACATACCGATGTAATCCATTTGCTTGGAAATAAGAAAGAGTTTTCACATAGAAATTCCAAACCTAAGTATTGAACAAAACTGTACAGTAAATTGCATCATTAGCAAATGCAGTCATGCCTAATAGGATGCTAAAAATCAAAGCAGCTCACTACCATCATCCATGCATGTACATTGTGATCGTTCCCAGATTCTTGGTCTCCCCAGAAAGCACCTTCATGTTTTATTGTGTCCACTCTGCTGAAGACATTGAGAAGAAGTAGGAAGGACCCAGAGCAGGAGTCTGAGTTCTGGCTTGAAACTAAAAGAGGGAAGATTTATCTTAGATGGCAGGGAGGATTTCTTTCCCTAGAGGAACTGAAGTGCTGGCACTGCCTGGAGCTGTGCTGTCCCAGCCCTGGAGATGCCCCAGGCCATGGCTGGGTCCTGGGAGCCTGAGCTGGAGAGCACCCAGCTGGTGGTAATGGTGGGACTTCGGGGGTTTTGGTGTCCCTGCCAACCCAAGCATGCACTCCATGACTCTGTGATTCTATGAGCTCTTCACTGAGGATGCTCAAGGCATGCCATGACACATGAGGGACCTCCAAAAACAACATTTGCCAGAGTACGGTGAGAATGCAGTGTTAATGGTCTCTAGCTCTGATAGAATTATGTAAGCAGTGATCTGGTGGAAAAAAACTTTTGTTCCAGTGACTGCACCAATGATGTAGGATTACAGCTGAGGAGAGCATCACCCTCACACTGCAGCAGCAGGGCCAGTGGTGCTCTAGCACGTTTGTACATGGGATGGATTGCCAGGCTGTGAAAAGGGTTAAAAGTGCCCTCCCAAGGCTACAACTGCTGAACTGTTCTCTGTCTTGCCTTGTTAAAGAACAGAAGATTGCCAGGTCGTTGACGAGGGAAAGGCAGGCACAGAGGAGAGGAATGGGAAACCAGCAGCAGCGGAGGTCACACCGCCCCTCGAGGAGCGCATCACTCATTTCCGAGATATGCTTCTGGAGAGAGGGGTAAGGAATACATCCTTGGGTCAGCATACCTCCTTGGTGAGGGGAGAGCATTATGTCTGGCCAGTGCAGGAATCATGGTGAGATTATGGCTTGGCATTCCAAGGAGGAATTATGGAGAGGGTGCTTTCTATTCACTGGGTAGCTTCTGTGTTTCTTTACTTTGGCTTTTCCCCAGTGCCATCCAGTGAAGTGTGGCCATTCAGAACTGAAAGCCCTTTGCTGGTGCAGCTGCAAGGAAGTCCTTATGTGTGCACCCAAAGGTGACTGCTCCTTCCGCTGGGACCCGTGGCTCAGCACTGTGCTGAGCAATGTGCTGGGAGCCCCAGCAACCCTGCACAACCCCAGGGCTGTGTTGTGTGATGGACAAAGGATGGAAGATGGGTTGAGTGTCACCTGGCAGGCAGCACCAGGGTCGTGTCCATCCTGCTAGGACATTAATGGGCATTTTGGAGGCTCGGAAGAGAAAACCTGTTTGTGTCTCTGGCCTTCCGTGGCTGTTCTTGAACCTGCTGGGAAGACCGTGTGGTCCCAGGACCATTTCCCTTGGCCATTTCTCTTACTATTTTCCCAGGGTCTGAGCAAGGTTATGAGCAGCTAGATGGAGCATAAACTCAATTTACAGATAGAGTCCATCAGCACTGTAAGCCTCATGACCAAAAGAGAAATACGAGTCACAGATCACAGTAACAGCATCCTGTTACCGGTTTTGTAAAGAGCTTCACCCTGACTTTTATTTTCTGCCATAGCACTCATAAACCTGCATCCAACTGCCCCTCCAAAGGTTACCATCAACAATACAGCTGCTTTTAAATATAAAATCGCCAGTGCAAAATTTTTGTCTCCCAGTGCCCCTTCACTTTCAAGGAAGCAGGAACGGATTTAATAAAGGTAGTACACTTCAGCCCTATGCCTGCAAATGGAAATGTGTGTGTAGTGCAGTTGTGCGTGCAGATTCTATAACTTCCTCCAACACTCTTCAAATACACATTGCATAGAAGCTTATGTAACTTCTGCGAAGAAAAAAGAATCACAAGTGTGTGCTGTTAGCCCATAAAGCTGTAGAAGTTATCACTGTTAGTCAGCAGACTTCACAGGTTCAGAAGTTCAGCAGTAAATTACCTCCACACCATTCACACTTTTATTCATGCATTTTGTTATTTATGCTTAAAAACCACAGAAACGCCATAAAGGAATGCAGCTTGAAGGCTCCCGCTGACATACTTTAAGTCAGGGTACCATAAGTCAAAATTTAGAGGTATTGGGATTATTCGGTAACAGGATTCAAGCGTTTCCAGTTTAAGACTCTGCCTCGCTCATCAAAATAAGAACTGCAGTGAATTTGCTGTTTATTTTTGCTATTATTTACAAATATGTACGTAATAGGATTCTTTGCTTTTACCCAGAGTCTTTCGAGGTGGTCTGACAAGGCGCTGGGTGGGATCAGCTGGCATCTCCCGCAGTGACTGAGGCCACTCTTCTTTGAGCCTGGTTGCTGGAATGGCTGCCTGCTGCCATTTCCTTGTCATGTTGGTTTTTCTTGAGAAGGCTCTTGGCAGCATTACAAAGAGCTTGAACTAGATGGAGTTTTTCAGCGTTGTTATGAATCCTCACACTTAAAATGTTTCAGTAAAAGAATATTGCTTGTAAAATTAAAAATAAGATGTGATTTTGGCGCAGTGCTGATGCGAGCTGGCAGCTCTATTCCCAAGTCTATGGCAAGTTTTCCCATGTAAAAATGCAATCTCTGATGCAGTCCTTGTGGAAGTTCTGCAGTTTCCACAAAGTCCTGAGGACAAATTGCAGCCTCTGCAGACAGCCATGGGGTTCGCATGACCAAGTTAAATAACCTTGCTGGGTTGGATGTGGCTATGGGCAGCCTGGTCATCCTTTTCAACTCAGGCCATTCTATGATCTTCCCCTTTCTGGGAAAGACTTCTGTTTTCTAGGATGTCTGTGCAATAAAACTGTAAAAGGATATGAATTCAAAACGCTGTTGCCACCCAGATTTTGCTTCCTTAATATGAGTAAGCGTAAAAGTGAGGGCCTTTAACCTCTGCCATCCTGCATCAAAGTAATTCTCAATCTCAGCACATGGCACAGAACAACAGGAAAACAGACTGCATTGTTTTTATTGTTGTTTCTCTGCAGCCTGTTTTTCTTCCCATTTTTCAGACAGAACCCAGACTGCAACTGGAAGGACCATTAACCCCTTCCAATGTGAGTTGGGGTGGGGGCTGGCAGGCAGGGCTGTGCCACTTGGTGTGTGTCTGCTGTGGGCATCACTCTGCTTGGGTCAGCGTCTGCCTCAGGCTGGGAAGCCTTTGTTGATGAAGATAAATGCACCTGCTGGAAATAGCAAGCACTTCACTTTTCTCTTCTTATCAATCTTTTCATCAAAGCCAAACTCTCAATGTGCTACCGTAGCTGGGCTTCCAAAGAGAAGGAAAAAATAAAACCGGCTATTCAGATAGGTATCCTTTCACTTCTAAATATACTTCTCCAACTCAGTACATTGCATTTTCATGAGATTTTTCACTGCACTCTGAACTCAGATTAAAAAGCAGGAGATCTGAACTGGGAAACAGAGGGAAGCTCAGTTCTCCTTTGCTCTCTTTCTGGGCTGGTATCGGGCTGCAGAGGTCCTTCTGTATTCTGGGAAGAACTGCAACCCCACCACGCCATGATGTGTTCCTGGATGAGGGAGAAGGACAATGCAGCACTTGTGGGGAGGTGGGTCAGAATGTGAACATATGTCTGCAGAGCTCCAAAATGAACAGTGTGTGTACCTACAGGTAAATTGCAAACGTCTGCAACCAGCAGTTCTTTCAGGGGTGTGCCTGCAGTTTGTGAAAGCCAACGGTTACTGAAGGAACAGCCATAAAAGGAACGATTAAATTACACATTTGCCTGAGTTTAACTAGCACTGATTTTAAACTAGTTAAACTGAGTTTAACTAGGCTGATTTGGCCTTTGTACTGGGAGCAGAGGGGATGTCCAGGAGCAACATTCCTGAGAGGAATTGCTCCCTCTGACCTCTCTAAAGCAGCAGAAAATGCTTGCCTCAAGCTGCAGCTGTGGGCATGGGGGCTGCGTCACAAGAAGATGACATTTGGAGCAGGCTTTGCCAGACCTGCAGTGCGTGGGGAGGGTCTGGTTTCAGCCTAACTCAACCTCACGACTTAAGGAAGAACATCTGTGCCACTGGTGGTTTTTCAGCACATGGTAGCTGTGTAATGCCCTCACCCTAATTAAAATGGAATGTGGGGTGCACATTCCTACTCTCCTTATTTTGCCCTGCAGATACCAGCTGCAGTGATGCACCACCTGCAC
This sequence comes from Lagopus muta, assembly GCF_023343835.1. Classification (NCBI taxonomy): domain Eukaryota; kingdom Metazoa; phylum Chordata; class Aves; order Galliformes; family Phasianidae; genus Lagopus; species Lagopus muta. The sequence continues at coordinate 65,055,263 of NC_064437.1, read as the reverse complement.
AAATCTTCCTGGCTAAGGTCTGTAGCTCCCCCTCTCTGGCCCCAGGCACTTGTTCCCATGGCAGCTTCCAGTGGACCTTCTCCAAGCAGTGCTGTGCCCCTTGCCTCAGCAGCCAGCCCCAACCCCAGCCCCAGCCCATCTCCGACCCCAGCACCAGCGCTTGCTGCTCCACTTCAACCTACTTGGCATCACGAAAGCCTTTGTGTCTGATTGTTAATTAGACTACTTTAATTATACTCCACATACTTAATTTTTTTTTCTTCGTAAATTTACTCTTCTTTGCAATTAGATGGAGTGATTGGAGTATTTTATCTTATGAAGGAGTTTTCTGTAGCAAACTAATGAACAGTGATTTTGTCTGAGATACCAGGATCAGGCTGGGGATCTCTGCCTCACACTTTTTATGGAACATCATTCCATAAAACTCCCAGGGCTGATGAGTGCCATGGCCCTGCTCAGTTTGGGGTGGTCCTTGCAGCTCACCACCTTGAGGGGCTTCCTCAGAACTTGGAATAACTTCTGTGAGTGTGGCATTGTCATTTTGCATTGCAGAGGGTCTATAAATGATGCAGTGATCTTGGGTGCATAGCCAGGGTACCACTGCTGAGGGCTGAATTCAGTAGAAAGAGGTGGAAGCCTCAGAATGCAGATGGTGACACCTACCCCCTTGGATGAAAGTGGTAAATTTGATGAGATAATGTGATATTTTGATGTATATCACTGTTAGCTCTTCAGTACGTGTGTGCATTGACAGCTTCATTTGGGTGAGTAGTTAAATTTTGCAAGAGAGGGGAGCTAAAGCTGATGTACCTAATTAAATGGAAATTGATGCTTGTGTCTTAAAAAGCGGGTAATGAAATGGGCATTTCCCTTTCTGCTGCAGATTCTTTCCATCAAAAAAAGTAGAATTAGTGTTTTCCAGATACTCACTGAGATGTCCTAGGGCAAATCAATACTAATGGCATGGGTGCAACCAGATCATTGCCAGAAACAGATTGAAATGCAACTTCTAACTGCTCTGAGGCATCTTGAGAGGGTTCATTAACTTTCTGAACTACACTTTCGTCTCACCTTGGAACATTTCCTTGTTTTCAATCCTTACTAAAATTCTTTATTGCAACTGTGTTTGTATACTTCACAGGTTTCAGCGTTTTCAACATGGGAAAAAGAGTTACACAAAATAGTGTTTGACCCACGATACCTTCTACTAAATTCGGAGGAACGTAAGCAGGTGAGCATCATCCTGGTGTAGCTTCTGGCTGGTGGCAAACATTTCCCAAATTAACTGTAAGAAACAAGTAATTGTCTTGGTAGGATAAAAGGAGCTGCATACAATTGACATTTCTTTTTGGAGTTTGCCATTGTGGCTTTTGACACAGGCTGTGCTCCCAGAGAGGTGTTGCCACCCTTTGGAAAGCAAATGGCAACAAGTCAGTCAGCCCATAGAGAAGAGCTGCAGCCTCTTAGGTTGTAGGAATGAGTTCCACTGGTGTCTGGGGCTCGGCTCTAGGAAGGCTGATGGCCACAAGCTAATGTTTGCTCTCTGATTCCTGCTGCATATTGTGGGGAGGGTACTTTCTTTTTATTACTTAGGAAAATTTTCTATGAATTTGGCACTATTTATAGCTATATTTTGCAGTAACTAAGTAGATGGGGCACATTGGCTGTGCTTGTACCTGTTTGAATGGGCAAGCGACAGGGGTCAGAGGGCAGGGGACAGGGGGCAGAGATTATTCTGCCCTGTTTACTTGGGCATTAGCTATCAGAAAGGAACTAAAAGGACTCCAGGGCTGTAGATTAGACTAAAAAAATTAGGAGAGATGCAGGGATGTGGCAGGGAAGGGGAACTCTTTTACGCTATGGTCATTCATTTTCCTCACCAGTTCTTTGTCATCCTGGAAAAGAAAGAATTTTAAATGTGGAATGATCTGTTTTTGAAATAACATGATGAATAATGTTCTTCTTATGTCTTTTCCATTGCACTGGGGCTCCTATTGTCTTGTGGTTTCTCCAGAGAGCCTGCTGCAGTTATTTGCTGAGGGCCTGGGCACATACATCTTCATTTACTGCCTTTCCAATATTTTCTTTCCTGAAAAAAAAAAGAAGTGAAATAAAATAATAATGAAATACGGGAATGAAAATGTGAGCAAAACCGCTAGAGTGGAAAATACTGCTAAAAAGAGGCTAAGCAAAGAGCCTTCATCTTATTTCAGGGAATCAGCAAGGACAAAACCTAGACCTCGATCAGTCGATCGAGATACATTCTTCTTCTACTTTATCAGCCACAGAGATGATGTAATAAAAATACATGATGAACACACATTATGTGATATGGAGCTTTGCTTGAAGCACCATGGACTCGTCTGCAAGGTGCAGTCAGTGCTGGCAGAGGGGCTGAGTGCTGGTGCTGGCTGTGAGCAAGCTGGGCTGCCAGCTGTGGAGGAAGAGGATAAGCATTGAGTGTGCTTCGACTAGCCATGGCCCAGGAGAATTCAGCTCAGGAGGATGTGCCATGTATTTAATCTATTTTCGCTACTAAACTTGAAGTTAAGAGTTCTAGACGTTCCCCGTGAGTGCTTCCCTTTAATTAGACCTCTTTTTCCTCTGGGAAGTGGTTGAAGAAGAAAGGTAGGCTTGGGCAAGGCTAGATGCCTGATTTAATGAAATACTTACTGAAGTACAGCCTAAATCAGTAGAAGACATCATTTACATACATGGAAACGTTTATAGTGCAGATGCTGCCTGTGGCCCACATAGCGAGCATCTTGAGTGCTTTGTAAGTTACAGCAATGAGTTAATACCAGAGGTGCTTAGGGATGAAAGCTGGCTCAGAGAAGGGTGAGGAGTGAGGAGTGAGTGTGTGCCAGAGCACAGCTGGCCCAGCCCAACCCTCTGCTGTCTGCCATCAGCAGGGCAGGGGCAGCAAGATGCAGGGGCAGAGCAGGGCTTGGGGGGGGTTTCCTCCTGCCATGGGCTGCCGTGCCCTTGCACAGCCTGAGGAGCATAATGATCTGCTATTGATATTTGTTAAGCACTGGAATAGGCTCCCCAGGGAGGTGGCTGAGTCACTGTCCCTGGATGTGTTTAAAAACCATTCGGATGTGGTGCTCAGGGACATGATTTAGAGGAAGGCTGTTAGAGTTAGGGTAGGATGGTTAGGTTGTGGTTGGACTTGATGGGCTTTAAGGTCTTTTCCAACCTGAGCAATTCTATGATTCTGTGATTTACAATAGATTGATCCACTTGCTGACTGATACTCTCTGAAGGGTTACAAGCATTGAAGGATGCTGCTGTGTTTAAGTATAGGGACAGTGAAGGGTAAAGAGGCAACTCTATTAGGTAATGAGCTAGCACTTAGCTTTGATTTATTACCATTGTAATATCTTTGCTGATAATGGAAAGGCAAGCAGTAACAGTTCTCATGTTTTCTTTATTTCCTTTTCCTGCCTTCTCTCATATTCAGATAATGCAGTTGGATACGATATTATATATTTAGATTTCCTGTGTTGTCACTTCTTGCATGGCCATTGCTGATGTTTATTTTCCAGTGCCATTTCTTCTCCTTGCAACATACCATACCAAATGTGTTTTGCAGTTCAGATGCTTACACTGGCCTGAAATGTAGATTTGCACCTGTGCATCCCCCCTGGCTGATGAGAAAGCAACCTGGTAGTAACCACAGTAATCGTCTGTGATGTGTATAATCTGTGGTGGAAAGAGATGGATGGTGACTACGGAAAGCCAATAGCATTCTGCAGAGCAGCTCAGTGTGCAACATTCTGTAGAGCACAAGGCCAGCAGGATTGGAGTTTTGGTACTTAAAGATGTGATTAAAGGAGGTGGCTGAGATTTTAGACATAGAGCCTTTCCAAGATGCCCATAATCCACTGCTGAGCACCGCGATGCGTGTTTAGCTGCCAGATGCTGTTGGAGGAAGGTTGTTAGATCTTTCAATAATGTTCAAACTTTTGGGTCCATGTGTGCAGAGAGCCATGGGTAAACTCATGGCTTTTGGCAGCTGAACTGAAAGATCTTTGGGCTTTTTTTGGGGTAACCTGCAAAATATCGATAGTTAGCAGATAGACATTTTCAGGAATGAGAGCAAGCTGGGAAAGATGTGAGGTTTAAACTAAGTATGTGCAAAGTACAGATACAAGGTGGAAACAAAAAATAATGCTATAGGAAGAAAAATGTGAGCATGACACTGAAGTAAGGAAGCCTTGATTTGTGTTTTACTGAATGATTAAGTGAAGTATTATCTGTGCAATCATTGCCTTTCTCCAGTTGTGTGTTTCCTGACCGCATGTGCTCAGCGTTCCTTGAAACAGATTCAGCTGCATTTCAGTCAGTAAATACTGGGGGCAGATAGGAGTTGTGGTTCTTGGGATCGACAGGCCGTCAGTGAAGCATGAATGCCACAAAGCCTTTATTAGTAAATACTATATCATTTTTCCTTGTTTTGAAAGATATTTGAACAGTTTGTCAAGACCAGGATAAGAGAAGAGTACAAAGAAAAGAAGAACAAATTGCTGTTAGCCAAAGAAGAATTTAAAAAGCTCCTCGAAGAATCCAAGCTGTCACCAAGGTATGGCATTGCTGTATGAAGATTTGTTAAGATAAAATTTCTAATTTAGTCTGTGCTTATCAGTCCTGGAACGCTGTAGAACAGAATGCACTCTTCATGGCAAGGTTTTACATCTATTGTTACAATGCTGTGCTGACATATCTTTACTAACATTTTGTAGCACTTAGTCTACTTCACTGCGAATATTACTGAGAATGAGAACATATTTTTTCTCTCTGTTCCTTTTCTTTTTTCTCTCTTTCACTTTGAATGTGTAATATTTTGCATAACACGTGTATTTTATGTGCATATATATGGTAGGATTATGTGGCACAGGTGTTCTCCCTCCTGATTATACGCTCCTTTCAAATATTGGAATGCCACAATGAGGTCTCCCTGGAGCCTTCTCTTCTCCAAGCTGAACAACCCCAGTTCTCTCAACCGTTCTTCATAGGAGAGGTGCTCCAGCCCTCTGACCATCTTACTGGTCCTCCTCTGGACCTGCACCAAGCTCTCCATGGAAACTCACCTTGGCCGTAACCCCTAGCTTGATTTTGATGTGCGGTAAAGACAAGCAGGCAGGTCTGTTCCCACAAGGCTGTTATGAGTCTGCACAGTGCTTAAAGCCAACAAGAAATACTGCAGCATTCATATGATACATCCGTCATTAACCATAGCGCTGTGAACACAAAATTGAGATAGAAACCATTGCTAGAACAATGCACCTGTGAGATTTTAAAGCCCAGGGGTTGAAGCGTAAGCAGGGGGCTGGTGGGTTGTAGGCTGGGCTGCCAGCAGCACTTGTGCTCTCGGTGCAGGGTCTGTGCTCAGCACCTGGGTTTGGCCATGGCATCCTGCTGCTTCCAGCTGCCGTGTGGCCATGCCTCTCCTACAAGCCACATCTGCAAGGCTGCAGCTTTCAAATCTCTGTCTTTTCTGCAGAACGACATTCAAAGAGTTTGCAGAGAAATATGGCAGGGATCAGAGGTTCCGCCTGGTTCAGAAGAAGAAGGACCAAGAGCATTTTTTCAATCAGTTCATACTTATCCTTAAAAAGAGAGACAAAGAAAACAGGATAAGGCTACGGAAAATGAGATAAAACTGCTTGGAGCTGGCAATGAACACAGAAGCTAAAGCAGGGACTGCAGGAAGGACCCCGAGTGAAGGTGAAAGCAAAGGCTGACCTCGCAGCAGCGGAAGGACGGAGTGCATATCCCTGAGAAAAACTTTCTCTGAATGGTGTTTGTTGAACACACGGAGCATTTGTGAAGGTTGTTCTGCAGGAATCTGAAGGATATTTGTTCCCAAGGAATTAATGTTTCATATTGAAGCTCTCTTTTGTACAACATCCAGAGTTTGATGCATTTCTAATTGCCGTGATATGTCAATCCCTTAATTGTTTTAATTATGCAAATTACTTGTAATACACACAAATTATGAATCCGGTGCAGATTTGTAATTAAGCAGAAACAGATGCCATCCATAACAATCTCAAGATATTTTGATCATTTCGCAATCTTTTGGCAACTTTCTGCATTAGCACAAACTGTTTGGAGGTGCAGCGGGATGCAGGGATCCATTGCCGCGTTCACATGTCTGTGTCCAGTTCTCTGAGTAGTACTATTAAATATTAATCGTTAATCTTAGTGAAGAGTGTGAAAACCCTGGCCAGTGTTCCATAGGAAACTCTCCTTTCCAGAAATAGCTTTCCTGATCCCATGGGTGGTGCTTTGGGCTGATAGCAGCACTGCTCTGTCGGAGTTCCGTAAAGGCGTTCTTTTGTACAACCATCGCGGTCTGAGTTACGTTCCTGTATGTGGAAAGTCTGCATGAGATTTTTCTCATCATCTTTGTATAAATTAAATATTTTACTTTTTTAATTAATAAATATTTTAAGCCGATTTTTGGGTTTTTTTGTTTTTTAAGTTTCCACATTTTTGGAAATGCCCGATGAAGCAGCGCTGGTCTCACAGTTCTGACTCGAGAGGTAAAACACTGATTGCTCCTGGGGCTCCTGCTTCACATGCACATTTCCACTGAAGCCAGCTGCACTCATGAGCAGATTGAGAGCACATGGTGTGTGACACTGAGGATACCAGCAACAAGCAACAAAACTGCTTGAGGTTTCAAATGGCAGACTGGCTTGCTGGGAGTGTGGTATTGATCTCTGTGGCAAGCCTCATCATTGGTAACTGCAAAAGGAGAGCAGCTGTGGCAGCAGGGGACAACTGCCTGCAGCTGCTGCTCGGGGCCCAGGTTGCTGTGGGTGGGGAGGCAGAAGGGCCCTGATTGGTGTCAGAGAGCAAACCTGTGGCAGCAACAAGGGGCTGGGCTAAAAATGGGTTTGAAAACATGTCAGCAGAAACAGGCTCAGCTGCTTGCAGGAGGAAGATGCTAGTGTTGATAGAACTGCTTAGAGGCTGCGTTTCTTGGACCAGAAGAGCCCTTATCAAAATGAAAAGATTCCTATGGTATTGCATACGTTCAGAACCTCTGTATTTCAGGAAGCAGATCCTGGTCTGCTCTGTTGAAAGAGTCCCAGAAAATAAACTTGAGCTCTTTGGGTGGGGAAAAAAAGAAAAGCAAAGAAAAAAAGCAGGAAATTGTTCCTCCAGCCCATCAACCCATTCCTCCTCGTTCTGCAGCAGCCTCAGCCATAACCACTGAGTGGTTCTGGGTCTGTGCTGCAGCCCTGAGGGCTCAGAGCCTGGACACTGCATGTCCCTTGTCCATGTTTTGCAGCAGGAAAGGCTTCCAGTGAGAGCCCTGCTTTGAGTCTATGATGTCAGAGCCCATGTGGGTATGGAAAGCTATGGTTTCTCTTCTCACCTTAAAACTTTATATATTGAAATACTCCACGTGTTTGGTGAGTGCTGCCTGCTGTTGGTGCAGGACAGCCTGCAGGCAGTGCTACACCTGGCAGTGGCTCTGCTGCCTTCCAGGCATCTCCCCTTGCTCTGCATCACCCTTGGTGTTCTCCGTGGTGGTTCAGGCTCCTTTTTCTCAGGTAAGTCTCTTTATATAGAGATGTATATATTCTTTTCCTGGATACGTGATCTCATTCTTCAGACTTCAAAGAAAAGAAAGTTGTGAAGCATTGAATGGTTTTTGGATCAACCAGGAGTGCAGAGAGGTTTGGGTGGGTTTTACTTTTGTTTCTTGTCTATTTATTTTTATTTTTTTTTCTGCTTTTTGGCTTCCCAGCAAGGATGAGCATGCCTGGGTGCAGGCTGAGTGGCTCTGTGATGGTAGAAATCATTTTGTTTTCCCTTCCTAAGTAGTCTGTAGTTCATTTATTTTTTAAAAACTTAGTTCTTCCTATTGTGATACCTTCACTTGGCTTACTTTGGTGAATATTACTTTCCTCCCATCCCTCTGGGACCACATTTCTGTATTGCTGTGATCACTGTTCAGAGAGTTAATCTCTAACATAAGCGAGGAGAAGTCAAAGAAATGAAAACAAATGATGGCATCATTCCCTAGAGACAGTAGGTTTACTTGTCTGGGTTCATAGCAAGATGCTCTGGGTTTGCCTCTGTGAGCAATTTAACTTGATTTATCTCTCCAGCCACCAATGAAATACCTCTATATTGTATTTCTCCAGTAGTGGCCGTGGCACCCGGAGTTGTTGCCTCTCCATGTGCTTTTCATAATGAATGCAGTTCTGGCATTATTTGTCTGAGTGGTTGTGTACTCTGACAGTTTGTCATGATTCCCTTCCATTTACTTCAGGTGGTTGTATTTAATAATGCCTTTGCTTTGGGGAGGAAAGAAAAGCAGAGCAGCTGCTAGAAATATGGCAGAAAAACAGTTGTTTTTCACAAACAGGGCTGAGTTTTTCTTTTCCCTGTTTCTTCATAGACAGGTCTGAAAAAAATTTGGAGCATTTAACTCTGAAGACTTTTGTGGAAAATTAACTGGGGGTGGAAACCAGGATCCTCAGGGTGATCCTGGCCGAATGCTTTACTGCCATCAGCTGCACTGTTCTCCGCGTTGGTAGCGGGTAGAACTTGGCTCTGGGAGTTACAGCATCCAAAATGTGCAGTGTTGCCATGTGCCCACTGAAGGCCCTTTTATACCTGCTGAGATTCAATATAGATGTGCGTTAATGCCAGAAATGAAAAAAGTGTTTGCAGAATAAGTGGTACTGCTGATGGCTGGGAATATACAGCGAGGTGCTCAGGCAGAACTCTGCAGTGGGCTGTCCCTGCCCATGGGGATGTTATGCTGCACTTTGGGGCACAGGGTGGGGTGTAGGATGAGATGTCATGGCCTCGCATTGCACCAGGGAGGGTCAGGATGGTATCACTGCAATGTCTGCTCCAGAGAGCGGTGCTGGCACAGCTGCCAAGGGGTGGCCAGTCCCCATCCATGGAGGCGTTCAGAGCTGCAGGGATGTGGCACTGTGGGACTGCGGGGTGGTGGGGCTGAGGGTCTCAGAGGGTTTTTCCAGCATTAATGGTTCTGTGATTCTGTGTGTGTGGATGTGGAGATGAAGGAGGGGGATGTCTGATAATGCAGGAACCCACCTCCAGCACTCGGGGCACTGCAGTCACCGACTTGGCCAAATGTACGTGACATCTATGTTTAATTAAAAAAAAAAAAATCTAATCTCCTAATAACAGACCATTTAAAATTAACACACAAATAAAAATGTTTTGTTGAAGTTCCTGCTGGCTTCAGCAGAATCAGTCTTCTCCCTTTGGGTCACAACTGCTTAAACTACTGGGAAATAGCACAGAAAGCATCGCTGTGGTCCCTCAGCTCCCTCCAGGAGAGCAGCCTGCTACCTTGAAGCCTGCTTGCTGTGGAATGTCCAGACCTTAGCCCTTCCATGTTACCTATATATTAATCTGCATAATATTTGTGGTCTGAGTGCCAATAGATGGGCTACAGGAACTGCAGGCATGAATTAGTCCCCAAGTGACCCCCTATGTCCTGTCCCCTCTACCTGCAGGTCACAGCCTCTACCTACAGGGCAGCCCCAGGCTGAGTGCCATCAGCATTGCTGCAAGGCCCTGCAGATCGCTGCCAAGTCCCCTTGCAGTGCTGCCAAGTTTGGCTTGCATTGGGTGAAGCCAAATGCCTTTGTTTGTTTGTTTGTTTTCCTCCTTTTCCTACTTTGAAGAGAAAATGTGTTTCCTGGCATCACAAGAAAGCGGTGCTCCTGCTCGGAATGAGCGCTGCATGAGAAACAAGGATGTGTTTAGCTTAAAAGAGCATTCCTAATGAAGCCCTTTCACATCTGAAGAGGCTGCAGTTGTGTGCGCAGCAGGATGAGCTTTTGAGGCTGTATTTGTTTGTGTGAGAAATAATGTTACATTAATCTGTGGTGGTTTTCCTCCAAAAAGAATAAAATGTTGACTTAACGCAAACAATGTAGTCAACTGGATGTTGATCCTCCCAACCTGCATAGATCTTCTTACAAATCATGAGCAGCTTTTGTGTTAAAACCAGAATGTTTGCTCCAGAACCATCAGGCTGGCTGCAGGGTTACAAAATATGGGAAACGTTTCCCTTTGCTTTGCAGGACGAGTGCTGTGTGGTGGGAAACTGCAAAATGGAGAAAACACCAAAGTGAGAAGGAGGTGGCACTGCTACAGGCTGGCTTTGGCTGCCGCTTCTTTCTGCTCTGATGCTGTCTTATAATCCTACAGGAGATTAGGGAAATGTAAGTCATTCATAAGGTTTTTGTAAGTGGCCTAAGGTGAAATGGAGGCCCTAATTAAAACGTGTTATTTACCAATCACTGGAGGGTTCTCTCGTCTGTTCCATTTCCTCATTTAATGCCTTCCTGTTTGAGTCATTGTCCTGCTCTGCCTTGGGAAGCAGCACAGCTCCCTGGCAATGAACGCCTGCAGCGCTGCTCTTTGGAGGAAACATTGTTCCTGATGCCCAACCTGACCCTTCCCAGCACAGTGTGAGGCCATTCTCTCTTGTCCTATTGATGCTACCCAGGGCTAAGGCTGACTCCCTCTCCCCCCCCCCCCCCCCAAACCTCCTGTCAGGAGCTGTGGGGGTGATGTGGTTTTCCCTGAGCCCCCTCTGGTCCAGACTGACCCACCCAGATGTTAATGTTGTTTTGATGATGCATACGTTTGGCAACAGTCATCAGATTTCCAACAAAATGAATAAGCAGGCAAAGCAAAACAACCTGTAGAAGCTGTGCTGGCCAATGCCCACGGTGCCCTCGAAGCCATGGCTTGGTGGCCACTCAGCTCCCTTTGGCAGCAGTGGCAGAAGCGTGTGGTTTTCACATGGTTTTTATTCCTATTTCCATAAGCAAACACTTATTCTGACTGCTTTGCTAGATATATGTACATTCTGAAATAGCCTCAGCTGCTAGCAAGTAATGGTAATTACCAAACCCATGTGTTGGGTTGATAGGTGGAGCCAGACATCTGCTTTATAGCAAATGAGTAATCAATGCATGCACCTACACATAAATATGGTGACACTACTCCGAAATGATGTCCATGCAGTCATGTCAGTGCAGTGACACCACTCCAGTGCCCAGCCAGAGCCCTTCTGTGTCCCCGTGCTGCCCTCAGCACCACAAAGCTCATGTGCCCTATTGGTTCTGCAGGCTGGGGCTGTGCCGTTCAGCTCCTTTAACTGATCATTTTGGCCTGGGGAAATATTAAAATGAAAAAAGGAAGAAGTGTGGACTTAGTTCTGAAGCTGCTGGTTCCTGCTGCCCCACATCCCTGGCGGCTCTCCATCGGTGACCTTTCCTTCTGCCAAGTATCGCACGCATAATTATTGATGTCACTTCTTTTGCAAATGGTTGCTTAGATGAGTTCATCCAAATATTCCCAACGCAAATAGAATGTGGATTGCACGTGCTCAGAGCACGTTGCCTCTAAGCATTACAGGTGTCTGTGCCAACCGAGCGTGGTTTCACTGAGCAAATCCCTGCTGCCGCTGCACCCCATAGTCTGTGTGCCGTGAGGCTGCTGGAGCCCCAGGCTCAGAGCTGAGAGAAGCAGCTGGCCTGGAGGAAGAGATGGGGCAGCAAAGCAGCTCCTATGATGGGAGCACTACAGGGTTCAGTCTGACCAGAGCCGCTAAAGCAGCCTGGTGTAATTCCCCACTGGGTCAACTTTCCTCATTGCTCTTCTTTCTGCCTTATGTCGTGATTAAAGGGGAAGCATTCAGTTAGCAGAGGCTTTCAAAGGGTAATTAAGCAGAGCTGGGAAATAACAATCCCATTTAACGAGGTCTTTCTACATCCTTCCTCCCCCCCCCCCCCCAAACTGCTTTCATCCTTTGAGAGCAGGTGTGCTCCAGCCAGACCTGTGCCCAGCTCCATGTGTTGCGGTTGCCCCTCGGTTTGCATGCAGCTGTGCACATCTCTCAATGGGCTTTTCCTATTCTGTGTGGATTTTTTTTGGTCAGACCCAAAGTAATAATTTAATAATAATTAGAACCTGATTGGGAATTCAGAAACTGTGTAATTTGGGTTGGAATAGGGCTGCAAGGGGGGTGAAATGCAGTTGCTTCTAACCCATTTGATGCCGCTGGTGCCATGCTGAAGGGGAGGATGCAGGCATTGCTGCTTCTCCTGGGCAACAACCAAGATTTTGGGGCAATTTGTTGTGTTTCGATCTAGAGCAAGAGAGACAAATGTGATGTGTTGGGGAGCAGCAGGGTGTCGGTTGTAGAATCACAGAACACTTTGGGTTGAAAGGGACAGCAAGGATCATCAAGCTCCAACTTCCCCTGCCTCATGCAGGGCCACCAACCTCCACATTTCATAGCAGCCCAGGCTGCCCAGGGCCCCATCCAACCTGGCCTTGAACACCTCCAGGGATGGACGGGGCATCACAGCCTCTCTGGGCAGCTGTTCCAGCACCTCACCACTCTCTCTGTAAAGAATTTCTCCCTAATATCCAACCCACATCTTCCCTCCCTCAAATTCAAACCATTACCCATTTCTGGTGCTGCTGATGATCAGGGTTATTGCTTCCCAACAGGTTTTTCCTGCAGATCCAAACCTCCTTATTAATCTTTTACCAGAGTTCAATGAGGGAAGAGAACATGGGATGACAGGATATCCCAAGTTGGAAGGGACCCATAAGGACCCTTGAGCTCAACTTCCACCTCCACGCAGGGCAGCAGCAGAACCTGGCTGCTTCTTCCTGGGCATCCAGTTCTGAACCAGCTCCAGCTCTGCAAGTTGAGTGAAGGTGGGGCTGGGTGTTAGGAACTCAGTGCTGGTGCATTATGTTTGCTTTGTGATAGGAAAAGGCCACCCTAGTGCAGCCCAGAGCATTTTGCATGGAGCGAGGAGTGGTGCTGGCAGCCTTGGGTGCTGCTGTGTTGGAGGCAGCACTGCTTTGGACTGCTCTGATGTGGTGCTGCATGAAAATCTCTGCAAAACCTACAGAGAAACTCCTGTAACTGTAATAAACCTGTATGCATCTCCTATTGCAAATCAATACTAAATATGTAAGTTAAGAAAAATGTTTAGCTATTGTGCTTGTAGCCATACAGAGAGCTGATATGTTGGCTGTTCCTATGTGTCCCCTCAGATCAATTTCATGCTGGACAACTTCTGTTCAGATATTTGTATTTCTGAACTGACAGCATTGTAAGAAAACTGCAAATAAGAGAAGGGAAGTTAATTAGTGATGGAGGGAGCAAGAATGGTGGGCCAGAGGAGAGCCATGGTGTTCATTTATTTGGAATGGGGGGTGGGCTCTGAGAAATGCGCTGCTCCATGAGGAGACGCCTAAATGTGCCTTGAAAGGATTAGCTTCTCCACACCTAATCTGCTTATGCTTAACCTAAAATAGTGCCGTGATAATGCTCAGTGTCTGGGTTCTATTCCTCCTGTCATGGAGGAGGGTGTGCAATGACACTGCCTGCAACTACAGCAGGAAAAAAAAAAAGAAGAAAAAGGAAAATGCAAAGAGGCAGAACAGAGGGGTTGGGATAAGCAAAGAATTTGGGGAAGGTTTAAGAAAGAGGCTTTGAAAAGGCACTTTTGCATGCATCTGGCTGTGCGTGCCACATACATGGCAGCACCTGCTTTGAGGACGACAAATGCCTCTGGGGGAGGGCAGTCCTGTGTTCCTAAGGTGTTTATTGTTGCCTTAAGGGGCTGAGTTCCCCACATCCCACTGGGATGGAGTGTTTGTTCCCCATGTTGTCGCCCTATGCCCTACAGGGGAGTAGGGTGATGGTACTGGGGCAGTGGGATGCCATGCAAGGAGGTGAGGGCAGCTGCAGCACCACGTCCTGCAAGGCTTGTGCCTGGGCCACAAAAGGCACCAGGAGCACAAGAGGAATTGCAGACGCCGGAGAGAGAATAAATCTTTCCAATCAGCCAATTTATCAGTGGATTCGCAGTTCCTAATTCAAAGCAGCTGAAGTAATTATTGAAAGAAACTCATTAATTGGAGTAAAGCTCTTTATTGAATATGCTACTGAGTCATTCTTGCAGACACTTGGGGGTTTATTGCATTGGCTTCGAAACAAAGCAAATCACTGCTGTTACAGAGCAGGGTCACTGGATGGAGCCAGGTAAGGACTGGAGCTGCTGGTGGCCCTGCCTTGCTCCTACCACATGCAACTGAGAGTGGGCTGTGTTTCTTTCAGTAGAATATATATTTTTTTATACTTCAGCATTCTTCTGCTAGCTCTTCTTGTAAGGCTTGTTGCAGAGACCCTTAAGATACCCTGAAGTTCTGAGAGGTGAAATAGAGAAGGGAGGTGCTGTGCCTGGGAGGGCTCACCATTAGGTGCTGAACTGCAGTTGTGATGAGGGAGGTCACAGCACTTCATCCACGTCTGTGCTCCCAGCTCCCTAGCAGCCAGGGCTGGCAGCCTTCACACCCTGCTTTGGTCCTGAGCCTCTGAGAGGCCCTCCACTTCTCTGTCTTGTGGATAAATGAAATGAGAAGGTGAAACTATCCGTTCTCTTATTCCAGCTTTACCTATTGAGGGCTTTGTACTTTCTTACCGTGTCTGAGTTTATCCTTTAATTATCAGCCCTGACTGGCTCCCATCCCATTTGGTTCAGCTAATGGAAAGCACTGATTCATTCCTGTGACCATTTCGTTGCCTCTTGGCTGAACATGAGACAGCAGTGTGCCCCGGTGGTCAAGGAGCTCAGTGGCATCCTGGCTTGTATCAGCAATAGTGTGGCCAGCAGGAGCTGGGAACTGATCATCCCTCAGCACTGGCCCTGCTGAGGCCCCTCACTGCAAGAAGGATGTTGGTGTGACGGAGCGTGTCCAGAGAAGGGCAGCGGAGATGTGTGGGTTCTGGAGTACAGACCTATGGGGAGCAGCTGGGGGAACTGGGGTTGTTCAGTCTGGAGGACACTCAGGGCTCCCTACAGCTCCTGACAGGAGCTTGTGGCAAAGTGGGGATTGGCAGAGGCTCCTGGTAACAGCAATAGGATGGAAGGTGATGCTCTCACATTGCACCAGGGAGGGTCACAATGGTATCACAGCAATGTCTGCTCCAGAGAGCGGCCAGGCGCTGGCACAGCTGCCCAGGGGTGGGCAGTCCCCATTCATGGAGGCGTTCAGAGTTGCAGGGATGTGGCACTGAGGGATGTGGGCTGTGGGCACGGTGGGAGTGCGTGGGCTCTGTGCACACTGGCCTCACAGCACAGGACGTGGAGCCCCCAGGCAGGGGGAACAAATGGCAGAGTTGGAGAGGTGGCATCGAAGGTGGAGAGCAACAGGAAAAAAGGTGTAAAGGTGCCTGTCAGTTAATGGTGCTTTAGTCCTAATTTTTGTTATGGCTTAGCAGGGTTCTGATAAAATGTAACATTTACAGGAGCTCCTACTCATTCACAAATGTCAGACTTAAGGAACATGAAGGGAAGGGCTGCTGTGTGACTATTCTTGTGAGGTACAAAGTTGGGTGTTACTTCTGATGGGGGGTGTTCATGATCAGAAGCCCCAAATTACTATTTCAAGTAAAGCAGCTGCATACACCACCCTGGAGACGATACATGACTGTTTTTAATTCATTAAATACGGATTGTCTTCTTTTAATACTGCTGGAAAGAGATTTGGACAAAAGCGGGTATTTCAGCAGCACTGTTGGTTTTCTGTGTCTGCACAGCTCCCTATTAGAGGCCAACTCAGGATGGTTTGAAAATGTGAAGAAATCGATATCCAACTGCATCGCCAAACAAGCAGCAGTCCTGGAACAAAGAGACCGGGGGACTGGCGGTGTGAGCGTAGAACTTGAGATTTCTGTTGCTGAAGCTGAGCAGAATTTTATTTGCAAAGAATGCAAGATGAGGAGGTGCAGAACAGTCATCCCGTTCCTCAGTTTGCTGCCTCGAATGTTACCCATGCTGAATCTCATTTGGTCTCTCAGTGCTGCTTCTTTATGTTGTTTCCAAAGCTCTAACTATCTCCTTGGAGGTGTGGGTATTAATTGATTTCCGAAATCAGGAAGTTACAGAAAACACAAAGTAGGCTGCAGTGCGTTGACAAAGCGCGTTTCACTTCTGATCAGAGGAGTGATCCGAGGGCACACGTGGGGGGGTGTAATCTGCAGTGATCTGTTCTGCAAATGTGTAATCAAGAGTGACGACAGGAAACAAATGATTGTGACACGTAACGGCGGGGCAGGAGCAGTGCTGATTAGCATGTATGTACCGCCTGACTTCCAAGTATCGAGAGCGCAGGCTGTGCAAATTACATCATTTATTTCTGTGACGGTAACAGATATAAAAATTACACCATAAATAAAGTGGAATCAACACTTCAGCATAATTTAATGATGCTTTAAGTAATTCCAATCCACATGTTATTGGATTGTAGCACAGCCACTCGCTTCTGGCTCTTGTTCCTCTGTCTAAAACAGCCTAATGCCAAGTGAGTGTGTGGAAGGGTGAGTGGTGGCCATGTGCCTGGGCCCCAAAGAATCACAGAATGGCCTAGGTTGAAAGGCCCACAGTGCTCATTCAGTTCCAACCCCCTGCTGTGTGCAGGTCGCCAACCAGCAGCCCAGGCTGCCCAGAGCCACCTCCAGCCTGGCCTTGAATGCCTGCAGGGATGGGGCATCCACAGCCTCCTTGTTCCAGAGCGTCACCACCCTCTGGGTGGAAAAACTTCCTCCTATGGAAGGACAGCAGCCATCCCACTGTGCCCCTCCCCAGGGCTTCACCTCATGTCATGATTCCCCATCATGCTGTCGGGTCAAAGCAAGCACAGAGATGCTTTAACCTTTGGCGTTTGACCACCTCCATGGATATGTTCAGCTGTTATTTACAGAGCTGCTGAAATCCCTCCTGTAAGAAAGAAAATTAGTCTAGATTTGAATCAAAATTTCACTGCATGGTAGACCTGATCAAGCATGGACTTGCTCCTGGGAAAGGGCAAACTCTTTGCTCTCAGACTTGCAGTGACAGCCCCATTCACTTCACACTGTGCAGTGCAGTACGTGTAAGGAAGTAAAAATGGTGGTGCCAAGTGCATTCAGCAGTGGTACTCCTTCCTGAAGCTCTTGCTCTGGTCCTGGCATAGGAGATGGGCAGCATGCTGTCAGTGGTGGCAGTGGGTCACAAGCATGTCACCCATGGGCTGAGGGATGGCTGCAGTCAGGTGTCCTCCAGAGATGCCTCGTGCTGCTGTAAGATGACATACTTTGCTCCATGAAAGGCATTCTTTAGAAAAACAAAACAAGTCAAATCCCAGCTGAGTATAATATGTGTTTTATATATACCAAGACAGATCAAGTGTCAGATTTAATCTTTCTTGCTCTTCTCCTGGTAATTCCATAAGTCTCTATGGGGTACTCTCTTATTTACTTCTTCCTGAATGCAACCATCCTATCTTCTTGATTTTTCATGTGTTAACTGATTTTTGACTCAGACAACTTTCCATTTCTGCCCAGCACTTTTGAGACAGTGAGAATTACTGACTTCATTTTCCAAGTAAGGCCGCTCTACTTTAGGGAAAAGCAGATGTGGGTTTGTACAAAGGCTCTGCAACGCTTCACGTTGTTTAGTGCCCAGCACTGTACTTGAACTGAGCGATGCCACGCAGTGAGCTTGTCCTCGCAAATTATCCCATGTCTAATTCCCATGTGTCCAGGAGAGGTCTTCCATAATTTATACTTATGTGTTGTGGTGCTGGCAAGACTCCAGCACCACCACCCTGCTGATTGCCTTGAGTTGTCTGTATCCACTTAAGGTCCTCTATTTTTTTCCTGACCTTTGATAGGTTTCAAGTAATTTGTGGCATCGGCCATTTTCCCACTCTATTGCTCGGTCACTTCCAGAGCCAGGAGGTTGATGTCAATTTAAACTGCAGAAAGCTTTGGCCACTGATGCTTTGACCTCGATTTCTCTTGGTTCATGATCCATGACAAAAGAAGTCGAATTTTTGGAGAAAATTCTTGGAAGTTTCTTAAGAGTTCATTGAGGTCAGAGGTGGGAGGACCATGGCTGCTCCTCCTGCAGTGTGGCCTAGCAGTGTGACCCTGAGCACCGCTCCTCTTCTTTCTAGGTCCAGAAAGGGGGAAGCGCTTCTTTTAGCTTCTTTTTAGCTCTGCAACACCTGTCTGGAGCTCCTCCCATGGCAGTCAGGTGTTTTGCACCTCCGAGGATCAAAGATGCAGTGTCAGTTATTTTTAACCACATTTTAACCAAATTTTAGTTGCATAAATTGTTGTGGCTGAGGCTTGAGGAGTCAGTCCCGGCATCTATAGGGTGCAAGCTGCAGGATGATGGCTGTGAATATCCACTTATTATCTGTCAGAAGTATTTGATGCTCCCTAATATGTTCTGACAGCAGCTTGGCTGGGTGGAAGGGCTGGAGCTCTCAGGCAGCTGCTGGTACACTGGTGACACAGTGGAGAAATGTCCCCATTCTCATGGCAGGAGGGGCAGCTCCTGCACCCCACAGTGGCATGGGGTGAGGATACAACTATCCTTTGCTCACTGCTCCTGTAGACACAGCTTTCCACACCACTCAGTGCCTTCTTAAACATAAAATTCCCAGCAAATTTTACCAAGGAGTTACATAGGAAACCTGCTTTGGCAGGGGGGTTGGACTGGAGGTCCCTTCCAACCCCTACAATTCCGTGATTCTGTGATATCATCTGTGCTGTTGATCTGTTTTACTTGATGCCATCCATCCCATTCATCACCATGAGGTGAACTGGAGCAGACCATGGCCAGTCTGTGGTCAATGCCCATAAGAGCTCATATGAAATCTTTCACCACTCCAAGTTAAATTCCATGCTTACATCAAACACGAAGGCACATCCTCATGTTTTTCCTTTCAAACTGAAACTCATATCAAATTAAAAGGATTCTCCACACCTGCTGAAAATGGAATTAGGAGAGCCTAGGTTTGCAGAGCTGGTGAAAGAGGAGATTGTATCATGAGAGCCTGGTAAGAGCTCCCCAGAGCCAGGCAGGTGCTGGCTGCACTTGCACAGTCTTGGCAGAACTGCAGTAGGACACAGCAGCAGGCTTTGGCTTTCCAAGGGGAAATCTGGGAGAAATTGCAGTGGCAGCCCCAAAGCATCATGTTTCATGGGAGGGATGAGAAGGAAACTCATTCCATTTAACCTTGGGGAGTTTCTGGTTTGTCTGATGCTCCATTTCTCTTCTCTGGGATATTCCTCTTTTCTTCCTACCCACTGTCACTAAACTCAAGGATCACATGGAATTTATCATGAAATCATTTGATAGCTCATCTGAAGATTTATTTTCTTTTTCTCGAAGAAAAGAACACAGCCTTGTGCTGCTGAATGGTCATGAATCACATCAGTGTCACTGGCAGGACAGCAGAGAATTAATGTTTATCTTGCTTTTAAAATCTGATATTTAGGGAAGGAAATTCTTCATGCATTTTGTAGTGTGATTTTTTATTACACTTGTCACTCCAGCATTTAGCTGAAATTAGGTTTCTGAGGAAGAGAAATTTGGAGACAGAGTCAGACTTGGTGGCGTAGGACTGTTTGCACAGGCTGTGCAGGCAGATTCCCTCCATGCAGGGAGGCTTTGTGGTTGGGCTTTCTTCTCTCCTAGCTCCAAACTCTCTTTATCCACCACATTTTTTGCCTTTTTTTCCCTCCATGTTTCTGTGCTATAGATGATGCTACCCCTGCTGCCACTTGGCTGGCATCTCCTTGCTGCTTCTCTGCTTTGCTGTTCCTATGTCTCTTGCCAAGAGCTCATCCTTTGCCAGCAGTGTGTTTTGTGTGTCCCCATGGTCAGGACATTGAGGAGGCAGATGTTACATGTGGGTTCTGCTGCTGCTTTTTCTGATCCCTGCCATATAGCAGCTGCTAGTGGTCGTTGTGTTGGGATTTTACTGATGTGTAAATACGTCGTGGCTCTGCCCTTAGTCTTATAGTTGAGTTTATTTCCATTCTGAGTTTGCGCTCCAGTGAGGTGGAAACCATTTAGGAGGGGATGCTGACTCTGACTGCCATGCAACTGGTGGAAGGATGGCTGGAAATCCCCATCTTTACAGGGAAATATCAAACAGAAGGTGAGCAGCCTTGTGCCATTGCCTACAAGAGCATTACTACCAGCTTCCCTTCATCCCACAGCGCCCATGTCACTATTTTGAGCAGGTCTAGTGACAGAAGGGTACATGCTGAACTTTTTACATTGCTTTAGTAAAGCCTCTGGCTGAAATAATAATGCCCAACTTGCAGCACAAAAGCAGCAGAAAGCGCAGGTAATGGGTTGCAGTGCTGGTTGGGTTCCTGTACTCATAAACAGAGGGACTCAAGAATAAATTAATTTGGGGAAACTAATTTCCTGTGCTATTAAACGGGCTTTAGAAAATTGGTTTAAATTTATTTTTCAATAATTGAAATCCAAATTGTCGTACATCCGTATTGCAGCCCGGTTTTCCTTCACCATCATAAGCAAATTTTAGCTGTGCTGCTTAACTCAATCACAGCAGCATGTAATGTCTGTAACACAACCCACTGTGTTAATCTTTATGAGCTCACCAGAGATTTTCAGTTTAGTGACCTGACCCATCCTGGGAGTTGTCGTAAGATTTTGTATGGAGCATGTATATTTCAAAGCTATTGCCTTATTCAGTGATCAAATTTCTTGACCAAGTTTTATGATCTATACTTTTTTTATTGTGATCCACATTAGAATAAGTGCTTTGTCTTCTGCAGTCATGGCTGGCACGGTAAGTGTTATTGATGCTCGGCGTGCTCATCTGTATCTGGCTGGCAGGGATCATTGTGCCTCTGGGTAAACCTTGAACAGAGATTCATCTGCTCTTCAGAAAACGGTACGAACCACAACGAAATGTATGAAAGCACATGAGTAATGACGTGAACTTTAAGGTTTCTGAAACTAATCCACGTTGCTCAGGAGTGCTCAGAATCTCCCTGTACAGCAGGCAAAAGCAATAAACACTGCTTTTCTCTCTCCCTTCCTCCCCTCTGCAGCAGAACCTTTGTGGCAAGAGCAGCCCAAGCCCCAGTGTGCCCCTTGGGCACTGCACAGCAGTTTCTTCCATGCTGGCTCCCACTGATGGAGCTGCACTGCTGAGCGCAGGGCAGGCAGCATGAGCATCTGCTCTTTGGTGAAGATGGAGATGTGTAATGAGTTGGCCCCTTCCATCGCTCTGGGGGAACAGAGATGTGCATTGCTGTCCTTGTTATATACCACTGAACTGGCAGAAGTCTGTCACCCGAGAAGAGGTTGTTGGCTGGTATTTCTTTTCAGCGTGTCCAGAATTAATTGGCCTGTACGTGTGCTGGCAAAGTTACTCCGGAGAGTTTGCTGGAAGTCAGAGCTATTGAAAAATAACTCCTCGAGTTTTTCATTCTGTTTTTTTGTTTTTTAAATTCAGAAGACAAATACTTCTGTCTTCTGTGGGTGATGTGTGAAATTCCCATCACCTGTCATCATCTCACTGCACATCATTGGAGGGAGAGCGTGTGATTGTTCTCTGCAGAAACCATCGTGTTGTCAGGCTGCCTTTGACAGTCATCAGCTGCTCTCCAAATGCTTAATTAAGGGCTCTAAGCACATACATACAGTACATAAGCTGTTTCTTTCCCCAAGCTGTCTATTTGATGAGGATTTTGGAGAAATCCTTCTACTCCATGTTGAAAAGCGATTCTTGTATTTCATATGTGTGGGTACAAACAGTCTGTCTGTGCAGAAAGCCTCCCTCCGACAACAACAAGCAGCTCAAAGCTCAGCCTGACTGTGTCGAACCCCGTGGGTGAATTCTATCAAGTCATACATATGGAAGGGCTTGCTCATGAAAGGTGGATCTCTGCTGACCAACCCATAGAAGCCCTTGGACTGAAAATAGGACGTGAGCATTGGCACCAACGGTTCAGGTGTCTCTTTGGTGCTGTCCTTTGTAGAATGAGTGTGCTGCTGGATGGCTGGGAGAGGTGGGCTTGGTTCTGCAGCAGAGTGTGCTCTGGGAGTGGTGCCACTGAAGTCTTATGTTCCTAATGGTTATTTAAGACATGTCAGGAGGTATATGTATGAGATGATCTTTGGACTCAGGCTATCTTCCAGTACAGCAATTTAGTTGCCTAAAAAAGAGATGAAGAAAATCATATAGTAATCTTGCTGACAGCCTTACAAGGAAGTGAGCTACATGCTACAGAATAGTGCAGCAAAAGAGGATACAGTTGGCTTCCAGCAAAATGTGGGGAATTTGTCCTAGTTCTGTGTGTGCAGCTGTCATGCTCTGATAGGCTTCCTTGGCAGCCATTTTTCAAGATGCGTGACTGAAGCCAAACATGTTTTTGGAAAATACTTAGAAGTGCCAGTGGCCATCCACTCCAGCAGTGTTGGTGTATCCTTCTTCTCTGCAGCTGCAGTGCTGCCCGTGGAGTTATGGTGGATACAGACCTAGGGAGAACAAATGGCTCCTTAATTAAGGAGAAGAGATGTATGCACATATATACTTAATTCTCTTGTAGTCTTCTTTTAAACTAACCAGTAAACACTGCCCTCTGAATTGCACTTGTTTTCACATCTCTCTCTGATGCTTTCTTGTGCCCTGTGCACCAATTCTGTGTCTAAGAAGTGACTTTCCCTGAGGTTGATACAAATCTAGATGAAATATTTTGATTCTTCACAAAGATGCTTTGCTGGCTCTGCCTAATCCATTTCTGTAAATGGAGACATCTTTCACAGCATACCAGGTACTCCTTTCTGGTGTCCTATTTGCTTCAAACACACACAGCAGGGCATGTTCTGAGTTGTTACACCTCCTAAGTTAAAAATACATTGTTTTTGAGACTCTTCTTTCGCTGCAACTTCGTACTGCAAGTGTGAGTGCATCAAACAGTTGGGAAGCAGCTCTGCCAGAGCCCTCAAGTGAGCAAACCCCAGCAATGGAAATGGCAGTTTGTACAGGGAAGGTCAAAAGGCTGCAAGGATGCCAGGCAAAACAAACAGCTGGATGCAGGTATCAGCTCTTTGCTTTCCTTCAGCTTTCTCTGTCTGTTATACTCTCACATTGTTCTCTTGTCTGCATATCACTGCCGTGTGTTTTCTGCTGGCAGCTTCAGAAGCACAGGAGACGAGTGGCTGAGGAAGATGTATATCCTGAACCCACCCAAATGTGATCATTGCTGCGAGGAGAGAAGGATAACTGGCATCAATCCTTTGAATAGTTTGTATTCAGGTTGAATGATCCTGCTAACTTAAGCCATCTTATTAAATCCAGTGAATAGTGGAAGAGAGAATCCATTGGAGCCAAGGAGGTAAATTGGTAGTCATGTAGCTTCAGGGAGGTCAGGCATGGCTGGGTCAGCACTTCAGGGTAGACCTGTAAGAAAAGCATATTGAAAAGATCCCTTCGTTTGTATCCAGTGAGTGAGGCTCCTACCTAAACACAGCCCCCTGCTGGAGGTCTCCCTGGGGTCTGTCTGTGCACCACCACAGCAGGATGTGGTGTCCCCACAGTGTGCCTCCCTCTGGCATCCACCCTGCAGAGATCTGCCCTGAAGCAGACCCTGGGCTCTTTCTGAAAGTGGAGGAGGAGTGGTTGATGTAATCCCACTTACACCAGTCTGACTAGGTGTTGCTACACCCTATAAAAGGCTCAGAAATGAAAACTCAATAATAATTCTTAATGCACTGGAAACGAAGGAAATGTATTCGTCACTGTTTGCAGATAGAAATATGGAGTGCTAGTGAGGGTCTGTGTAGCAAAAACAGGTAAATCAGCTTATTCCAACTTTCTTCTTGTTATCAGTGGCTATTTTGACAAGGAAACTCATGACCATGGTATTTTAGCAAATCAGAAGCTTCACAGGATTATCTTATCAGCACCTCCTGGGATAGTGCAGCCGTGGTAGCGCTCATCTCTCAGGTGGCAGTGACAGATAGACTCTTCTTTCTGCTAACGGCAGAAGGAAGAACTCAGGCAGGAGCTTCCTACAGAGATGATCCTTTTCACAGCCTCTCCTCATCAGCTTTGTGCTCTCAAGCAGTGCCCGTCACTCAGCAGCTCTTGCAGCATCACCTCCCACTCAGCTGTTCAGCATATAGCATGAAGTGCAGCATCTGTCCCTTGCTGTGGCTGCTGCCTGGCCCTGGTTCCCAAGCTGACCTGAGAACAGCTCAGTGGAAACGATCTGGCTGCTCTGCCCCATTGACTTTTGGGGCAAGGCGCACTGCTCTTTCTTTCTTTCCAGCCCCCCAGACAGTCCATCCTTGTTGCTTCCCATACACAGAATTTGTACCTAATTATTCCAGAGCTGATGAGAAGAGAGGTATCTCCAAGCCAGTGATAGTAACAGGGCAAATAAACATAAAATCCTTGGGAATTAGCTGAACCCCAGGTGCCCAGCAACATCAAAGCACGCTCTTTTAACGTGAGTGTTACATTTCAGTCTGAGAAGATGAGAGGGAGTAGAGCAGAGATGAAGCAGAAAATTATCAATCACTTGCATTTCCTTCCGAGGCCAATAGTGAGATATTCCACCATTCTTTTTCCATTAGAGATGGAAAGTCATGGGTTTAACCTGGCCAGAACCACGGCTCGGTTGGAAATGCACTTTGATTGAAGATTTCTTTTGAAGATGCACCACTTTATTTGAGAATATCAGATAGAATAAATAAAAAGAGCATCAGTACAGACCATGAGCTGAAAGATAAATGTCATGGAGTGTGTTCAGAGTGTGGTCCGAAATTCGGATGAGTGGTACTGATTTGAAACAGCAGTATAGAGAATGTAAGTATGTAAAACATGTGTGGAAACGGACTCTGTATGTGACAGAGGAGGGAGAAAGGATTGGAAATTATTTAGAGCAGTTTTTGCCTCCGTCCAATTTACTGGTATGTATTTAAGGTAAGAATGGGTCCCAGTAATAATCCAGGCTAGTGTCATACTGAAAAAATAGCAGCAAAGTTTCATTCTTGCATTGTGTGAATGATTTCTGGTTAGTGCATTTTGTACTTAATGCTTTTAGTTGCCTGTTAGGAAGGTATTCACTCTTGATTTACAGCTTGTTCCTAAAAAATACTCTTCTGTGTCCATTGACAGTGATAGTGGATCCTGAGCACTGCAATCAGTTCAGTTACAGCTGAGGTCAGCTGGCCCTGGGGAGGGGAGATGCCTGTGGGGGAGGACTCTCCTTTGGCTGCTTCTTCTTGCCCACAGGAATCATCTGCTCTTCCCAGACATCTCCTGCGTGTTTCAACAGGCTCCCAGGGTTGGGGTTTCAGTTCGAAATCAGGCCCAGTGTTCATTAAGGACACAAGTTTGAATAATTCTTTTGTTGGGCTTCAGCTGGCTGTGCCATCACCTGTTATCATCTTGGAGCTGGTCCTAAAGCCCAGCCAAACCAAGAATTGTCAGAGATGTGAATCATAAATCATCTCTCAGCCAGCTCTCAGCAATACCGATCAGACTTGTAACAGTGGGTTGAATAATAAGAGCTACTAATTGCCACAAGCCTGTGGCTTTGCTTTCAGACAAGGAGAGCGGTACGCGTTGCTCTGCTCATGAATGCAATTAATTACATGGGGAGTAATTTCCTCCCTGTGTTCGGTGCTGGCACTGCTGGCATAGGAAGGCAGCCCACCGCCACATCCCTCAGTGCCACATCCCTGTGGGTCTTCAGAGAAGAAATACCTCCTAATACTCCATGAGAACCTCCCCTGGCACAATGTGAGGCCATCCCCTCTCGTCCCATCTCTGTTTTATTGCCCACAACTCAAAATGTGGCTTTCTAACTGCCACGTCTGGATCTCCAACTCCTAAGTATTTTGGAGAGGTCAGCTTGGGAAGAGCCGAGGAGCCCCTTCCTTTCAGCAGTACCTGGAATGGTCTACAGGGCTCCCATGGAAAGGGGCACCTCAAGACCAGAGGGCCCTCTGGAAAGTTGAAAGTTTATAGATTGTCCACTCCCATTAACATGGGTTAAAAGGCCTAATTGGTTTCCCGTGAAGAGAAATGGGCTCTGGCTGGTTACTAGGCAACTGAAGACAATTTGCCTTTTCCTTGCTATTCAGGAGAACTCAATCCAAACTTTACAAGAGGACTTTCAATTCATGTTTGTATTCACCAGAAAAAGGCTTTCTGATGCTGTTTTGCTGCCCTTAGGAGGCGAACCCCCTGCTAAACTGTCCCTTATTAACTGGATACAACACAGCTTGTTCCTGGTGTGCTGCACGTGGAGGGGAACCAAGGATGGGTATGTGCTCCTCCTCCATTTGTAGCAGTAGAGGCAATAATGGCTATCCCACTGCACAGAAATTGCAAATAACCCATGTTTTGCTTTGCTCTGGCTGACTGAGCTTCAAAGTGGGGCTTTGGTCCCACAGCAGTGGGCAGGGATAATTTCTTCCTGGGAAAAGCATTTGGGCACTGGAACAGGCTGCCGAGGGAGGCAGTGGTGTGTGCCTTGGGAGTGTTTATAAGGGACGTGTGGATGTGGTGCTTGGGGACATGGCTACAAGTGGGCTTGGCAGCTTTAGGTTGGTGGTGGGACTTGATGATCTTAATGGTCTTTTTTCACCTATAGAATTCCATACTGCCTTTGAAATCAGGCTTAGTACAAAACAGAGCTACCACATCCTATTTTTATTTCCCGAGCCAAACAAACAGTTAAGAGCTTGCAGCTGATCCAAGACCACTGAGCTCTTTTGGCACACTGCTTTAAAGAGTCCCCAGGGGCAAGTGAAAATGGAGGAGTGCTGCAATTAGATTCTGCATGGGTTATTTCCCATGCATGACAGCAGTGATTTAGTATGGTGCATGTTCTGGTGTAACAAACTGCAGAATAAGAACAGCAGGAAACAGCTGCAGACATCTTTAATAGAGATGTCCAAAACACTAAACCTTTCCCAACAAAACTTTATTACCATTTCTAAGTTGCCTGTGCTTTGTTTAAAACAGGTAAACCATAAAATGTCTGTGTGCAGAGATAAAAGATTCTGATATTCTCAGTTCTTTCAAAATGCTCAAACATCTCAAGTATGGGATAGTTATTTGAAAAATGGTCAGAGAGAGAAACCCAGAAATGTGCTTGATGTAAAATATCAGCTTGGCTTGCTGGCAGTAACATCTGGAGTCCCTCAAAGGACAACGTGCTACCTGTGGCTTGGCCCCAACATCAGAGCAGTTCCCAGCACAGCTTTGTCTGGCAGTCTGGGAGCTGCCATTGGTTTTCATTTGGAAGACAAACTTGAACGAGAAGTGTGCCAGATGCTCAGCTGCAATGGGGCAGCTGTGAAGGCTAATGGTGGGTCCTGAGTTTCACTGCAGAGCTGGTCACGTCACTGGGCAAAGCAGGGCTGATCCCCTGGAAAGTTGGCTTTCCTATACCATTTCTACCACTAAACAGCTCTGTATGCAACTTGCATTATGCCAAACACTATTAGAATTGCATTATATTCTTCAGCTGACACAAGTTAACATTTTGATATTCTGCTACAGCACTTACAATGCACTGTTTCTATGTCTGGCTCATCTGCACAGCAGTTACTCAACAGTCATTTGGAGGAGGACTAGAAAATTTCTACTACTACTACTACTACTACTACAAAAAAGGCAGTGATGGTTGTAGCAACCCATAATGTGATTCTGCTTTTATGAATAAAACCCTTAAAAATGAAGGCGTTAGCAGTGGCAACAGGAAGCAGAGGTGAAGAACTGGTGGGAATGGGGTGCGTAGTGCTGGAGTGAAAGCTTCACTTCTTAAGCACTGATCACTGTGACACTGAGACACATGGTGTGGGGTGTTTGATACAAAGCGCTGTGATGCTGAGTGGCAGATCCAGCAGGTCACTGCTTCAAAATTGGCCAAGTCAAAGGTCGTTTCACCACCAACTCAGAAACCAAATGTATTGAAAGAAATCTAGGCATGTCTTAGTGTATGACAAATACAGCTGATATTCAAATTTATATAAAATATTTCATGCAAAGATTCTGAAGCCATGGAGTAATAATGAGGTCTGAACAAAACAAAAGGAAAACAATTCTCTGTTGATCCGACATGCACTTCTGTTGCTGAAGAAATCATTCAGCATAAGGAGAAACTGATGAAATATTACATGCCTCAAGTCCTAGAATAAAACCTTAATGAACTCCTTTCTTGTTCCAGACCTCCTCCTCTGTTTTCATGTTGCCTGATGACAGAGCTCCCATTCAGCTGTGCTTTTCTGCTCATCCCCATCTCTCTGGGTTTCCTTTTGATGTGGTGCTCCGCAAAGTCTTCTGGAGACATCAGGCTCTTGAAAGAGAAAGAAATTTTGCTTTCTGGAAGACATGCTTTGTTTGCAAAAGGCACTGGTAACCAAAGTATTTAAAAACTCAAGTGTCTCTTTCATCTCTTGTAAGGCTCTTTAAAAAACACTGTTTATTTGCAGACAAGAAAGAGCTGCTGGGGCTGTTTGTTGATTTGCACTTAGACTTTCCTTATTGTTGATCTGATTTATGTTGAGTAAAAACTTCTGAAAAATCTTTTGTCACCAGGAAGAGGTGATACAGTATTTTCTGAAATACGTTTCAGGCTGGGAATTGCCATGCAAATCCCAGATCTGCCTTTCTGCACCTCAACATTCATCCAGTGGTGTTGGTTGACCCAGCAGGAGGAGGAGGAGGGTAGGACTGGGCTGCTCAGCAGGCTGAAGCTTGGGAGAACAGTGTGCAGAGGGAAAACATAGCAGCACACAGATTGTTGTTGGTGAGAAAAAGCTCTTGTTGTTTCTTACTGTTGGAGAAATTCCTGTGTGCACCATGAGTAACAGCAGCTCCAACCAACGCTCTGTGCTGGGAAGCTGATGGAGTAGAACTGATATCCTCACTAGTTTATGACCATGTTCTTTTCAAATTAATGTCTTGATATGCATATTCTGATCTTTATAGGCTTCTTCCTTAATATTTAAGCTCTTTTCTTAATATTTAAGCTGCTTTCTAATATTTACTAAAATTTCCTAGAGCTTTAACCCTGGTGTTAATTAGGCACGTGTTTTAAACTTCAATTAGTCCTGTTAAATATGCCATTATTTTATTGCCTTGAGTTTTTCACTGTTTTCCATAAAAATATCACTTTGTTACTTTATTCCAGAGCTTCAGAAGTTGGCTGCAGTACTGAGAAGAATACATACACAGTTATAGGTATTCTGGGTGTGTGTATATATATATATGGGTGTTTTGGTAACGTCATCAGAACTGCCAAGAATGCTCTTGGTCAGACTTCTATTACTTCATATGGAACTTCTGTGCTCCTTGATGTCACATTCTGTTGCCACTTTGTGCTTACAAAGAATTTCCAATTTATTGCTCCAAATTTAACTGAGGCTGTGCTAAAGACTCTTCATTAAACTGCCTTATTCAGATTGTGACCGCATGTCATTTCCAATTAAGAGTGTGTTAGCTTGTGTGAGAAGGGGCCTCAGCTACTCAATGGAAGTGATAAAATGCTTTTGGTCTTTTTGTTTTTGTTTTTTGGGATTTTTTTTTTTAAACAGCAGTAAGATTGGTTCACGTAATCCCCAAATCCCTAAATATGTTGATTGTGACTTTCTTATCAGCTGTGTGTCCCAAGACTTTTTTGTACGTTGACTTCACTAATCTTTTGCTCCTGTGTCATGAAAGAGCATTGCTGAGACTGGGATCTTCCTTTCTGGATAACAAGCATAGCTTCAGATGGAATAAATCCACTAAAGCACGTGTGTTACTAATAGGATAGAGAACAGTGATATTCAGCCATGCACAAGGCAGACCAGCTGCTGTTCTACCTACCTACAGGAACATGTTCCTCTTTGCCTTATGGGATTTTTCCCAAATTTCCCAATAGTAGGAGGACCCAGCACTGAGTGCTGCTGCTCAGCACACTGTGAGCTCAGTGCTGTGTGCTGGAGTTACATCTATCCCAGGTGGCAGAACCAAACACAGATAGTTCTGTGCTTTTAAATTGTATGGAAACAAAAAGCAAGACTTTCAAAAGCACTTCAGGCTGGCATTCCCAATGATATCTAGGAAGTACTCTGCAGGAGTGCTTAACTTTTGTCTAAATCTCAGTGTCTCCATCCATCTTGCACTGAAGCCAGTGTTGACTTTGGAGCATACATTATTTTCAAACATCATTTGGGATGCTTAGTTTTATCTGGGAGGATTTCCTGCCCAGTGACTGAAGGAGTTCTGCATCTGTGGAAGCAGTTCTGGTTTCAGGATACTGCCCTGGCATGTGGGTGTGCAGCAGACAGATGAGCAGTGCCAGCGTCCCTGCTGAGGAGCTTCTTGTACACCCACTGTGCTGTGTGCTGCTACCTGAGCTGCCAAGTGGGGCTGTCTTGGAGGTTAGCTGTGCAAAATGCATTCTTCCTTCTTTTTCCCATGGGCAGATGGTGATAGGACCTGTGGGAATGGCTTTGAAGTAATAGAAGGGAGTTGCAGGTTGGGTGTCAGAAGGAAATCATTCAACCAGAGGCAGTGCAGCCCTGGCATCACCCAGAGCTGTGCTGCCCCATCCTGGAGGTGCCCATGGACACGGCTGGGCCGTGGGAGCCTGAGGTGGGGGGACACCTAGCCCTCTGTGAATATGGGGCTGGAAGGGGTAAAGAGCCCTTCTGACCTCAGTGTTCAACTCCATGGTTCTTTTGGGGGAGTGTTATTGATGGTGACAGAAGCTCTTCCTAAGAAGGATGGAGGTCTGCAATGAGACCACCTCCCCACCCAGGATGCCCCCAAAGCACCAATGTTTAGGGGCTTCAATTCTTTACTGTGAGAGTGGTGAGGCGCTGGAACAGCTGCCCAGAGAGGCCGTGGATGCCCCATCCTTGGAGGTGTTCAAGGCCAGGTTGGATGGAGCCTTGGGCAGCCTGGGCTGGTATTAAACATGGAGGATGGCAGACTTGCATGTGGTGGGGGGTTGGAGCTTCATGATCCCTGGGGTCTGTTCCAACCCAAACCATCCTATGATTCTATTCTATGATTTCATGACATGCTGCTGTGAGGCAGGGTCTTGGCAGGAGCCCCGTGCTCATGGGCTGGGGGCACAGAGCTCCTCCATGCTGATCAACCACTGACTCCCAGTGGGATTCTGGGGCGTTTCAGTATAAAATGCAGTTTTCTGAGGAGAGAGTGATTTTTCAATAGAGTGATAGGTTAAAAATAAGGCATTTATCTTCAAAATTGCTGGAGTGTTTTCTCCTAAAAATATTAAGTGAGTCCTGCTGTACAGGGCATTCAGGCACTTCTGTGGTTGTTCTGTTTCAGTCTTTGTAGTACTTCTCACATTTATGCAACCAGGGAGCTCGCCCTCTGGGCAATGGATGTGGGGAGAAAATCAAATTGCTTCAACCCGATGGAATACTAATTTTTGTGTCCTTTCGAAGGGACAAAATCTCCCTTAATCACAGTACAAATGTGATCCAGGAGGTGGTGAAAGGGAAAGGTTGTCGCTTCCAGATTCCCAGCATCCAAACCATATATCCTGTGTCACAGGCGGAAGAGACAGCCCCAGACCTTTTAAACACTTGGATTTATTGACTGACAGCCTCCTAAGCAGCCTGAAGTTTAATTTGGAAGCTGTCAGGCATACGGCTCAATTCTTCAGCATCCATCACAAACACAAGCTGGCGATGTGTTGGAACTTACAGATTTCTTTTTTACTTCATTTTTTGGGTATAGAACTTGCAGATTTGGTTGCAGCCATACCTCCTCAGCAGCAGTGGGGCTGATGGACAGCAATAGTGTTTGTACACTGTTCCTTGTCTGGGGGTAGAATGGCATGTTGCACTAAATGCCCTGCACTCAGAGGCTGGGAAGGAATGGCTTCAGAGCGAGCAGAATCTATTTACATGTTGGCTTTAGCTCCTTGCCATCTGTTTTGGGGATCTTTTTGAACCTGTTGAGCAGGGCCAGGGAGGCTTTTTTTGGCTTTTATTTTGTCAGGCGGGGATGGTTTGAGAGGCACCCAAACATTTCAACTGCTGCAGAAATCAGAAGCGTTAATGGGGAAATAGTTATGACAGATCTCCTTCAGCAAAGCTGCAAATGCCAACAAACAACCCATCAGTGCTCATTGCTGGATGCGCCTACAGACAGTGCTTGCTGCTGGCAGAGGGCTCCGTGCATGCCCTCCTTGCTGTTCTTGGGCTTCTGTGCAGGGCTGGGCTGCCAAACGTACCTGCTAAGGTCTGTGTGCTGCTGTCAGCCAAGTAACGGTGTTTTCGTGTTCTGCACCGAGGCCAGGCTGGATGGGGCTCTACACAGCCTGGGTTTGCAACTGTGCCCACAGCAGGCTGGAACTGGGGGATCTTGGATGTCCCTTTCAATCCTATGATTCCATGGTTACACCTCCCAGCAGTGGCCCTGCATGCTTCCTCCAGCAGTGCTCCATCTCTGAGCAATGCGGTGAGCGATGGCGGCTGGGTGCAGGGATGAGCACAGTGCTGCAGCTCTGCCAGTGACACAGGGGAAGTCTCACAGCTGGGGGATGGTGCCTGCATTCCCAATGGTTGTTCACAGAGCTATGAGATGGAGATAGCATGGTAGCCAGAGGCCTTCCATTTCATGAAGTCTGCACACAAGCACCGTTCAAGGAACCGCAACACTTTTGACTGCTGTTGATGGGCTCTACCTGTTTGGTAGCACTCTGTTGCCAGCAGCTTTTAGGGGATGATTTCTCAGTTCCCAGACCCTGAAGATCTCCTATCACCACATCAACAGGACACCTGGAGGAAAACATCAGTTATCTCACCCACTGCATTGTGCCAGAGTCACCCAGAAGAGGTTGCGGGGATGGGGAGAGGTAGAAGAAGAGATTGTGGGGATGGGGAGAGGTAGAAGAAGAGGTTGTGGGGATGGGGAGAGGTACTTATTGCTAGTCAGCACAGCAGCCTGGCACTGCACCCTCGCCCAAGCTTCATGCTTCTGAGCAGCCAGCCTTAGCAGAAAGGATGTCATCAGGAAGCTGAGTGCATTGCAGAAAAGAAGGATTTGTCCCACAGTGGATGCACTTGTATCTAGAAGCCAGAGTCTGCGGTGGCTGGTCCCATAAATCCCACCTCCAAAAATGACACAGTGCAGTAGAATACCAGCCCATTGCTTACAATGCCTGCTCAGTTTTTCATATGAAGATTCATAAAATTCTTAAAGAAAGTGTTTTGCAGCATTTTTTATGAGAATGTTTGCTATCATTTAACAAAGGATAATAGTAAATTCATAGGGGTGGAGGCTTAGCAGCTTTGCTGTAGAACATAAATTACTAAAGTTGTTCAAGCAATTACCTCAATTAGCTGTGCAATTTAAATTCCTTGGCATGAGTGATGCCATTTAGCCTAATGAATCCCTTTTGTTCCTGATAGATGCTGTATCTCCAGCCATCCATCTGACATCAGCCCTGCGTCTCTGGTCTCTGCCCCCCAGGGCCTTTCTGCTTGACTGTGCCGGGTGTGTGGTGAGGAGGGAGCAGAGCAATGTTCTGCATTCTGCCCTCACCAGTTCATCATCTAATTAGCACTGATGGTCGTACCATCATCTCCCCAGCAGCTGAACCAACCTTGTCACCAGTGAGTGCTAACACTGAAGGTGTTTTAATTAGTCTCATTTATATAAATAGAGTAAGAAAAGAAAGGAAGGTGGGCATTTGGTTGGGTTAATGGTCAATTTGTGCTCAGGGGGTGGTTGTGCTCAGGAGGTGTTATGTGTAGGGCTGCATAGTGATGGGTAGAAAGCTTGCTGTCAGTGCAACTGGTGGGCAGAGGGAAGGGCTCTGCTTAAGAAAAAGGCAAATATAAACTGTTTACTTGTGCTTCAGTTTGTCTCTGTTGACTGTGCTCAGCACAGCAAATTTGTTTATGGACTGAAAATTTGTTTATAGTTAGAGGTGCAATAAAAACTGTTTGCTTTGAAGGCAGAGCGTATTAGTCAGGGAAAAGCATCCTGTTCTGTAAGTAGATTCATCTCCATTTGTTATTGATTTCTAAGTGATCTGACAGGTTGGAGGGCTGGCTGTACCATTAGGGCAGCTGGTGGTGATCCATGGTGCCTGCATGCACCCTGGGGGGCTTCCCTGGAGAGAGGGGGAGTCTCCATCCTTAGAGGTGTTCACATCCATGGGGATGTAGCACTGAGGGAGGTGGGCAGTGGGCACAGTAGGGGTGGCTGGGGGGTCTCAGAGGGTCTTAATGATTCTATGATTCTGTGGTTCTCCTCCAGGATTGCGTGTGCAAAGAGAGGTTTACTTGCTGCAGCAGGAAAACAATAAAATGCACTTCCAACCTGTGTGCCCATGTCTGAACTGAGAGCCAGACAAACTCTTGTCCATTTGGGTGAGCATTTCCTTGAGCCTTTCACAATGGGAGGACATAAGATCTGAGGCAGTGATGGAGAACTCACAATAGCTTTTGACATCACTGAGGTGATGCACTTCAGGACCAGAGCAGCCACTGTGCTGAAGTTCCCAGCACCAGGGAAAGGGTTGTTAAGCACTGGAGTAGGTTTCCCAGGGAGGTGGTTGAGTCACCATCCCTGGAGGTGTTTAAAAACCATTCAGATGTGCTGCTCAGGAATGTGATTTAGTGGAGGGCTGTTAGAGTTAGGATAGGATGGTTAGGTTGTGGTTGGACTTGATGGTCTTTAAGGTCTTTTCCAACCTGAGCAATTCCGTGATTCTATCTGCAGCAGCTGTGTTTAGGTCTTCAGCATTCCAATTTCTCTAAGTGGCTCTGATGTTGCCTCTTTGTCCATAAAGAGCACAGAGGAAATTAAATTGCGGGAGGTGTAAGCGAAATGCCTGCAGACAGGGTGGAGGAGGCTGCAGTACAGTCTGCATATCACCCATTTGATTCTCCTCTCAGCAAATTACATTATTTTCATTTTCTCTTATTATAACTGCAACCTCATCCAAGCTGGTACTCTCGTCTTTCAGTCTGCAAGATAATTCGTTTAACTGCAGATGCTCCTTACACAGGGTTGTGTGCCTCACTCTTGCTGTTGTAATTCCAAACACATTCCACCCAAGAGATGGCATTTTGGGTACTGTTCTGCCAGCACTGTGCAATGGGAAGTTATTGCTATTGCTTCTTTCATAACAAATTCATCCTCGGTCAGAAAGGTCCGAGCTGGAATATAAACACTGCAATTATCAATAACACAGCTTGAAGGGAACCAAAGCTCGCTCTCTGTTGGTGTCATATGCTTAAAGTGTTTTTTAGACAGATGAGGCAATCTCCTGAAGACAATAATATCACACGTGATAAATATGATAATTTACTTGACATGGCAATGGTGTGTGAATGTGAGCACCTCCTTGGCTGTTAATCCTCTGAAGGATTAATGGAAACAACAGTGCCATCACTCACAAGAGCCAGAGTGCAGCAGGGTGAGATTCCTAAAGGACCATAGAACCACAGAATGGCCCGGGTTGCAAGGGATCTCAAGGATCATGAAGTTCCAACCCCCTGCTGCATGCAGAGCCACCAACCTCCCCATTTCATAGCAGCCCAGGCTGCCCAGGGCCCCATCCAACCTGGCCTTGAACACCTCCAGGGATGGACGGGGCATCACAGCCTCTCTGGGCAGCTGTTCCAGCACCTCACCACTCTCGTAGCAAAGAACTTCCCCTTGACATCCAACATAAATCTTCCCTCCTGTTCATCTTAAAACCATTTCCCCTCGTTCTGCTGTTATCTACCCTGGAAAAGAGTTGACTCCTCTCCTGTTGGTAGGCACTTTAGGTACTGGAATGCTGCAATGAGGTCACCCTGCAGCCTTCTCTTCTCCAGGCAAAAGTTACTGATCTGAACCAATATATTTTTATTTGTCTTCAGGTGCCATTCTGTTGTTGCATATTAAGGAGAATGGCAAGATATTGAGAGGAAATATTCTGTGTTTCAGTGCCTCTCTAATAAAAGTCGATCTCCGGAGTTAAGAAGGAAGCAGCTTCCTGGAGGACCCAGAAGTACACACCAGAGCAAAAGATGCTCTTCTATAGCGTCACAGAACCATAGATCGGCTTGGGTTGGAAGAGACCTCGAGGATCATAAAGCTCCAACCCCCCCACCACAGGCAGGGCCACCAACCTCCACACTTAATACTAGAATACTTTAATATTTAGATATTTAATTAAATTAACATTTAATACTAGAATACTTCAATCCCAGCTCTACTGGGGAGAATATTTCCATAAAAACACCCAGAAATGGAACAACCTCAACTTGTCAAATAATATTCATTGCACCCAAAACATGGATAACCACTGTGTTAAATCCAGATATAACACAGTGAGAAGGTGGGTAAGTAATTGTTTCTTATTGGTTTTTGACATTTTAAAAGCTCCATCTTCAGCATCAGGCTGATGGCGTGAGCAGCGTGCTGGGCTAAGTCTTGTTTCCAGAGCAATGGAGGAGATGAGGGATTTGGGGCTCCAGTATCCTCAGTCACTGCCGTTGTGGGACTTCTCAGCACCACAGCAATATATCACCTCTTCTTATAAGTCTGTCTTGTGCAATCTCTAAACAAGTAAAATAATTTTTTTAGCTCCTGTATCCAACTCCCTGAATAACCTGGAAACTCATCCAGCCACCGCGCTAATAAAACCTAATTCTAACCGATGAGCAAAACCAAGTTTTCTGAAGCAGCAGCTTTTTATCACGTCCTGACAGCGTGACAAAACCAACATGTTTTGGGGCAGCTCTTCCCATTTGGATTCTTCCCAGCTGGATTCCCCCACAACAAGCCGTGAAATCCTCTGGTCCCCCTCAACCATCCCAGCCCAGTTTGGCAGCCTGGCCTGCCTGGGGCAGCCTCTGGCGCTGTGATCATCCGTTGTAATCCTCTGCTCAGCACAGGGTTGACTTTTTGGGATCAGGCTTTTTGGGACCCTGTCCAACCACTCTATGATAATCCCCCAAAATGCTGAGTTTGCTCACTCTTTATGGGTGACCACCTCCAGAAATTAACTGCTGTCATTGCCAGGAGTGATTTTTCCTTATGTGCTTTTGAAATTCACATTGTTGCAACTTTTTACCCTTCTCTCCGCTTTTTTTTTTTTGGTATTTTTTAAACTGAAAAATGCTTGCTTTCATTAAGGCAGAACCCAAACTAAAAACGTACCCAAAACTAAAAAAATAATCAAAGCTCCACCACAAAATGGAAATCCTCCATTTAAAAGCATGCTCTGAAGCAAGCACACAGGCTGCACGTGCTCAGATCTATGCAGCTGGCCTTCTGGGGTCTCAGTGGGCTTCTGTATGAACAGCGGGGTCTATTCTGATGAATATGACTGTGAGAGTAGTTAGGGGATGATAACACAGTATCAGGAAATGCATATAAAATAATAATTCATAATAAACTCATTAAGATTCCTTCAAATAAAATCCCATTTACATCCTTCATTTTCTATAGGGAAATTAAGGATTTCTGGTAGTAGATTTTTTTTTTTTTAATTCTTGGGAGATGCAGCATTTGCAGCCTTCTGCTCCCAGCATCTGTGTAGCAGACCAAGGAAGAGAGCAGAACAAGTGTTGGCCATATCTCTGAGATTAAAGACCACTCTATGGGAGTTGCTTAGCCACGGCCTGAAGCAGTGATTGAGCACCTGGTGAGGGGATGCAACCTCCCTGGGAGCACAGGTGGAAGCAATTCAACCTTGTGACTGCAAGGGATGGACCCTGTCTCCACCCCTCCCTGACCATATTTAAGGGCTGGCAGCCACAAGGAAAGGATGCCTACCTGGAGATCTCTCCTTTTGGAGTTTTTGGTGAGCTCTGATCATTGGGATGGATAAGCAAATCTTTCTTTCTTCTTTTAACCAGATTGTGACTGTCGCCCTTTTTTGGGGTAACTTAGCACTGGTTCTCTGGCATCACCTTTCCCTACAACCATCTTCAGTAGAACCTCCTGCAGTGGTGCTTCCTGCTGTTCTTCCAGCCCAGGGATGCTGATGTGGGACAAAATACTCTGATAAAGATTTGAAGAGCAGACCAGATCGTGACTTTCATTTGCAGTGGTTCCTGGTTCATAATCCTGAAGGACAAACCCAGAGGAGCACATTCAGGCGGATCCTAGGAGTTCTGAGAGCATGCTGCAGGGCCAACAAGCACGGAGGCTCCTGTTCACAGTCCTGCAAGGCCTTTTGTACAGTACTCTTACATAAATTATGTTACGTTTTGGTTTCAATGTTCTTTTTCTCAATTTCCACTTGTTCTGCTGCATTACCTTATGGCAAAGTTTTTTTGAGGAGCTAAACCTAAATCTCACTGAAGTATTTAATTAGAAATAGCCTCACTGAAATAAATTATTTAAACCTTAAAGGCTTTGCTTCTGAGCCTGGCTGATGTGTGCCAAACCACTGTGGATGTTAAGGTGAGAAGCTCTTGCTTAATGGCACCCTCACATCTCCTTTCCATGGGTAGCAGCTGGCAAACAAGCAGGTAGGCTGTTGTGATGTGATGTGTTCCATTGGATTTATTGAGCGAGGAGTAATGACCTGAAAACTGGAACTGTTTGGACTCAGTTGTAGCAAATAGGTACAAATTTTTGTGTACATTAAGAGTGCTGGAAAAAATTCAGACTATTTCCTTGTGCCGTCAAGAGCCGTTAGTAGATGCCAACATGCAGTGCCAGAAGGACTATAAATTCCAGAGCAATAATATGAAGGCTTTTTTTTTTTTTTTTTTTTTTTTTTTTTTTTTTTTTTAATTTTTTTTATATCCTAGGTTAACCACAAGTCTTCTGCAAGTGCTGAAAAGCAGTTTGCTGCCCTTGCATCACCAGCTGTGCAGACACAGTTAGTACCTGTGCTGGATGGATGGTGAGCTGCCTTGTGCTGAGTGATACCTGGGGGAGAGCCCGAAGACTGAGCATGCAGCTTCTGCTAGGTGCTGTGCATGCATTTCACCTCTTTTGCCTTAATTTGATGCGTGCAAGTAAGTATGGGCTTGTAATTTTTAATGGAAATATTAAATTAGGCAAAGTACTGCAAGCACTGTTTGTTAATCCAATATTTCACTTACAGAGGCTGATGGAGTCTGGCCCGTAGGCATAGGTGGGGGAATTGTTACAAGAATTTGTGCTGGGCTCTGCTTTAGGAGCTGGGATGTATGCTGGAGTTCTTCCCCTGACCTGGAGCTGCCTTGATGTGTGCCGCTGTTCTGACTTTCTCAATGGAACCTCATGGGTGGTGAAGTGACTTGAGAAAATCTGATCCAAAACTGCTTAAAGATAAACAGTCATCTGGGAATGTTGGTCGGATGCTGATAGTCATTAAATTCTAGGTTTTTAATTGGAAAATTGTAGTGATGTAACTTTAACTTTCCATAAACTACACTCTATGTGCAGATTCATAAGTCAGTTCACTCAAGCCCAGCTGAGATCTCTCTATTTTGCAAACTATTATGGGCAACAATTAAAATTAGTACTGGAAGTAGTAGAATTGTTTTGTTTCCTCACTTCTCTTCATGCACAGAGGAAAACACATGTAAATTCAAACACTTCGGCTGTGTGATTGATGTATTTCATCTCCCAGCTCTGTGATCTTCTGTCTTGTTGCCATCTGCACAAAGGTTTCTTTGCAGCTGCCTGATTTCCCTCATCCCTGCAGGCTGTGCTGGGGGTGGTTGGATCCCCTGCCTGGGGTCTGAGATATGGGATGTGGGCAGGTGGCCCTGGGACTGCAGGCACTGAGTCCAGGCATGGGATGCTCTCAACGCTTTTCCTGCAAGAGATGGATCATGGAATCATAGAATGGACTGGGTTGAAAAGGACCACAATGAGCTTCCAGTTTCCCCTTCTTTGCTATGTGCAGGGTCACCAACCACCAGAGCAGGCTGCCCAGAGCCACATCCAGCCTGGGAAGATGGATGTGAAGATGGAGATGTCCTGGAGGAGGAAAGAGACCTCCAAAGGTCTTGGGATGAACACCCCGGTGTCTGATGAGGCAGGAATCATTACCCAGGTGAGGCTCCTTCTTGGCTCAGTATTTTTTGAGGTGTATTGCATTCAGTACCTAGGCTTAATTGCTGGCTGTAATTAACAGGGGAGGTGACTGTCTTTAATTATGCCTTTTAATGAGCCAGCCCATGATGCTGGCTGTCACATATCCACTGTGAGATCTTGCTGCAGCTATTGGGTGCAGTCCTTCCTTGCCATCTTGTTGCATGGAACAACTCTACTAGCCTTCCTAAGGGCTGGTGGAGTCACCCAGAGCTGCCTGGGAAGGCTGAGATGTGGTGGCATGTGTTTATGGTCTCCTGCAGGAAGGTTGAGAGTGGGGAGGACGCAGTGACAGCAGCAGATGGGGTGGCTGTGGCTCATCAACTGGTGATGTGATTTGCTATGCCTGTGATGCTGGGTGCTTGTGGTGCTTCTCTAAAGAAGAAAACTCTGGATGTGTCCATTATTTAAAGAAGAAAAAAGTGAGCTAGAGAGGAGGGGAATGTTTTTTAATATGCTTTCACTCTTTTCTTTGAGGCACCCTTTTCTTTAGCAATGTAATTATTCTTAAAATGCAGCTGACCTTTCACTTCTGCAAACCTTTGCAGTTTTGCCCTGTGATGTTTTAGTTAACATTCGACATAAAGAACTGAACAGTTAGGAGATTTCTCTTTGATTAAATTGCCTTTAGCCACATGTAGGTTTGTGCATCTACATGTGGGGCTGCGCAGGTGCTTTCTGGCTTAAATCCCTCTCGTAGAGGGGTGAAAAATCATTCAAAGTAGCAGTTATGTGGGCTATGTCCTCTTACAGAACTGCTACAAGGGTTGATCAGCTGGTACAGCTCAGCACAGTGCGCCAGCATCCACAAAATGGGAATGTATGTATGTATATATTGAACATACAACTAAGCACCCAAAGATGGGAGAGCTGAGAGCAGAATGCACCAGCTCTTCTGCTTTGTGGAGATACTACAGCAGGCAGTTCATCAAATTAAAACAAATGTTTTCATAATGTGGAGTAATAGAAAATGATTTTATTAGTGCGCGCACTTAATTCTGATAAATGATTGTCTGTGTCCTCCAAGATGACATGAAATGATACCATGTTGCACAACAAGCAGAAAATACAGATCTAATCAAATTTCTGGGGGTTGTCACAACATTTGTTCAAATAAACACAGTGTAGGGCTATAATCTATCATGCATCTTGTGGCACGTTGCCATACCCCATCACCCTCCTTTTCTGTCACCTTTAGGCAAATCAAATAATGCTCTTTTAAAGTAACAGGTATTCATTTATGTACTGGTTTCTGGTCTCCGTTAGGTCTGAATCTGAGCAGAAATTGTGTTTCTCTGGGCTGCGTTTTGCACCTGGGCCTGAAGTCAATTCATTATCTGCAGTTCAGAGCATGAGAATTAATCCCAGGTTGGAGGCAGCCCTGCAGTGGGTGAGGGAACTGAATCCACGGACACTGCAGCTGCCCTCCTGGTGCTGAGATTCTGACAAGAAACTGCTTCCCTCTATTCCTCATTATTTAATTAACACCAATGCTTCCAGCAGTTTGATGGGCTGGGGAGGTCCTCGGCCTTTGGATCTACTAATTGGGAGGAGGCATTTCTTTCACGTTAACAGCATACACTGCAGTGCTCCCATCGGCACACTCAGGTCAGTGCTGGCATTTCGGGGAATTATTCCCTAATTTTTCACCATTTTCTTCTATCTCCCCATTCCAGCTGCAGATGCTTCTTCTGCCCTGCCTTGTGTTGGCAGAATCCTTCATGGCTCTGCTCACTCCTTCTCCATGGTGGTTTTAACACCAGGACTGCCACACTCTTGCTGAGGCAACAAGAAAGACCAAAGCCTGACTGTACTTTAAATAACCAGGTAATGCTTCAGTATCTCAATTACTGTGTGAAGCAGCTTGCATCATATCTGAAAAATGAGTTATAATTTGGGGACTGGCCATAGTGACCTTTGGAGGTCCCTTCCAACCCCTGTGTTTCTGTGATTATCAGTCGTGTGTAAGCAGAACTGGCAGCTGAACGAGGTACAGGGGCTTAAATGACGCGCTGAGCTTGGGAATGATCTGAGGGTTGGCACACCTCTACAGCAGTGGTTTCTGTTTATGTTCTGCAAGCATGTTTTTCCTGGAGAACACAGAGGCCCACACAGCGATGGATGGGGCATGCAGTCATTTTGAGTCACTGTATTTTGGGGTGGAATAGGGAAGCTCCTTAAAAGCAGGCAACGTCACATTTGCAGCTTTGTTTTCATGGACGAATATTGCTTTGAGACTAATGTAAGCTCTGTGTATTATTTGGTACCAAAAGTGTGCTGTGAAACTTCATTTCAGAGTACTCTCAAGGTCATTTATATGCATGTAACGGGTGGATAAGTCAAGCAAAGAGCCCTTCTCTGCCACTCTGGGCACCAGGTCATGCTGAGACATCCATGCTAGGAGCCAGAATAGATAACAGCACAAGTTTGTTGCTTTGCTACCCTGCTTTCTACCTCACATACCCATCTGCTCAGCTCTGTTTCTGCAGAACACAGAGGTGGTGGCTGAGGTTTGTGACATGGGGGGGAGATGGCAGAGTCAATGGTGAAGGCTGACGTGTTGTGGAGAGACAGCTGGTAGGAAGCTGGTATCACTGTGCTCTGTGAGCCCACCCTGAGCTGGCAATTCACTGAGAGCCTTTTTGGAGACTGTGTGTTGTTTTGTCTAATAGAAAACACGCTTTGCAAATGAGCTCCTGAGCACCTTAGCAGGGGGTGCTTTTCTTGTATGTTTGCAATTTTCAGTTCAGGCATTGACATCTGTGAACTTCGCAATGAGAATGACACTTGAGATCTGTGTAAAGGTCAGTTTTTTAATTGTGCCTTATAGATAAAAAGAAACATCTACATCGATATAGTCTAATAGCATTGATTTCAGCACGGAGTTTTCAATTATTATTCAGAATTCTCTGTTATCTTGCTGCGGTCCCACAGCCTTAGCAGGTAGTGCAGTGCTCCATGAGGTAACCTTTATCTCATGCTGGTGTCAAAAGTGAGTTGTGATGTGCACTCCCTGCTCTTCCACAGTGAGCTGTCTGGGTAAGGAAGGTATTTGTTGCTTTAGTGCGGATTATGATGCACTGAGGATGCCTTCAGCTGCTTGCAGGTCTGCTGGTGCACAAACAAGCCAAGATCTCATCCACGCAGGAAGCTGCACTGCAGGACAGTGGAAGGAATGGTTGTGATTATCCCATTACAAAGAGAAGGATGTCTTAACATTGGGATCATTGCTCATGTTTTAGAGTGACCTTGTAAAGCGTGGTTCTTCACAGGGGGTTCAATACTAAGTAATAATGCTTCTGCTCAATTGTGAATACCTTGGGTTTATCTAGGAGGTATCATTCACCTGTTTCCAACAGCTTCTATGTGATCAGCTGAAGCCAAAACACGTCTGCTTCTTGCAGGTACACCTGTAAGCTGTTAGTAGTGCTCAGAGCAGAAACAGGTACTCTCTGCTTTCTCAGTAGAGAGCCTTTCAGCGTGTGAAAGGTTATGGTATAAGCTCAGACAATGTCTCCATGAACATATCAGGATAATGGTGGGCACATCTCCATCGACAATTCACAGCCCAGAACTTCCTCTGGGGTGTTGGAATGTGGTATAATGTCAAAGGTCTGCTTGTCCCTGGCTGGGCTTGGGATGGAAGTGCCTGGAGTTGTGCCTGGGGCTGCTATGGTTTGGGCAGCACATACATCACCACCCAGTTGTTGTTTGTTTTTTTAATTTCAGAAATATTAGGCTGCTCTGAGCATCCCAACCCCTGCAAGTAATCTTTGGACTACCAATCGACCTCAGAAAAGAATGCTTTAATTATACACATGCTTCTCTTAAATCAATAATGAATTGCAGTTCTGCAGGGCAGTTTGGTGGGACTATTCCCATAAATAATGCTGTCAAGGAATACCTGGCTGGTGGTGAAGTATGGCAGAGCAATGAGAAGTTGAGGGCAAGAAGAGTCTTAAACTGAAGCTGTGAACTTGGAATTCTGTTCACTTCGTACAGAAACTAGAAAATGTGCATATATGCAATTTCAGATTCAGACAACATATGTAATTTATGCATATATTACATATATGCACTGGAACAGGCTGCCTAAGGAGGCTGTGGATGCCCCATCCCTGCAGGCATTCAAGGCCAGGCTGGATGTGGCTCTGGGCAGCCTGGGCTGCTGGTTGGCGACCTGCACACAGCAGGGGGTTGGAGCTGGATGAGCATTGCAGTTCTTTTCAACACAGGCCATTCTGTGATTCTGTATAAACATATATCATAGATGCATATGAAATATTATTACTCTACAGTTGCATTGACTATAATCATGTAGCTTGCATGCATTCTAATAAATTCATCAAAGGAAAAGATCAGGCAGGTGCCAAGTGCTGCAAAATGACCTGGACAAAGAATGCAGAAGGTTTAGGAGTGCTTTGCATAAATAGGAGGATTATGCTCTTTGTGGAGCAAGCTGTGTTCAAGTTAAAATCGCAGATGTGTGACAAGCATTCAGATAGTAAATTTTGTACCTCCAGTGATTCTGTGATAGAAATGCGTGTCTACATCTGTATAATGTGCAAAAATAGATAAAATAAAGCAGGTTTTTATGAAAACAGTATTCTTGGAAACTGTTTTAACAGTTTAAAACTTTCTCTTGCAAAGTCCCTGCACTACTAATGTGGGGGTGGGAGGGCTTCATCTCCCCCTGCAAGCCCAGGGCTGAGCCCATATCCCTTCCAGGACCTGGCTTCAGCACCTGCTCAGTGCTGGGCAGCCTGGCACGCTTTCTGATTTGTTTCTTTGGAGAGTGATATGCTGATTCAAATTGCACAGGAGAAAGCAACAACGCATCTTTGTATCGTGATGGGGCTCTCAACGCTGTCTGGCTGTACGAGGATGTGTTCAAATGGGTTTCCTTTATCAGCACATGGGATACAGGAAGGCAGCAAAGCATCATCTTTAGGCATGGCTGTGGTGAA
Organism: Lagopus muta; assembly: GCF_023343835.1. Taxonomy (NCBI): domain Eukaryota; kingdom Metazoa; phylum Chordata; class Aves; order Galliformes; family Phasianidae; genus Lagopus; species Lagopus muta. Next base: position 65,010,336 of record NC_064437.1, on the reverse strand, counting down.
CCACTTGTTCATCTTTCTTGTATCTACAGGTCAGCTGGTGTGTGTGTGTGTGTGTGTGTGTGTGTGTGTGTGTGTGTGTGTTCTTCAGTAAACTAAGTGCCAACCTCAACACGTCCCCCAGCTATCACAGTGCTGTATTCCATTTGTCCAACCTCCATACATTGGTATTTATACTGAACTATCAGTGGAATCGCTGACGCTGGAGGCGTTCAAGGCATGTTTGGATGTTGTGTGGAGAGACGTTGTTTAGTGAGAGCTATTGGTGATAGGTGGGTGGTTGGACTGGATGATCTTGTAGGTCTTTTCCAACCTTGGTGATTCTGTGATTGCATCCTGCTCAGAGACACCTCTCTGCTGCTGCACAAATAGGAAAAACTTCTGCTTCACCAAAGCTCATAATGCCTTTGAGGCATCGGATTCCTCTGGTAGCATTTCCCAATCAAAGTATTAAAATGAGAGTTTTATATCCAGCCAGTACTCTTCTCAAGCTGATAAAGGCAAATGAGGGATCATTTATATGATTTAGGTTATGAGAAGAGTATAGGAAGAGAAATGCTTTGCTTATATTATTTCCCACCTGTATAAATATGCAGCTGCTGTTTCTAATAAATCTTACTTTAAAAAAATGGCACTGTTATGAAAGATGAGGGATGGATTCCCAGGGCTTTACCTTCCTGCTGCTCCAGCCCATGGTAGCTCAGGTGGGATTTCCCTCTTCCAGCCCTTGAATCAGCAGGCAGAAACTGTGGGTTCTGGCTGAAATGGGAAGGATGCTCTGAAGTGAGATGTAGCTGCAGCAGCCTGAAGGCAGAAGGAGGGCTGTGCTGTGATTGGTGTTGCTGGGGGTAGGGGGGTGGAAAGCCAAATTCAACAGCAGAGGAGAAATTAGGAGCTTGAAAATACCAGCAAACTGAAATGAAAAGGATGCGAATTATCAACTCTGATACCTCACTCTCTTTATTTTTGTTTGGATATATAAGTAATATTTTGTGGTAGACACAAATCTTGAAGTTTTCCACTTTTTATTTTTTCCTAAACAGTGGGAGATTGGGTTAACTTATCCTTTATCCTGCAAGTTTCCACCCTGAATCCTCCGTCCTAAAATTTCCTCCTAATTCCTGGCTATTTTGTATATTTAGGTTTGAGAAGGAGTGAGAACTGAGGATTTCTGTCCTTCAAGGAGATGGCGTGAATTAGTGGTAGGAAGGGGTGGCACAGGGGCAGTGATGGGGGTGGGGAGATGCTGCACTGTGTTGGGCAGCAGCTCACTGCTCTGGGGGCAAATCTTGGTTCCATTCCTGGCAGGAAAACACCTGCACATGGCGAGGGAAGCAGGCTGCTAGGCTGTTGTTACAGTGCAGATGGGGGAGCCTGAATTATGCAAGGCTTGACTGAAACATCATGTAGCTGAGAATAAAGCCATGCTAGCTCTACTAATGTCTCTAAACCTTTGTTCTTGAAAGAATCATCAAGGTTGGAAAATACCTCCAAGATCATCCAGTCCAACCATCCACCTACCGCCAATATTCTCCCCTAAGCCACATCCTGTAGTACCACATTAAACTCTTCCCAGAGATGGGGACTCCACTGCTCCCACGGCAGCCCATTCCAGCACCTCATTGCTCTTTCACCGAATACAATCGGGATGAGGTGTGGAAATACTAAATTTTACATCGTGTACATTCCTGGTTTTTATTGATGCAGGAGTTGGTATTCCAGGTTGTTATAACCACGTGGACCAGGTCAGTTTTTCCTTACAATAAATAAGGGTGAGGGGGGGGGGAAAGAAGTGGCTTAAACAGTAGCTGTATTTCTTTTGTTTTTAATTTCTGAGACTATTTCTCCTTCCAAATGCAGTGATGTTATCTCCATTGGTGACGTTACACCTGAAAGAGATGCCATGGGATTTAAAGTGGCTGCTCCACTCCAACCTGGAAACACAGTAAGCTCATCCTAATTCCTATGTCATCTTATTTCTACGTAGGACTCTGCCATTCTTGTCTGCTTGACATGAGCTACCAGTGCTGGTGATTATTCATTTGTGCTGACTGTTAGTGATAGTAATAAAATGTTGACAATGCCTTAGGGTAAAGCTTTCAAAAACGCTTTTTAATAAACTGTGGAAACTGTTGTTTCAGCAATTGGAAAATAATTAAGAAGCAATTACAGAAGCAAACAGAAATCCTGAGCGTATAGCCAGGCCATTAAAATATGTTCTCTAAGAAATTACCACAGCCACACTGGAAAGAAAAGCTACATTTAAATAAAGTTATGGCTATAATGAACTGAAAAGGAAGAAAAACCAAAGCAATTCACGCTGGAAAGAGTAAGTACTTGTCTGCCCCCCGTACCCTGGCACACTGTCAACCTATGGTAGTTTTTCTTTCCTTAATTTTCTTACTCAGAGTAATAGTTGCACATTCTAGAGTCTTTTTTTTCTTACTTTGTTTCTCAGCAAGCATTGGGCGCTCTGTGACTGTGCTGCAAACATGAGTGCAGGTGGAACAGGAGGGGGAACAGCTTCATGCCTCCTTTCTCCAGCAAGCAGGTAATGGTGCAATGAAGAACTCTGATATCTGCTTTTGTGGTGGAAATGCTTCCTGCTCCAGGGATGGCAGAATGAGACCCATTGCTCACCAACACGTATGGCATATCGCTAAATCGATCAAATGCTGCTGCACTGAAAGTCAGGCCGTGTCCACGTGCCAATAGAGAGGGATGCTTCTGATTATAAATTTTCTATGTGGAGTGCTGGCTAGCTCATTGAGAAGGCAAAAATCAATGACATTACCACTCATAAACCACACTCCTTGTGCCTGTTTCTCAGCACAGCCCTAATTGTCATAACTACGTCTGTTGACTTGGCCTGCATCATAGCAATGCCCAAAATCATTCAAGGAGATTCAAAAGAAGAAATAGGTGCAAAAGGCCCCCGCCAAAACAGTACCCAGTGCCAAAAACTCATCTCTTAGAGGAGAGGGGTGAAGCTCATGGCTGAAACTGCTCCTTATTCACTGCAGGATGTGACCTCTCCAACTCCCTGAAAGAAGCATGTAGTGAGGTGGGGGTCAGCCTCTGCCCTGGCACTAAGATGAGTGGGTCAGGTTGGTATCACAGCAATGTCTGCTCCAGAGAGCAGCCAGCCGCTGGCACAGCTGCCCTAGGGTGGGCAGTCCCCATCCATGGAGGTGTTCAAAGCCATGGGGATGTGGCACTGAGGGATGTGGGCACAGTGGGGTGGGTCGTCTCTCAGGAGCCTTTTCCCACCTGAATTCTAATAACAAGACATACAAGAATTCTAATAATGAGATATACAAGTCATCCTGAACGTGAACCTGCGGTTTAGTCATTGAAATCTGGTGAGGGGGTATTTGGGTTGTTTTTCTTTTTTAGGGTTAATTTATTTACCTGCATGGGGTTGGATTGAGGGGAAAACAATCAAGCTGATGAGAGACTTCATTTCTCAGTAAGATAACTGAAAAACTGTCTATCTGCTGTTTACAATGCAGAATGGGCATCTTGTGATTTTCTTGTAATGACCTGAGTTGAATGGCACAGCCATTTGTGTTATGGGTCCTGAAGAGGGGATGGTGGCACAGCGCAGCCAGCCATCACAGCCCTGCATCGCTCCAGTGAGACACAGATAAAAGCTTGCCCCCCCCTGTGCCACGTCTCCCATTCAATGAGGTGCAGGCAATGAGCAAATTTGTCAAACACATTGCGCTGACTCAGCTCTCCAGTTATCTGTTGGGCATTACATTTCACCCTGGTGCAGAGCCTTTTTAGTTTCCCTTGGAGAATAAATTACAAATGCTAATTTCGGCTCAGTTGAAGAGAAGATTAAGGCAGCGTAACAGACAGGCATGCCAAAATATTTATTGAATAAGTTGCAAAAGCGAAACAAAAAGGCTGTGTATTTCAAACTGAGTGCTGAGCAGGGCTCCAAGCTGAATTTAACATCAGCTCCTTTATTCACCCAGAATCCGATTTAGTGCAAGTATATTATATCCAACATCTGTATCCTGAAATCCACTGCTGAATAAGCTTCTAAAATTCTATTTTCTGCAGTTTTGGTGTATACTTGCACATATGTTTCTCAGTAAATCACAATAATAACCCTAATTCCATGAGGAGGACCTAAAGCAAATGCTGCCCTTGGGCTGCTACCCACCCATCCACAACTGCTCTATGAGGTTAGCACTTGTTTTCCTCTCCATTTCCATTCAGCCTGTTGTAAATGAATGGGAAGAACAATCTGAAAAAACTGTTACAGAGGTATTTAGAATGTAGCAGCTGCATTAATACCTATTTTGGGGTCACAGTTGGAAAAATATGCAGTTCTTTCAGCTTTCACAGACAAGGTGGGATTTCTGTTAGCAGCCACAGAGAATTCTGTCACTCAGCTTCATACAATTTGGGCTCCTTGTGCAGTCCTCCCTTTTTTCATACGCACACAGGAAAGGTAGATTTTGTTCTGTTTCTGAAAAGCAGTTTCTATAGCATCCTCATAGGCATTAGAGACTTTGGTTTGCTGCATAAAATAATGAGTTACACTGTGTCTGCATTAAACAACACAGATATATGACAGCATTTCCATGTCATCCTTCTGTCACAGTGAATGAATGACAGTACAGCATATGGGCTCATTAGGTAACATCCAACAGGTTAATATCCATGGATTTCTTTTATGCTTGTTTAAGTGTTTTTTAGATATTCCAGCAACTGAAGCTAAGGGAAGAAAATTTCACAAAAGCCAAAATAATTCAAGAGAGCACTTGCAAAAATGAAGTGCTGAATTTAACCATTTCAGTGCAAGTTGAGTCTCAAAGCAGCAAGCAGCAGAAACAGCCTCGTGCAGTTCTCTTTCTCAGTGTGATCTGCTCAGAGAAGTTCAGCTGAATAATAAACACACTTCAGAAAATTAAGATCTGTTTGAAGAGAGAGAGAGCTTCTGGGATCATGGGAATAAAACACTGAGGGTAACAGCTAAAATCCAGACAGTAACGGTGAGGTGATATACAAATGAGAGTTCAGTAGCCACAGGCCTCTGGATCCCAAGAATTAAGAGTCACAATAAGAACATAAGATACATTCACTTCATTGTACGAGGCAGACATCCCATTTAAAAATGGATGAAGTTGATGCACTGATGATGTACTACTAGTTAAAGAACGCATGCACTCAGTGTTCTCCCTGCCTCCTCTATTTTATTTATACTAACCCCTTGCCATGACAGTGATGCTCACAACCTCCTTTCCAGAAGTCTCCCCAGTCTTCAGGATCTTGCTCCAGTGACACCCAGTGCCAATGTTTCTCCACTTAAACCAGAAGAATATGTCCTGGCATCCTTGTGAATATCTTCTGCTGTGCCCTGTTCAGGGGATAAACCAGAGGCAGTTACTGACATGTAAAGTTCTCAGTAGTCAGAGCCAACAAAGCTTTGTAGGTGGATTCGAGTCTGTGAGTCTGGCTTTGTAAACTTGGGTTGTGTGCAGAGGGGAGATGTTTCTTCAGTGCCTTGCAACCACGGTTTGCTAAAACCATCATGAAGCCTGAATTGCCCCGTGCCATACTAGCTCTCCACCCTTGGAAGTGGTCTTGAATTCATCTGGTAGAAGGATGTACTCATCACTTACAAAATAATCATGCACAGCTACCTCTGTGCCTTTATGGTGAGGGTGACAGTGCTGGAACACGCTGCCCAGAGAGGTGGTGGAATCTCTTTATATGGAGATCACAACATCACAGAATTGTAGGGGTCGGAAGGGACCTCCAGAGATCATTGAGTCCAACCCCCTGCCAAAGCAGGTTCCCTACAGCAGGTCGCACAGGTCAGCATCCAGGCAGGTCTTGAACATCTCCAGAGAAGGAGACTCCACCACCTCCCTGGGCAGCCTGTTCCAGTGCTCCGTCACCTCACTGTAAAGAAGTTCTTGCACACATTGGTGCGGAACTTCCTATGCTGCAGTTTCCGGCCATTTCCCCTTGTCCTGTCTGCACTCACCACTGAAAAGAGTCCGGCCTCGCCATTCTGCCCCCCACACCTCAAATATTTATAGACCTGGATCAGGTCCCCTCTCAGTCTTCTTTTCTCAAGGCTGAACAGACCCAGTTCACTCGGCCTTTCCTCATAGGGGAGATGCTCCAGGCCCTTCACCATCTTCGTGGCCCTCCGCTGGACTCTTTCCAAGAGATCCCTGTCTTTTTTGTACTGGGGAGCCCAGAACTGGACGCAGTGCTCCAGATGAGGTCTTACCAGGGCAGAGCAGAGGGGGAGGATCACCTCCCTTGACCTGCTGGCCACGCTCTTTTTAATGCACCCCAGGATGCCATTGGCCCTCTTGGCCACAAGGGCACACTGCTGGCTCATGGCCAACCTGTCATCCCCCAGGACACCCAGGTCCCTTTCCGCAGAGCTCCCCTCCAGCAGCTCATCCCCCAACCTGTACTGGTGCATGCAATTATTCCTCCCCAGATGCAAGATTCTACACTTGCTTCTGTTAAACCTCATCCGGTTTTCTTCTGCCCAGCTCTCCAGCCTGTCCAGGTCTTGCTGAATGGCAGCACGGCCTTCAGGAGTGTCAGCCAATCTTCCCAACTTTGTAGCATCAGCAAACTTGCTGAGGGTGGCCACTATCCCCTCATCAAGGTCATTGATGAAGATGTTGAACAAGACCAGACCCAGCACAGACCCCTGCATCTCTGCCCCAGATTGGTCAGACACAAATAGTCCATTTCTGGGTGGCCCACTGTACTAGTAAGCTCCTGATACACAGTCCAGCTATCTGTACAGATATTCAGCATACTGTCACCAGGTTCCTCATTATAAACATCCACACAGCTCATAGCTCTGCCCATTGGCTATTCTGACCACCTCCTTCTTCAAACCAGACTATTTCAGGGGACGGATGGTACACCACTGCTCTCCACTTGTTTGAGTTACCCTTGCTGGACCCATCCATATATGAGGCATCTTCAGAAATCTCCTGTAAGCCTGGTCCTTGCACCTTCAGTGGGTTTATAGCCTACCCTTTCTTTTGTAGGAAGATAGTCAGTGAATCCGCTGTCTTTCCTCATGCCTTCAGTGAGTCGGTTGTCAGCACGAGATCATCAATATAGTGGTAGTGTTTGATGTTTTTAGGATTATTCTATTCTGCTAGGTCACATGCCACTGAGTTACGACAGCATGTAGGCAACTGCATACTCTTGTGGCAGGATCCTAAAGGTCCACTGCCCGCCTCCCTGCATATGTGCAAATTGATCTTGCAACTCTCCATGGATGGGAGTATTGAAGAATGCATTTGCCAAGTTTAGGACACATCGTTAGGTTTCTAGCCCCCTACTCAACGTATCCATGAAGGAGGCAATGTTGGGTACAGCTGCATGAATGGGCGGTGTGACCTTATTCAGTTCTATGTAATCCACTGTCATCCTCCACATGCTGTCTCTCTTCAGTACTGGCCACATGGGGGAATTAGAGGGGCTATGTGCAGGTCTTTTCCAGTTCCTGAACCATTCTAAATATTTCCTCTTGCCCCCCTGGGAATCTATACTGTTTAGTATTAGTAATCCAGCACAGACTGGGCAAGTGAATAGGCTCATGTTTCACACGACCTCTTAATATTGCCTACACCACCTGCATACTAATATATCTCTCTCTCTCAGTCTGAACTCTCCTACGGTCATCTGGAGAGTCAGACTCCATAAAATGTCTGTGCCCATTATATACTCCAGGGCTGGGGCAGTAGACACCTTACACTCCCAGGGTGGGAGACACACAACCCCCAGCATTAACCATGTACAACATCACCATAGGTTACAAGGATGGTCTGTCCCCCAAACCCACCAGTCACCACCTTACCTCCCTGGAATTTGGTTGGATCACAATAAATAACTGACGTTTCTTTGCCTGTGTCAACCACTGCCATAACTCACTGTATATTCTCTTGGGACCAAAAAATAATCAGTTCTAACACAGGGGCCCCTAGACAGGAATGGAGGCCCTGGGTACAGGGGGCTGGCATCCCCTGTCAAGCAAATAACTGAGAATTGCCAATTCCTTTTCCTCTGGTGACTCTGGCACAGTGGCCTGGATCACTTGAAGAAGCTTCTTACTCTTACTGGGAACTAGGAAGTTTCCCAGGTTCCACGTTCTTGTTTGTTTGTTTTTCTCAATAAGTCTCACCCCTTTTTGGGGGATATTTTGAAACTTCCGGTTTGAGGTCCCACAGCATGATTTACTTAAGGTAATCCATGTAAGTAAGTATCTGTCTGGCTCATCAAGTGCAAGGCTGTAATACTATAATGTGACAGAAAGTACAGCAGCAATGGAGAGCAGCACAATCCTAGGCTGCAGCAAATGAGAACAAACCCAAATACACCAGCCAGAGATGCTGAAACAAAGAAAGAACAACTGCTTACCTTTAGAAGGCCTCCAGAAAGCAGAGATCTCAAACAAGGTACCATCACCTCTACTGCCAGCCCTTAAATGAGGTCTGGGAAGGGAAGGATCCTGGCTCCACCCTTCTGATCACTCAGCTGCATTGCATTGCATTGCATTGCATGCACCTGAGATCCCCTGGGCTGGTCCTGCCTTCCCACCAGGTGCTCAATCACTGCTTTGTGCCATGACTTAGCATTGCCAATACAGGAACATTCCTTTTACTTCCCAGTTAAAAGTACTTGTTTAGGATTTTTGCTTTTCCTGGTGACAAAGTGAGTGAAGCTCAATAGCCACATTTACAGAGTGCTCAAATCCCTACCCACAGACTACTTTTGTCATGAAAAGCAAAGTTGTCATGGTGACAGAGCAGCCTGATACCTCACTACAGGGAAGTGCCAGCAGGAGGTGGGAGCAGAGGGGCACATGGGGTCAATGGGTGCAGTCCTGCAGTCACACGACCTTTCACAGCATTATCAGTCCATCTCTCGCATAACTGAGGTATCAGGATGTGCATAAGAAAAGCAGAAACTTCTTTCATTCATTGCTGATGGGAGAAAAGGAGTCATTTGTGGAGTTATTTCAACTGAGAGATATGTGACCAGCATCCAGACGAGAGCCATGACATTCTTCTGACAAGTAATATCGACAGTAATTGGCTTCATCCCTCTTTCAGTGTCTCTGTCGTTAATGAGATTTGTGATCTAATTTTTCATATCTCTGTCAGATCTGTTGAGAATAATTTTTCTAACAAACATTTATGGACATAATATGTGCGCATTCATCGAATACGTCCCTTACAATCCAGCCTTCTCCAGGAAGTATTTCTATTCTGACAGATGAGTTTAATAAAAAACTCTCCGAGCTGAGCATTCTGAAACATAAGAATTCAATAATAATAAAAACTTAACCTGCCTCAAATCAGAGCCCTCCTTCTAAATAGACAGCGAGCATCCCCACTTTTAGCTCTCATAAACCCACTCCATGTGTGGTGGTGGTACACCCATCGTTCCCATTTTACAAAGGAGGTGAAGGGGCAAAGTGGATTGCAAGGTTTGCCTGACAGCTCTCTCTTAAGATTTACGTACAGCTCCTTGCAGAGCGAGCAGGAGTCTGCTCCTGAGCCCAGCATCAGTCCTGCTGGAGTCAGCAGCCAGACACAGACTGGTTCCTGGTGCTGTCTGATGGAGAGTGGCCGTTGGGTGGAAGGAGCTGCTCTTTTGGGCCCAGTGTAACTTTCAAATCAATCTGGGAGGAAAAGGAATGGCATATTTGATGTTTCAGATGTTCCTCAAGCAGTGCGACCCGCACAGAAGTGAGGTATAAAGAACACACTACAGTTCCTCCCTAACTACAGGTAGGGAGACATAGGGGCAGAATCACAGCTCCCCAGTAGAGCTCTAGAATCCCTTTCTTAACACTACCACTGTGCAACGGAAGGTATTTGATCCGGAGTATGAAGAATGGTTTAATCGGACAGAGTAACCAACTGGTGCAGCTGAAACACTTTCATTCCATCAGAGTCCATTAACAACATAGGCTTTAAATGGAGTTCAAAATAGTTTATGTAAAAAATATAGAAAGAATTAGGAGAGTGACAATTCACCGTGTTTTAGCTCATGTGCTTCTGCAGCAGAAGGTACAGCAGTGGGAATGGGGGCATTGCTGTGGACTGAGCCCACAACAGGACCTGACCACCCCAAAGCATACTTTCAAGAACAAATTTCAAGCGTATACGTTATAAACCTACAAACTATCTCTGTGAGCTGTGCATGCTTTACATCCCTTCAATCCCATTGCCTAGTATTAGTGAAAGTGACAAGACGTTAACTGTAAATTAATCGAATTTTTCATGGATGATTAAAATACAGAAACTGTGCAACAGATGTCTCCTTTAAGGTGTAATAACAGAAAAGTGAAAGGGAAATGAATAAACTGCCAGCTTTAGAGATTTTGTATATAGTGCAAATAGGCATTTTCCTTTTAGGCATCTCACCAGGAGGAAAGCATTTGTTGCAGTGAGCATGTACTGCTGTCTGAGTGTGACACACAGCATGCAATGACATGGGCAAACTCCTGTCCCAGGCAGGAGCACAGCCTATGGGATTTCAGGGGGCAGGAGCAGGTGCTGAGTACAGTGAAGTCAGACAACATCCTCCATCCTTAAAAAAGAGGCTGTGGATGCCCCATAACTGGAAGCATCCAAGGCCAGGCTGGATGTGGCTCTGGGCAGCCTGGTCTGGTGGCTGGCAACCCTGCACACAGCAGGGGGTTGGAACTGGATGAGCACTGTGCTCCTTTGCAACCCAGGCCATTCTATGATTCTATGAAAATACCTTCCTCAGGTGACATGCCATGATTAGCCTGAGCAGCAGAGGAGTAATGCGTTTTGCTGTCTTGGTGCTATGCAATGGGAGAAATAAAGTTGGAAGCAGTGTGGAGCAGCACTGCTCTGATCCTTTGCAGACTCTGGATAAGCAGAGCAGGATCTGTGAGGACATTTCTTTTTGTACCCCCACCACACTCAGCTTGCTGTTCTAGAGCTGTCACATCTCACAAGTTGCAGACCTTAATGCCAGGAGAGAGCCCATAGGCACTGCATCCCAGGTGCAGGATCTAGCTCTGCATGTGGCCTTGCTCTGTTTTATCTATGTTTGCAGAACGCCATCCAGCCTGGTGACCCAGCAGTGATTTGGGCTTCTGAAGCAAAATCTGTCAAAGGAGGGAAGATTGAGGTTGGATGTCAGGGGGAAGCTCTTTGCTATGAGAGTGGTGAGGTGCTGGAGCAGCTGCCCAGAGAGGCTGTGATGCCCTGTCCATCCCTGGAGGTGTTCAAGGCCATTGGATGGGGCCCTGGGCAGCCTGGGCTGCTGTGCAATGTGGAGGTTGGTGGCCCTGCATGTGGCAGGGGGTTGTAACTTCATGATCCTTGAGGTCCCTTCCAACCAAAGCCATTCTATGATTCTATGATCAGTGTAAAGCACAGGAACAGAAGCTATGTGCCACATAGTGTTCCATACACAACAGTAAAATTTACAGTGATTCTCAGAAAATGTGCTCTGAAGAAGAAACAGTCCTCCAAAAGCCACTAGAAGTTGATGGTATTTCATATTTTTTTCACAAATTATCAAGTTTGATAATAATAACAGATAGAAAAGTAGGCTTAGACGTGAAGAAGCTTGAGCTGAAGCTGAAATCACAGAGAACCAAGTGCTGAAGCACCTCCCAAACCCCACTGTTACTCCCTGGGATGTGATGTAACTGCACAGAGCACAGTGCCCTGCAGCATGGAACCGTGGGTTGTGAGCAATTTACAGCAAATCATTTGTGGGATTTTTTCAGCATATTTCTCAGGTCCATGCGCTGCAGTGTTGTTATTGATAGTTGGCAGCGCTGCTGGCAGCGTACAATGTGCATGTTCCCGATAAGAGTGCCCATCTCTTTGTTGCTCTGACCATAAAAAGGCCGATTTATGAGTCACAAGAAAGTGTTTATACTTTGCCTCCTGAATTCGCTGCTAAGAATCTCAAAGCTTTGCTTTGCTGGTGGCAATGAAGAGGAATTAGGTAGATGCAACGAGCAGCAGGAGATAAACACCACAGGCAGAAAATTACAGCGTGAGGTATGCTAGTTACACCCATTTTTCACCAGTTTTCACAGCAACAATGATAAGAAATTGATGTCCAAATAGTGTAACACCTTGTTTTACTTACATCAAGATGAAGGGGAGTTGCTTCAGCTCTGCATTGAGATACTTTATGGGATGTGATGCAGTCGGTGAATCACAGAATCATGGACTGGCTTGGGTTGGAAGGAACCTCAAGGATCATCAAGGTGAAAAAAGCCCTTCCAGTTGGGAGGACACATTCAGGCTGATTGTCAAAAGTGAAATCTGTGAAGACAGAAGCGCTCCTTAGCCAAGCTGTGCACACAAATCAGGACTGTTAAGACTTACAGGCTCCTCTCCCATGAGTCCAGAACCCAGAGGCCACGGTCAGGACCCCATGGCAGCACCCGGGCAGCTGTGGGACCCATGGGAACACTGAAGATTTGCCATTTGCTGAGCAGTTTTCAAATTCTTCTTTGTCTTCAATTGGTAAATGGTCTCCAAAAATCTGTTTCTCAGTTTTTCTTGCTTGTCATTTGAAATCTTATTTAGTGTGACAACGGAAATGAAGCAAAGATATGCAGAAGAGGACCTCAGGTGTGATGGGAAGCACTGAGCACTGCCCAGACCTCTACACTACTACTGAGCAGGTCATTGGAATTACCATACAGAGCTCAGGGGTGGTGACCCTGCCTGAGCTTCCTGAGAATCTCTGCACGGAGAGGCTGGGAAGGGCCAAAAGAGCAGAAATAGAATGAAATCTTAATGACCTGAGGGTGAAGCTCTGCAATAGGCAGGGGCTGAAATTAGTCAGCATGCTGGAGGGAGGGTGCTCATGGAGGAGAGAAGGTCAGGGAGGGGGAAAGCAGGATGGGACGGTGACCCAGGGCAGAGATCAGAAGGGTGCTATAATCGGGAGCTCTGTATCCAGGCCCTTGTTTGCCTTCTCCTCCAGAAGCACGCAGTGCTTTATCAGGTGTTGAACAAGACGTCAGTTTGTGGCATGGAACGAGATGCTGAGTTGTGCCCTCACTGCCCAGAGATGGCAGCTCCTAACAAGGCAGCCGTCGTTAGAAGGGAGCCAGAAAGCTGCAGGAGCTCACCCTGACATGGGCACTGTGCTGGCCCTGAGCAGATGGCAGAAACGTCATCTGGTGATGTGTTGCCCAGGACCAGATCCAACACGTAACATGACAGGATGTGGGCAAAGGCAGTTCTGGTGTCAGAGGCAGTAAAGGGAGCATTGTAAAGGCCATAAATTTCTCTGTGGGTTTTTATGTACAGATTGAGTCAAATAAAGTTAAGGAAAGTCAATTGGCTCTTACGAGAACAATAATGAGCCTGCAATAGAAATGACTGTCCTGCAGTATGGGCAGGATAGGCAGAACCTCACCCAGCAACCTGACCCTGCATTGGTCGCGTTGCCAGCAGGATGCTGGTCCCAGAAGCCAGCCAGCTCCTGGTGACCTCACAGCTCTTTTTGCTGGTTTTTATAGCAGCATTTAAAGAATTTTCAAAGCAAACTTTCACTTCAGCAGCATATAATAGGAACCGAGGTGTAAAAGCCTGCTGTGTAAGCATTACATCTGATGGCTGGGTGGTTTGGTCCCATCAGGAGTGACTCCAGCTTCAACTCCAAGGGGCTGTGCAGATTTCTTTGTGTGGCTTCAGCTGCTATCCGTAACTTTTCCCTGCCCCACTGCTTTGTGTACCAGAGCAGGACCACAAACACCCACGGTGTTTGCAGCAAGGCAATATCCTTCACGTACATAGCAGCACCATTGTATTTCAGTTACAATTTCTGTTCCAAGCCTTTAAACACCAGAACATTCTGCTTGTCTTTCTTTGCAAGCTGCTGCCTACTCAGCAGATACTTTTATTAACTCTCCACAGTGATGCCCATGTCTTTGTCATGACTAAAGCTAATTTAGAGCTCACCAGTGAGTTACACTTCACATTACTCCTTTTAATGCGCACCGCTTTGCATGTCAGCAGAGCACTCCATCTGCTGCACTGCTGCCATTCCTCCCACCCCTATGGGAAGTTTCCTTCAGCCTTCCCCTTATTCCAACCACCCGAGTAGCACACCATGGGCACGCTGTGATTCGTTAAGCATGGAGAATTCATTAAGCATCACAGACCTGGGCTCCCACCCTAGCAGGCTCTGCTGAGCTGCCAGGCTGCTGCTTGCTCTGTGTCAGCTTTGTACACACAGATAAAGCACCACACCTGCTGCCCAGAGCTATTCAGTTCCTCACCATCCTCGTGGTCCTTGTGAGTTGTCTCACTTCAGGGCTGGAACAGAACACATGGATTTCCTCAGTGTTTCCTCTCATGGATTACAAATGGAAAGAAAGGGAGCTGTTTCCATCCAAAGTCTGATTGCTGAAAAAAGTTGTTCCAATTCCCCCCCACATCTCATTTGCCTTGCACACACCCAATCAGAACCCAACAGGAGCTGCACTGAGCCATGCGCTGGGTGTGCAACGCTGCAGCCCTGGGGTGGTCCTGGGCATCATTCTGATGGTGCCCACATCTGGAGGCTGGCAGGGCCCAGGGCATCAGGCAGCTGCGTTTTCTGGGGGGAAAGAGAGTTTCAAGAAAGTGTTTCCCCAGAGAAGACAGAAGCAAAGCTCAGCAGCCTGTCTGGGATGAAGTTCTATCTCATGTTTTAGGAGCTGAAAACAAAAGTTAGAATGGCTGGCTGCACACACACCTCTTTGCATGGCAGATCCTTTCATGCACTGCTTTAGATCAGCAGCTTCAAGTGCATCCTGCAGGTATAGTTTATGTGTTTGGTTACTCAGAGATTAGAAATAATGGGATTCTTACAATTACAAAACTAAAAGACATATGCTATGTTGATGAAAGGTCTGTCCATACTACTGCAACTCCTGATAATTAAATATGCCCTTCCATCAAGCTGGGAAAGACACAAAGCCCAGATTTACAGGCAGCAGAGGGAATCTAAAATTAGACTCCCACTACAAGCAGCGTTAGTTAGGTAGAGCAGAATTTATTCTGTCCACTTGTAAAGTCCCTAATATTCCCAGGGAGAGATTTCCTCCTGCAATAAGTTAAGATGTATCAGGTTTTGAACCTTCCAAGCTATTTGGGGCAAGGTGCTCTTCCAGGGAACAGCACACATTTCAACATGAGAAATTTGGCCATCACTGGAGTTTTTCACATTGTGCAAATGCAGGTGACCTCCACATGCAATTCTGAATCTCAGCCAAGCATCACCACCATTTCCCTTCAAATCACAGAATAATAGAACCCATTTTCAGTTCCTTAAGGCATTAACTTGCTTTGTGTAACTGGTTGATTAGAATTATAGACTCCTAGAATGACTTGAGTTGAAAGTGGTCTCAAACATCCCCCAGTTGCACCCACCTGCCATGGGCTGGCTGACCCCAGCAGGTCACTTTGCCCAGGGCCCCATCCAACCCGGCCACTCAGACAGCAGTTCTAATGGGATAAAAATGTGTGCTGTCCCAGTGCCACCTCGAAAACAGCTATATAACCAAAGCCATCTGATTTTATGGAGCTTTCTATTCTAAGCTAATACTCTGGCAGGCTGAGGCTTTACTTCTTATAAATGAGGTAAACAGGAAATCTGAAGAGAGGAGAGAAATGTGGCCACTGCAAATCGGGCTTTTAATTAATGCATCTTTTACCTGAGCTTCATCTACTTTTCCCCACTATTTCCTCCTCTACAAGCACAGCCCAGTGTGACAGGAAATTAATTAGGCTTGGAACTCTCATCAGCTAAACAAAGGAATCATTAATTTTGGTACTTAAGGAACCGAAATCCCAACTTGCAGCTAACTAACACAGGGGAGGTTGAGGTTGGATATTAAGAGGAAGTTTTTCCCCCAGAGGGTGGTGAGGCACTGGCACAGGTTGCCCAAGGAGGCTGTGGATGCCCCATCCCTGCAGGCATTCAAGACCAGGCTGGATGTGGCTCTGGGCAGCCTGGGCTGCTGGTTGGTGACCTGCACACAGCAGGGGGTTGGGACTGGATGAGCACTGTGCTCCTTTGCAACCCAGGCCATTCCATGGTTCTATAACTCTATGATTAACCCACCCTGCACGGGGATTTGGAGTGAACCCCCTTAGGAGACCAGGCTGCAGTGGGTGGCCTGTGTTCTGATCTCCTGCACTTCTGGGACTCTGCTCTGCAGGCAATGTGTGCTTAGCCCTGCATGGCGCTGCCCAGGTCCCACCAGAGGGACTTCAGTCCCTGCCACTCAGAAGTTTGTGTCTGGAACATGAGGGCAAGGCTGAGCATCTGCTTTTGGCTGATGCCACGGATCTTTCTGTCTCACTTTAAGGACACTTCCAACCCAACCATTTTGTGATTCTATGTTTCTAGCCAATGCCATAACCTTAAAAAACACAGTATGAGTGCTCAGAACTCACACTCAATATTTATCTTTTCAAAGCAAACACTATTTCTCATATGACTGTATTGAGAAGAACTGAATGCAAAATACATAAGTGAACCTAATGCTGATGCTCCTTTTTTCAAAAGTACCCATCCCTCCTACTAGAGCATTGCCTGCCCTGTTGGACAAGTCTCCCCTTTGTTCAGTGCCAAGCCCCCCAGTGCTCCCCTTTCTCCCTGGGCTAAGCAGACTGGTGCTCTTAAGCGAGGTTCCTGGGCAGCACATACCTCTGTTGACTTCAATAAATGTCATTGGAAGTACAGGAAGCTGACCTGGGGATGGCTCCTTCTGCCTGTAGGGAGAGAATGAATAAATGAGAAACAGCCATAGCTTGCTTCCAAGGGTAAATAGTCAAGGTGTGAGATACAAATTTCTTGTGCATTATTGCTGTTCCCTCAGTTGCCTTGTGGTGCTCAGGTATTTTACCTCATTAGGGGTCCTTCAGGGAAGGGAGGGCTCAGCTGAGCTGGAGGGCAGATGGGACCAACTTCCAAACCAGGTCCAACAGCACTTAAAGGGTCTGTTAATGAACCAGGATGAGCTCATCTGTGCAGTTCTAGGTGTGAGTGGATGCCAGAGCTTGCCTCACTGTGCCTTTTAAACACTCAGGTTTTTAGCGTGCCCTCAATACTTTTAGATATACATGACCCTTGAATCTGCAGACTGCAAAGTATTTGCCCACTGGAGGAATCTTTTCCCAATAAAAAGCATCTTCTGAGTCTTTGATGGCTGAGTCCGAGAAAATGAAAACTTGTAGCTCATCACAGCCACTGCTAAAAACCATGCTCAGTAATTAAGTAGCTAATTGCCTCTGATAAAGGAGAAGAAAAAAATCTAATTCTTTTCATTTCTACCACCAACGTTTTCCAGAAATATTTCTCCATAAAGAATAAAAAAAGTAAGTTTAAAAATTGCATTACACACAGGACTTGCTCTCTATTAGCTCAGACTTCACAGCAAACAGACTGAATTCTTCAGGGATTAAACATCAGCTTAACTATAAATCCAGCATGACGACAACAGGCTCCTTGGCCAGAGGTACAAAAGAGGCTTTGCTCTATGCAATAAATCTCATGTCCTCCTCTTCTACTCAGGCTAAAAGAGGAGGAAAGGCTCAAGTGAGGCTGCACTGAGCTCACCAAAGTGGAAAAGCTTTGGTTCTTGCTTCAAGAGGAACGATGTACAAAAGAAAGAACCTTGCAGAGCTTTTCCACACTCAGCTCAATAATACATATTTAGAAAATATTGATACGTGCACAGAGAATAAATTATTTATCTGCTCCCCTCCTGCTGTTATTTCAGTTATTCTGCAAAGGTTTCTATCAATACATCAATTCTGGTGAAAGTGTCTTTTAATTCTGTTTATTTCATTTGGATTTTAATCCAATTCTCGTCTACTGTTTCTATATGAAAACATTAAATAACAATAACAGTGACCACATTTTGGAAGTGTATGCAAAACTGCTCATGCAGAAATCCTAAGTTTCATGCCCTTCCAATGACTGGAGAGAAGAATTACAGCCACTCCATGCCATGCTGCACCCACACAGGTGGAAGTGACACACAGAATGGGAAACTGTGCATTCTTTCAAGGTATCTTGAGAGGAATGAAAAATAACCAGCTATCGAACTGACATTGAATGACTCATACCACCTTATTTTCTCAGCTGGATTATTTAATCCCTCCTTAAACATGACACCTCAAGCTGTAGCTGGCCTAACATCTTTCAATGTTAGATTTGTATTTCTCCACCTTGAAACTCTCCCCACATTACGCTGTGGCTTTCAGGACGGTTCTGCCCCAGCAGAACCACACAGCCCAGGATGGAAATTCTCCATCCCTCCCATCAATCCCCTTTGCCATCCTCTGGCTGTTACTCCTAACAAATGTATTCTGATATTAATGCACAGTCATATAGAACAGATTAAATTTTAAAGTCAACAAAAGTGCAGATGTTTGACCTGTGTTACATTGGTGTTTTTATTTCTAGAATGGATTTCTTTTAGCCTTCAAATGCAAATTGTGTTCCACAGAGAGGCTTCTGATGGGATTTTCGTTACCTGGCACAGTAAATTGGTTAAATTTGATGCTATAAATGTTCAAATCCAGCAAAAAAATGGATGTGCTCCTCATGGTTTCAATACCATGTGCACCACAGGGGGGACCTCATGAGACCCTTCATCCACTCCCAGCCATGGCAAGGCACATCGTGATGTAGAAAGTAAAGGCATGGGGTATCTGATGCTGGAAAATGAGCAACCTGTTTGCTGCAAGAGCAAAAAATGACTTGGGCTGGCAGCAAAATGCCAAGGCAGGGATGTGCTTGACACAGCACTTAAGGCTGAGCGCAGGCTGCACGGGGCAGACGCTAAATGCCAACGATAGCTGTTGATAGATAAAGAAATCCATTACCAAAGGGAGAGGAGGTGAGCCTTGAAAGTACAAATCAATCATCATGTGTTTCAACTCCTTCATCTTTTTTCCAACAGCAGGAAATGAATGACTTGTTTGAAGTAGACAATGGCAGCGTAATTTCTTTCGCTATATATAGTGGCATCATGAATATGCATCTTTGGAGATTAAAGAAAGCCTTTTTCAGACTATGACATGCAGAACTCCGAATTTGATTATTTAAATCACAGTAAATTATCAGTGCAATTATCACACAGACAAAACAAGTAGATTATTATTCCTTGTAGTTCTCTTTGAAATGAATAGGGGAGAAAGAAAAGGGAAAAGCATCCTAACCTTCAAAACGAGCTTCAATCCATCTCTTCTTCTTTTCCTGTATTCATCTCTTTCCTGCAAGGCGATGAGTCTTTTGTCTCCCAGTACCCCATTCTTTATCTTCTTTCATAAACTTCTCCTGGGTTGGGCCAGGTTGGGTATCAGTTTTCTTGCATTTACAAACTAAAGGTGTTCATTTACAGTAACAGAAACCAGCTTTCCATACCCAGGTGCTTGCTGTTGGCACCCTTGTCCCTCTGCACAGCAGACATCCGCTGCTGACGGCCACAGTGATGGCTGCAGAAGCCACATTCCTAATGTAGCCACCATGGATCTGCAGCTGCTCGCTGAGATTGTCAGTGTGCCAGGAAAATGCACAGCGGTGCGAGGTTACTGCTGAGGTGAGTCCACAAGGACAGTACACAATAACTGCATCCCTCACGGTGCTGGTCCATGAAGACCCCCAGGTGGTTCTGCACCCCACTCTTCTTACCCTTCATCTTCATAGGAGGTGCTGGCCTCACCTTGTGCCAGGGAGGGTCAGGTTGGATATCAGAGCAATGTCTGCTCCAGAGGGCAGCCAGGCACTGGCACAGCTGCCCAGGGGTGGGCAGGTCCCCGTCCATGGAGAAGCAAACAGCCATGCTGCCCGTGGTACCAGTAGGACAGAAATGCCGCTGCTGCCCAGGAGAAAGGGAAGGAAGTGCTGAGGCTGTGGATCCCAGAGGGGAAGAGCTCAGAAGGGTGCATACAACAGCCACTAATAGTTCAACAAATATATATAATTGAGCCTGTTCCTTTTTATGTACATTGATATTGTGACTAATGGTCACACCGCTGCTACCTGGTGGTTTGTGCAAGCAATGGGCACACGGGGCTGCACAAAACCAGGGCAGAATGAACCCTTCTGAATTCTCCCAAAGCTCCTCCCCCATGCCACAAGCAGAGCCATAGCAATGGGCAGCTGCAGCCTGTTGCATGAGCTGCCTCCATTGCATTGCATGTGCCATGGCCTCAAACTCTTTTAAGCTGCTACCGTTATTAAAATTTCTATTAACTTTTCTTTACATGAAAGCAATTATAAGTGAACTTACTCCTTTCATTTGCCTAAAGCAAAGAAGAAAACATCACGAAAAAAAAACCCAAAACATCAAGCTGCCAAACAGCAGCAACAGCTTTCTTTCTTCTCACTAAAAAAAGAAAAAGAACAGAAGAAATGAACAATATGAGATATGGCAAGCTCATTAACAAGTTTGTTAGCAAATTCACTGATTAAATTCCATAGTGTGCATTCAATAGAGACCAAGCAGCACCGGTGGAAGCAGGTCCTTGCAGCTCAGTACAGCACAGGGCTGTGTGCCCGTGGCAGCAGGGCAGGACGTAGCAGTTCCTTTGTCCCCACTGCATGTGCTGTGCCTGCAGCAAGCAGAGCATTTACATCCCAGTGCTGGGACACGGTGGTCACAATGCCACACATCTAGATGCTCAGTGCCACATATCTGGAGGCTCCCATGGTGGTGCACAGCAGCACTGCTGTCCTAGCAAAGGTCTGGAGGACGGGTCTGGAGACGCCTATCCTGTCTGCTCATTCTTGAGTTCTCCACATGGGTGCACATATGCAGGTGGGATTTAGGGAGTTCAACGTCTTGCACCTTGGATTATTTACCTTTATTTCCAATGACAAAGAGAACAGCTGGCAGCCCTGTCCAAAACACAAAACCCAAACCCCAACAGCAGCTTCGTATGAGGGCTGCTGCTTCTTCCTGTGCACTGGTGACTCCAGCAGCTTCTCATACAGAATAGACTGCTCATATTGGAGAAACAGGCTGACTTAGGTGAGACTATGGCTCTGCGATTCCATGACTCTATGGTGATGTTGGTTAACAAAAAGAAAAGGACAGGCTTGGACATGCTTACCTTCTCTTCCACATCCTCCACAAATTAGAACTAGTCCTCAGTGTGAGGTTTTGCCAGTGCTCCTGGAGAAGCTGGAAAGAGCAAATGTGTTAAATTGCTCATTTCAAGTGTACTGCAGTGGTTTAAGATATGTTAAAACCAAAAAGTTCAGGTCACCCACCCGAGCATTTAGAGTCACCTCCATTTAAATGTCTGCTTAAATCCTCTTCTGCTTTAATGCTTCATAATGTGTTGCTGCAAGCAATCATATATATTGCTACAGCATCATATATAATAATATTAATCTGCAGAACATTAAATATTAAATTACATTTTATCTTTAAAAGACCATAGATCTAGAATAATTGCAGCTCTACAATCCAATGAGTATTTGCAGAGCTTCCCAAGCAGAACACTTCCCAGGTGATTCTCAGCACATCCCCCCTGCTGGCTGTGACCTAGGGGTGCAATTATGTCTGTCTAACAGAGGGGAGGAATGGGAGCAGTGCTCAGTTTGTCCTCTGGGCAATGGCTGTGGCCCCATGGCAGCACTCACCAGCAGGGATTCCCCCATGGCCATGCTGGGCAGACAGATACACACACACTTGTGTGAAACTAGATGATCATCACGGTCCTTTTCAACCCAGGCCATTCTATGACTTTCTGTCCCTCACGGGAATAGGGCAGAAAACAGAAAATGCTGATACTAAATCAGCTGGGAGCGTGAATGATGGCATTTTCTGCACACACTTTGCAGTACTGCCAGATAACAACATGCTTTCCAGGAGATGCCTTGAGATGAACTGCTCGTGGTTAGTGCGAGTGTTCTCCTCTTCATTCAGGGAATGACTTGGAACATATTTGAGGTTGAGTTCCTTTAGCAATTTCAGCTCTAACAGTTTTAACCAGTGAACCGTGCACTGTAAATAAGATGGGGGGAAAGAAGCGTTGCTCAAAATGGTAATTTCTGGGCTTTCCCAGGCTGAGGCTCCAGCAGCAATAAGCATACATGCATTGTATCAGCAGCCACACACCACAGCTCTCTGCTCTGCAAAGCTCTCCTATTTACAGCACACGCAGCACTGGCAGTTGTTAAACTCACAAACCAACTCAATGACCCAAAAAACTGGGAAACGCATGAGCCGGAACAAAAGGATGAAAGGAGTGCATGCCATGTTATCACAGGCAGCAGGATCCAAATTGCAAACACTGTTTCTACCCCAATGAATGGCATCGTGGCCCCGATGGCCGTGCAGCTCCCAGGTGGGTCTGGCCATGGGGATGGCTGTGCATGCAGTGCCGAGCATCAGGAGCAGAAGGGATGTGGGTGACTCCACAGTGCTTTCTTTCCCCTGTTTCTCAATATAGGGTCTGAGGCCAGGCTGGATGTGAGTCTGGGCAGCCTGGTCTGGTGTTTGGTGACCCTGCACATAGCAGGGGGGTTGAAACCAAATGAGCCACTGGACTGTGGTCCTTTTCAACCCAGGCCATTCTATGATTCTATGATTCTTCCATCCATGTACAGGGGTTCAGTTAGAAGATAAAATACCAGGTTGAATTAAACCAAGAAAAACTGTTAATTTAATTTAGAAGTTGTGTTTCCACTCTCTTAAAATGCCTGTTTTTCCAACCTCTGAATATTTCCTTAGGTAATACCAGTGTACATAACAATATACCATAATGGTTCCCAGTGCTGCTAGAAGAGGATGCTTTTATATTGAGAGATATTTCAGTTCACTGAGTAGAATATCAGAGGCTATAGAGCTTTGATCGGAGAAGGAGCGATAAAGATATATTAAGTTTTTCACAAGTAAATGATAAAACTGTAGCAAATGAATGCTTCTGGTGCTAGGTTGTCACTTCCCTTATTCTCTTTTCTGCTCACATTCATTCATCAGGAAGCACACATTTGTGAAAGGACTGCAGTGTCAGTCCCTTCTGTCTGCAAAGGGTCAGCACGGTATCTGTGGGGTACAGCCTTCCTTTCCCATCAGAGAAATGGAACACTTCTACATGCAATTTATTCTCTGTTTCCCAAATGCTGGTTTGTATGCTTTTTAAATAACCATAGAATCATAGAATGGCCTGGATTGAAAAGGACCACAATGACCACCTGGTTCCAACCCCCTGCTATGTGCAGGTCACCAACCAGCAGCCCAGGCTGCCCAGAGCCACATCCAGCCTGGCCTTGGATGCCTGCAGGGATGGGGCATCCACAGCCTCCT
Source organism: Lagopus muta (assembly GCF_023343835.1). Taxonomy (NCBI): domain Eukaryota; kingdom Metazoa; phylum Chordata; class Aves; order Galliformes; family Phasianidae; genus Lagopus; species Lagopus muta. The sequence goes on along the minus strand of NC_064437.1, from coordinate 64,986,992 downwards.
TGGGCAACCTGTTCCAATGGTTGTTTCTATCTCTAATTTCTGTTAATGCTTCTTCCACTGCTTTAGAGACCCAGGAAAACCTGGGGAGACAGATGTGAGCAGTTCCCTGCATTGAGGGAAGATGGGAACAAAAGGAAAGCAATGAGTGGGGCTGAGACAGGAGAGGCAGTGCTGGAGTTCTCTGGCACCAGGAAAGACAAGGCAAGCTCCAGCCAAAAAGCAAAGCATTTCTGCCAATCTCTGCTTAGTACCACACTCACTGAGCACATGAGCACCGACTAAAAGATGACATGCTAAAAGATAAACAACAAAAGTAATGATAATGTCTGCCTTTCTCCAACGAGAACCATTACAGAAGGCGGTGTACAGTGATTGCAAATTAGATCATTTGTGCACCCATTTATATTCCTAATGTGCTTACAACTTCAATACTCAATAAATAATAATGAAGCTGCTTTTAAATCAGATTTTTTTGCTGCCCTGGTGGGTTGTGGCTATCTGGTCACGTAGCAGAGCACTAATATTACACCTTACACAGACTGAATTGTAATTTACATAATATTAAGGTGCATAGCTTGGTGTGAGCTCTTCAGGTCAGAAGCTGAGCTGGGCCCTTCGTGCCCTGCCCCACCAGCAGCCCCCAGCTGCCCCTCCTGCAGTCAGATGGCTGCGCTATGGAACCAACACACCGTAAGGACAGCTCGTTTACCGAGGCAAAGAAATGCAGAAAAGGTCAGAAGTCTTGGTAGTGAAACATTAGATAAGACTATGAAAATGAACTGAATTATCAAGGGAAAGAAGAAAAGAAACAGAAGAATATGGAAATCAGAAGCTCTGACCTTTAGAAGATATGCAGTTTGCAATGCCAAAATAAAGCCACGTGGGAGGATCCGGCCTCCAACTTCAGCACGATTAAATATTTTGCCAGTGCACGGCTTATTGTGACTTGCTGGTGTAAATTCAGTCTTTGTTTGCCTTTTTGTTCGTTGACTGCAGCATGCATGATATTAGAATGAGGCTCAAGACTGAAAAATAAGAGGAAAAAAGACAGATTCGGATATGAGCTTCGTGTCCCACGGACTGCTCATCGCTGGAGGCAAACAGCATAGAAAGAAATCCTCAAGGTCGGTAACAAATCAACACGTCACGCTTAATCTGCACGTTAATAAGTTATGCAGAAAAGTCTGCAGTTCTGTCAAAACAGAAAATAAATCAAATTTGTAAGGCTATTTGCATCAAGTTAGAAACTGGGTGATCAATAGGCTTTCAGCAGTGCACCGAACAGAGATCGTCTAGCTGATACAACCCATAGGAGTGGTATAACTGTACCTCTGCCTCATGGCTTTTTGTGGTGGTGGGCATGGTGGGTGTCCATCAGTGCTGCAGGAACTCTTCCTTTGGTGGATCCATCTCAGTTGCATTCAGTGGACTGCAGTTGGCCCCAGTGTCTGCTCCAGCCCAGCTCTGCACGGGGGCAGAAGGATCCAGCAGGCAAGATAGTGCTGTTCAGAGGAGACCATTGCCTTTCCAATGTCAGTCAGAAGGTGGGTGAGCAGTTCACGTGCTTCACATGGAAGCAACAAAACAGTTTATCTCACTTTGGAGAGGAGTGCCTTTATGCAAGCAAATAATGTAGTGGTACACAAAAGACAGCACCTGAAACACCCAATGCCTTCTATTGTTCCAGCAAAGACTTCTCTGAGTTTAGTGGATGACCTAAGGTTAAGGCTAGAGGAGATACTCAAATTTTACAAATTCTGCCACCAGAAAGGAAAGGTTTTTATGAGTTACCAGGAGCACTGATCTTTTCCCTTGTCTAACACGTATTCAAAGATGTCAAGGAGTTAAGAAAACGTTTGATCTCTTTCTCTTTTTTTGTAGAATTCTGAGCATTCATAATTGAAAACAATTTTTTCTGTGTTCAACTGTCAGAAGACTGTTGCCTGTTAATTCCAAGCAATGATGCAGGCACCAGGAGGGCTGGGTAGGACCAGAAACAGAGCAGTGGGTTCATAAGGTTCTGAGTAGAGGAACTGCCAGGCTCCGTGTAAATGGGGGTGGGATTTTGTTACTTGATAGATCAGATAGAAAAATGAACAGGGAAGGAAAGACAGAATTGGAAAGAATTCAAGGCAAAGAAGGGTGATGAATGAGCCTTGCTCACCGTGCACTATACTGTAAGAACACTAAGGGGTGGCAGCGGATGTCAGCACTTCTTGTCCAGCATCCTGCTGAATGTAGATGACCTTAAATGAACAAGTACCACTGCATAGACAAGTACAGAAAATACATGGGGCTACCATACAAATTCCTTGCCGTGGTTTGCTGTGCACTTTTGGCCTTAGTTTCCATCAAGATAACCTGCCTGCAGGTGTCAGTTGTCCCCTTGTGGGTGAGGCAGGGCAGGCAGCACCCTGATGGCCAACAAAAATGGAGATGAACCCAAACTCAAGAATTCAAGTGACTTCAGCAGCAATAGTACAAACCAGCAACAAGGATGTCCCACAGTGGCACAACCCATGGAATAGCAGATTAGCCTGAGAAAAAGCAACAGTTAGGACCAGTATTGAAAAGGTTAAGTGTAATACTTGTAGCATGAGAGCATGGAATTACTAAAATAAGGATGATAATTATACATAATTATAATTATAAAATAATTAGTATTATAAAAACATTAATTAGAATTTTTACATGCTGAGTTGTCCTCAGATTTCTCTACAATTAACACTGTATAATAATTACATTATTGTTAGAGAAAAATAAAGAGCTGTTTGATCTTGTCCCAAGTGTGTGCATGTGGGGAGAGAAGGAGAGAGGGAAAGAAAGCTGTTTTGAAGTATAAAACTATCATTTTTTTGGAATGTGAATATAAATGAGGCAAATTTGTGCCTTGATCTGTTTGTTGAGCAGGAGGTAATTTTTATGTAAGATACAAAATTTTTATTTGCTCGTGGCTATAGATGGAAGCATAAAACAGGAAAACATGTGCTTCCGTCCCCCACCATGAAGGCTGTGTTCCCATTGCCCACCTCCATTTAATCTTCACCAGGAAAATCTGAGTCAATATCGAATACCATTCAATCATTGCCAAGCTAGCTGTGGGTTTATTGGCCTTGTCCAAGGTAAACAAGTGAGCACAAAGCCCTTGCAGCAGGACATTGGACCTGGCCATGCATGAATGCAAGAAAAGAGGATTTCCAACATCACGGCGCTCAGTGAGCACCCTGAAACCAAGCTCACTTTTCCCTGGGAAGAGTAGAGCCTCGTCCAGGGGAGAGCAGAAGTGGGATGCTCCAAAGCATCACATCCTAGTCATGTCCATGTCCATGTCCATGTCCCTATCCCTATCCCTATCCCTATCCCTATCCCTATCCCTATCCCTATCCCTATCCCTATCCCTATCCCTATCCCTGTCCCTATCTGTAGCCCTATCGTTGTCACTATCCCTACCCCTATCCTTATCTCTGTCTGTATCCCTGTCTCTGTTTCTATCCCTATTTCTATCCCTACACCTATCAGTGCTGCTGACCCTGACCCTGTCCCTGATCCCCACCCCAGCAAACCCACGCGATGCCGCAGGACAGTGGTTTGTAACATGAAAAAAGTAGCAAAAAAGAAAATTTCCTGATTTCCTTCTTGGGCTGCAGAAAATCAATCACGGTGGTAACAAAAAGGTGCAAAGCGCTATGCTGCCTCAGTTACCCAATTCTCTAGAAAAAAAAGCTGCTCTAGAAATCCCCCAACAGCTCTGTAATCGTGATGGATGGCGGCGAGCTCAGTGAGTAATCCCTGCACAAGGTGCCGAAGCCCTTCAGCTAATGCCAGTGTCCATGCCTGACTAGTTCATTTCTTTCCTCTCTCTTCCTCTCTCTCTCTCTCTTTTTTTTTGAAACTACAAATCAATTGTTGGTTATTTATTTGTTATTTCATATTTATACAAGAAAGAAATATTTCTCCCCTAAAGCAAATCAAGGATAGAATAACAACCCCGGAAAGGTCAGCATCTATCCGGTTTGTTAATTGAATCTGTCTTCAGAGCCACAATGCCAATACTTCAAGGGCGAGAAAGGGCAGGGATATAATAATAATAGGAGTAAATGTCTTTGTACGAACTGGAATTGATAGCGGATAGGCTCAAGACAAGTGCAGTCTGAGCTTCAAATCTTCTCTCAAGAAGCCATCCAGTCCTTGGAAATTTTGTCATTTTTCTCAAGGCAAATGGTTCCACACGGCTGTAATCCTCTATGGCTTGTCCCAGGGGTGTGAATTACTGTTAATGCCTCCGTTATTTACAGCCTGCTCAACTCCTAACAAAAAGATCCTCCAGGAGTTTCACATAGTTTACTGAAATTGGTTTGTTCTGTTTTCGTGTGCATGAAGTACCTGGTATTGCTGGGTGGACTGAGCTGCCTCAGTAGCTCTGGAGGAAGAAAGGGTGAAAAAGCACCTGGAAACATCCGCCTGGTGATGGGTCCTGCACAGCTCCAAGCTGCTGCAGCCTTGGGCTGAGGAGCACACTTACACAGCACCTCTGGGCTTCGCAGGATTCCCAGCACCTATTGTCAGTCAGCATTGCTGTGAGATTTGCAACTGGATGTGTCCCTGAAGACAGGAGGCTGCGGGGCTCAGCGGGATGCACTCCTCTTCACAGGATCGTAGAATCACAGAACCATTCAGGCTGGAAAAGACCCTGAAAGCCCCAACCCCACCCAGCCCACAGTCCCACAGCCCACATCCCTCAGTGCCACATCCCTGCAGCTCTGAATGCCTCCATGGACGGGGACTGCCCACCCTGGGCAGCTGTGCCAGCGCCTGGCCGCTCTCTGAAGCAGACATTGCTGTGATACCCAACCTGAATTTGATGCATCTCTTGTGCTTCGTCCTCCTTCCTTCTGGCCTATTTTTGCTGAAAAAGAACTCGGTAACAGGTCTTTGAAAATGAGAACAGTTACTTAACTTGGAAATTAGCAGCCTTGGGTTCATGGTGGAGTAGCTGTGCTTCACAGTAAGTCTCTCATTCTAACAAACTTTGACTAAAGTCAATGCAAGTTATTCAGGGATGTTGTTGACAAAAGAATTTGTTTATTTGGGTGTTAACAAGGGATTTTTTTCATGTTAATTTATTTGGACAAGTCATTACTGTAAGGGACTCAGAACTGCAAACATCTCGTAAATTATCAGAGCCAGTTAAATGAAATCCATTGGCGGAAAGATGTTGCTCTTGTTTATAACTTGTTGAAGGACATCTACCGGATTAAGTTAATTCTGGTCCAACAAATAAACTAATCCTGTAAAGAGAGGGGAGGAGAGGGGGAAATCCTTTGGTTTTATTCCATAAGGATGTTCATGAATGACTGATTTCTTGCATAATAATTAAATGCTTATTTTAGAGAAACAAGCAGGGACTTGTAGGTAAGAAATCATATTAATGCATCTGCTCGTGAGGCCCCAGACAACACTCAACCCCCCAGCTTGTCTCGTGGTTCCAGCGCTGTGGCACATTTACCCTTGCAGTGCCAAAGAGTGGTATCAACCCCCAAAACCTGAGCATCCTCCTGTCCCTGCCCTGCTCCTGCAGCCACATTCAGGCTGTGAATCCACTGGCAGGCATCACTCAAACAGTACCACCACCATAGCCCCAAAGCTGCCCATTTTCCCCATCCTGCCGAATGCATTTAACCACAGTGACTGTACAACTGATTTTAAGTGTGGAACTATTTTAAAACTGAAACGTGTTCTAATGCACATCTCATTTAACTTTCAAATACACGCTGAACTATATTTACCCTGCTATGTAAGTCACTCGTTTTCCATTAAATAAGCTGGTTAATTCTGTTTGCCCATTTCTAGTACTAAGTTTTCACCTAATTACTGCACCAGATAAAAAATAGCGCTGTCTTCCTGACCTCTATTATGCATCACTAAGTAAAATGATAAAGACACCTCCTGAATATGCTCCTTGGAGGGGCAGGGGAAAATGGCTGCTGTGCCCACAGTGCTCCATTTCACGAGTCATAGCAGGATTCATTGACAGAAAGCACCAAGCACTAACAGCACACGAGTTGTGGGTAAGTAAGTTCCCCAGCCTTTGGATTTTGTTTGCTGCATGCCAATTAAAAGTTGTTACAAACGTCATTGGTCTGGCTCTGATCTTCATCCATCCACTCCCAAGTGAGGATTTCTTTTGTTAAGCCAGTTTGGAGGACCCTCTCCCCACTTCTGCTTTTCCACAGCATATGATAGATATGTGGCCAGCTCCCTGTAACTGTGGTGGTGTAAGCAGCAGTTGGATGGGAAGGGGCCAGGTGGCAGACAGTGCCACTGCTGTTGGCTCTGCTCATCATCACTCCATCAGCACTGCTGGGGGCTGGAGTTCACACCAGCTTTATACCAGCTGGATACCATAGCATCCACAAAGCTTTCCAAGCTTCCAAGTATTGCATTGGAGAACAACCCTAGATATCATGTTACCCGTGTGCACTGACCTTCAGACTGCCCTTCCAGCCCTTCCTGTTGGGTTTGGGGGAATGCTTTCCACTGGCACTCATGTTAGTAGAATCTCTCCCATTCCTGCAATGATCCAGGCATGAGGCAGCTGGCCAGATGTGCTGAACTTCAACACCACAGCAGCATTTTGGTCATGGACTTGCTGCACACTCCCACATGAGGTTGCTTTGCAGCCTAATTAAAAAAAAAAAAAAAAAAAAAAAAAAAAAAAGCAAAATAAAAATCTATTGTTGTTTTATTGCATTATTACTGTATTGTTATGGCAGCTTTAGTGTCTTAAATCAATAAAAACGGTTGTTTAGAAATCAATGTGGAATGGAGTAATATAGTCAGCTGAAATTAAAATAAAACTAATTGAGATCGCTGCCAAGCGTGAGCATTAAAAATGGTACAGGGTGGGGAGCAGGTCCTGCCTTGAGCAAAGTCCTGTCCAATTTTATCACAGAGCCACCAGTGCTGCCAGCACAGCCTTTGTGTGGGGCAAGAGTGAGCCTGGAAATGAAATCTCTCCTTCGTGATGCTCTGAAATTGATGGCACCATCTCTGCAGCGAGCAGGAGCACAACATTAAGCAAGCTATGAGTTACACTGCAGTCAACACGCAACCAAGAAAAGAATTCACATGCTGCTCACTACAAATACCTGCAGATAAAATGTAATCTTCTGAAACGGTTTGGCCTTCGGGTACCAAAGTGGAGAAGACTCACTGTGGTGCTTTGGTGCTGACGGTTTCTTTCTGAGAATAGAAGAGCCCATCATGGACTTTTACTTTCGGAGCTGCTGACCTCAGCCTGGGCCAGGTTGACGTGTGCCATCCCAACATGGAGATGAATGTGCTCACAGCACTGACATGATGAACAAAACCCAGCTGCTCTGAACTGAGCTCTCTTTCTGAAAGTTTCCTTTGAAAAGCACTGTGGTTTTCTGGAGAAAATAGTTGATTCTTTTGTGCTTGGCTGAAAGCTGTTTCTCTTGAAACACACAGAGGACATCAAGAAGTATGTTGTTTCTTTTTTATAAAGAGAGACCTGAACTGCTGGTTGGCCACAGCCACCTTTGAAAGAGACGGTTGAGATATAAAACAAGCCCTATTTTCTTAACAAATGATAATGATCATACTGGTGAATGCGCTCTCTTAACGCTGCGTTTGAGCTGCTGAGCTTCTGCCGAGCGTTAATGCATCGATTGCCAGGTGACACCAGAGGAAACAGATTGGAAATGCTCAGAGTCTGACAGACAAGCGGACCGAATTAATATGATTTTGCACTTTTCAGATAATGATCTTTTTCTTAATAGTGGTTTAATGTAGCCTAGAGGTCATACGCTTCCATTCCCACTCGATGTTTTTCTATTGTAGAACATAAAAATGATCTATTGACTTCGTGTCAGATCTAACACACAGGGCTAATGGCACATGGATGAATCGTTAATGCTTTTCCCATTGTCATCTTGACAGTTCCTCAGGAGTTGTTTTCAATGTCAAACTTTTGCTGGGCTTGGTGAAATGTTCTGTGTTAAGAAGATGCATCGCTTCTGTTTCTCCTCATCCATTATGCAGGCATGGCCCAAGACAGTAAGAATACTATTCATTCTGTGTGCTATTAATAATTAGTGATTATTGGAAAGGCCAAGGGAACATAATTTGACAGCTGTGCAAACCAGTTCAGTGAGCATGCCCAGTGTGCATTCCCGTGTTCGGAGTGGAGAGAGGACACAGGCAGGGATTACAGCCACAATTAAGAAGGTGATGCTCCCTGAAAGGGCAAAACGTGAGGAAATGGAGCCTGGGAAGGACTCAGCTCTTCAGCTGTAGCTGATTGAGAAACACAACTTTTGACTTTGTCCAGTGAAGAACAGAGTGCGTATATAGCAAGCACCAATGCTCCCATTAAAGCTGTAATACTAATCAAACTAATTACACACATGAGGCTGGCAAACTGCTGGAACATCACAGTGAAAAAAGCCTTACATAATTCAAAGGGGCAATGATATTTAAACATAAAATTGCTGGAAAAAGGATATGGAAATGAAATGTAGCAATCCATTAGCAAAAATTACACTTCCTTAAAGCAAGGCTTGTTTTAATGTCAGGTTGATAATTTTTCAATTACATAAAATGTAACACAAAAGTTGCATTAGAGTTCATAAACGTGTCTTCACTGAGCCATTACACTCCTCTATGTTGGGATGCCAACAGTGCCTCCTTTGGTGAGTAGATCCATGTGCTGTATGGCACTGGGCAGTAAAACACGATAAAAAACGTGATGGCACCAAAAGGATAAAGGCATGGAAGAAAGGTGTGAGTTACACAAGCAAACAGCCGAGGCAATTCAGGGGTGCATGCCACTAACTTGCTGCCAGTGCTGTGTGCTGGTGAGCCCACGGCTGTTCCCAGGGATGGCAATAATGACCTGGCAGTCACACCACGCACAACAGCCATCCTATTACAGAGTCCCTCCCTCAGTTACAGAAACAATTCACCTGTTTCCCTTACTTCTATTCATCCAAGCACACCTCGTTTCACTTCAATTAATGTCAACGTTATATATTTCTTAATGGCTGTACTGTATTAGTGTTTCTTGTACGATGTTGAGGCACATTTGTTTTTGCAAAGAAGAGCGTAGCTTTACACTGTGTTTTATATTCGTGTATATCACTGAAATTTATACTGTGCAGAGGAAATTTCCATTTTGCTACTGTTAACAAGCTGTTTGCTGTTTATCAGAGCATCTATAAAGGAAGCTAGAATTAAAAAGAAGAACGCATAGTTCAGGAAAACTTCATCAGCTTTTTGTCATTCCCCACCGCCTCCTGCTTACCTTGCAAGCCCCCATGCATCACACCTGGGCTCCCGAGCACCCCTGAGCTGCACTGCCATTGGTGAGACTGGAGGGCTGTGGGTGCCTCACCTGGGAGCAATGGCAGTGAGCTTTGCATGGAGATTTGCAATTTCAATCTGAACGTCCCTAATAAACCCGAGGAACGCGGGCCCTAGAATTCAGTTATGAGGTGAAGTAGCAGTACATCAATGTCATGCTTTATATTACGGCCTAGAAAAACGGTTGTGTTAAGCACTACCCAGGTCCTCAGAGACTGGACAATTATTTTTCAAGTGATATAAGCCCTGACAGCTTTAGCAACAGCACTCTATGCCAGCATTGTAATAAAGGCCCTCTGAGCACCGCTGAGATGTACATATCAGGTGAATCAAGCAATGCTGCACACACCTGTGGCTCTGCAGATGTCCTGTCCAGCCCTGGCAGGCTGATAATGAGGTATTGCATGCCTCTCCCACGTACCTTGGGTGCTACCACGAGTCCAAATGGGCTGGGTGCTGCTGCAATGCCTGTGCTCCAGCTGTGCACTCCTTACTCTGCAAAGCAAGCCCATGGGTTAGGGATGGCTAACATCTCAGCCAAACCACCAGCAGCTGGAAAAAAAAAAGAGGGGAAATGATGGAAAAGCCAACAGCCTCCTTAAATAAGTGTAACAGCACCACTGGGCCTCGCCACAATGATCCTGTACTTGCAGGTTGTATTTTTTCCTCTTTTTTTTGCTGTGATATGTCAAGTTAAGCATAGCGTAGATGACACTCAACAGGTTCCAAAAAGACAAATAAACAAAAATTCCCTTGTACCCAATTTTTCTTTTTCCCATCAGAGAAAGCAAGGAAAAGTCAGTCTGCTGGAAACAAAATTTCATCCTGGGTATACAGGACTGCAAGTGTTTAAAGATACTTTGTAGTTATAACTGGAGAAGAAATTGCCCTGCTATCTTTCCATTTCTCCTTGACACGCATTCAAAAGAACATCAATATTTCTCTTAAGACGTTGCTAGACTTGAGTGCTGTGAAGTTGCTATTATTCTTCCCTTTCCTTTAATTATTTTCTTCCATATATAGAAATTTGTTTTCCTCAGCTGATAAATATCATCAATTTAAGGAATGCTACTATCATATAACCACACAAATATATTTAGCATATAGAAAGTGTGTTCTCCCTTCGTCATTATAATAGAAATACAACTTGATTTATAATAATGTTATTGTCTCCTGCAACCCATTCATTTTTTTCCAGTGGAAGGGCTGCAGGTGCTGAGAAGAGAGGAGGTGGCGCTGCCACAGTATTCCATTGCTGTTTCTTGCTGGGGATTGACTCCATGGCTTTCTGGAAAGGGTGAGGTACACCAAGGCCCTCTGGACCCCAGGTGGGATGTAAGGGTTTGAAGGTTGCTCCTATCCATCATGCCCACCAAGCCACCAGCACCTCATGGGTACCTGAGCATCCGTCCTGGGGTCCCCACTGTTACTGGGGTGCAGCACCCCACCACACACCCACCACTGCCCCATTGGAGCAGCTGGGATCAGCTCAGTCTGCTGCCAGAAAGGGTTCCTCTGCTTTCTTTGCAGAGAAGCAGCTGCAAGCACTGAGCTCCCTGGCTGCTGAGTCTCAGCTGAGAGCTTCCCATCCTGCATCCACTCCTGCCTGCACCTAAGCAGAGTTCAGCTGCTCTGCGAGCAGGACTGAGATGGCATCATTCATCTGAGCTCACTGCCCAGGCTGGCAGTGCTGCAGCACAATGTAGCTGCTGAAAATGCCTCTCACTGTCTGGGATGGGGAAATTTCAGTCCCTGGCAGCAATGCACACATGCACACCAAGTTTGATATAATGAAGTGAAAGCCAGATTGAGCTGTGCCGACCAACACACCTGTAACTTACCTCTGCTGCTCAGGGGATCATCCACCTGAGGAAATCTCTGTCTATCTCCACACCTGCTGCTCACAAAGCACTGTGCCTCTGCCAGAGCTCTCCATCAGCAACTCCAATATTTGCAAATTCTCAGTTGCAATTTTTCCCTAACTCCTCTGTTCTGAAATGGCCGCTCAGAAACACACACAACTTGTTTTTTCCCTCCTTCTTTTGCAAGGGAGGCATTTGTTTAATGAGGCATTGATGGATCTGAGCTGCCAGATGGAATCGTCTCGGTGGTTTTGTGGGTTTTCAGCAGCAGCTTGCTTCTCGAGCTGTGGTTCTCTAGCCCACGCTTCACATGGCAACCCATGCTAAAGCCCTCAGGTGAAGTGATTTCTGTCCTCCTTCTTCCAGTGTCTCTTGGTGCTCTGAGGTCCCTGGGGTTGCCCTGTTGCTAGCACAGCCCCATTGCTCTGGTCCCACACACAGCATCCAGAGATGACATTTACCACAACGTATACCAACGACTTTTGACTCAAGTAGTAAATCTTAAAAAAAAAATCTTACTGTCATTTCTTGTATTTTTGACTAACCTTGAAGATTCAGATGGAACTGAAAGTGCTGGTTTAAACTTTAGTTTGTTCATTACCAGATGCTTTTTTCCCACTGACTTTGTCCCAGACCGATGCATGTGCATCAGGTACAGGTATGGCATGATTTGTGGCATTGTACAGAGCACCCTGCAGGTGTTGTATGTCCTGGACTCATCTTCCTACAAGACAAAAGAGGAGAGGAGTCAACGCTTTGAAAGGGTAGATAACAGCAGGACAAGGGGAAATGGTGTGAAGTTGAAGGAGGGAAGAAGGGATGTCATGGGGAAGTTCTTTAGAGAGAGTGGTGAGGTGCTGGAGCAGCTGCCCAGAGGGGCTGTGATGCCCCGTCCATCCCTGGAGGTGTTCAAGACCAGGCTGGATGGGGCCCTGGGCAGCTTAGTCTGATATTAAATGTGGAGGTTGATGGCCCTGCCTGCAGCAGGGGAGTTGGAGATTGATGATCCTTGAGGTCCCTTCCAACTCAAGCCATTCTATGATTCCATGCCCCAGGTGAGAGCACCCAGCTGCATTCCTGCATGGTCCTGATGCACTGTGCTCTGCCCTGCTGGGCCACACTGGCAGCCACAGGGGATGTGATTTGCAAAGGCTGAGGCAAAATCTGCCTTGAGTTGGCTGAAAACTGCTAATCCTCCATCTACATAAAAATGAATCAGAGCCATAATGCTCATCTTCTGTACTCCCAATTAGAAACTACAATCGAACTGTCCACACACTTGGATCTCTCCGTTTTTGCTCCAGTCTCTCCTACTCAGGGATATATGGACTATCAGTTATTAAAAAAATCCTTCTCTTTCTGATATAAATATTCACTAGATGTGGTTTCTTTTGTCTGCACAATAAATATTACAGGGAAGCTCACCAGGAAATTAGAGCAGAGCCTGCAGCTGGCTGTCCTTGGATGATGTACTGCGAATGAACCGCATCCTGTGGGGATTATTCCAGTCCCCGAACATCATACTTCTTGTATCTGAACATCAAAATATGCTTTCTTCCAACTCCAGACAACGGTACACATATAAATTTTCTAATGGATTTTCTGTTCAGCTGTCACTGTGGCTGATCCAGTAGACAGAAGTATATCAGCCACATCCACTTATATTAGAAGTACCGTAACGTTCCCAAAGTCGCTTTGAATTTGGTTTGATGGTCTCAGATTTCAAGTAATGTACAAAATCATATATTAAGCACTTTCTTTCATACTCCTTCAACTGGTGTCATCCACTTGAGCATGTGCAAGGCCTTAGACATGGTTACATAGCACATCCTTATCTTTAAGTGGGAGAGATACAGGCTTAAAGGGTGGATATGGAGTGGGTTGGGAGGTTGCAGCCGAAGGGTGACAGTGAGCTGCTGGGGTGGGTTCAGAGGTGGCCATGAGGATGCTCAGAGGGCTGCAGCACCTCTCCTATGCAGACAGGCTGAGGGAGCTGGGGATGTTCAGCCTGGAGAAGAGAAGGCTGTGGGGAGCTCAAAAGGTGTTAGTACCTTCTTGAACAGATTGTCCTTACCTTCAGGCAGGACTGTGGCACAGGACTGAACCCTGGAATGGTCTGGAAGGATACGAGGAGATGTCTGCTCTCCATCCATCGGCAGCTACACCGCATTCATCAATGTCACAAAAGCTGTTCCCGGCTCCCATCTGGCCCTAGTCCAGCCTGTGCTGGAGCTATGATATTGGTTTTGGATAGATTAGCTCTCAGTTAGTCTTTAGCTGTCTCGTGGAGGAATTATTGCACTATAATACAGTCTGTAATTACATGCTCACATGATATCTTTTCCATTCAATGCACAGGACGGAAATGTATGGGGAAGCATTAAGGTTGCAGGGACAAAAGTGAATTTGACCTTAAGGTGCTTGCATCCAATCTACAGAGCCTTCCTGTTGGCACAGCTTGTCAAAAACTTCGTTAATTACTCAGAGACCAGATTTGCCAGGCTGCACTTAACAGCCAAACAGGCAGCACTTCTGCTCAGAGAGCTGCATGAGCGAAATTCAGCCCTGGACACACTCAGCAAGGAAATTAGATGAGTGTAACTCAGCAGCTGGGAGGGAAGGGGGCATCCCTCATGGTTGGGCACAGCATGGGCATTTACACAAACCCTTCCTCACATCTCCTTTGCACGCACCTGAAGCATCCCTTGCTCGTGGCTCTGCAGAATCGTTTTCCCAGCACAGGGCAGGTCTGTGCAGCCCCGCAGCTGGGCTCTCCACGTGCACATCTTGCTCCACACAGTGAAGGCTGAGGTCACCAGTTTTGCAGCAGCACCATTCCATGGTTCTACAGCACCTAAGCTGATTTCTGACCCAGCTCTTCTCCAACCATCCTCCTGCAGAGACACTGCTTGCACTGCTGGCTCAGCGCATGGTGCCACTGCTCAGCAGTGCTCCTGGACCACCAGCAAGCACTTAAGTATCTCTTGTATCACTCTTACTGCAGCTCATTACACTGAAATCCCATTTTCAAGGCCATTATCTTCATTTCTGTCGTTCAGGGAGTGCTATAGCCAGTCTCAGCTTAATGTTCCCATGGGAAAAGCAGCTGTGACAACGACAGTAACACAGCAGATACTCAACAGGGCTTCATAACACTGGGCTGCAATATGTTTGACTTTCACGTGTGGCATGCATGTATGATAATTCACAGCTGACATTACTGAAAAGTCCTTAAAGGTATCAAGAAAACAACAGGTTGAGGTTTGTAGAATTTGTTTTCCTGAGGGAGGAAGCAATTAAAGCATCCATTGGAAAGTGTTAATATGTCTCTAATTATTAATGAGAGGCAGCAACAGCTGGCTAAGTCCATGTCCATGTCCTATACACCTACCCTTTGTATACCATGTATGCTATATATCAAACATACCCTATAAGCTTCTGGATTTTCTCAGCTGCAATAAAGCAACCCTGTTTGTGTCACAGTAATATCCCAGAAATTATTACCCTTCAAAGAAAAATCAATTTTTTAAGTTATGTATTACTTAGGGGAAGAAATGTGAGCAAGGAACATTTCTCCATGTTATTTATTTCTGTTGCTCTGTGGTGATGGGGGGTTGTGATGACATCTCAGGACTGCTTGGTGACTGATGTTTGGACTGACTGAAGTTAGATTAAGCCTAACTAACAACAGTTAAGCAGCAGCTTAAGGACTATGCAGCTCTTTGCTTCAGAGCACTGACACTGAGTTTCATATTAGAGGATGCTGCCACCTGTTTGCATGCACTTTCAGGCAGAAGCAGGGAGATGCAGATTCTTTTTTGATTCAAACAAAAGCTAAATGATTTAATTCTATTTCACCAGTCATTATCTCCTATCAAAGCAGATTGCTTCCAGAGGAGAAGCTTTTTGCAGGACCCCTCAGTGCATCTCTCTGCTGTTTTAGACCAGTGAGTGCTGAAATGCAGAGCAAAAGCTTCAGCTCCAATCCTGCAGGGCTTGAGTGTTCAGAGCATAACTGGATGTGGTGTAGGGTGGGCGATTACACTCCTATTCAATTTGTTTTTTGACGTGCCATATGCAGCCAGGAGGGGAATCCTTATGCAGATGGATTTGTCGTGCAACACAGCTTGCAGTAACAGCAAAACTTGTCTGAAAATCGGCTTTATAGCCATCCTTGCTTCTACAGCCTTGAGATCCTAAGGCTCAGCACATGACTATGCAAGGATCACAGCAATACGACTGGCATTTTCCCCCTTCTAATCCTTTGAAATTTCAAGATGATACCAAATACTGGGGTTTATTTTGTTTTAGCAATTTCTACCTCTTTGGTAAGTGAAGTCCAAAATCACCATCAAAATAAAGCAGCAGTGCAAACATGGTGTGCAAAGTCATGGCCCTCATGCAGCAGCCTCACAGGGCCAGCAGCTGGCATCCAGTATGTCACAGTCTCCACAGTGAGGTGCATCTATGCAAAAGCAGCTCATTCTCCACAAGGGCATGGACACAATACTTTCAGCGCAACCATGCTGCTCTCCCTGTTAAAGCTTTCCACTCCTCTGTTTAGATGACATTTAATTACCTTTTCCTTCTCCCTCCAAAATCCAAATGAAACAACAAGTTCTACAGAGCAACACTGACATTTCAGTCGCTTGGTAGCTTCCATCTTCTCAGTCCCTATTAAAAAAAAACGTGATATCACATTTTCACCACCATTGCATAAACATCACCAAGCCCGTGATACACAGGGATTCACTCTAAATCTAGAGGTTGGCAGCTCTGCCAGCAGCAGGGGGGTTAGAACTTGATGATCCTCGGGGTCCCTTCCAACCCAAGCCATTCTATGATTCTGTATGTAATTTTCATCAGCAGCTCTTGTAATAAATCCAACACCACGTTTGCATTTCCAGCATATGTTGTTTGCCTTTCCAACATAGCAGCTTCTGAAGGGCTGTTCCCCTCTGACATGACACATCTGACAGTGCCACAGGAAGCGGGGGATCTTCAAAGAGTGCCACAGCATTGCTGGGAGTGCAGAATGCATCTGCGTGCATCTCACAGCAGGAAAAGCAGCCACTTCGGGAGTAATTAATGCAAATCACTGCTCCATGTGTTCACATACACTCTTGTTCTGCTGCGAGAAACTTGCGGTGCCGAGTAGCAAAATGCACAGAGTGACAGCCATGGTCTGGAAAACAGGAATAAATCCAACACAGAGCAAATGTGAGTGGGATGTGGGGTGAGCAGGAAGTTATGGTACTTGCCCAGGAAAGCTGCACCTCCCTCTTATGGCATACAGAATCACAGAATTGCTCAGGTTGGAACAGACCTTAAAGATCATCAAGTCTAACCACAACCTAACCATACTACCCTAACAACCCACTGTTAAATCACGGCCCTGAGCACCACATCCAAATGGTTTTTAAACACACCCAGGGAAGGTGACCCAACCACCTCCCTGGGCAGCCTATTCCAGTGCTTAACAACCCTTTCTGTAAAGAAGTTTTTCCTGATATCCAACCTAAACTTGCCCTGGCACAACTTGAGGCCACTTCCCCTCATCCTGTCACCTGTCACCAGTGAGAAGAGACCAGCCCCACTCTCCCTGCAATCACCTTTCAGGTATTAGAAGAGAGCAATATGTTTGCTTAGCGATGGCCAAGTTGCACCTTTGAAATACAGTTTTGGTATTCTGGGAGGAACAGAGGTCCCAGCTTCAGCACATCTGTGAGTTAGTGCCCAAATCCTGCATACTGCATTTTAAAAATCCCTATTATCCCCTCTATCAGTCAAATACTCTCAGAGCTTCTGCAGGCACCAAGAGCCACCAGTGATAGCGTGGGTGAAAGCAGCTCCTGGCAGAGAGCAGCCTGCAGTTGTGCAGATCTGTACCCCACACTCAGGTTACACCATCACCGAGCAGGGAGCTCTGTGGGACCAATTCTAAACATATCTGATGGTCAGGTTTGGAGCAGAGATTGTAAAAATGGTGCTCAGCATGTTTTCTGTGATGGCTTTTGAGTACTTTTGTTATTTAAATCCATTTTCCTGCATACTAAATTTGCTACCGTTAGCTAATCTGCTTCATGTCAGATGAAAGTAGAGATAATATGAATACTTACAGGTTCCATTTGATACAAATTTTTAGATAAGGCACAGTGAAATGGAAGAAATTTCTGAAACAATTCACTTGACACTTCTGTACAGTTCATTTCCTTCGTTTCCATTTTGCCTGCATCTCATTTTCTTTGTAAATTCCTCCACCCAGGCTGTAAATGCTGCAGAATGTGATAGCAGTCACAGATGACCCATTCGAAGCTGTGTAGGTGACACAGAAACTCAAGACTCGATTTAAAAAATGAGTTGCAATGCTTCATTGAAAGTCAATTCCTGTCTGCAAGTAGCTTGATCCCTTCCTAAGACTTTGCCCAGCCTTCTTTCCTTCCTATAGACATTTTAAACACTCTGCTCCTCTTCTGAGCTTGTACAAGCTCATATGTGTGCACATAACAGCTCCTGAGCCATCTCTGCTTCAGCAAGTTACTGAGACAGGGGAGGTTTAGGTTGGATATGAGGAGGAAGTTTTTCCTCCAGAGGGTGGTGAGGCACTGGCACAGGTTGCCCAAGGAGGCTGTGGATGCCCCATCCCTGCAGGCATTCAAGGCCAGGCTGGATGTGGCTCTGGGCAGCCTGGGCTGCTGGTTGGTGACCTGCACACAGCAGGGGGTTGGAGCTGGGTGAGCACTGTGCTCCTTTGCAACCCAGGCCATTCTATGGTTCTGTGATTCTTTGGGACAAAACATGAAGCTACAGCTGCACTACAAGCTATGAAATAGTTACCACATCCAGGAGTTTGCTCCAGAAAGCAGCCTCCATTATCAGATATTCACAGACATTGTCTACCAGGTTTTGCAAGCTTCCTTCCCCCAGCTGAACAAATCAGCCCTGTAAAAGCCTCTTGGAAAACCACATTATGATTTTTTCTCATCATCACATTACTAGGAACTAAGAGAAATGAGACAGAATCTGGATATCCATAGCACATGGGCAATTTCTGAGAGTTCCTGGAAGACTGTACACAAATTGATGTTACCCTTGACTTTGTGCTCTATCTCAATTTTGTACATAGCATTTTCCTCTTCCATTTAATGGAAACTTAATTGCTACAGAAAAAAAAATAAAGAGAAGCAAAACCAATGTGTGATTCAACGCTCACAATATTGCTCCCAGACGTTGGGTCTGAACGGGGGATTTCTCAACACAGAATGCTTTTCTTTGGGAAGGAATTAATTGTGCATGCCAGCCAAGAGCCACAATGTCCCCCCTCAGCCCAAAGCCATGACCAGAACTGTGTGCTCCTTCTCTACTTTTTTCAGTTGAAAGAAGGCTGGGAGAGGTTCCCCAGTGGTTCCACATCCTGCAGGGAGATGGCAAAGAAAATTTGGGACTGAGCAGCCAAATCAGCAACAAGCAAGGACTTTCCCACCAGGGCATTTCTGCTTTGCCTCAACAATTGATTTTCTCCACATGGTACAAATATCTTTCGTTGGAAATGTTCCTTGCAACCCTATTAAGATACTTTCTAGCTTTTCACAAATGCAAGGAGGGAATACATAGGCTTAAGTAGCTGTCGTGATGCAATTTGGTCATTGATAGAATCATAGAATCATGAGGTTGGAAATGACCTACAAAATCATTGAGTCCAACTGCCCTTCCATCGCCATTGCTACCACTAAGCTACTAGCCCAGATCTCGTAGCTCCTCATCCAGATGCCTCTTGAACACTGCCAGGGATGGCGACTCCACCTCCCATCTGAGCAGCCATTGCAGTGCCTGACCACTGAGAGAAAAAGTTCTTCCTTATGTCTAACCTAAACCTCCTCTGCTACAGCTTGTGGCCATTTCCTTGGGTCCTGTTTGTTGCCTGGGAGAAGAGGCCAAACCCCTCCTCCAATAACTTCTACAAATCAGGCAAATCTTATAAAGGCAAACATGAAGTCTTTGTCAGAGCACTGGTAGGTAAAATTGGTTTCTGTGTTAATCGAGATCAAGGTTAAGTACCAGTAATAAACAGAACTATGGTAATGAACTAACATGCCATCACGAGGCTGACAAGAATAACCCATGTGCAGCTCCTGTACCAATATGAATGTGTGCTCACTGAAAGTATAAGGGACCTCGCTGATCAGAAGAGTTTGAGATAGGAAACCAGAAGAACATATGCATCAAAAACAGGGGACAGTAGTTCTTTGGAAACATCCTTATGACTTTTTCAACACTACCCTTGTATCACGGTGTGTTAATTTGAATTTTGCTGAAATAAAGCTGTGACTTTCTGGGCAATCTCAGAATGAAAGTGAAATGTAAGGAAAGGAATGAATCTTTGTGCTGTGCCTAAACTCAATCTGATCTAAGCATTCCATTTTTGTTCTAAAGAAAAGTAGGATGTAACTGTGTGAATCTGTGTTTCCTTCCTCTGCTTTCATTCTTGTAAATCACCAATCCCACACCGAATCTCAGCACCCAGTGTTGCTTTTCTGCCAAACAATCTTTAGACTTGTGCACTGGATGAGAAAAAAGGATGGATAGAAAACTCACATTGCTTAACAAGCAGGAGAGCCTCCCAGGTTACAGAAGCCAAGATCTCAAGACTAAGAAGCCAGGCTGGATGTGGCTCTGGGCAGCCTGGTCTGCTGGTTGGCGACCCTGCACGTAGCAGGGGGTTGAAACTACTTGAGCATTGTGGTCCTTCTCAACCCAGGCCATTCTATGGTACTATGATCCTTTTATTAGCTATGGCATCTTTCCAATGCATAACAAGATCTTTTGCCTGCATATGTAATTGTTTCTCCTTCTGGACCACTGTGACAGATGGGTGTGTTAAATTGATGTTTAATATGTTGATACATAAAGCTCAATTCCTACCGTAGAAGTGTGATGCTTGTTAGAGAAGATTAAAATTCAGAATGGTAATAATGGATATCATTCTTGCTTTTCTGTCTAGCTGAAGCCTTGGGGTCTGGCTTGCAGGTGGACATGGTACCAGTATAAAAGCAGCCACAGCACAGGTGATGCTGCAAAGCAGCCCCACACATGGGAGGAGAACTTGCAAGAGCTTTGCAGAAGCTGCTGAAGCCACTGGGGTTGCAAGCTGCCAGGTGCACCACACCAGGCATCCCCCAGAGCTGCTCTGCTCAGAGAGCTGCTCCCTGAATTAGCACCAGGATGACTGCTGCAAAATGCTGTTGGACAAGTTCAGGCAACAAATGGCTATTTCTTAGCGATTCACAATGCTCTCTCTCCTCTGTCTTTTGCTTGTGTCCCATTTATCTCCTGACAGAGCTGCTGAGCAGCCCCCAGCTCAGCCAGCACTGCTGCACAGCCCCAGCTGCTTCCCCACACACCTCACCTCCATGCAAACAAGTCTCTTCCATGAGTGAAATGCACTACATTTGCTAAATGCATGAAAGACAAAAAGCAAAACAAAAGAAACCCAATCAAATTACAACCAAAAAGACACGCTTTGCTTGACGTAGCAGTAATTAACAAGGATTTGATCTTCCTGCCAAACGACAGCTATGGTAAAATACAGCATGAAGAGTTACTGCCTGCACCCAGAAGTTCATACATAGAGTCCAAAAGAAGTGTAAAAATCCTCTTTTGCCCATAGACTATGCATTAAAGGGAAAAAAAAGAAAGAAAAAATGAAGAACTTCTTTTGCAGGCTGCAGCTAAAGCCCAAATATCCAGTTGGTATACATCTATTAAATACAAGGGTCTCAGGATGAGCAAGGTCTAAATGTCTGCAATAAATAATGTGGGTAGCTGTGCTTTTTACAATTCCCCTTTCCCTATTACTAATTGCAAGCATCCTATTAGCTTTAATTACAGCTACTAAACATTCAGCAGCCATGCAATATTTATCAATCTAGCTGCAATGGCTCCTAGGTGATGCTTTTCCTGAGATGTGGCTGGTTCTGTTTAGCACCAGAACAATGTGCCTATGCAGTATGAGGAATCTGCACAGAAGCATTAAATCACTCAAGAGTGAGTAGCTGAGCAATAAACACATTTAGAACTCCTTTAAAAGCTCTGGTTAAAGCCAGTAGGACGTGTCCTCCAGGGGATGGCCTCTTCCATCCTCCTCAATCCCTTACAACAACCACGGGATCCCTCAGATGCAAAAAAAAAGCTCTCATTAGCTCACATGGCCCTGCAGCTCATTGTCTGCAGGCATTCATTAACCTTAACCCTGTTCTGATTTTGCTGCACAACTCCAAATTTAGTGCCACCAGATGGGGACCCCGTGGTGCTGCAGAGCTCCCACCTGGAGAAGTGCTGCCCGCGGATGTCAGGGTTTGGAGTGAAATGCATATGGCAGAGATGGCAATAACTGTGACAGTGCTGAGACCAGCAAACCTCACTCTTAATGGCAGCTCCTGCGTGGCTTCTCACCCCATCTCTTCATTAAGACATACTTGCTCCTGAAGCCAAAGCTGTTCCCCATCACACAGCCAGAGGCGCACGCAGACAGGAGCTCCCCACCAGCAGTGTGCAGCCCAGTGGGAAGCCAGGGAATGCAATGGGTTGCTGTGACATCTCCTACATGCTCCTCTACAGACTGTCCTCACGTTCTGCAGAGCCAGAGCACAGGGACACAAGGACATGGATGCCAGGATACAGAGACATCAGGACACAGGGCACCAGGACAGGGGGACACAGGGACAGAGGGGCACCAGGATACAGGGACATAAGCACACATGGGACCCAAGGACAATGGGACACCCCCACAATAGGAAGGGGAATGTGTAAGCAGAGCCCTCAGCCCCACTCATGCCCTCCTCTCTCTGAAGAGGCCCCACTGCAGTGCCTCCCTGCCTCAGGGAATGGCAGTTTCCTAGAATAGTATCCCAAGGTAGAAGACATAGCTGCTGAAAACTTTAAAGGATTATTACAGGAATGGTAATAAACACCATCAATGATTCCTGTATTTTTCTGCATTTAAAAACAGCATTTATCACAGCTATGGGTTTTAACAGCCTTTAAATTTCTTTTATCGCTGCGAGTAGATTTGTAGTGCTGTGCACTATATATTTAACTCATCTGATCTACACAATGATTATTTTGTGTAAAAGCTGATTTTTTTCATTTTAATTTCTCCGTTACAATGCATCCTTTTCATTTTGTCATGTTTGTTTCTAACCTATTAAGGAACTTTGTGCTCACTGGAATTACCATTGCCTTACCTCCAGACTGGTTGGTTTCCTTCATTGCGTCCCTCTGTGGAGCGAGGTAGTAGAGCTGATGGCATATTCCCATCTAAAGATAAATTTACCAACAAAAAAAACAACAAAGGATGAGTAGGAAGCACATGTGCAAGCTGCTGGGTTTGAAGCTGCAGACAGAGAAGAGAAGAATGCTGCCAGAATCACAGGGAAAACTCAACAAAAGAGCTTTTGAGCTAAGCCTTGACCCCAAAGACGCTACAGAAGTAGGAGATGAGACACTATTTCTTTTTTGATTCTTCCAGAGAAAGACTTTTATGTTCTCTGTAACAAATAAACATCTCTATCTCTAGCACTGATGCCTGATGCTGTGCCAAATGGTTGCAGTGGCCATCAGGAGCCCTGGCAGCAGGGATCTCTGACACGATGTCACACCCATAGAGCTCATCCAGGCCAGCCAGGATTCACACAAATTCTACTTGTGACATTTTGGGTGTTTTCTTCCTCACTGTACCTGTATAAAAATATTCAGGTGGCAGAAATATCTGAAGGTTCACATTCAAATGCTTTTCAAGACCAATGGGAAAGGGTGAAGAAAAGTTCAGCGAATTGCTTTGTTTTGAAGGTAATTCATGCCACACAAGCTTCCTATTTATTTAAACACTGCAAATTCATTCATATTTAATGCATCTCTACCATGGTGAGGACCTGAATTAAACGTAACTTATGTATTTTGTAGATCAGACACTTTATACTCACCTCAGCTCCCTCCCACCTGCAGGGAGTGTGAGCCAAGTGCTCGAGCAGAGTCCATTCTCCCTGGGAATGCCCTGTGCCCACCGGGCTGTTGGAACAATAAGATGCTTTCAGCTGCTCTGCTTGATGTTGCACTGTGGTGTAGCAAAGCATTCAAGCTTTGGTGGCCCAGAGATTAAAGAAGCAGCGTGGATGGTTTGCAGAGGGCTGGGGAAGCATCATCCTGCTGGCTCCAGGCCTGGCCAGCAAAATGCCCTGGTTCTGGCTGCCAGGGGTGGCTGTAAGCCAGAAAACAAAGTGCTCCTACAGGGCAGTGTTTGCAGAGGCAAAGCTCTGATGCACTGGCACAGGTTGCCCAAGGAGGCTGTGGATGCCCCATCCCTGCAGGCATTCAAGGCCAGGCTGGATGTGGCTCTGGGCAGCCTGGGCTGCTGGTTGGTGACCTGCACACAGCAGGGGGTTGGAGCTGGATGAGCATTGTGCTCCTTTGCAACCCAGGCCATTCTATGATCCCATGATCTCAGTACTCCAGGGTGCCAGCATGAAATTTGAAGAGGTCTGTGAAACAGAGAGAGTCTAATCTGTGATAATGGGCCTTGGTGCCCCACTGCTCATCCCTTAGGTACCCATTCTTACAGACTGTTGCTTGCCAGTTCTGAGGTACCATGCAGGCAGTGCAGTCCACCTGCAGCATGGAAGCACTGTATGAAGGGCTGTGGCACAGACACCTTCCTCAAGTTCTCATTTCCAGCTATCTGAGACAACTTTGTTCTGGTGTAATTCGAAGCAATATATTGCACTGATCTTACATTCACAGACATCAAAGTTGTTCACATCTACGTACAAAGCGTGACACTTGCTCCATTACAGCATTCAAACCAGGGAGAAGACAAGCCTCTTTGATCTGGTTTTGTTGCTTCCTGAATTTTGTTCATTTTCATTTTCCCATGGAAGTCAGAGACGTAGCTAAAGAAATCTCAATAAAAATTGTCCCTGGTGTAGAATGTGACAAGCAAGCAGACGTGATTCATGAACATTTATGATGTATTAATCAAACCAAGACAACCTTCCTTCCAAACATGCAGACAACCATATAAACAACTTTGTCAGCACTGGCATAAGAATAAATGAATTAACTGTTTCCAATGTGTGAATTTTCTAGTTTAAGCTAATTGTACAGAGCACAACAGATCTGAAAGGAGGTTCTGCTGGCTGTGCCAACGGAATGCATGCATATACGTGGCTGGCAGAAGGGGACAGAGTAAAGCTGCATCCCAAAGAGAAGCACAGTCCTGTCAGATCGGGGCCATTTATGTAAGTAAGTGTAAGCCCAACACTGCCAAATAGATATCAGGAAGAGAATCCATTAAGTGTTATTGAAAGTCAGGGTATCCCCTCTAGCTAAGAAAAGTTATTAGTCTGACAAATGTCAAGTGCTAATCTAGAACTAATGGGATTTAATTTTATGAATTGTTTTCATAAATATTCTAAAATGTCTTTAGAGAGACATATTATATAGTTTCAGATCTCTTGAATTCATAAAAATATTTTAGCACAGAATATGAATAATTCACTGCTATGATTTTATTTATATAGAGAAACGATATTTTATTTGTTTGCGCCTTAAACCACAGCGTCTCAGCGTCTCCATTTGCCACAAGCCCAAGCAATGGTGTGCAGGAAAGAAGCAGAGAGAGCCAACAAAGCACTGCTCCTCAGAACTCCTCTGCTCAGATAACATGAATGAAGCACCTTTATTTTACCTCCACGTTGCAGCAGTACTTCAGAGCTCCGTTCCAGCGGCCGCATCGCCCTCTATTCTTTTCATGGGAGTCTGGGAGGGGAGAGTTGGATTTTCTTCATGACAGCTGCCTGCTGTCAGCAGGAGAGTTCCTCTCTTTGTTGCTCCTTTCTCCTTCCACCGGAACAGTGCTGGAAGGTGAGTTGGGAGAGATGAAAAGCACTTCAGAAGGAGCAGGGAAGGGAAGTGAGAAACTGGAGCTAGCTTTGTTTGCTCAGCTCCTTTTGTCCCAAGGACCATCCTGCAGGGCAGCCCAGCCCCTCTGCCTGCACCGTGCCTCACATAGCAGCAGCCCAACATCCTCTGCCCCTTCACTTCTGCTTTTCGTTGTGAGCAAACAATGCTGGGTGTATTTTCCCACCACCTTCTCTTGAACCAGGTGGTGGAAGCCAGGTCTGGCACCTCCTGCTCTGAGGAGGGTGCTGGCAGCTCCTGGCATATCTGACTGAGACACCACAGCACTGGGTGCCTGCTGTTCAGGTGGAGCCTTTGCTTGCTTCAATGCTGCAAGAGTAACCCCTGGTGCAACACAGCTTCCCCACCAAAACTTCTTTACATTACTTTGGAGATACATGGAATCATAGAATGGCCTGGGTTGCAAAGGAGCACAATGCTCATCCAGTTCCATACCCCTGCTGTGTGCAGGTCACCAACCAGCAGCCCAGGCTGCCCAGAGCCACATCCAGCCTGGCCTTGGATGCCTGCAGGGATGGGGCATCCACAGCCTCCTTGGGCAACTTATTCCAGTGCCTCACCACCCTCTGGCTGAAAAACTTCCTCCTCATATCCAACCCAAACCTCCCCTGTCTCACTTTAAAACCATTCCCCCTCATCCTATCGCTATCCACCCTCATAAACAGCCATTCCCCCTCCTGTGTATATGCTCTCTTCAAGTATTTTAAGGCCACAACGAGGTCTCCCCACCTTACAGACTGCAAGCCACCACTGAGGTGGCGATCCAGATGGAATAAATGGCAAAGAAACCAGCATTCCATGCCCCTTTCCTCATTCTCTGATTGATGCTGCTTTATGCCAGGGTTTGCTCTTGTCCCCACACTTGCCCAGGGCACAAGGCTCTCCTGCCTTGAGTCACCTTCCCCTGCTTCCAGCAACACCTGTTGATTTCCCTCAAAGCTCCTCAGTACAGAGAGGATTTCTGAGCATACAAAGCCCATCTCTTATAATAACATCTCCCAGTCACTTGTTATATCCTTGTAAAAATGACATTAGGTACTCTACAGTACAGCCAAGTATTTCAGCAGTAAATGAGATCGTGCTCACCTGAATTTATTCCCCAATACAGGCATGGTCTGGAGAATCACTGAAGTGCAACATTTCAACTCTTCACCATCACACAGACATCAGAGCAGAGTCAGTTTTGTATATGTTTGCAACCAGCATCAGCACCCTGTGCCCTGTCTCGTTTCTTAGCACTGTCCGTGCTCAGGTCTCCACCAGGCTTGCATGCCTGCAATAGGAAAAACAAGACTTCTTACCCATGGTAGATCAGCTTCTGCTTTCTAAAGGGAAGAGCATGTCATTTTATAACTCAATTGTTCTGCTTTCTGCCTATTTTGCATTTAATTGTGCAGTCATTTGGTAGTTGGAGAGGGACAGAACAAATATCATTATTTTCAACAGAGTTTCTGCTGTTTTGCTCTACTTCATTAGGTAGAAACAAGCACTGATCCTGAAAACCAAGTATGATTAAGTATTAAAAGTTTGAAAGAAATTGCACTAATAAGGAAAATAACTGTAATAACCTCCCCTTCTTTAACAACAAACACATCTTTGTTAAAATCTGATCACCCGAGGCAACACGCTGGTTGTGCAGAAGCTTTCTTTTTCACTAAGGAGCTACAATGCCATGGTTTGCTCTGTTCCCACCTCCCCCTCACTGCCAGCTACAAAGAGCAGTGCAGCCCTGGGCAGTGGGGCTCCCATCTGCAGTCTCTGTGGCCTTTCTGAATCCTCTCCTGGCAATATGGACTGAAAGTGATTCTTGTTTGCAGGACAAAACAAGAAATAACTTCACTTCCTGGAGGAGGTGGAATTATAGAATCCTAGAATGGTCTGGGTTGAGAAGGAGCACAGTGCTCATCCAGCTCCAACCCCCTGCTGTGTGCAGGTCACCAACCAGCAGCCCAGGCTGCCCAGAGCCACATCCAGCCTGGCCTTGAATGCCTGCAGGGATGGATGGGGCATCCACAGCCTCCTTGGGCAACCTGTGCCAGTGCCTCACCACCCTCTGGCTGAAAAACTTCCTCCTCATATCCAACCTCAACCTCCTCTGTCTCACTTTAAAGCCATTCCCCCTTGTCCTATCACTATCCACAGACATCCTCACATTTTCTGAAAGCTGAAATCCCACAGGCTGTTTCCCAGCTATCTTTGTTCTCCCTGAACGATGTGCATCCTCACAGTGTCTTACATTGCTTTAGCTCCAAATGGAGCAGCAATGTGTCAGACTTGTACATTCATGACTTATAATCTTGAATATGCTTTTAAAGTTTCAGTGCTCGGTGCCAAGCATTCCCTGCACTACATCCCTGCTCAGACAGGAATGTGCCACATGTAGAGGAGGGCTCTCCACTCTTTGTTGTCACACCCAGCTCATTTCCCAGGTGACAGTCCCACCTTCCTCTGGACCAACAGGAGATAGCCACGTACCATGGGAAGAATGGCACTGATAGTTACAAATACCCACCCAAGGCCAACCAGAACCACTTTCATCTGCAGTTTTTCAAAACAGGGGATTCTGCAGAGCAACTTCTCCAGGGAATAATGGCAGCTGCTCCTTTCCTCTCCTTCATCAAATATGAGTGGACAATTTTCTGGAGTGGAACTTTTCCTATGAAACAAATGGGCCTCCTCCTCCATCCCCCACACAATTCCAGCTCACACGCACTTTTCCAGGTTCATTTTCAAGCGTCAGCCTTGGAACAGCCCTCTGCTGTGCCTGGAACGGTAATTCAATGGCAGAGCGCGAGCAGAACTGTATTTCCTTACATCTCCTCTTGCATAAAAAGCTGTTTACTCCCAAACTGTTAACTTTATGGAGACTTACATGGTTGAGCACTCCTGCTGCCGGAGATATTACTTCTGTCTATCACGAGGGAAACCTGTCCGATGAAATTTCTTATCTGTCACCCAGATGCAAGCTGAAGCTTCTTCGGGATGCGCCGGTTATCTGCCTCAGATTAAAAGAGTGAGTGCCATGTTGGGAAGTGATTTGTATAGATCGCTGGGTTTTAATGATAAGTATAAAGGACCTCACCTCTTCAGGAGTGTCACTGCAGAAACTGAGAGCTGAACACGATCTCCTCGGAAAGCAATTTGCGCTGCAATTACAAAATACTGGGGCGTGTGTCATGGAGAGCGAGTGGATTGCAGGGGTTTAATTCTCCATTTACTGCAGGCAGGCGTTCCGTTATTACTGACATCCTTGTGATGTGCCAAGTGCTCACGGGGGCTTTCACATGCTAAAGCAGATTAAAGAATTTTCTCCAGCAAAACGGTCTGTCTTTACCTGCGTGCCTTTGTTCACTGCATGCCCAGATCTGAAGATAATGAAAGTTGCAAGGAATGCATAACAGCTAAATCAGCTTGCTGTGCAGCATGTCAGTTAGCATGCCATCAGCAAGAGCTCAGAGATCACCCCAAGCTAATGAACCTGGACGTGAGAAGAGTCCAGCTGCTCCATAAACCCCTTTTTTTTTTTGGGTGGGTGCAGCTGGAATAATCTTAACTTTTTCAAATGATTCTTTTCTGCCTTTAAAGAAAACAAACCCAACAGTTGCGAGCATATTTCAAGTTATATTTGAAAAGAAAACAACACGTGAGGAAACTTTCTAAATTATTATCTTTAAATAAAGTGCTCTTCTTGCTCTCCAACAGCTTCATATCACCTGACAGAACCGTCCTGGCTGTATTCTTAAACAATAGCTATAAAACTGAAGAGAGGAGACAAGTAGGTTTATTGCAGAACAAGTTGTGACTCAGACAGATTCACTTAAGACATACCAAAGAGATTTTTTTTTGCTCATTCCTACAGGAAAAATGACTTTCAGTTTTTGAAAAAAAATACAAATCCACACCAATCAGGCAATCTGGGTTATTTCTCTCAATGGAGAAAACCACTGGGAGCCCAAGGGCTGTGCAGCCCTGTGCTGAGCTGCCCAGTGGGAGCACGGAGGGCTGGGTGGCCTTGAGACCAAAGAAAACAACTGCAGGAAGTACAGGGGAGATTTCCATGCATCATCTCCTCACATCCCTGCTTCCAGCCACATTGTGCTTACAGCACCCACCTCGTTTTATAGCATGTTTAAGAATAGGCAATTTCAGTAAATGCATATGGGAGGAAAGCCTTTAGTTTGTAGTGCCTGCTATTAATATCAAAAATCTTGTTACCTCGGGAGAATGGCCATGGGCTTGATCTTAAACCACCAGTAGGATCAATTTTCATTAGGAAAGCAACTGGCACTGAGATTTTGAGCTGAACACTGAGTTTGGCATTCTATGAACTGATCAACAAAAACTGCCCATCTAATGGCGATATGAAATAATTGAGGACATGCTGTATGACTGCTGCCTTAAATTCCTACACCGGCTCTGACATTACGTGATGCTCAGTAGGAAAGCCAATAAAAGTCTCTGCAAGGTTATTTTTCCTGTGTTGTCAGCACATTGCTACTTAATGACTTTTAGAGTAGGTCAACTGAAAAGTGGTTTCTTTCACCGTTATATGTTACTATCAAGATTTTATTTCCTTTGTCAGCTGTTATTTCTTAACTCCAGGAGCTGTAAACATGATTTTTGATTTATTTATTGTAAAAAAATGATTATTTTCTAGTCATCACACAGCTGATTTTGAAAAGCTATTCCTTTTTTATGACTGCACAATCCTATCATCTTGTATCTCAAGCACCATAGAGAGAAAAGCTACTTCATAATTACAAAACCTGTCTCTACCTTTGGTTTCCTTGCTGGCTGTATTAAACGTGCTTTTATGTCAAATGGATGAACCTGAAAATGTATGTGAGCCACAGCTCCAAAGGCAAGGCATGGCCCAACCTGCAAAGTGGACACGGACTGGGGAGACAAAAAGATCGAGATCAAGCTAATCTCTGGGCAAGTTCACCAAGGCAATGCTCTAAAAAACTCATATATATTCATATATATATACACATACTTCATGTCATCCACAGTCTCAAACAGAGCTTTATTTGTCTGCATTTGATACCTTATGGTCACACCTCTCAGCTCAGGACCACACATGGCTGGTTGGGTGTTCAGCAGTGAGGTACGTAGAACAGGGTCAGGCAGCAACACTGGGGAAAGCATCGTCAGTGGGTGTCAACAGGTTACACTACAGAACAGAATAAAATAAGGCTGTTTTATTAGGAGGACACCTCAAAAGGGAGAGTTTGTGCCTTATACCCCTCTCTTGATGCCCTGTCCCTGGAGGTGTTCAAGGCCAGCTTGGATGGAGCCCTGGGCAGAATGGTCTGGTATCAGATATGGAGGTTGGCCGCCCTGCCTGCAGCAGAGAGGTTGGAGCTTCATGATCCTTGAGGTCCCTTCCAATCCAAGCCATTTTATGATTCTATGGTTCTACATGCTGCACAAAACCAACTTCAAGTGATTTTATGACTTCAGTTCTCAATTCAAGCCAGCAGTGGCATAATCTGCCAGCACAAACCATCACTTGGTACCACCAGATCTCCTGCTCCTGCCCAGGGCAATAGTAGCAGCCTAAGCTCAAGTTCAGCAAGGGCTTAAAAGGCACCACTGCTGCTCAGTCAGTACAGCAAGTGGCCAAAGCCTGCTGCACGCCAACCCAGCCATAAATGCATACAAGGCTACCTTTCTTTTCAAGAAACTTGAACAAATTTGAAATGAACTTCCAATGAAATATTAATACTTATGTATTTCCTGCATATAAGTGATGGCAGAATTTGGATCACTGCCTATACCTTTAAAAGCAAGCTTTGAATAATGCATGGAAGATAGGAATTAAATAGTTGTCTTCTCTAGAAGAAGATAGAGTTGGACCCTTATTCTTTTCGTTTCCTCGTCATTAGCTTTATAACCAGCTTCTCACTAGTTCATGAATATTAGAAGAATTTGACAGTGCAATATATTGCAATTGAAAGAATATTAATTAAGGTTCATCTCATATTCTATGGCTCTCTGTAATATCATCTGAAAAAAGAGTCATTATACCAAACTGGGAAGTCACGCTTTATTCAGGACAGTGTTATCTTTTTAAGCAGATGTGAAGCTATTAATTTAAACAGTAAAACATTTCAAAACCTGTATTCCTCATTGTTTCAGATATTAAGAACTGCCTTTACCTACTTAAGCAGTGAAGATTTTACTTGATGAATCTTTTCAAAGAACGGGGACTGTGGGTTCTCCACGATTATAACTTCCCTCCTAACAAATCAATGCAGAGAGCAGGACAAGTAAATTACCTCCACAACAGCCACTGACGAACTGGCGACGAGTCCCCAGCATAATTCATTCCCATATTGTTTCTGATGCTTTGCATTATGGCATAGCAATTCTCTGATGCCAGAAACAATGCCCACTTTACTGCAAATTAGCACCACCAGAAAAGTCGCATAATCTATTCCTTGTTTCTCTTTGCTCATAAATAGCAATTTAAATACTCTAGGGATCATCCACTCAGTAAGTTATCATGCTGCTTTCCAGACTCTGAAGAGCTCTATCCTTAATGGAACCAAATCCAACTCTTTTAGCCTTTTTATTTTTTAGTCAGGAAGACAAACATGAACACAAAAACCCCATAAAAACAGGAAGTTTTTGTACTAAGAGGCCTATGGAAAAAGTTCCCTATTCATTGCACTGCCTCCGTGTGAGGTTTTACGAATGGAGACAAATAGCTTCAACAGACAAATTATCTCAACTCGGATCGATTCTTTGGTCCCTCAGGGAATCAAAAGAGGATGCAAATCTGATCAGAATTTTTTGTTTTGTTTCCCTATGAAAACATTACTAAATCTACTAAACAGTAATAATTTAGCCACCAATGTGCTGCCTGGCGCTCACGCATCGTGTGCGTCTCACAGGCCACTGTTACCAGTAAAGCCTATTTAAAAATAGCCCAAATTTTGAAACAACCAGTGTTGCTACATCATTTATTTAATTTTTATATACTCTGAATTGATATAAAATAGTATAACATTTGATTGAAAGCATACTGTTTATAAACTGTCGTTCTAGCATTAGAATTAGTTTGAGTTTATTCTTTAAAATTGCCATATAACATTTAATTTGTAGTGGAAAATTGTTTGGCAGCAAACCTTCCATTGAACTATAGCAATAAATGTGTTTCCTTGCACAGGCTGCAAAATTCACTTGAACCCTAATTCTGTTTATATTCTCTGAACGACTGTGGATTAATGACCAATGAACTGAACAAACAAGCCTGGGTGTGCCAGTCTGCCAATAAATAATGCAGCCTCCAGTACCATCACCCTGGCTTTGACGCAGCCTATTGCGTGCTGTCAGGGCTGAAGGACCATGGAAACACTGAGCTGCTGCAACCTCTTGATTTATTTCCTCTGTTCTCTTACTCCAAATGGTTCCAAACTAGACTCAAATTTGTTGTGAGGTCTGAGACCCTCATCTCGCCTTACCAGCCTGAAAGCTTGGATTCATCTTGTCTTTTATCCAGTTTTACTTGGGTCCACCTGAAAACCTTTTGGGCTTCAGATTAATTTGGACCATCATTGAGAAGCTCAGCGCTCTGAGCACCGAGCTAACTCACCCACCTGCTTTGGTGCCTCTACAGACACTGCAACCAAATTGAAATGATTACTAAAATTGAGCTCGTTCTTCTGGTTATGTGCTGCAGCTGTGCTGATTTCTGCCATTTCTGTGGTTACCATCCTTCATTTTTTCAGTAAAATCTTCTGTTGGAAAAGTGAATGAGCCTGCCCAAGGACTCGTCCACTTTTACAGGGAAGCTAACACTGCAAAGCCATCAATCTTTGCTGCATTCCCAGTTTTACTGCAACTCTCAGCTGCATGAAAGGAAAGCAATCAAGCCAACAATTTCACTGTGATCAGATCCCAATTCTTCTAGTTTCTCTTCCATTTCTGAACAATGATTCACCCTGCTTCACTTCCTTACGTAATAGTAGATTTTTTTCCAAATAATTTATTGCTTGCATGAAGAAGGGTCAAAATACTAATCAACATTCATAATAATATCCTCTTAGATCGTTTTAAAACAACTCTTTAATTAATGGGGAGAAATTGAAAGTGTGTATTATAAGCCCATCAGGATTCTTATATGATACTGTCTAACTCTAATTGCTATCCTCTTTAAAAGGCATGCCCTGAAAGCAATGATCAAGTCTTAAATGCCTGAAGTTAAAGTTCAATTACATCAGATGAAGGGAATGCTGAAAATTGGCCGACTTATTAAAATCTGTGTAATTTGACTGCACACTGTATCTAAATGCGTTGAACAGATTCTGAGTTAATGTTAATGATAACTGCAGCATTGGAACACCAGTGGGTTCTGATCTCCCACTGGGACCAGAGGATAAAGACAAGGCCAAGAGGGGGAACACAGCCAAGGCATGAATCGTAGAATGGCCTGGGTTGAAAAGAGCATAATCCTCACCTATGTGCAGGTCACCAACCAGCAGCCCAGGCTGCCCAGAGCCACATCCAGCCTGGCCTTGAATGCCTGCAGGGATGGGGCATCCACAGCCTCCTTGGGCAACCTGTGCCAGTGCCTCACCACCCTCTGGGTGATGGATGGGAGCAGTGTGAGGAAGGCATGGGGCTGCAGGTGGGTAATGGGGTTGGAGCAGGAATTCATGATAAAATAATAGGACTTGGAGAGATGGATGCCAATAGCTTTGAACAGTTTCTGTCTAGTGAACAACTATTCATTGCTGAGTACTAAGTACTACATAAACATCTTATGAATATAAATAAAAGGAAATAAATTTCTCCTTTATATGGGACAGAACTGGAATAGCAGTAAACTTCAAAGTCACTTAAGATGCTATTTTTCCTTCGATCTCTATTGAGCAAAAGTGATTCTGAGCCACCAAGGAATGGGTACCGCTACTTTTTCTCTCACTACTTACCAACAAGAGAAAAGCCTAATACAGAAATCTTCTTATATCCAGTCTCAATTTCCAAATGGAAGCTTAAGATGGATTGCCAGATATTGTATCTCCAAAATCACTGAAATCTCCTAAATGAAAACCCCCAAACATAGACAGCTTCCAGGCTCTGTTTTCCAACATGCAAATGAATGGTGATGACACATTGCAGTGCTTATTTTTAGTGCTTGAAGGCAGCACTGGCTGAAAGCTCACGGCTAAGAGATGCAGCTGCTGAGCATGTCTCAAGTGGGATTTTAGGAGGAGGATGGGCACTTCTGGAAGAAAACTTCACCCCCAGTGAAACAGAGAGTTCTCTCTAGTTAAAGATTTCTTGCTGCCTCCTATGCCTGGAAAACAAAGCCGTAAAGGCATTAATGACATTGCTTCCTTGCAGTGTCCTATAAGAAAAAAGAGGGCAAGGAAGGACCAGCATCTTCCCAGGGAAGGAAAGGATATGGCCAAAAACCAAGAGAAGGGATGGAGGGCAAAGCAGGCTGGGAGATGAGTGGTTTTGCATGGGCCAGACCCAGAGGACTCTTGAGGCCAAGGCCAAGTGCTGGGGGAAGGGAACAACAGGCAGTAGGCAAAGGCACCTTTTTGGGACTGACCTCAGGAATTAACTCAGCTGAATCAGTGCCGAGGTTCCAAGAAGTGCTCTGGGCAACTTGGTGAGATGCAGCAAATTGCACCTGGTGTCAAGCACGTGTGATGGTGATGACAACTGAAGTCTTAAAAATAGTCTTTGTACTTCTGCTCTCAGCTTTGTCTGGAGGATGTGTGCTGGCTTTGTGGAATCACCGCACTGAGCTGTAAATGATGTATGAAATGGAAAACCACAGTTCAGCCACTGCAGAGAGAAACCACAGGCTGGGCTTTTTAGTCACTCATAAACTGCACTATTTGCACGAATATCAAGCACAGACACACCAGAAAAGCTCGCCAAACTTGCACAGCCACCCAAAACATGGCCCAGTGGGAACACAGCAGGGCTGTTCAGAAAATAACACAGTAAAAGCCAGTGCAACATTCAGAAGATAATTCTGATTCTAATGGATCCTTGGCTCTGAACAGAATTACAAGTTGTTTGCTTTCTGTTGCATACACAGTAATTTCATCACAATTTCACTGAGCTGACCGTGGGGAGCTGCCTGCACCTCTCTTGACTCTCCATCACAGATCCACTTGTGATTTTATTCTCATAGAACCATTGGTTTTAGCATGAAATTATCGTACCAGGATATACATCCCAGATAAAGGGATATATATTCTTGAGCACAAACCCCAGATCTAAGTTTTTGGACTCTATCTCAATTTCCACACAGTGCTATTAGGAGAGGATGCTTGCATGAACATGCCAGCAAATGTCTGGAAGACAGCTCTGCGATTTTTTTTGCTAAGGACAGAGTCACAGAGCCATCATAGAAGCACAGAATCATTAAGATTGGAAAAGACCTCTGAGATCATCAAGTCCAGTCTCAATCCATCATCCAGCACCACTCAGTCTCTCAGCTATGCACAAAAGCATAAAGATCAGCCACCAAAACTCTGCAAACTTATTTCAAACCTTGCATTTTAAACCTCCCCCACCAGCAGAGGAATCCTTGTCCCCCCTACCCCCATGCCTCAGGGCCACATCCCCGTCCCCACTCCAGCACCAACACCAGCAGGAGCCGTGGGGAGGGCTGCAGACACAGCACTGAGCAATCGCTGCAGCTGCAAGATGGGCTTTGTGCTGAGGATGCCTCAGGGACGAACACAGCTCACTTGTTGATCTGTGAGCTTACCAAGAATGGTATCCACATCACAAACCCCATCTACTCCAAGGTCATTGGGCTAAAAGAGAAAATATAAATTACTTTCATTACTCAGGGTTTTTACCCTCGGTTCCCAGATTAGAGAAGATCTCGGCCTCTGAAGGCATGTAACTTAAAGGAATGGATTGACTAGAGGATTAGGAGCATCAGGGAACCGCAGCATTTCAATGGCCATTTCTGACATTCACCACCAGCCTTCTGAGCTCACGTTTTTTGTCCCACTTCTCCTTCATTTCCACAGACAGATGGCAAACAAGTAATATGGACACAACAGCGGCAGTATTTCACTTCCTTCTATCTTTCCTTCTCCATAATTAATTCACCCAGTGCAGCCTGCCACTCCATAATCAATCAATTAAACAAAAAGCCAGGCCTTTTAATTTCAGTACAGCCTGATATCTGATGCATACTCTCATTTTCTTTCTGCACTTCATGGAATGCCATGCCCACACCAGACTCGCTTTCAGCCACTGCACTCACCTTTCTTTTGGACTCTATTGCAGACAGAGGAAACTGAGGTTCACTCTCAGACTTCCACAGATGCTTTCTCATACAGAGTTCTCCCATCACTCCTGACCAAACCAACTATACCCAAATCTCCTTATTACACAGGAGCTGCTTCTGGCTGACCAGTGATCATAGGACAATGTTCCCAGCGCAATGTTATAACCTGAAACAAAAGCTTTATGTCCCTTCAGTACATTTACCCTGTTTAATGAATAACTAAATATTCTTACTACTCGTATAAATATTTAATCTTTAACAAATCCCTTGGAGTCCTTACAGTCAGCAACGCTGAACGCTGGCTAACTAAAGCTTATGCAAGAAACAATGGGCTTTATTAATTTTCTGGAGTTAGGCATGGTGGTCTTTGGCTGGTACCCAACAAACAAACAGCCAGAGATGCTTCACTGTGGTGAGCCCTTGCTAACTTCTCCAGCAGAAACAGCTGAAAGAGTGGATTTTCTCTTAAATCATTCCACCCATACCTATTCAGGGGAAAATCAAGAATCTATTTTGTTTCATCCAAACCCCCTGTTGCTCAGCATTCTAACACAGCTCCTGCAATGCAATTCTGGCCTCCCAGCAAAGCCAAAATCTTCATGTCTTCTCAAACTGCTTATTCAGATCTCATCTCCAGAGCTCCTGGTTTTTGGAGTAGCTGGTAGCAGAGTTACTCCCAGAAAAATCCATTTGCAGAGGCACTGAAAGCATCACCTCAGTCAGGGCAGGAACTCTCTGGTGAACGGGGACCACAGCACCCCCTGGAGCATCCATGGAGGGAATTGCTGACAGGTCTTGAAAGTAACCTTTAACGTAATTAACTCCCTGGGTGGCTTTAATGCTTTAGCAGATGGAATATTAATTTACCAAAGCACTTTCAACAGAGGATAACAGGGCCACAAAGCGAACTGCAGCACAGGAAGAGACCTTCAGCAAGACTGCTCCTCACATCCCTATGGGTCTGAGCAGAGCTGCTGGAGAGGCCACAGACACAGCAGAATTATCCCTGCTAACTTACAGCTCGTGTTTATCCCCATCAACAGAAAAAAATCATGCAACAAAAGCCTGCAAATGTATCTTGTTAGCAGTAACTCTTCAAACCTTAAGGAACAGGACAGGAAATTCTGCCTCCCTGCAAAGCAATAATCTTGTTGGCAAAATAATAGTCTAAAAAGATGAATGAAATGTTGCATTTTTCCTGGGCCTGAAATAAGACGGGCCAGTTCCCCCCTGCAGAAGCTGCCTGTGTGCAGACTAACTTCCATCAGCCCTGTGGTGCTCTCTTTGCTGCATGTAATAAAACCATCATCCTCAGTAGACATCCAACAGTGAATGCACATCAGTAGTCCATATGTAATTACTTGCAAAAAAAACCCCATCATTTTTATGATGCTGACAGTCAAAAAATAAAAATCAAAGTGTGATTTTAAGACCAATTAAGAGGACACAAAAATTTTACCAGCAGAGATTCGTTTTAAAGTCCGTCCTGATAAAATACATTGGTTTGAAACAGTCTGTCAAGATATAAAAAATTGCAGTTTGTGGGCCCAGTTTTGGAAAGTCAACTGTGGGAGTCCAGTGTTTTCCCCAGTACTATTTAAATATAATGGATCAGAAACAATAAAATTATCCTTGATATAGAAATACAGTAAGAAGTAGAGCAGAAAAACATGCAGAAATATCTCATTTTAGAGCGCACACTACAGTACTGAAATGTTGAAGGCGATGATAGCAGCATCACAAAGCTATCCAAGTTTTGGAAAGGTGCTCAGTGTATTGGAATACCCACGAGGAGGACTCAGAAAGCATGCAGGTGTTGGAGGAGCAGAGTGGTGGCAGTGCTGGCACCAAGGACTTCACCACATCCTCCTCCCCCCTGCCACCTCCTGCCTCCCAGCCGCTCCATCTCTCTCTTCTTACCAGATGCCTCCCATGTGAGGTGAGGGCTTTTTCAAATCTTCTTCCTCTTTCCTGGAAATGTTCTTGGCTCTGCCACATGGTTCTTCCTTCATTTTCTTCCCACAGTGTTATTTCTCTGCTTTCCACCATCTGAATCATTCTGACCCTGATCATGCTTCTGTTATTCAGGTAGAAATACCGCTTTTCCCTTCTTTTAATCACTTTTAGCCTCAGCACATTCATTCACTTCATTCTCACTCACACATTCATTTCTTCCTCTCCTCCACTCACCAGTAAGTTCCTTACCAGACAAACCCATAGTTTTGTTCAATCTCCAACATGATGTTCCATTTGCAAGAACAAGAAACCCCATCCACAGAAATCCTGTGCTGTGAGCTGTTTGAACTGAAGTCTTCATCAGTACATGGGGCCTGTGCTGCTTCCTCTGAAAAGCATTAATCAGTAGAATGAGAACCCCTGTTGTGTCTATCTGTTATCTCCAGAAAGTCAACAGAAACTGTTTCCCTTGTATTTTCTAGACTCACTTATGGATTTCATCAAAATGTTTAACGTCCTACAATTACAAGTAAAACCTGAACTGAAGGTGTATTTTGATGATGGTTAACTGTTGATTTTAAGTCAAGGTCCTTCCTCAGGCAAGGATCGTGTTGCTTCTCCAACCACTGCCCCCATCTCCAAACTACAGAAAATCAATTACACTCCTGTTCTCAGCTGCTCAATTAAGCCTGCACCACACTGGGAAGCACCGCGAGTGTATTTGGTCTGCAGCAAGCACACACACACACAGGAGCTGTGCTCTTGATAAGAAGGGGCTGCTGTGGTTTGAAAGCACATCAGAAATGCTTACTGCTAAATCTGTCATTCTTTTTGAAGCTGTTTTTATCGCCTTGTGATCTTCCCACTTCATGAAAGAGCAATGCACAGATTCTGGGAAGCCCTATGTTTTCCTTTTTGTTTTCTCCTGATAAGGCCAGAACAAGGCTGGCAACACTAAGTGGATTTTGTGAAGTGCATTGGAAATGGTGCACCAGGGAAACAAGAAGGCAAATAGAACTGTAGATACACAAATTATCAGGAATTCTCTCAGTTTTGCAGAGCTGCTTGTCACATCTGTAGGGAAGGACAGTAAGCTCTCTGTGGTTTGGTCTGATTCACTCCTGATGCTCCCAAGCATCATTGCTTTCTATGTTCAACTCTTGGTGTCTGCCTGGTTCTGTTGGGTGTGAAGGAAGGCTGCAAAATACATCCGTTCTGCTCCCAGCCTGAGCTCCCTCTGGTGCTGGGCACTTTGCTTGGGCTCTCGTGGGGTGCTGCAGCCTCTCCCCTGAGCAGCCAACTGTGGGACATGAGCAGAGCTGCAGTGAGCCTGCAAGCAGCCTTTACTGGGGCAGCAACTGGGCTGAAGAAAATGACAAACATATGGACTGAAAGAGTCACAAGCTGAACAATGAAATAAGCAGCCGTCGAAATGAATTTGGCCCCATTTCCTCCATAATGCCCTCATGCTTCACATCACCCCAGAGAAGCATCGTAAAAATAGGATCACTTGGTACAATAAGAACCTGACAGTCCCTACAGACACTGCCAAATGTTTCATCCAAATTACCTACCCCACAATCCAGCAACTGAAATAAGAACCTGAGTTGGCTGGAAGGTGAAATAGAAGGAAAGACTTTGTAATTAAGTCATCTTTCTGAAGGCAGTTAATCTCTGCAGAGGTCTCTGTGAGATCACATAATTAAAGATCCCATTATGATGCATAGTGCAGATTACAGTATTGCTTTATTTATAAGTGCTTCTTTGGTAACCTCAATGCCTGTCTTGGCATATAAGCTGGTATTTCATAAGAAGCAATGCGGAAACCCGCTAAGTGTAATGTTATTCCAGATGCATCTTTTGCTGCGGGAATGTGGATTTGCTGCAGCACCTCAGGCCCTTCCTGCACTCCCAGAGCTATTCTGTGGCTCTGGAGGGAGAGCACACTGCCCTGCTGCTACTCTCACTCTTTGTGCACTGCAGACTCACCACCACCAGCATAACGGCTTCTGCACACATTTCAGAGCCATCACTGCTGATAGACTGGGATGAGAGAAAGGTCACTCAGACTGCAACACTCCAGGAAAGCAGGCTTATGGGTCAGATGTTGGATCTTGCTCCTGGTAGATGCTTCATGCTATGAGGCAATGGGTTCCTCCGCATTCTGTTGCTGTTGGAGAAACACATTTCCCAGCCCATGACCACTACTTGAATGCAGACCAGTCGCAAATCCTGTTCTTTTTTTTTAATCAATCTGTAAAACAAAAGTAACACGATACTTTAAAGCAATAGTATCCAAGGAACGTGACAGAGAAGGCAGATAAAGCCGTTAGCAATAAATTCACTGCTTTAAGGAACAGGATGCCACTACAGCTTTCTCCCTGCTGAAAGCCACACGTTGGACTCACACACAATCTTTTATTATCATGTTTTCAGAATGCTTTCCTCCTTCATATATCATAGAATCATAGAATTTGCTGGGTTGCAAAGGAGCACAGTGCTCACCCAGCTCCAACCCCCTGCTGTGTGCAGGTCACCAACCAGCAGCCCAGGCTGCCCAGAGCCACATCCAGCCTGGCCTTGAATGCCTGCAGGGATGGAGCATCCACAGCCTCCTTGGGCATCCTGTTCCAGTGCCTCACCACCCTCTGGCTGAAAAACTTCCCCCTAATATCCAACCTAAACCTCCCCTACCTTAGTTTAAAACCATTCCAGGTAAGACACAGCAATAAAAAAAGAAATTAAAAAGGCAATAAAATGGTGCTGCCTTCAAGGACTTAAAGGAAGCCTATAAACAGGAGGGGAATCAACTCCCTTGAAAGTGCAGACAATACCAGGACAAGGGGAAATGGTTTGAAGTTGAAGGAGGGCAGATTGAGGTTGGATGTCAGGGGGAAGTTCTTTGCTATGAGAGTGGTGAGGTGCTGGAACAGCTGCCCAGAGAGGCTGTGATGCCCCGTCCATCCCTGGAGGTGTTCAAGGCCAGGTTGGATGGGGCCCTGGGCAGCCTGGGCTGCTGTGAAATGTGGAGGTTGGTGGCCCTGCGTGTGGTGGGGGGTTGGAGATTCATGATTCTTGAGGTTCCTTCCAACCCGGGCTGTTCTGTGATTCTGTGATATGAGCTCCAAATATTTGTTCCCCAACTTGGAATTAAAACCTTGAATTCTGAAGTCTTCATCAAACATAATTTCCTTCATTTGGAGGGAAATTCTCCTCTGTGGAATATTCACCTGCAACTTCTCCCTTTTCTTTGTTACTTTGTCTTTTTTGAGAAAATACACAAAATAATTGTTAAAGCTGAATGTGGAAAAAGGATTTCATGAGCTGCCCCTGGCCAGTACCCATCTGTCTCATGCACAGAGTCTTTGTCCTGGTAAGGCTTCTAATTTGCTCCAAGAAGGACTGCTAATGCCCTGCAATCTCCTGCCCAAGGAGCACACAATTTGCTGCAAAGATTTCTCTGGTCTTCAGCAGGCTGTGAATCAATCTCTAGGAAATGAAACACAATGTTTTATTACAAAGGGAAATCAATTGTGAGCGGCAAATAACAACTGGTGGTGGCGAAGTAATGAGGTAATGATCTCAAGGTTCATCTTTAAACTTTAGTGCTATAGAAATGCCTCTAATTAGTAAAAGAGCTGTGCTTGCTGTATAAAACAAGGCTACACGTCTCAGTACAAAGGAGAGAAAAAGGAAAAACAAACAAAACAATTCTAAAATGCTGTAAAAACATTAAAAGCAATGTTAGCTTTCCTAGAGCCGTGCTCCTGGTTGGTTCCTGGCTCAGAGCTGAAGCACCGGTGTCAGAGGGCCGGAAGCCCTCTAATTATATTTGATGTTATGGAAGAAGTCTCACAAAGGTTTTAACCCAGCTTTGGTCCCCCACCAGGCAGCTTTTGGAAACGAGGTGCTGC
The DNA here is from genome assembly GCF_023343835.1 of Lagopus muta. Lineage (NCBI taxonomy): Eukaryota > Metazoa > Chordata > Aves > Galliformes > Phasianidae > Lagopus > Lagopus muta. The sequence continues at coordinate 64,944,624 of NC_064437.1, read as the reverse complement.
ACAGTCTGCTCTCTGCCCATACAGCATCCCTCATTGGGGAGAGCTCCTCACACCAGCAGGACCAGCTGTTTGCTTGAGAAGTTGCTAGAGGAGCTAGTGGCCTTCATCCCAAGAGCTGCCACGTGGCCAGGTGGCATCCCTGCAAGGAATGGTGATGAAAACGAGCACATGTCACTGGTGGACACACAGATGTTTCCTCTTTACAGCACTGTTTGTGGACATGACCTCCCTCATGCTGGGTGGATTACAGAGAAAACACTTATCAAAGACTTTCCTCCAGTTGTTGCAAAGATAACGAGGCTACAGTGACAGATTGAAGCAGAGCAGGGAGCTGCTGTTGTCTATTTCCAGCATGTGCCAGGTCAACTGTTAGATAGGACTAACATTTTCTCAAGCAAGAAATGGTTTTCTGCCACTGCCATGCTACATCTGTAATAAAAAGGTGGCTGTTTTTATCACCACTGAGTTTACAGCATTTCGGTGACCGAACTAGCAGCAAAGAGCATCATTATCCACTCCTTTGCTGCCAGAGGAATGATGAGCCATTACACGATTTCCCATTATGCAATAATGATGGAGGCAATTTGTGCTGTTGCTCACATGCCTCACTTATGTGAGCCTTTGGTTTCACTTGCAAGTGATCTGGGGAAACTTGTATCTGGCATAATATTTTTCCAGATAATAAATTAAGCTCCTAAATTAGCACGTCTCTATAGAAACAGCTGAAAGAGAAATATTAAATTAAAAAAGCAATTTTCTTTATGATGTGACGATTTAGTAAAGATTTCATTCTACCATGTGAGTTACAGCCTGCTGCTTGTTCATCTCATTACAATGAATATTTGAGAATAACCTTTTGATCTGTACTTCTGGAATCCATTAGTTGGCCATTGTTAGAAACAATCACCGGGTGACTCGTATCCTCCCAGCTCTGTGACACAGATTTGGCATCGAGTTTCAAAAACTTAATTCAAACTTTTACTGCCTTACATGTTTGGTAGCATTAGATGCAGACTAGAGCAAACACACCCAATAGGAAAAATCTCCTTCTTGAAACTAGCTTTGGAAGCAGAGAGAGGTCTTCGTTTTAAAGAAATATAAAAGCTATAGGGTAGAAAAACAGTTTGGAAACAAAAAAAATCTTATTTCATTTCTAGTTAGGTTGTATTAATTGCAAGTGTTGGGCTTGTGCTCGCTCAGCACTGCGTTCCTACCCCCCTTCTCAGCCTTCAGCATCCCTTCCCAACACATGAAAGTTCATTCCTACCTTAGATGTCCATCTTCCTGAAGTTGCCTTGGCAACTCATCAACTGTTTGAATGTTTTTTCCCCCTTCCCTTTTTCCATCACGCTGGAGTTCGGCTTCATTTCCCATAAGCCACGTGCATATATTGAGGTGGCAGGGCAATGGAAAGAAGCCTTGTTAAACCCCATCTGCTTAAAGCACTGCCCTTCTCCTATTTTATTTCACACCGACAGATAAATAATGCCAGTCCCTCCCAAAGTCCATTAGAAAAAAAACAGTAGAGCTTTCCGATATGTGAAGAATTATCCTTTACCTATTTAATTCGTAACTCAATTTTCTGCTTCCACTACGTTCCCATGTAGCTGTCTCTTAGTGAAATATTTCCTGTAGAAGTCACTTCCATTGTCTAGGCTTCCTAGGCTATATTTCTTATCAATTATATAATAAAATAAGTCTCTGGCGGTGTTACTTAAATAGAGTTCACACTCATGGTGACACCTGAAGAATTTAATAGGAGTCAATCCATCACGGGCAGTTCAGCTTGCTCCCCTTCGCCGGGTAATCAAAGGGCTGGCATTAGGTTTAATGCTTAGAATTTCTCACTGTATCCTAAAGGAAAATGCAAAAAAAGAGTGGAAATGATCAAATTAGCATCTTGCTCAGTAGAAACTTCTTCAGAAAAGCCTGAGATCTGCCTCAAGATTAATCGCAGCGTTCCTCACAGACCTCTTCATAAAAATCTCATTTTTCCTGTTGGCAGCCAAGCCAAAGTCTCTTTAAAGGGAAATAAAAAGCAATTGTGTTGGAAAGGTGATGTCGCCGCATTCATGGCGAGAGATTAATGCCACCCATATTTCTTCCTGACTCCTATTTTTTTTTGCAGTTGCACCCACAGTCAGTCAGACGTGTGTAAGTTAAATTTATGTATCTGTACTTTTTCCCACCTTACATCTGTGATGGTTTCCCCGCCTGCAGGTTGTAAATATCTGCAACAATGGCTGAAGCGTGCAGTTGTGAAGCCCTTGATATAGTGAAATGTTCTCGAGACAAAAAGCAGCTTGCTAGAGAAAGACTTTTCCGCACCTTTTTGTGAGGCAATGTTATCTGGAGCACCGGTTCTGCTCTGCAAGAGCACTGTGCTGCTTGTGCCTCTGCCCTTGCACGTGATTGTGCTGGGTGGTGTGGGCTGAGCTGCTCTGAAGAAGAAAAGGCTACTTAAGTAAATTGTAGTTGGAATAATTCTCCTATACAAAACTCCTGCCGTGCCTGGAGATCAAAGAAAAGCAGGAGATACAAGGGTGAGCCAATGGGAAAGCACCAGCAACAGCAAAGGTGACCCCAGCTGGGAGCAAAGTCAGCTCCCCAGCTTCGTTTCAGAAGGATTGCATGACAGAAAATGGTTTGGAAACTGCACTCTGCATAAAGTTCAGGAGTTACAAGCAGACCTGACTTTGGATCTCCTCAGCTCCATAAGGCAGAGCAGTCTGCCATGTGGCCACAGTGCATCACCATACATCCAGCTTAACCCCAGGACACGGCCATTATTCCCTGTGAGTTACCTCTGGGTCCAGGCTGAGCAGAGCAATATGGTGGAAGGCTGTGATGGTGTGGATTAGTGTGGACTTCAGACCAAAGCACTTCTTGTCCTTCATCTTCATGAGCAGGAAAGTCATCCCATGACTTGCAGAAAATAAGAGGCATTTCTGTGATAGCAAGCAAATAAACAAACAAACAAACCCCACAAAAACCTCCTTTCCTCCCCTCAAACAAAACAAAACAAAGAAAAACAAACAAACAACATATTAGGTATTAAGTGGTTGCACTGAAAATATCACTTAAGAGAAAATGAGTTTAGGGAAAGCAACATATCAAATTAATGGTTGGCTATTAGAGAAATTGGTGTAGAACTTCACCTAGGGGATACAAATCATTATCATCATTTCAGTGGTTTTACTCACCGGATTCACACATGTGGCAAGGGCCCATGAGAAATGCTGCCATTTATCTCAGGGTATTTTTAATGTACAGCTGTCACCCTCGTGGAAATGCAGCACTCGCAGTGTTGGGTCCCTGCTTCCCCAAGTATTCAGGCACCATTTTCCCCCATCAACATCTGAGGAGCTCCAGGGAGCTGAGCACAGGTGCCCATGCTGCTGGAGCTGGCTGGTGCTGAGGATCTGTGCTGAGCCAGGTGCTCCCAATGCATTTAGCAGAGATGCTATGGATCCAAAGTTGTCTTCCTGTGCTTTAAACTCCCTCCCAGCCACACCATCCCGTAGACAAGCTGTGTATGTGCTTGCACATGTGTGTGCAGTTGTTCATAGGTGCATGGCTGCTGACATACAGACAGGTTCATAGAACCCCTCCTGTTTATATGCTCAACAAGTTCCCTACATGCACACACCAACGCAGTTGTAGCTTAGCACCAAGTCTAGAACAGCCAGGTTCATCATGTGGACCAACACCACTGTGCAGTAATTAATGAGGTAATCAATGCAGAAGAGAAGTAAAGACTGTGGGATGGCAGAGAACTGCAGGCAGCAGGGGATGACGAGGCTCAGTATCAACCTGAGGACATCCTCACAGAAAACCACAGACGTGCTCAGAAAGTCTCTGTTCTACCTGCTGCTCCTCTGGGCTTCATTGGCACAGTCTATGTTTTTCTCATCAAGTGTTTGCTGCCTTCTCTTTGGGCCGTGAGGGCATAAAGAAGGGGAGGTATTAGAAGAAAGCAATTGTTTCCTGCATTTCCCATTACCTATTATTGAGGCAATTCAATCTCAATCCCAGGTGTGTGCATCACCCGGAGCAGGAATTCTTATGTATGATATAGAAAAAGCAGTAGGAAAAAAAACAACAACAACAAAACTTCAGCAGAAACATACTGTCCTTCCCAGAGTTGGCATACCCTAAAAGACATTTGCACATAGCAAAACGTCAATAGTGCGTTATTTAGACAGGAAAATATTTCACTGTGTTGCTAAAAAAATAACTTTCTTTCCCACATCTGCTTCCCCCTCCCTGAGGGTGCAAATCTGTGTGTGTTGGACTCACCAGGAACATGCTGGGCTATTCAGCATCCCCTGGGGATGCCTTGCCAGACCAAGAAGTTGGGCAGCACCAACGAGACAGAGGGAGAAGAGAGCCCCATGGTGCTGAGCTCAGCCCAAGCACTTCGCTTGCTCTGCAAGCTATGTTGGCTCTTAAGGGGTTGTTTTTTCCCACTGCCAAGATCTTATTTCTCAGCACCAGCAGTGTGACAACCTGAGATAACACGCACATTTTCTGAAGCTAATTAGCACCTTTGAACACTGAGATTCAGCACTATCACATCTCAGGGAGCTCAGCGCTGTTCCTGATCTCAGGGTCAGAGCTCTGAGGGGGCAGAGCTCTTTGACACAAACATCCCAATTTTCCCCAGTACATTTTAATGTGATAAGAAACTATTTTGAGAGCTTAGGCCCCAAGAAGTGCTGGTTTCAGTGAACAAGCTTTCCTTGGATATTCTTTCCACTGAATGGGAGGTCCCTGCAACTTGAGTAACCCTAAAAATAAGCAAATATTTTATTATTAAATAATTATCCGCTCTCTTCTGTAACACCTGAAAGCCAATTAAAGCCTGATTGTTTGCTATTTCAGTGTGTACTGAAAGCCTACAACTTGTCAAGAAATGCTTGGTGCAATGGTGCCACGTCACAGGGGTGGGCAAGCAAACCAAACTACTGATGTGACTTGCACCTCTTAGGGACATGGCAGCTATTTCAGCTGAAGCTGGGAAGATTTTATACAATTTATGCAAAGTCTCTTCACTTTTTTTTTTTTCCCTAAAAAATAATTAATAATTAGGCCTTACCTAATAACTGAGGAGAGAATGAAAAGGAGCTGCTTACTACTTGAACATTTTCCTTTGTAAAGAAGGAAAAACAGATCTATGAGAGAAATCCATCACGCGGTTTAAACAGAAGTATTTTAGAAGCAGCAATGACAGGAAAAAAAAACAGAGAATTACATAAAGACTCGAGAATGGTGCAATAAAAGGATAATTAGCTTAATTCCGCCAATACAGAGGCAGGTGTCCTCCAGTTTAATCAGAATAGCAATTTGTAGTGGTAGTGTATTTCTTTTTTCCCCACTGCAGTGAAAATAAAAACACTATAAAAAGAATGAATACCTCTTCTGTGCTTTTATACCTTCAGCCTGCCACTGTGGTTGCCTTACTTGTGGTGCTAATAACCTCTTGCTGCCGTGGCTGCTGAAGCATCCCCTTCTGCTCCAGGGCTTGGAGACAGCTCAGCAACCACTCATGATTGTTCCTGACGCCACTGGTCCTGGCCCCTGGCTGGCTCTTCTTCTCTTTCACTCACACTTGCTAAGTTGCTCTAGAAAAGGCTCCCAGTGATGATCAGGCATCATCACCCTATGGCAACACTGCCTGAGTATCTCATCCATGGCCAACTCCAGAGCCAGCTTTCCCCTGCCAGCTCTGTTAGTGAGGGGGGAACTTAAGCACAGACCTTTCTTTGGGATTGCAGCTGTAAGAATTAAAGTCTAGCACAAATATTAATACCTCGTTCATCCTCGGTGAGTGGTTTCTGCCCCCCGCTGGACAATCCACGATGTATGAAGGTCCCCTTGTTGCTGCTCCACACTAATGTGTAGGTTTTTTTGGATGTCGCAGAGCACTTCGGTGGATGACCTTTTGGGGGCTCATCTCTCCCATTCTGTCTCTGTGGAGCTCATAAATAGCAATTTTATTTGCTCTGCTAGTAAATCAAACCAACTTCTGGATGAAAGAAAAAGTCAGAATCGTGGAACTGAGCCACCCCTCTGTAAAGAGGAGCTGGGGTTTCTGCTGGCCCCAGTGCGACAATCCACAGAGTGAGATCTCTTCAGCTCAGTTCAAACTCTCAAGGGCTTTTGTGCCATCCAGAGACACCTCCAGTCCCAGTCTATGTGGGTTTTCAGCTTTCTATTTGTTTCCAGTAGGCCTTTCCAACACTGGTAACATAACAAGTTGAACACTTGGAACAGGAAAGGGTAGATGTGGTACTTAGGGACGAGGTCTGGTGGGCAATTCTGATGGTAAATGGACATTTGGACTTGATGACCTTCAAGGTCTTCTCCAACTTTAATGATTCAATGATTCCCTAATTCTATGAAATATTTGCTATAAGGAAGGGATAAGATGTCTTAAATTGAGTTTTGTTCTAAGCCCATTAATTAACAAGTTCACCAGATCAACGCTGAAAACACTGCCTTACAGATGCCAGGCTGAGATTGCGATGCTCATCAAAAAGTGGGTGAATACCAGCACTATCCAGACTCAGCAACCTGCTCAGTGCTTCCTCTGCTGAGCAGCACGGGGCTGTTGCTGCACAGCACAACAGTACATCGCCACATTGACTTTTATCTCAGCCTCTCTGCTGGAGGAATTGCTCACTCTTGCATATGAATTGTAATCCAAATCCAACGGAGCAGTGTAAACAATAACGTTGGCAACATACAGGGAGGGAGAGTCACAAGCAAGACAGGCACAACTCATCTCCAGCTCTGTCGTTAGAGTGAAGCGTGAGTTACCGATTGCCGTTTTGATCATCCTGCAAAGATTCATGGCCTCTGAAACTCTCTCTCATCACCCCTTGAGAAACTTTCCAGGTTCCTTTTTCTCTTTTTCTTTTTAATATACTTCCTGATGTTTTTCTATGAAATGAACCATCTGTCAACGGCAGATAGAAGCAGTTTCCAATTCAGTTCTATGTGCTAACGGCCCAGTGCACTGTACCACATCCCCATAGTGTTTGTGCATGGCCAAATTAAGTTAATGAAGACGCTCTTTGAAATAGTCACATTCCAGCACTTCTGGCACCTCTAAGTGTAAGTGTAATTTCTTTTTACTCCTAATTTGCATAGATAAGACATTTGTTTGGACTGAGATTGTAAAACTTCGTCATAGATCTGCTGCTTGCCCCAGACTTGCAAGCCCATGGAAATAGTGGGTAACTGCAGACTGAACTTCACCTGCAGTGATTCAAACCACTCCAATGTGCAGTAATTTTCAGAGCCGTGATTTTATTCCTCTTACAAGAAATAGTGACCCTCAGGTGGTCACAGGAACAGGCCCTCAAGACAATACGTGAAAAAGGTTATTTGTGGTTTCCAAAACTGCTCTGGAACACACTGCTTCACCACTGGGTTCAACATCAAAACCACAGTTAATGCCGTCTGTATGTGCGTACCCGAATCACTGTCATAAACCAGAAATGGCCAGGAAAGAAATGAGGGGAAAAAGGAAATGTTCCATAGAAGAGAGCTGCCCTGTTAGATGAGAGGTGTTTTGCACTCTGCTTTTCACTTCACTTGAAGTCTAATGGAGAAATAACGCAGAGCTTCCTTGCATTCTTTACACACCCCTTGGGCTCTCGCTCTCGTTGCTCTCTCTTTCATACCTGACACTTTCACAAATCCTGCTGACACACGTTCCTGTGGGCTATTAGGATGCCACATCAAATCCTCCTGCTCTGATATGTGGGAGCACAGCCAGTGCAGCACCAGCATCCTGAGACTATTCAGTGTGATGGCTGCCTGGCAGCACACACAGAAATGAGACGGTGCAACCATGGGAAGATCTGCTGTCCTAATGGGGATTTGGTTCTGACACAGCACTGTTGTCTGGTATGGGTATGTTACAGGAGTGTGTGTCAGAAGCACAACGTTGGTGACATTCTTGCCTGCATTGCTATCCGGAAAACACAAGCACCTTCCTGATGGAGAGCTACACAGGTGTTGGAGAGCTCTCTGCAGGCAGGATGGGATGCTGGTGGTGCTAGAGGGCCTCTGTCTGGAATAAGACAGATGCAGAAGGCTTTGTGAGGCTGCTATGAGGAGCTGTGTGTCACCAAGAGGAGCTGTAGGGCCATGAGGAAGTTGTAGGGCCACCAAGAAGTAGACTGTCATGAGGCTTTCCCTCAACCTCCTCTGCTCTGTGCAGAATAAACCAACTCACATGTTGCCCTCTGGACACTTCACTGTCAGCATTTGCTGTGCTATTTAACACACCATTTTCTCATTTGAAAACAAAATAAAACCAGATCTTGCTTCAGTGGTCATGCTGTAAAACACTGAGTAACCACAGCATGGGGAGCTGCTGTGAGCACTGCTGTGACCACCCCCACCAGCAGTTCCATCTGGATACAGCCCCTAACTGAAGTTGCATGCATTTTTACAAACAGCACCCGACTGCACTCATTGCACCTTTTACCCCCCCCAAAAAAGCAGAAATTGCTGGTTTTAACCCAGCTCAGCAGCCACCACAATGCAAGTAATGGCCTGTGCACAGCAAGCCATGGAGCGGGCTCTGCTGCCTCACCTCACCCTATGAAGCACACACCCAGGCACAGAGCTCTGAGTATGTTCAGCCCTCAGAAAACACATTCAGTGAGATGCAGCCTGTGAGCCCCTCTGAGCAAGTCTGAAGTTGCTTCCAGGTCCCAAAACACAACCGATTTTACTTTTCTTGTGATGCCACCATCAATGCTGGAGCATCCCAGCATCTTACTAAGGGAGTGGAGAGGTGCTGGAACAGCTGCCCAGAGAGGCTGTGATGCCCCGTCCATCCCTGGAGGTGTTCAAGGCCAGGTTGGATGGGGCCCTGGGCAGCCTGGGTATTGAATGTGGAGGTTGGTGGCCCTGCATGTGGTGGGGGGTTGGAGATTCATGATCCTTGAGATCCCTTCCAACCCAAGACATTCTATGATCCCCACCACGGGTGCTTCTATTACTCACCCATTATCCAAGGCAAGCTAGGTGCTGGAAAACAAAATTCCCAGTGGTTGTTCTGTTTATGGGGTGCAAATATCATCACAGAGGCTCGGGACTCCTGGGACCAAGGAATCCATGTCTGCAGTTTCAATTCTCTTGTCTCTCAGTCAGGGCCAGGATCCTCCTGTGCTCTATCACATAGCAAGAATGGTTTAATTAATGTTTCTGTAACACTTTGAAGATGAGGATTTCTGTACAAATGTAAAACAGATGAGGTTGGTAGAGCTCAGAGTCAAATTAAAGGGAGAACCAAAGGAAAAGGCAGACAACAGCCTGGGAAAGAAATCACGAAAGGTTATTTCAGCAGAGGAGCTGCTATCACTGCCTGTCCTCCCAGCTCAAAGGCTGCATTTGATCATATATTCTTCTGAATTATCTACTGCATCGCTTGAATGCTAAAGGCAGAAATAAATACTGGATAAATATCAGGGGGAGGGTTTCAGGTTGCACTGATGCTTGCGATCTCTAATTCCAGCTTTCACACTAAAAATTAATTATTTAGCATTGTAGGAAAAATTAATAAAGGTCACTCCTAAAGGATATGTGAGAAAAAAAAAAAAAAAGGTGGAATAATATTTTTTCAAAAAATCTCTCTCTGGTAAATTTTAGCTCCAAAGAGCTTGTCAGAGTTCTTTTGCTTGTCTACACAATTTATAGCTGTGTCTGTCTCCTGCTCATGAAGCAGAACTGCTCGTGTGTCACTCGCGCAGCAGGGCTTCCTCCTGCTGCCTGTCTGAGGAACCAGAGCCAGCCCCCAAACCCCCCAAAATGACAGCACCTCTGGGTGGGCTGTGGGTGCAGCAGGAGATGCACACCAACACGGGAACAACGATGGGCACACCAAGGTACGTCCCAGCACCCTCTGAGTCCCTCAGCAGCCTGCCTCCTGCTGTGCTATACCCACCCACCATTCACAACATCATACAAACACAGTTCTGTGACTGCCCTATAACCACCACACTCTCTGAGTTTCCACCTTTATCCCTCAGGGATAAAGTGTCCTCCCCAGCCATCCATGGCTTGCCCTGGTGAGAGGATCAGCTCTGCCAGCATCTATGAGATTCAAGGAAATAACCCAATAAGAGAAATAATCAGTGCCCTGACAGGACCAGGGAAAATCCATCTATTTTTTATGTATTTTCCAGCTCTCCTCAGTATTCTGTGATCTCCCTGAGAAGCAGAGTTCATTTAACCACCTCTGTTGTGAACATTGTTCATGAAACGCTCTGAAATCAATACGAGTTAAAGAAAGCAAGTGCTTTCTGAACTACATTTAAATATATACAACCTGCGTAAGGACAGACAAACAATTCTTGGTGTTAAATAGGCACTTCCAGCTCCCAGGGCATCCCCATCATTCTCCAAGCTGTACAATGGATTTTTGCTGTCTCCCTTTTAGGCTGCACTTGACAAAGAGGACCCAGCTGTGGCCCAGCTACATCACCACAAGGACAAACATTTCCAAGGAATAAAGTAATCCCATAAAATGAAAATAGATAAAGGCAAACAAGCAGCTACTTGAAGAAGCAGAAGAACATGCTGAACACGTTATTTCTTCAAATTCTGAAGTCATATACAGCCTGAGCATTGCACTGAGAAAGACGACAGAATTTTCCAGCTCCTTTCCTCAGCCTCAGTAGCAGGGCTTGCATTAATACACTCAGTGTCACTTACTTCAAGCACTGCTGGTTATATTTGTGACCAAGCTGTTCATTGCTTGCATTGCTGCATTTGGCTGGCTTTTTGTAAGCCAGCACCATATTAAGCTGAACTCGATTACCTCAGCCATACAATAATTACAGTGTTCCTGTTGGCATCTGGAAGAAACTCTGAAAATTAACTTTGCTCCAGCATATCTTAATTAGAGCAACCTCTTTCAGCTTCTGTGTAGAAAAGGAGTTTGCAGCAAGTGGAACAGCAGCTGACAGTGATTCTGCAGAACCAAAGTGATAAACAGCCCCTGCCTTAGGGTAGGTGTGCAGCCCCTACAGATATGAGATCACTGTTAGTGATTTGGCCACGAATTAGAGTTTCTCATGGGCCATTCATTCAAGGATACCAATTATAAATATTCATATTTTCATAAATAGAGTCATTTATTTGTCCCTACTCACATATCTAAGCAGAGCTGCTTTGGCTCCTCCTGTACTCATTATGACCCCAGGCAGCACTGAGGTCTGCCCAGCAGCACCATCAGCCCTGGCACTCGCTGGGTTCCCTCTCTGCTCCTGGGTGCTGTTTCTCAGGACATCACACAAGGACAATAGCCTTCATTTCTTCTTGACCCCTATGCGCCATGACTAAAAGTCAGCATATCTGCTGTGATGGCAAATCCAAGAGCTGTTGGGTGAAATCCCAAATTAAACAAAAGTTATAAGTGGAGAAATACACAAGGACTACTTTCTAAGTAGTGCCCAAAAGCACTGAACAGCTTCCAGTGACTCATGCACAGGAAGCCAACATTTGAAGAATTCTTCTCATAGGACCTTGTCTGACCATTAAAGCCACTGCTGGATGCATGCAATGAGGGAAGTGCTCAACAACACATCATCCAAAATTGGCTCCACGTGAAGGATCTCCCCTAGACAGCCAGTGCTGACTTCCACCCCTACCAGGTGAATGCTGTGCCCCCATCCACCTGTGCAAGAGGTTGTGCTGCCAGGCATGGAGGAACCTGAGGTTCCCAATGGCTGAGTTATCCTTTCATCATCCCATAATAGCTCACAAGAAGACCTGCTGGGTAGCACTCATGGTTAGCAGCTGTATGATTGGCAAGAAATGATTACTAGAGAAGATAGTTCACTTGAAGTCGATGCAATGTGTATAAAAATGAGTTGCAATTGCCATGTTAATTGGTAATCAACACGAACATTAACCCATTTGAGATCTCTCATCACGAGTGCCCTACCTGCAGACAAACAGGCAAGGTTGTTCAGCTGCCAAGATGGATTTTTCCGCCTCAGACCCTGGGGAATTATTTGCTAACCAGCAAAGTAAGCTCTCCTACATTTTACCACGGAGGGCTCACTGCAAGGCACTGCAGCGTTTCTGGGAACTGCTCCACTGGGACACACAGCCTGCAAGAAGAGAGGAAGGAAAGCTGCGCTGATCTTTATCATAATTCACAGGCTGATATTTCTACTTACCCGCATTACCGATACACGGGGAAAAAAAACCTGTGGGGTTACCTGAGGTCAGAGCCATAATCGAACAACTGTAATCTAACAATGTCTAATGAGAAGCTGGAGGTAACTTGGAAGGCAGTTGGGAGGGAAAGGTGAGATCCCGTAGTTGCTGTTAAAGTAAAAAATATTTCCTTTGACCAGTTCCACTGCTTAGTCCTGAAAATGCTGTTAAATTACTGCATTCCCTCTGAATTTGCTAGGGAAATACATCCAAGAGCTGCAATCCTGAACCTGCAACCATCTTAATTGGTAAAATACTAATTATCTTGCAACTCTTCAGCATTTATCTGAGATATTGACGCAGGAAGAGTAATTAGCACATTATCGCTAGATTATCTCTCAGCACTTAAGACTGGCAATAAGGTGTTGATGGTAGAAGATCATTTCAAGTGTTAAAGAAAATAAAAGTAGTTGCCAGATGAGAGCAACTCATTATTTCTTTTATTACAAGAGAAAGCATGCAATAACCATCATAGGCTGATAGAACCAGAAGGACCACGATGCTCATTCAGTTCCAACCCCCTGCTGTGTGCAGGTCGCCAACCAGCAGCCCAGGCTGCCCAGAGCCACATCCAGCCTGGCCTTGAATGCCTGCAGGGATGGGGCATCCACAGCCTCCTTGGGCAACCTGTTCCCTGTGGATGCTTTCTTTAAACCCCTGATGTAGGGACAGCCAGGTCACGGGAGCTCTTTGGTGGCACAGGACCATGCAGAACGGCCATGGAGCCATTGGAAGCTCCAATGCAATGTGGAGACTGGTAAAAATTCAGTGATGCCCATCCAAAGATGGGCTCCATTGAAAACCCAGTTGAACATTTCATGTTGAACGGACAACAATGACTTTCTTTAGTTTCAATTTCAAAATCAAGTTTATACTTAGAATCACTAATCATAGAATCATTAAGGCTGGAAAAGACCTCAAAGAGCAGGTGGTCTCACTTGCATTCCCATGTAGCAGGAAAAAATAATTAGTAAATGATTAAGGAAATTTTGGTGAACCCTACGGAATTGGCAAGTCCTATTTTCCTACTAAAAATGCATTATGCATCAAACTGGGGGAAGGACTCTCCAGGCAAGGAAAACCACAGACATACCAAGGATTACAGTATTACCAGAGGATCTGCTTTAAAGCATAGATTTTTTAATTCTCTGCAGATAATAGTGGTGGGGTTACTGAGACAGATTTCTGTCTATTTGTCTACACAATTTCTGTTTTTGTGTGTTTATTGAAGAATTATTCTGAAAACCCATTTCTTTCTTTGCCCTCAGCTACCCCAGCACAGCAGTGGGTGCACACAGGAGGGCACAACAGCCATGGACACCATGGTGGGTTCCTGGTGTTCCAGCACACAGTCCTACCAACCACAAGGCTGCACTTTGGGATAATGAACTGAGAAGTTCTCACCCAGCAGTTGATGCATTGCTCTGCTCCTTTGCACAGTGCACGGAGTCCCACTCAGTGCTTTCACCTTTGCTTCGCTCCATCCAGACGTTCCCCGTCTTCAGTCACTTGCAGGAGTAACAAAGCTTTGGCTGCATGAGTTTGGGGTTGAGCTTGAAAGAAAAAAAAAGAAAAAAAAAAAACTGAGAAAAACTGCAGCTCCCTCATCCATCTTTTCTACAGACTTCTTCAAATACTGGTAAAAAAGAAGCACCAGACCCTTTGGTAAGGGTGACTTACAACATACTTACTTTTTTTTCAGTAAAAATGAGCTTCTCTCTTTTTCCTGCAAGCTGATTTCAGATTCCCCTCTTCTGACATCCCATGCTATTAAGGAGCCATTTATTATCCATTTCTTCACACCTTCAAAAAATAGAATGCAAGTTGATCAATTACAATTATTGTGGGCATTCATTTTTCTCCTTTCCTGCTAATTAAATTTTAAAACAGAAAAGGCTGCACCATATTTTCATAACCTCTGGGTCTTCAGATGCACGACAAGCACACTACTGACTTAAGTAGCCTTTTTTTCTTCTTTAAGAAAGACAAAAGTAAATTCCATTAATCCTTAAGTATACTCACTTTCAGTAGTTCGGAGCACAGAGCAATTTGAAGTGAATATAATCATCTCCCTGAGCACCACTTAATAATTTGGCCAGTTCCAGCTTGTTTGAAGCCTTGCTTCATAGAATCATAGACAGATAGAATGGCCTGGGTTGCAAAGGAGCACAATGCTCATCCACTTCCAACTCCCTGCTGTGTGCAGGTCGCCAACCAGCAGCCCAGGCTGCCCAGAGCCACATCCAGCCTGGCCTTGAATGCCTGCAGGGATGGGGCATTCCAAATCCACATTTCTCTACTAGAACCTAAAAATTATACATACAAATAAACGCAGAGGTCATGTTGGGAGATGTTGAGTTGAGCGTGGCTCTCCATGCATTTCACTCAAAAAAAAAAAACAAATAGCATTTCCCATACTCCTACCAAGTAGAGAGATCAGATGAGAGCTTTATCAATTTCCTATCATGAATGAGATTTTATAATATGTTTTCTATGGTGAATAATTGAAGCTGTTGGTGCGGTGGGTCATTAGACTCAACACCCATCTAGAATGTTTCCTGCAACAGCCTCAAGCCAAATCTGCTAAAAAGTTAATCAAGCTGAAAGGGCATAGAATTCAATAACTACCAAGAAAGAGGTTTCAAGTTCCCTATATCAAGTTCCCTATATCACTCATTATATTATTTTCCAACAGGAAATACATTTTATGGAAATTAGACTATTTTCAGTTAGATGAGGCTACTGCTTGCTGTTCATCCCAGTTTTGTTTTCCTTGGTTCCCTTTTATGGAGGGACTTTGCTTCCACACCCCACATCTTCCATGCAGAACAGCAAAGTTATTCCTTTCTTGTCCTAAAAACATAACACCATCAGTGTGAAGTGTAGCATTCAGTTTAAGTGCATGTGGGCAGGGTGTTGGAAAGCTGGCTGCAGAAGAATAGTAAACAGGGTCCCATATGGCTATCAGTGCTTTAATTTGGCAATAAGAAAAATGCAATGAGAAACTTAAGGCCATTGGATGGGGCCCTGGGCAGCCTGGTCTGCTATTAGATATGGAGGCCGTGCCTGTGGTGTGGGAATTGGAGCTTCACGATCTTTGAGGTCCCTTCCAATCCAGGCCACTCTGATTCTATGGAAGTCCAAGGCAAACACATTTTTCACCTGTGTAGTTTACCACCGTGTTTCCATACCTCCCGGGTTACTCTGAGCTCATTGACAGATCAGCACAAACCATTCAACCTCAGGATCTGGGGCTGCCCCTTTCTTGGAGTGCTTTTCTGTTACTTTCAGCAGAGTTTTAATCACGGGTCTCCAACGACATCCTGCCAGGCTCAGTTCCACAAAGTTCAGCTTTTGCCTAAACCTTCTTTTTCTTCGCCCCATTAAGCACAGTTACTTCCCTTCCACTCCAAATCTTCTTGGCTGGGATCTTACCTCCTCTGCCTGGTGTCTGCCTTTGAGATTCTCATTCCACTGAGCAGACAGATGAACACCTGGGAGGGGAGCGGAGTCACAGCCTGTGCACATGTGCACCTGAGACATATCTTTTTCCTTACACTCCTGTTGTGGGCATCCTGCACCTGCGGGAATGGCAGATGAGACAGCACCTGCATGACTGAGCCTTTAATTTAATCAGCCACATACAGCTCTTGCTTCTTATCTGCTCAGCTTCACTTCAGCTCCTTCTGAAACTTTGGAGCAAAATACAGAAGAAACCCTTTGCGAGCATTCATCCACATTCACCCACTCCTCCAGCACTGCTCCAGCAGAGGAGATGCAACCACTGAGCAACCCATTCCTCCCATCCCCACTGCTTTCCCTTCAGCATCAACGCATGGAAGACAAACCTGAGCACCACTGTGGTACCGTGAAGAAGCGCAGGAAGGGAGGCAGCAGGCAAAGCTGCTTCACTTCAACACACAGCAGTTTTGCACTTGTGCTTCCATGGAAATCCACAGCGATGCACTTATTTCTCTGGAGGAACTTACTGCTCTTCTCCTTTGGAGTTTATTGGACATTATTCTAAGCACAAAAGGAATTACTGACGAACAGATCATAAACATTCCGAGAAAATTCATGAAATAATTTGCAAAGCAAAAAATCCGTTGGCAAAGACTGAAAGGATTATTATTAAAAAAAAAAAAAAAAAAAGATTAAAAAAAAAAAGATGAGTTTGTTATTTCTTGTAAGAAATGCATTAACTTATATTTGAATTATCTACAATGCTAGGAGTCTCAGTGAGTGCTGACTGCCAAAATTCCCAGTGCTAATTTACCAAACAAGGCTGAAAAGCTTTACCAAGGGCCAAATAAGGAAAGTTAACTGTACATTCTGGATATATATATTGACATTTGGACACACTGCTGGGGTTCTTAGAATCACAGAATGGCCAGGGTTGGAAGGGACCTCAAGGATCATGAATCTCCAACCTCTCACCACATGCAGGGCCACCAACCTCCACATTTCACAGCAGCCCAGGCTGCCCAGGGCCCCATCCAACCTGGCCTTGAACACCTCCAGGGATGGACGGGGCATCACAGCCTCTCTGGGCAGCTGTTCCAGCACCTCACCACTCTCATGGCAAAGAACTTCCCTCTGACATCCAACATAAATCTTCCCTCTTTCAACTTAAAACCATTTCCCCTTGTCCTGCCATTGTCCACCCTTTCAAGGACTTGGCTCCCTTCCTGTTTATAGACTATCTTTAGGTACTGAAAGACTGCAACAGATAACTAATTAAGGGGCTGCATCATGTGCATGCACGGCAATTTGGCTGATAGCAAAGGCAAACACCCGACAGGACTTCCACGAACTTTTGGGCTTTCTGGTTTCTTATAATCACAGAATCATTAAAGTAGGAAAAGACCACTAAGGTCATCAAGTCCCACCATATTTCTCACCTGGGCTTTCCAGACGAGCATGGCATGCCCCATTGCTGCAGGCATTCCAGGCCAGGCTGGATGTGGCTCTGGGCAGCCTGGGCTGCTGGTTGGTGACCTGCACACAGCAGGGGGTTGGAAATGGATGAGCATTGTGCTCCTTTGCAACCCAGGGCATTCTGTGATTCTGTGATTCAGAGAAAGCAATGGACAGTGGCACCTGTGAAGAAGGCACCAAGAGAAAAAAGAGTGCTGGGGGTCACAACTGCCCCGTGTGTCCTGTGCTGCAGGGTCCTGCCATTTGCAGTCTGATAGATATACACAACACCGTAAAGCAAAACGTTTGCACATGATTGTTATTCTCTTTACACAGTGTCTTAGCTGGAGAATTTAAATTCAGTGTTTACATGGGAAAAATTGCTGTAAATGGAAACCAATAGAATCCTCGAATCTTCATAATCAGGGCAACTTTGTGCCTGGGAATCCCAGTGTTTTTTTTAAGGGAAAAGGGGGAATGTTTAAATTTGAGCGGAGAAAGTAGTAGGAGTACCACTGCCATTCTAAGAACAGTTCAAACTGCAGGTAAGGATTTCTTCACATCTTCCAGCTTCAGATTTACCCACAATTTCAACGTCACAAAGTCTCATTATTCCTTTGGTGCCCCGTGTTCCTGCTCTGCTGGCATCCATGCATGTGCAAGAGCTCTGAATTCTGCGGCTGTGGGGCAGCAGTAACCTGGAGCTCACGGGAGGGCGCTGATCAGAGGGTCCTGAGCCACTGTGTGGGGCTCAGAGGCCTTCAGAAACCCACGAGCAGCCAAAGGGGGGTCTTTATTTTCTGGAAGAGGAGACGCTTTCGCGTAAACCTTAAATTTCAGTCAATTTTTGGCTGTTGCTTCTTCGCCCTCCCACATATTTTTCATGTATATTTTATGACCTTCATTAGAATTTCAGGGAGATTTTCTCCAAGTTTGAAGTGAAATATTTTCTGCTTGTTTCTATGTAGTATCACGAAAACCTGAGGATGAAGACAACGGTTTAATGATTGGGAACTGCATATTTAATGGCACTTCTCCTAGATGCGGGACGTTTACTTTCCTGCCATTCTTTAATTTCTTTATTTGCAGCTCTGAGATGTTTTAATGCCTTCTTTAACATGCAATACTATTGGTATGATGTGTCATCTTTTTCTCCATAAAAGTCTGCACAGTGCTGCAAGGAGGATGTGCTTATTAGTTATTTCTTTTACTGGAATTATGGATGCTTTTGGAAATGTTTTCTTCCATCACGTAAATATTTTCACAAACATCTCTGAATGTATCTTGAAATGTTTCGTATCTATTTTAGTGCATTAAATGCAAAGTTAGTATTTTCAAGGTTTAGTCATTTCTTTTTAAAGGGGCTTACATTAAACCTTTATGAAAATTCATGTAATGGGATTTTATGAATACATTTTTTTCCCCAAAACTGCATAAAGAAGGTATTTTAATGGAAAATTCTGCAATACAGCTGATACAACCCAAAATGCAGTAGAAAATATCATGGGTTGCAGGAATTCCCCATTGCCTTGCAAATGGATGTCTCCACAGTAAGGTCAGGGAAGGAGATTACCCATCCCATGCAGGATAAAACCACAGAGACAGCGAGCTGGCAATAGGTCTGTATGGATAAATACTATAAATACTTGTATTCCTCCCTGCTCAGCTGTAATTTGATGTTTAATATTCCACATCCAAAACAGACTCTGAGGGAGGAGAAGAGATCCACCATGTTGACCCTCTAAACCCTTATTAGTCCAGCAAAAATCACTGATAAAATCAATTCATGACCCATTAATGATCGTTTCACAATAATAATAGGAGTTTTTCAAGCGTTTCTGTTTTCTCTGAACCGACAGTGTAGCTGGGTAGGCATCTGCAACAGGTAAGCAAAGGAAAATGGTGGTCAGGGCTTCCCTTCTCACTGCAGGAGCAGCAGGGCAGGCAGTGGCTTTGCTGGCAGCAGCAGCACTCTTGGAAAAGGGTGGATGACTGTATGTGACCCATTACAGCCACTGCCAACAGTGTTGTTAGAGTGGGTGGGAATTCTTTTCACCAGAAGGAAGATGCCCTGGTACTACAAAATCTCAAATTGGCCATGCTAAAGCCCAATATAGCATCTCACTCAGTTACAAGTGTGCTTTACAGCGTCAGGCAACTCTGTGCTACATGCTTAAGACCACGGCCTCAAGCAGGGCATCGATCAAACTGCAGACAATTTGATTTTAACAAGGCCAACTTGTTACGCTGCTTGAACTTTCTTTCCCTACAAAGATTCTGATTCCCGGCCATTCCTGAAACAGAGCAAACCTGTGCTTTGTTGTGGCACCTGCAGCTTGGGCTTTGGCGTTGGCTTGGCACAACCCAACCTGGTGGCCCTGAGCATGGGGGAGAGAAGAGCTGCAGCACTGCACGAATGCAAGCAGTCACCCACAGGCACCAGCGCACTCAGTGAACAAATACACCCAGTGAACTTGTTATTTTGAACCAGTGCCACAAACTACTGTTACTTGCTAGTTTGCATGCACCAGAAGCAACATCACATGGACGTAGATTGCACCATAGAACACCAACTGAACACCATGCAGACCGCACCGCCAGTAACAAGGCTACATACAGATCCTGTGCCCAGCCCAATGGAACCTCAAATCGAGTGGAGAGTCTAAAACATATTATTTTTCATTTCCATAATGCCTTAACATATTGGAGCCGTGCTTTCAAGAGGAAAAAGTGCAAAACAATTTGACCATGTACGTTTTGGTAGCACTGTGCAAGCCACCATTATCTTCACAGTTAAGACCTACTAAGGGACAGTCTTGCTAACTTGTTGTTGGATGCAGACAGGACTCCTTTGCTTAAACAAATGTATTTATATAATTTGCTCAACATTGCAACTGTTTTCTTGGTTTATGTGTTAAAGCGGTGCAATCTATTTAACAAACCCCAATGTTGTGTCAATGCCCATGAATTCCATTGAATTAGACAATTTTTTTTCCAGACAAGTAAGTACCACTAGGAGTCCAATTTTTATGACATACTTAAGTTTGGATTTTAAATTTTAAAGAACTGAACGCTGAATTGAATTTTGCATTTAGCAGAGATACAAATCCCGTAACTGGTAGTTTGCAGTCTGCAGAGGCTTGACTATATTGCTTTAAAGAACCAAAATGCAATTATTGGCAAAAAGTCATTTTAGCTTTAGTGTTCCACGGTTGCAAAGGGCTCAGTTATAAAAGAGGCTGAGATGTTTTTATTATTTGTCTCTTACCTTGATGCCAAGTCTATTGAAATTCACTGCAGCTACCCACTTTATGACATAATTTTTAATATCTAACACAGACAATAAACAAAATAATTTAAAGAGATGATACGATACATCATTCTGTTATTTCTTTCATTATACACCAAGGTTTGCTCACAGTATAAACCATTTTAATTAGAGGACAACAAAGTCATCTCTCTGACCCCTGCGAGCAGCACAGAATTACAATAAATTACAGTGAATTGATATTTGGAGAAGTATTGGAGTAGCAGCCCTGGTGAGGAATCATATCATAGAGTGGCCTGGGTTGAAAAAGCCCACAATGCTCATACAGTTCCAATCCCCTGCTGTGTGCAGGGTCAGTAACCAGCAGCCCAGGCTGCCCAGAGCCACATCCAGCCTGGCCTTGAATGCCTGCAGGGATGGGGCATCCACAGCCTCCTTGGGCAAGGAGACATTCTCTGACAAAACACTGCAATATATGTTATCATCATACTTGCAATAATAGATTCATGGAATCATCTAGGTTGGAAAAGACCTAGGAAGGAAAAGATCGTCAGGTCCAACCATCAAACCAACCTAACACCTTCCTTCATGAAACCATGTCCCTAAGCACCATATTCACACTTCTAAACGCTTCTGCCACGCTTCAGCCTGTTCCAATGCCTGAGCATCCTCTCCGTGAAGAATTCTAACACCTGATGTAAACCACCTCAGCACAACTGGAGGCCATTTCCTCGCACCTTATTTGTCACTTCCCATCTGAGAAAGGAGAGAAACACCTCTTCACTCCAATTCCCTCCAGGTACCTCCTGGGAACAGTGAGGTCACCCACAGGCTCCTCTGGTTGCACTGCTTCTGATAGAATCATATAATTATATAATTGCTCAGATTGGAAAAGACTATCAAGATCATCAAAGTTCAACTGCAAGCTAACCATACTACCCTAACTGACAACCCACTGCTAAATTGTTTCCTTTCCTTTGGAGCAAGGTGAAAATGCACTAAGGATATGCCAGATAAAGTTGAACGCAATGAATGCATGTCCTCAGGATGGTTCCACACATAGCACTGCTGCCTTTCTTCACCTGACATTTAGTCAGAACAACTGGGTGGACTGAATTTATTTCAAGCAAAGTCAGTTGCCAAAAATCTTCCTCTAGGACACAAAATTCTCCAACCACATCGCTCCTGGTATAGCATAACACAGCAAGTGTACACAGCTCATACACCACAACACCAATATATTATCTTCTCTCCATTAAGATCTCCTGCCTGCAGCATCACTGGCAAATTTTAACAGCAATTGCTTTAACAGGAAAAAAAAAAAGATATCTTACAATGTCAGTAGAAGTTTTCAAGGTGACTGCAGAGTACAAATGCTGCGCTGGAGCTGCTGTGAGTCACTGCAGCTTTGTAACGTTCCACCAGGGCAGAGTGCCTCCCACCTGCACTTCCTCATCCCCAGGAGGAATTCAGAGCTTACATCCTGTGAAAGATCTTTTCAGTGAGGAAAAAAAAGTCATACTGTCATCTGAGAGCATTTCTGATACGTTTGAGAAGCAGGTGAGGTACAGCCAGCCTTGATTCCTTTTTTTCCTTCTAAGCTGTGATGGATTCAAGACAAGTAATGAAGACATACCTCTGAAGCGTTGATGGAAAATAAGCTCTGTATCCAATTCTGGTTCCAAAAGTTGTCCCTGAGACTTGTTTGTAGCTCTAAACCCGTTCCTCCATGCTGTTCCCAAGATAGATGGAGCCCATGGGTCTGCCTGCTGGAGCAAGTCGCCTTGTTAGGATGGACAAAGCACAGACAGGATAAACTGAAGCACATTTTCCTGTGGTGCTTTGTCTCCTGCCCTTTGGTTAGAGACATTCTATAACTCTATTTGATTTTGCTGTACCTGTTTCACTGTGCTGTTAAGCAATAATGAAAGAGGGAGCCTTCCAGGGAGAGCTTCAGGAAGCTGCAGACAAAACCAATGGAGCACAAACTCAACACTGTAACATCTATGGAAGGAATGGAAAAATCTAGCTTTGCAAAAAGCTACCACTGCTTTACTAATGCCAGTATGAGATTGGGTTAATTTCCATGCAACAGCCATGGATTTATAAATGCTTAATAAATGCAGATGCTGAAATTCAGATCCAACTTAACACCTTTACGTAGAAACCACTTCCTTGCAAACCTGAAAATTCAGTTTTAAGCCCTTGTTAATGTGTAGAAGAAGTCCTTCTTCAAGTACCCATTGGATTACAGTCTGAAGTCATTCAGAGAATATTCCTCAATGCCTTTATTACAAAGCAGGTTGTGTGGAACACACTTGTATTGGAGGGGAAGTGAAAAGCTATCGCTGCAGATGAAATATTCTGACATGGCTGAAAAGAAATGCTTTGCAAAAATGTGAGTTTCAGCAAACTTTAAAAACATTTTTCACCCAAATAGCATTTCAGGGAGTGCTTTGAGCAACACACACACAGCACACTGTAACCTGTCAGCGCCTGCAGATATAAAATGGGCACTTTGCCCCACGTCCCCCACATTTGCTGCCAACATCCAGCCCACCCCCTCCCCTGGCCCCAGGGTTTCATCCTACCAGACATGCTCATCTGCATTCAGAGGCTGGCAGAGCTGACTGCCCTCACAGTTTCTTGCTGTGGCATCTCAGAACTTTATCCCAAACGCGGCTGGCATCTCCATTTTTCCTACAGAAAAGTAATTTTGAGCTTACTGCAGCAGGTCAGTTCTCTGCCAGCCTTCACCTCTGCTGCTGAAATTCTACCAAGTCTGGCTTTGCTGGAAGCTCACAAAGACACATGGGACAGGTCCTATTGAAAACACAAAAGCTTTGCCCATGAGTTTTCAAGAAGAACTTGTCCCCTTGGCAGTCCATGGCATCACGACACTCAACAAGAAGATGTTTCAGAGGATGTTTAGGATGTTTCTAATCAGCTTGTTGGGATCAGAAGCATTAGGAGATCCTCTGCTCCTCTGGAGAAGCACCGTGCTGATGCTCCCCTTATCGAGTCTCCATTAATACCCTGCACAACCTACAGAATGTAATGCAGGAGAAAGAGCATGAAAAAAGCTCACTGAGGTATGCCTAAACAGACAGCACACTCAGCTGAACAAGTCTGCTGGGTAAGGAATTGTGTTTCTCTGCAGTCACTCTTGTAGCTATAGTCGCTTTGAGGGGACATTGAGCCTTTCCACACTGCTTGTCCCAGAGAAGCCTGGAGGTGTCAGCGTGTGGAAGTGACGAGAGATTAAAGGCAAGTGACTGTGAAACCCTGCTCTGACTCCCTCCCATCACAGCCTTCACCTGGCCAGGCTCGAAGATGTGGGGATGCCCTTGCTAGACAGAGACAGATCTTGCAATGACTTGGAATAGGGTTTATTCTTGGGAATCTTGCAACTAAATCCCAAGTGGCACAAATCACCTGCCATGCCATTGACACCAAAGAACTGAGAGTGGTGATGATGCCCAGGAGAGGAACAGAAGATGATTCTGATGACACAAATGCCAGAGACAATGAAACATCCCCCAGTCCCCAGCAGAGGGGACCGAGGCAGGTTGTAATCATGCTTGCATGTCAGCAGTATGGACACTTGGAGGCAATGGTTTTGCCAAAAGAAAACATGTTATTGACTGTTAATATGGTCTTTCACTCTTGAGAAAACACTGGTTCAGCAGTATAAGGCAGGAAACAAGACATGGATGCAGAGCACAGCAGCTGGTTTAGGACGTGGCAACACAACGTCGGTGAATGCAACATTGTCCAACATGGCAAAGCAAGATGCTGCATCACTCTTCCCCAAAGTGCACACCTATCCAACCCATGGAAAGCCACCTGAAGCCCCTGAAGAACACATGCTGATCCCTGCTCAACACTAAAGCCCCAACCCTGTGGGACCCAAGGTACAGCTCAGTGGCCAAGGATGTCTGCAGAAGGTGCTCTCCTTGGAAAAACCTGGCCTCGGGTTTGAAAGCAAAATCTACCTTCAGGTGTGGATGCCGGCCACATAGGCACAGGTTATAATCATCTATATTTATTTCTCTCCAGTTTTGTATCAGTATTGGTGAAAACAAGCTATTTAAAGCTCTAATGCCTTCCTAAAAATCTTCCCTGAAAGGATCAAGATGCTCAAAGAGTGGTAGGTACCTATGAGCGGAAAATAACAGCTGCCTCTTGTGACATTAAGAAACTAACATTGCTAGTTTTAGACAGATATTTGAATTAATATTAACTACCCATTAAAATAAAACAGATTTTAAATTTTTTAGTGTATTTTACAGGAGGACTGACAACGTTCACAGGACTTAAAATCCACATATCACTTTAATGCAAGACCACTACTTTGGAGGAAAGCATTGTGTGGACTGCTGTGCCATAGAATGGACTGTATTACTGCTAATAATGTTGTCTTAGAAATCTCTAAATGAAGTTGCATAATGATGGGAGCACATTGCTATCAGCACTCCTACCAAAATGTTTTTTAGCGCTGTGGGCAGTGGCATCAAATTAAAAATACACACTAAATCCTATTATCTGGCAGTTTATTTAGCAATTTGCAGCTTGCAAACACAGCATGCTGGTAATTCATTAGGATGAACACTGCCAAAAATAAAGCTCTTACTTTGTAATTGTACTTTGAAGGCAAAATCACAAAATCCTTGCAGCACTTCTCCCCCTCTCCTAGATGGATTTTCTCAAGCCTGGGGAAAACTTTCATTCAGGCATAAATTAACTAGGGACGTGGAAATCTTCACTTCAGATGCTAGTGCAAAGTTACCTGCTATGCAAATAGCCTTATAACAAACTTCTGAGAGCGTGAGCAACATCTATGGCCAAGGCAGGTATTTCCAAGTAGTTGGAGATCCTGGTGTGTCTGCCTGGTGCTTTGTCCATTGGTTGAAGCTGAAATGGAAGCCGATGGGTAGAAGCTGCTGAAGAGAAGGCACTGCTGTTTGTGAATAGGAGAAGAGACTGAAGAGCTGCTTATTCCCTTTTGCACTGCCATGTTGCTTTCTGGTGAAAATGCTGGATTTTGCAATGCCTGAATAAATTACAAGAGAATCCCCACAGTACTTTTCTTCCTTTTCTCCTCCTTTTTGCCCTTCCTGCTGTCCTCCCTTCCCTCTTTCCATCCAACCAACCAACCACCCATCTCATTAAATCACCTGTGCTGCTCTGTGCTTTTCACTGGTTAGCAGGACAAGGGGAAATGGTTTTAAGTTGAAGGAGGGAAGATTCAGGTTGGATGTCAAGGGGAAGTTCTTTGCTATGAGAGTGGTGAGGTGCTGGAACAGCTGCCCAGAGAGGCTGTGATGCCCCGTCCATCTCTGTAGGTGTTGAAGGCCAGGTTGGATGGTCCCTGGGAGGCCTGTTCTAGTATTAAATGGGGAAGTTGGTGGCCCTGTGTGTGGCAGGAGGGGCAGAGATTCATGATCCTTGAGGTCCCTTCCAACCCTGGCCATTCTGTGGTTTCCCTGGACATTTTTCCCACTGTGGGCTGCAGGGCCCTCTGTGCCATAAGACAACATTCCCTCTGCAGCCAGACCAAGTGCTGCTCCAACACGGCACTGCTCTGCTGCAGATATATAATAACTTGAGTACTCCTCACTAGTTAATAAAAAATGAATGCCAGGTTATCCAAAGTAATTGCCTTTACTTTGTCCCCATTACTCTGCTGTAAATTGCGCTGATCTGTTTCTGCAGAAAACACGCTCTGAAAGCACGATGAATGAATCTGGATGAATTTGGTGAGCACAAATCATTTCAATTATGTGACACTATAAGTCATGAATAAACATGCCTTCATGTTTTTGGTACCATCCTGCCCAAGCAGAATTAGCACTTTGCATCATTATCTTTCAGAGCTTACATTAAACACCTGAATCCTGAAGCGGAGCTGCAGCAGAAGGGAGAACAGTGGAAGTCACTTAGCCACAGTGCTTTACTTTCAATTTACATCAGAGCACTTTGACCCCAAGTTTATCACAGCAGCAAACAAGGCTGGATAATTGGAATCAGTGTCTGTCTTATGATTTGGCAAACGCTGCCATTCACCAACTACCCAAATTAACTGCAGGTATTGAGGCAAATCACTAACAGATGTTCTGTCCAGTGGTACGAAGACTCAAAACAGATATGGATTAAAAACACTTCAGTTCATTTCTCTACTAATTAAAGCACCAGAACTCATTCTGGATTTCAGGAAGCTCTGCTGAAGTTGCATAGAAACCCTGTAAGCTGTGCTGCATCAGACTGAACAAAGACACCAGGAGCTGGGGTGAGTTGCACTGAAACACCCCTCAGCATCCTTTGGATGCTCCGCAGCATGGGAGGCTTCCAAAGCCAGAACAAGAAGGGATCTGGATAATAAATTCCCATCATGTTTAGAATCACAGAATCACCAAGGGAAAGACCTCCAAGATCATCCAGTCCAACCATCCAGCTATCACCAAAATTTCCCCACTAAAACATGTCCTTCAGTGCTTCTTGAGCACCTCCAAGGTCAGTGGCCTCACAATTCTCTGGGCAGCCCAATCCAGCACCTGACCACTCTTTTGCTAAACATTCAACCCGAACCTCCCCTGGCACAACTTGAGGCCTTTCTCTTTAGTTTAACAGAGATTTGCTCTGTTGGGTGGCTGGAGAAGTCTCCCTATCAGCACCATGCTGAAATTACCCCTTACTTTTGGTTTTTGACATTGCACAACAGAAGTTTTTTGTTATTTTTCTTGCACTAAGCTGAAACACAGACGTAGACCAAACCTTCTTACAAGTGGTCACCATTCTGCAGAGCATTCCCTCCCAGCACAGCTGCTGTGCTCCCCGCAGGGCTGCCCACCCAGAGGTGCTGCAGGGCATCAGGGAGAGCAGCCTGTCTGAGAAAAATGCCTTTTCTTTCATAACCTTCCCCTAGGCTTTCTGAGAGACAAGAGCAAGGAAAGCCCCAAACTCTCATATAACCACAGATTAAGATCCATCTATTCAGGGCAGAGGGAAAACGAGCACAATGCAGGGTCAGGGCCTGTTCAGTGTTGTCCTCATTACAGCCTGTGTCTCATAAGGGAAAATACAGTGTGGTTATTACATTAATGTGCCGTGGATATATTTATTAATAAATATTTAATAACGCTGGTGAGAAACAAGCTATATTACCCTGACTGTACCAAGAAGCAATGGTCTCCTTGTGCCTGCTGGCAGCGGACACAGCCCATATGTACCAGACTCTTCTCTCAGCCTCCTCCAAAGCGGGCTGCTCTCTATGTTTTTAGCAGTCCTGAGCCCCATCCTGGATCACTGTGTGATTTGGGACCAAAGCCCATGAAATGGCACATAGGAGAGTGCTGCTTGGTAGGAGCCCAAGCTGTGCCAGAAGGGTGCTGTGATCAGAGCTGCTGGAAGAGATCATTTCTCTGTGTTGCCACTGTGTTTTCCCCATAGTCACCCTGCTGGTACACACGCACTTTGTACAGCAAATGAACTGTCTGGCAACACCATTCCTGGAAGTTTAATATTTGCAGTCAGTCCAGAAAGATGCTGCCCCTAGGACTTCAAAGAGTTTGCGTTATAGGAGCCAAACTCTGCAAAACATCAGACATCCTAAAACACTGATCTCAGGTTAGCCTTTCTTTAGCAATCCTGTAAACAACTCCTAAAAATAACCTGACACGGAGAGGTCAAATGCAGTACAGGAATCACATGCCCTGAGATCAATACTCCTAAAGTATAGAACAATGCAAAAGACATCTCCACAGTCTGCCCCTCTATCCATCATCAAACCAACATCACTCTGATAACACTATCCATGGAGAAGACAAAGAATAAAACACAGTGAGCAGCTGTGAGCTGTGGAACAGCAGGAAACAAAACAGGCTGGTATAAAAAAAACACATTTTCTTTGAGGAAAAGGATGAAAAAGTAATATAATCATCTCTCTCTTTCAGCCTCTGAAATTAATATCCGAATTCAGATTAATGATGACATGCTTGGCTGGTGAGCCTGATCCTGCATTTATCACATCCATGGACAACAACCCTGTAACTGAGGCCAGCTGCCCAACCCAAGTGTGGCTTTGGGACCTGAGGAGATCCCTCGTGCTCCTCACCTTCTGGCTGCTTCTCTGAGCCCTGGTAAACATGGCTTTAATTGTGTTCTTTTGGTTTGTTTGTTTATCTTGCATAAAAGTGTTTGAATTTCAGGGACGCTTCTCTTTCTCCAAGCACATACATCAGTAAATGAATATATTACAAGCATTAGGATAACCACAACTGGCATCAATAAAAGCTCACAGAAGCATAAACTATTACGTTCTGCAAGAAGTGTAATACTTGGAAAGGCCATTTCTAATGCTGCCATCCTCTAGGGTCTTCAATTAAGGCTGTTTGCTTCTCTCTTCTTCAAGCACTAATAAATCTACAAAAGAACAACTAAAACAGACATCCTATTATATTGAAAATATATAACTTATGTAAAATGCCTGTTTATCCATTAGCCAATACTCAATTTCTCAGCCCTATATAATCCAATTTGTCGCCATGCCCCATCTGCATGGTGAAGTTTCTCTCCCATGAACTGTTTTCCTGTCTCCATGGTAACAAATAAGCTCTGAAAGGGGAGGAAGGAATAGAGCAGTGTAAAAAAAGAAAGGCAATAACACCATAAAAATCAGAATCAAAAGCTGGAACCACCCCAAATTCTTTCTTTTGGCCCTGCATGGTTTATGCCCAGGAGCATCCTTGTCTCACAGCAGCAGGAAGCTCCAGGATCTTCCCACTCTTCTTTCCTAGGTTAATCAAGTACTTCTGCTCTTAGCACCGCAGTATCAAGACATCATATTGGATTAAGAAATTAAATCGTTGCTGCTAATGAGGTCTACATCTACAGCCTTCAAATTTCCGTGCCCGTTGGGTAAACAGCACAAATTTGGCAGCGGAATTCATTACAGGCACCACATGCAGCTCAAAATACATCATTGATCTTAATGCATAATAAAGCCAAAGTGGTAAAAAAAAAACACTTCCACAAAACATGAGAAGAAATTCCATCTGTCCAGAAAAAAATAGAATTAAAGAAGTGTTACCGTAAAGTTGAACACACCTGAGATGAAGCTGGAGAGCTCCCAAGCACGACAGCACTGGGAGAGCTTCCAGCCTTCCCAACCAGCAATCCAGAGACTCATGCCCATGTCACTCCAGGAGAAGATGCAGTGGGGCCAGAGCCGACCCTGGGCTGCAGAAATGCCCCTACTCCCAGGCTCCCACTGCATGGAGTGAGGGCTTCGAGTCTGAAAAGAGCTCTAGAAAGAGCTAGAAACAGCTTTGCATGGGAGGTATTGCACTGACAGCGGGACATCTGAAGACATGAACCTCATTTGCCAAACATAATAGCTGGATAGCTGGCAGCCATGCTCTGCAAGTGCCTGTAAATACCCCACCACCCATGCTCCAAGCCAGAACACCAAAAGAGATTTCAGCCAAGGAGAAATCAGAATTCTCCATATTTCACCCACTGAGCACTGTAGTTCCGTGTAACAAAAACAGAAGTTAAATTCAAACCAGCCTTTAGGCTGAAGAGTAATCGCCGCTATCACACAAACTTTGTCATTCAGGAAATATACTTTAATCTTGCCTGTCTCTTTGAAAAGATGCTTTCCCACTCCGGCTTGACTGAAGTTGGTCTCTAAGTATCTGTTCAAGGCTAGGAAAGAAACCAATATTTTACATTTATTGAACTTGTCATTGCAAGAATCGCTTGCTCTTTGGTTTCTGGCAGAGAGCAATCCCCATGCAAACCCAGGCAGCATGAAAAGAGAAAAGGATCCCAGCAGCCCTGCACCCTCTCAGCTCCCCATATAGGAGGATACAAACCTCAGCCCAACTCCTCAGGCTTTCCCAAGCCGCTTGCTGCTCCCCATGGGGACAATCTATTCTCTGCTGGAGGCTCTCCTTTCTGGTAGGGGACAGACAGCCACTTACTCACTCGTAATCCTCCATGCTGTAGAAGTCTCTCTCCTATTTGACCACCATGAAATTGTATGAGCTGACTTGATTTAAAAGTTGAGCTGCACTGTATCTCATGAATGAAAATGCTCAGGAAGAGCCAACAGTGTTTATTTTGTCCACTACATTTGCTGTTGATTTTGCAGTTTCTCTTCTTTTCTGTGTTGCTATTTTTCTCTTCAAATGAGCCACTTCTTGAGCAACTCCTGCATTATGCCTTTCAGAAGGACATGCTGTGCAGAAGACAAAGCTGATGTGGTTTAAGCCAGCAGCAGCTCAGCATCACACTCGCTCCCATGCCAATGGGGTTGGGGAGAGGGCTCGAAAGTGCAGGAACTTAGGGGTTGAGATAAGGACAGTTTAATAAGAACGGGGGAAAAAGGTAAAAAAATAACAATGACATCAAGAAAAATACACAAAATGAGTGATGCCCAACACAGTTGCTCACCATCCAGCAACCCATGCCCAGCCAGTGCCCAGGCAGCATCTGCCTCCAGCCAATTCCCCTCCATTTTGCAGTTCCATGTGATGTCACATGGCATGGGATCACAGAATCACAGGCCACAAGGCCCCATCCAACTGGCCTTGAACACCTCCAGGGATGGACGGGGCATCCACAGCCTCTCTGGGCAGTTGTTCCAGCACCTCACCACTCTCATAGGAAAGAACTTCAACCTGAAATCCAACTTCAATCTTTCCTCCTTCAACTTAAAACCATTTTCCTTTGTCCTACCATTATGTATCCTTTCAAAGAGTTGAGCCCAAAGGACATCCCTTTGGCCAGTTTATGCCAGCTGTCCTATTGGCAATGCAGATTTTCATCTGAAACTACAACCAAGCAGTGAAGTTGTTCTTAGAAATAGTGGACATGAGGACTCTTCACAGACACTCCTAAAGTCTAGGATGTGAATCTCATTCAAATTAAATGGAATTTTGGAAATGCAATTCATTGCACAGTTGATGAGAGCTATTTTTCAACAGAATGAGTGACAGAGATTTCTGGATCATTTTGCTTGTACTTCCTAGCTGATACACTCTGCCAATGATCCAAAAGGCTCAGGAGCACATTTGCTATATTCTCAAAGGCAACTGAAAAAAGCTGACATCTTCAAGCAATGCGAGCTAGCTTTGCTAAACCTACTGGAACTTCCCAGATTTGCACTGGCTCAATATATTGTTAGTTTTGGGAATTTCATCAGAACTTATGGTTTTCAGAAACTGATGGTGGTTTTCAGCATTCTAATCCCTGTCAGATACTAAGACCCTTCAGCTTTCTTTCACAACAGAGAGCGCCCAGCATAACTATTGTCAAAACCAGAGACCAATTTCTTACAGAAGTGCTGGTGTTAGCGAAAATTGATCGTAAACTACTTATTGAATTGCAAAAAGATGCCTAGCTAATCCTTTCAAACTTCATAAATATATTTCTCGCTGAAGAGCGAATCTTTCTGTCACTGGCAAATTGGACTATCAAGGCAGGAGAGATTTGCTGGCTGCAGATGTTCTCCCTGGAGGAGCAGAGCTGTGCGTGTGCTGCAGTGAAGATGGTTGGTGGGGACCTGGGATGAGGGCAGCCCCAACCTGCCCAGCACTATTTCCTCCTGGTTCCTCTCCAAACTATTGCTGTGAAGCCACTTCCCATGGAAAGAAAAGTTTCAAATATAAGTGATTAATTGAATCACAGAATGGCCTGGGTTGAAAAGGACCATGATGACCATCCATTTTCAACCCTCCTGCTATATGCAGGGTCACCAACCACCAGACCAGTGGTTGTTAGAGCAGCAGAGATTCCAGAATGTGAGGCTGCCCCCTTTGGACACAGTAGGAAAATTGTCCTGGGCACACTGCCCCGGGTGTGGGGCTGCAGTGCTTTGAAAGAGGCATCCCTAGGCTGGAAGTCATCTTCTGCAACAGGAATCTCCATTGAGTGCTTGTGGACACTACCCTGGAGTCATTACCCTGGAGGAAAGAACAGGAAGCCAAGCAAATTGGGTTTTCTTACTTGGGAAAAGTCAGAACCCGTAATTACTCAATCTTCATTTGAATGTATGGTCACAGTGTGGTTGCAGGAAGCCTTCCTTCCCTCAGTTTGGAGGCCAGGATTAAACCACCTCTGCACGCACTTGTGGATGATTCTCCCTGAACACTTTCAGGCTCCCATCAGCATTGCAAACTGAACTTCAGGCCCCAGAAAGGGAATACTACCTCCTTTGAATACAAAATTCCAGCGAGGTTCCTCCTTTGCAATCCACACATTTCTCTGGGTCCTTTGAAGCTCAGTTTTAGCCTCAGTTCAAGTGAGAGCCGTATTTCTGCCTCCTCCAACAGTTTTACTCTGGGGCCCACAGTTGCTTTGTTTGCTTGATGAGGAGGATGAAAAACAAAGAGTGAATAGAACTCATTCTTCATACCAAAGTTCGGCATGCCAGCCACTTGCCAGGAAATTATTTTATTTATAAAGGTGGAAAAACCATTGCACATCTGCCCTCTCATTAAGCTGGGTAACTGCAGCCTCCATTTGCCTGACAGCTTTAAAAATGCTCCTGTTCACAAAACTAATAACAATACAGATATCTCTCACGCTGGATACCTGGCTATTTCATCACACAGTTTAGTTTTTATGCTGGATTGTTCAAGCCAAAAATCAACAATGCTTGAGGCAGACAGAGGGTGATGGGAGACGAGTGCCATGCTGACCAGCACCATCCCATCCACGTGACTGAAGTGCTGCACTGCCTTCCCACATTGCCCTTTCCCAGGGACTTTCTTTATGCTAGTATAAACACATATTTATTGGTTTACAGCATCACTGTATCATTAAATACATTCTCCCATGGAAATCCTTCTCCCACAATGGCTTTTCACTAGTTTTGGATTAGGAAATTCCAATTTTAGATGATTTTTTTTTCCCTATTTAACTGCACAATTCCCATTGACCTCAACACAAGAGGTTTGGTGTTAGTATGTAACTGAATTTGCCAGAGGTGTTCACTGGCACAGGTTGCCCAAGGAGGCTGTGGATGCCCCATCCCTGCAGGCATTCAAGGCCAGGCTGGATGCGGCTCTGGGCAGCCTGGGCTGCTGGTTGGCGACCTGCACACAGCAGGGGGTTGGGACTGGATGAGCAATGTGGGTCTTTTGCAATCCAGGCCATTCTAGTATTCTATGATTCATATTACAACAGCACCCTTACCTGAACAAGCCACCACACTGGCACTGAAGTTGGGTTGTAGCCTTACTTCTCTATTAAAGTCTTACCATCTCTTTGAGGACAGATGCTGGACTCCTGACCTCACTGCTGAAATGTCTCTCATTGGGCAGACGCAGTTTGCCCCACAAACGGCCCCCATCTGTATCCATGGGGCTTCAGTTTGAGACCTGAGGCCCATCCTTCCTGAGAAACAGAGGGTCACGAAGCGTTTCATTCCTGCATGAAGAGCAGAGGAAGGGACCATGAGAACATTTTCCTTGAAGAGCAGCACCCACTTGCCCAACAAATCTCTGACCACATGCAGGAACACAAGTACCACTTGCTGCAGAAAGATGCATGTTTTGGCAGCTGGCTAGTAAGGTCTCCTAGCAAGCTGCTGCAAGATCAAACCTCATTGCCCTGTGAATATCAGAACGTAGAAGCACAGTGTAAGAGCTGGCTTTTCTCTGAAGATATACCCCACACTTGAGGATGATTAAGAGGCTTCAATAACTGCTGTTCTCATTCTGCACTGTGCAGCACAGCACACAGCAAAAATCATGGGAGAACCATAGAATGGCCTGGGTTGCAAAGGAGCACAGTGCTCATCCAGCTCCAACCCCCTGCTGTGTGCAGGTCGCCAACCAGCAGCCCAGGCTGCCCAGAGCCACATCCAGCCTGGCCTTGAATGCCTGCAGGGATGGGGCATCCACAGCCTCCTTGGGCAACCTGTGCCAGTGCCTCACCACCCTCTGGGGGAAAAACTTCCTCCTCATATCCAACCTCAACCTCCCCTGTCTCAGTGTAAAACCATTCCCCCCTGTCCTATCACCATCCACCCTTGTAAACAGGAGGCACCGCTGTCTCCTCACAAAGCAAAAGAAAATGACATTACTGTGCAAGTGAAGCGCTATCAGGAGCAAGCTGTAACAATTTAATACATTCATTGAAAGTTATATTTTCCATATTTTCAGCAAGTTCTCGTGCCCTTTGGGATGCGCTGTGTAGCTCAAACAACCCGCTACTGTCCCCTCCAGCAATAAAACATTAATAGACTGAAACTTTTCAATTACATTACTATGAATGGGATGCAATATTATTTTATAAGGGGCCATCAATAATACATTAAAAAAATATATTGTAAAACACAACGTGATGACTTTAATTCCTAGGAGCGTGTCTGGAAGAACAGCAGTTGAAGCACGACACTGAGCAGGTGCCAAACATAATCTTTTACTCCTGGTAAACTTCAAGTGCCCAAAGCTGGTCAGACAAGGCTGCGCAAACACCTCGCTCCCCCAGCCACCTCCCTTCAGTCATGTTAATTAAATTGTAGTCCTAAAAGACTGTTTCTGCCCAACAGACAACACGAGACTCTGGTTTGGAAGGTTAATTGACTGTGCAGGAAGTGGCTTGCAAAAAATGTTACTTTCCACCAGCGCAGTTTCTGCTGTTAAGACAGATGCTGCTGCTTGGCAAAGAGGATGTATTTTTATTATCCGTACAGGCTCTGATCTCTGGCCTTGTGACATAATGAGAACACATTATGGACTTGTCATGGGGACAGCCATGAGAAGAAAGTATAAAGAGAAAGAGTTTTCTAATGACGTTTTCACCTTTGCAAGGGTCTGATCGTCAGTGACACAAGTGGGACAGCAGAGACCCACAGTCAGCACTGCTCTGAAAAAGCATCCTGAATAAATGCTGCACTAATTATTTGCATGCCCATCATTCCCAGGCATGAAATTAGACTTCTTCATTTGACCAGATTGATGAGCCAGACGCCAGGTTGCATCACCCAGATGT
Organism: Lagopus muta; assembly: GCF_023343835.1. NCBI lineage: Eukaryota > Metazoa > Chordata > Aves > Galliformes > Phasianidae > Lagopus > Lagopus muta. The sequence continues at coordinate 64,909,187 of NC_064437.1, read as the reverse complement.
GAGGGAACAGGTGGCACCTCCTTGGCCACTGCCCTCTGGAGCAACCCTGCACCATTCCCCTCTCCCTTCTGGGGCTGTGTTATTGTCATAACATCACAGAATGGCTCGGGTTGGAAGGGACCTCAAGGATCATGGAGCTCCAACCCCCCATCACAGGCAGGGACACCAACCTCCATATTTAATACCAGACCAGGCTGCCAAGGGTCCCATCCAACCCGGCCTTGAACACCTCCAGGGATGGAGCAATCCTGCCAGACCTGTCATCTAGGGAAAGTACACTGGATAATGCAATGGAAAGACAATGAGAGGAGGAGAACTTTAACCAGCACAGAATTTCATCGCAAGGTTGATTTGTTAGAAAGATCACATGAAAGCAGAATTTAGCTCTCCCGTTTGTGCTTTCGTGTCCATGGAATAACAGGATGCCCACTAAGTATTCTAACTAACTAACTAACTGTAATTGTGACTAGCATTTAAATAAGAAGAAAAATAATGGGGAATTCATCTAGTATATGCAAACACACATTGCGTAGAGCTGTTATTTTAGCATCTGTAAGGACCCAAACCCCAGTGGCAGCACAAACCCGCACTGTCATTCTAATACAACTTCTTTTATTTCATGCAGTGTGAATGTATCAGGTTAATACAACCCAAGGAGAGAGAAGAGCTTAATCACTAAACAGCAGAACTCAAGCAACCACCGAGCCTAAATGACACTGCAGCCTTCCAGTACTATCAGGGGAAGACCTTCCCACGGAGACAAAGCCAACACATCCCCCAGCTGTACACGCAGCAGAGGGAGCAGAGGGATGCTCCCGGCAAGGCTCACTGCTCTCACTACATCAGCATTTTTCTCCAGCAGAAAGCTCCCCACGTGCCCTATGTACTGAAGCAGCAGGCAGTGCAGCTCCTAGAGGAGCTTGTGGGCAGCTCTCAGGCATGGCAGGCAGCCCCCCCATGCTGAGGGAGCTGAGGTCACCCACACTGAAAACACAGTCTTCTTCTAGTTGCTTCTGCTCAAACAAATAAATAGCATAACAGCCAACAAACTGACAAAAACCCAATAGAAATGCCCACACGCTTGCACCCCACAGTCATTTTCATGGTGCATGTCCCACAGGTGTAAACATGGCTGCTGTATGGGATTCTGTGCTGGGATGGGGCCCCACAACTGGCACTGAAGGAAATCACAGCAGCAGCCAAACAAGAACTCAAAGATATCAAGTATTATCCATGTACTCAACACAGCCTTACATGCTGCAGGTGTGCACACGCCACCCATATATTCATCTAGGATAGCTTTTAGAAGATGTATCTGGCCTGAAATGTTCTGTGGGAAGTGGATCCAAAAATAAAAGCTCGCCTTGTAAGCTTGTTCTTCAAATCACTCTCGTGAAGACCAAGCAGGCAGATTCATGGCTGATGTGTTGGGTTGTGACATCTGAAGTCAGATTGTAACGTGACATGAGAGATCCAACCTGACAGGATGCATCAGCTCAGGAGGCAGCAACTGAAGTCTTAAAAATACGGTTTTCTCTTTGCTCTGCAGTTTTGAAAGAAGTTCCACTTACAAAAACTGCCTATCTGGTACTCACTGCCTCGGCCCTTGGATGGCTTACCTGCAGGGTTTGTTCACAGGAGCCTGCACCATTCTTTGTAAAGAAACACAGTGCATTTTTTGACATTTCACAATGGGTGGTCCTAGTTCAAAACTCCATTTCTCTTGAGGAGAATAAATTCAAATCAAAACAACACCTGTTAATGGGACAAATTATATGGCTTGGAGTATGACACTTCAGCACTGTCCCCTTCTTTCACACTGCTTTGCATTACTTGCATAGAAAGAGAAAAGGCAGCTGAACAGAACATCACTGACGTTGGCAAAGGGTAAGGGAGAAAGAAATCATTCATTCAGCGGTGACCAAATAATCTGAGCCAACTATCAGTCATAGCAAAACTCGAGACCTCACCTCTTATTTAACTATGCAGAGGAAGTATTGGTGGGTCGCATGACGGAGTGTGTTTGAATGTGACCACAGAAACACAGCTCTGCCCTGGATGAGGCACATGGATCTGGAGGCAGTGTGTGTCCTGATCAACCAAATGGCGCTGAAGTGAACCATGTCAACATCCTAGAATTGATGCAGAGAATGTACTTAAATTAAACATTACTTGGAACAGTCTCATCAAATTCGATTTTCCTGCCTATGAAGACCACAGTGTTTGTGTTGATTCATTTGTGTCTTCAAAGGCACAAGAGGAGGTGACAGACAAAAGTAAAAACGAGAACAGCAAAACCACTGTTGATGTTTGACCCTGGTGGCATCCATCAGACTTATTTCCTTACCAGACTCTCCAAAACACATACTGAAGCTTTAACCTCAGCATCCAAACCAGATGATCTGCTATGTACCAAGAAGCCTGTGCATCAGCTTTGCACTGATTTTAGGGTAAGGCCATCAGCTTATGCAAACACTCACCGCTTCCTTAAAGTCTGTCCCCACCTGCAGAGTTCACAGTCAGCAGGGACAGAGTAGAGGAAACACAATGCATTAACAGCACTTCAGCATTGTGCAGGGAGCACAGACCCATCGGACAACTCATTTTTGCCCTTTTTCCCAAGGAAAGAATTCACTCTGGATGAAGACAACACAAGTTCAAAGAGCAGAGAGCTGAGAAGACGAGCAGAGCCTCAAGCTCTGTTAGCCCAGGCATGGTGTTGTTCTGTTTTACAGTGCAACTGCCAAAATGTTAAAGAAAACATGCATTTCTCATTCAGACAAGAGAAGGCTACCTCATTTTTTAAAGAACAGTTAGAAAACTGGGTATTTCTGCAATAAAAATGAGCTCTGTGAATATCAACTAGCTGAGTCCCTGAAGATCTGCAGCTTCCCAAGGAAACCTCTATGAATTGTGCCAGGCGTGCATCATGAATAATTCCTACAACAATTACCCAGGAAGTTCAGTAGCATTGCACCAAGGCTCTGTGTGTCCCATGGGGATGTGGGCAGTAAGGTCCCCAGCAGCCCTGTGCACCCTGAGCGACTGCTGCCCATCTGACTGCATTACACATAGAGATGTGGGGAAATAAAGAGGACGTCGAGACGTGCTCCAAATCCACATGAGAGCTTATGCACCACTCGATGCTACAGATGGTCGGGCTCTGGGTGCTCTGCGTGACCCTCAAAAGGGACAAAGGAGTGGCTTCTCTGTATGAGCCCGGGAGGAAGAAGGGATGCAAGGAGCATTCACTTGCAGTTCAGATTCAGATTTCCTCCGTCCATCAGAATAAGTTCGCTGTTCACTCCTTGCCCTTTACTTGAGCTTCACGGCACCTTTCTAAGAGCACTGACGACCACTGTTGAGCCTCACAGCACCTCACAGGTGTTATATCTCACTTTCTTTCCTGTTAGAAGATCGGCATCCATCAAAAAGAAAAATAAAAGCAATGCCTTATTTGTAAGAGTTGCAAAACCGATATAATCATCATCTGGCTTCCACAAGGCAATGACTGTGCTTGGGGGCTCCCAGCAGCCTTGTTAGCCCTGTGCACAGGGAAGAGCTACAGGGACAGCAATACCAGCACACACCTGTCCAAACTGCAGGCATCACTTGAAGGCTCAGGATTACTTTGTGCCACTAGATCCAATTTATCACAGAGCACCTGCAGCAAACACCATTTAAGAGATTAATCATGGAGGTTAAAATTAAGAGAGGGCATAACGATCTCTCCAGTAAAGCAAGATGTCACTAATCATAGAACGGCCTGGGTTGAAAAGGACAACAATGATCATCTCATTTCAACCCCCTGCTGTGTGCAGGGCACCAACCAGCAGCCCAGGCTGCCCAGAGCCACATCCAGCCTGGCCTTGAATGCCTGCAGGGATGGGGCATCCACAGCCTCCTTGGGCAACCTGTGCCAGTGCCTCACCACCCTGAGTGAAAAGAGAAATACCCTTATTTTTCAATAGTCCACTGCCTGAGTCAAGAGTTCACAATACTCCACCCAAATACTTCATCCTTCCACATCTCATTATTCTCAGCCTTTTACACATTCAGAAATAAAAAAGAAAAAAACCACCTCTTCTATTCTACCATTATGGGGGCATCGTTAAAGAGTACAGCTCATTAGACTACAGAGCTTCATGTCTGTAACGAAGCTATTAGAAGGAAATTGCTGTTGCCACAAGTGATCAATGCCAGCATCCTCAAAAGAGCAGTAGGAAATTCATTTCTCCTTAGGGAGAAGGGAAGTTGTCTCCTCTATGGGATCTCTTCTCAGCACAAAGAACAGCAACACGGTAGGGACTGAGATTTGTAATATCACAATCACTGACTCACTAATACACAATTGCTTCCAGGAGGCATAGAAGATCCACAGGATTCCAAAATCCAGGGCAAGAAAATGCAATTCTCTGAACAAACTTGTTGAAGATGAACAACATTTTACATAATAGAACCTCAGGGAGCTAAGGGTGCTAATTATTTTCCGTGCTCACATGTCATTTTTTCCAACTTCAATGAATTGCATTTTAATAGCAGAACAGACACCCACACTGTTTTGACCTCCACCACTACAAAGAATAGCAACTGTTCAGCTGACGTTGGTGCTGTGTTTCTGGGCTGAAAATGCTGAAGTCAGAGTGCAGGTGGGAGCTGTGAATTGTGGAGTTCTTCACAAGGACAAGAAATGGAAACCTAAGTCCATTTAATTGCTGTATTAGTTCCCATATTGTATTCATCGAATCTGCTTTAAGACTAATTGAACAGATTTCACACCAGTGTGACCAAAAGGAAGTAGATAATAGATGTGAGAGGCTCATAATGAATACAGAGAGAAAAGGAAGCGATGGCCAAGGACTATTTGTGACCAGAAAATACTTTCTAACTAAATTCCGGGTAATCTAATTACAAGAGCACATTTTCTCAGCTAAAAATAAGTTGCAGATTTGTCATTTCTTGCATTATTTCCCTATGCACGAGGACCTCTGTAGGATGCAGCTGAAACATTCACATTTTCAAAGGTTTCCACAGTGACAGTGGTTGACAATCTTCTAGTGTACAGCAATGGTCACCTTGCCATGATTATCATGATTCTATGACCTGATTCTTACGGCTCTCCTCCTGGCTGTCCCAGCAGCTGGTCATGCACAGAGGAGCAGTGGGCAGCAGAGCCTTCCATCCCACAGTGCTGTTTGGAGTATTCTGCTGTAGGAAAACAACCAAAGATTGGAAGGGTCCCACCTGAGTTACTTGCATCTTTGTTTATTTACTGCTTCCTAGCTCCTTGGAAAAGGCAATCTGTGCCACATCCAGCAGCTCCCCCAGAGTACCAGCAATGGAGTGGGAGCTCTCTGCAGCCAAGAGCACCTGCTGCCAGCTGCAGCTCCGTGGGCTCACTCAGCAGGGCTGACCTCCCCTGCTACCCATTGCTTCTTCATAATGGTAACTTTTTATTATTATTATATTTATTCCTAAAAATCAGATTTTTAAACCACAACTCACTGAATGCCAGCCAACAATTTTGGGGAGCTTCTCAGGCAAGGCAATGAACAAGAAAAATTCCTGCTCTGTATCTTCTGAAGACAACTGTATTCTCAGTAAGTGTTCTAGAAACTATACTGCATGCCCTGTTGACATATGGGCTCCCTAGAATGAAGAAAATCTATTTTTCAAGGGTGCAAAGTACCCAGAACTCTCATTCCACCGCTGCCACAGGCAGTGAGTCCCCATAGAGCAGTGACCCAGCACGGTTTTTTGAGCTCACTGCAGCCACATATGCCTGCAAAGCTGAAGGTGTGACTCATTTTCGGCAATAATGATTAAAAAAAAGCTCTGCCACTTTAGAAAATAAGCTTCTGGTGCTGAAAGCTCGTTCCCAGAAGATGGTATTTATGGTGAACTCCTCCTGGCTTTCAGCAGTGCGTCTAGCAGCAGCCAGTTCACTGATGGAGGCATCAGCCTGACATGTGCAAGTGAAATCTCTGCAGACAGCAGCCCTCAGCACTCACTGAGGCTGCCTTGGAAGCTGAGCTGGGAGAAGATAGGTTGCATTGCAGGCCATGGGAGAGCTGCTGCCCATGGATGGAAATGAGAACACAGAGTGCCTGGAGACTCCCAGAGCAGCTGGGGCATGGAGCAGGCGCTCCCCACAAGCTGCATTCATTGGTGCATTCCCAAACACACTGAGCTCCTGTTCCTTTTGCACTAAGAGGGCGAGGACTTTATAAACAAGCAGGGCTCTGTCAAGGAGATCCCAACTATTGGTGCCACTTCATCCTAAGAGAATGAATCCAAAAAGGCTTGAGCTTGTGCTGCCTAGCAGGCAGCAGTTGCCCAGAGCTGCAGTTGACAATGGGACGAAGGAAGAGGGTGGTGTACCCCCATGTACCCAGGGATGCAATGAACCTGGAGGACATGCCCAGAGATCCCCTAGGACTTGGAAGTGGTCCCACATTGGGTTTCCCACCCCATGGCCAACCCAGCTGCTAAATGGGAGGTGCAAATTCTGACCATCTATTTTAGAGACTTTTTCAGCTGCCATTCTTCCTTGCCTCGCCTGATCTCCTGCTTCATAAAGTGGAATAAAATCAACTCTCCAAGGGCTTTCTTGGAGCTCCTGTTTCAGGAGCAGAGCTACTGCTGGGAATAATTCTGTCATTGTTTTTTGAGGCTTTTGTTGGTAGATGCGACACACCTCTGCCTTGGGATATGAGGCAGGGGATTTTCTTCCCGTCTCAAGAAGGGGTGACGAGCCTGTTCTGAAAGCAGTGCTCATAAATATCAGGGTAGGCGTTTCTGAAAGGAAAGCTCTCCGTTTTCTCCCAGCACAGTCGCTCCAATTTTGCCCTGAAATCTCCTGGAAATTCCTCCTACTGCCAAGGAGGGCAAACTTGAGAGAGCAGAGCCAAGGTGTGCTGCAGGAAGGTACCCCTGACCCACCAGCAGGAATGGAGCCACAGTGTTTTCCGACAGGAAAGACAGTGGGAATATTCCTGCTTCATCCTGCTTCCTATTCAATGCTCTTTGGAAAGTCCTCATCCCACAAGGACTTCAGCACATGTTTATCTCTGCAAATATCCTCAGAGACTGCAGTGATACACAGAGCTGCTGGTTTATGGCAGCAGGGAAGATATGCACAGGGTTAGGAGGCAAATAATCTACATATATATAATCTTTCTGGAATGAGTGTTTCACCAAGATTTACACTGCCATCCTTAGATGCAAATAACATTACATTATGCAATAGTCCAATAAAGACATTTATGTATCCCAAAGCCTGCTCTGCTTCTCCCTTTCCAACTGTAAACTTGGAGAAAAAGAGCATAATAAGACGAAACTAAACAAACTACAATGAAACCAAACCTCACGCACAATTCCCAGGCTATTTTGAGCTGGTAATAAGTTCAGGGTCCCTGCACATGGAGCAGCTCCCACCCACCTCATCAGCAGGAGGAGACTGAAGATGCTCAGGGTCTGCCCTTCACCCAGCCTCTGTGCCATCCATGACACCAGCCACAGCCTTCAGCGGACTTACAAAGAAAACTATGGGGTTTATCACTGAATAATCTGATTCATGGGAAAATGCAATTACTCATTGTTTTGAAGAAGGAGATTTTGCTGCCCACCACTTCCACTGCTGCCCAACATTGCTGGAACAGCACTGGCTCCTTACCTGCAGCAGCTCTTCACTTCAGCTCCTTGTTGAGCTTTCATAGCTTCACTGGTTATTTATGAAACCCAATGTCATTCATTTTCCTTCCTGAAAAATACAAGCAGACACATCACCAGCCAATCTGGCAATGCCTGAGACCGAAGACCACCATCTCACATCCTCACCCAGCTTTGCTCCATGACCCGTCTGCCTTCCCACTCATCCTCCCCCTGCCTGCTGAACTGCTTTCCTCTCATGAAAAACCTTTCATCTCATTTATAAGCAAAAGCTGATACTCTTTTTGCTTTGTTAAAGGCACTTGAGGCAGAGTGCTGTATGCATGTGCAGTGCTGTGCTGCCTGGTACAGGCTGTGCATAAAGCAACCCAGGGAAATGGGCAGTGCTGCTCCTGGCCAAGGCTGCCTTCATTTTTCCTTCCACACCTCCTCTGTTAAAGGTTGAAGTTGAGGAAGTGCCTTTTTCCTAAAACACTTTGATCATCACTTCTCTCCATCTCAGGGATGCGCTACAAAAGCCTCATTATGTTATCATTTTCTAACATATTATGTTATTCTATATTATATCATTTGATACTGGTATAAACTGCATAAAATTAGTAATTTCTGCATTATTTTCGAGTATTTGCTGCTATTATTCTTGCTGTTGTGTTGTTGTTTTTGTTTTTAAGATTGGAGACCCTCCCCATGTATCGGGAAACAGAAAGAATTCAGTAGGTGTACCTCAAGGAAGAATTCTGTGCTCCTTGCCATTCAGTCACTATTCAAATCCTGAGCAGTAAAACAAAGCTCAGACAATTTAATCTCTGAAGCCCTTCCGAAGAAAACAGAGGGTGAAGCGAATCTCTCCCGCTGTGCAGTTTTGCCACAACATGAATAATTTGTACTGCCCCACAAGTCTGTCGTAACACTCAGCACTTAAAAAATCAGTTATGAACACTGGAGGGAAATGGCTGTTTACAAGGGTGGATGGTGATAGGATGAGGGGGAATGGTTTTAAACTGAGACAGGGGAGGTTTGGGTTGGATATGAGGAGGAAGTTTTTCGCACAGAGGGTGGTGAGGCACTGGAACAGGTTGCCCAAGGAGGCTGTGGATGCCCCATCCCTGCAGGCATTCAAGGCCAGGCTGGATGTGGCTCTGGGCAGCCTGGGCTGCTGGTTGGTGACCTGCACGCAGCAGGGGGTTGGAACTGGATGAGCATTGTGCTCCTTTGCAACCCAGGCCATTCTATTATTCTATGATCCGTGGGAGAAACCTAGAGACATTGGTTCCTTCTCTGCCTACAGAGAGGGAAATTGAGATGGCAAGGATGAAAAAATAAACTGACTCAGCAGCAAAACTGAAACCCTGCTGCATTTCCTAATCCTTCATCACACTCTGGCTGAGATTGAGCTTGCTGATGTCATCTGAAGCCCTACATTAAAGGCAGGTGAGAGCTGCTGCAGCCACCAGAGTGAACCTCCTGGTAAAGCTGGCTGCACCAGGTACACTGCTGCATGTTCCCATTTCTGTACATGCACTGCACACTTATATATGCATCTAACACGCTGCCCAGCCTTGGAAAGCCAAGTGTCAGACTCCAGCCCACATCATGCTTTGCCTACAGCCAGCTCCATACTTCTGGCAATGATGGTTTATTACAGATACCCAGAATTACTTAAGCACAGTGCTGTGCAATGCACGTGCTTTGACACTGTACACAAAAGGCACATTACACCTCCTAAGATTAAAATGCCTGGCTCAGCTGCACACAATCTACCACATGAACTCCAGCACACATTATGATCATTTATAAAGCGGTTTCTTTGGGGTAATCTCCAGTAGGTAAGACAGATTATCTGATTTCCCCATGCAGGACCCACACCAAATTCCTTTGATTAATCAGAAGCCATTAATGGTAATAGCAATGAGTTTGCCACTAAGCATACTATAAAATATGTAAAGCCTGGATGACTCTCAATAGATCTTGGCAAGTGCCTCATTTAACCTTCACAGCTCATGAAAAACTGTTCCAACTTCTTCGGTTTAAACATGAAAACTATCGATTGTTTACAGCTCTGTATGACCTTTTCTGACAAGTGGGAAAAATTATGAGATATTAGGTTGTAATTCAATCAAGCAATATGTTCTAAATTATGTTGGGTTTCAAAACGCCGATGTTGCTTCTGCACATTTATTTAGGCTTTGAGTCCCTCTAAGTCTTTGGAGAAGATAAGCATGAATCCTGCTCCAAACTGCAGTGCTCCTTGGAGGGCTCTGAATGCAGATAAATCTGCAACATCCCTAAGGCACCAGATCCAAAAAGCTGCTCTAAGGAATGATAAGAAATGCTGAAAACATCAACTGTTTTGTTGATGCAAACTGATCATAAACTGATGTTTAGTGGTTCTGTATAACACAGATGATGCATCACATGGACCAAAATCCTATTTCACACCATGTGCATAGAGTCATGCCTCCCACAAACCGGTGGGTGCATAAGGCACTGTTTAACCTAACAGCACTCAACAGCAGTGTGCTGAGCCCTGACCTGCTATCCCAGCCCTTGGCTCCAACCAAATCTCACTGCTGATCACACAGCCTGCAGGACTTCAAGAATTAAAAACACATTGTGACAGCGATTCTTCGTCTCCTATGGGATCTCATTTATGTCTCTCCTGATGGTATTTTCACTGTTTGTTTTACTTCAAAGTCTTTTACTCTTTCATCCCCAGAACTATGCCTCCAATGGTGAGAAGTTATTGTCTCTTATTATAGACCTGTAATTACAAGCCAGAAGCGAGGACTGAAATGGATCTACGGGAGCACAGTGTTAAGAAAACATCCCTTGCAACTCAGTCAATCAATTCTATAAACAAATGAAATCTATAGAAGCTATTAGAACAATATTTTAGAAACACAGAATAATAGAATGGCCTGGTTTGAAAAGGGCCACAATGCTCATCCAGTCCCAACCCCCTGCTATGTGCAGGATCACCAACCAGCAGCCCAGGCTGCCCAGAGCCATATCCAGCCTGGCCTTGAATGATGCTTTCAGCACCAAATGCTTCTCAAGATAACAGACATGAAAGAGAGACATTGCTGGTGGTCACCTGTGAGTGTTTGAAGCGACAGACCATTTTCCCTCCATCAGTAGAAAGAGCTGCCCAGAAGTTGATGGCATCTCTGTGAGCGCTGGCAGTTGCAAGAGAGAAAAGCCAACTCTGAAGGTTCTCCACCCTGCTTTGCTCTCCGGAGGGCAGTGCATGTTGCACAGCTGCAGTTCAACATGCTCCCAGCACACATCCCACCACTTCCCATATATAAATTCACATTTCATACATTATGCAGACTGCTCAGACCAACTTCAAGTGTTCTGACTTGCTCGTAAGTAATAGGATTAGAACATTTTAAAAAAAGTAGAAATATTCTGTGATGCACACCTTGCTGAAGGAAACTCACCCTGCCTTGAAGGAGCACAGAGAAGAGGTGGATTTTATTCTGCTTTCTGCTCTCCATCTGGGATTTCTTCCAACTAAAATCTATCAAATCAAACCCCCGTTCCACAAGTGACTTTAATGCTCGAACTGCAGTAGAAGTGATTAGAGAAATACTTACACTGGAACATAAATAATTGTAAAAGTTGGGATTAGAAGCCTATGGGAGCAGCATCCTTTCATGAGAAAGGATGAGCAGAATGCATTTTCCACCCTGTTTTGACTTGGAATGCTTCCACCCACACAGAAGGCTGTTACTGTGAAAGCTGTAAATGTTTTTCTGTAAGGGACATTAAAGCACTGGGGCTGCTGTATGAAGCTGAATACGGAAGGCTTTTTTACAGCTGGTAGTTTAATGGTAATTGGTCCTTGTCACTCTCACCTGTTTCAGGCACTGAGATTCCTGAACATCCTGCTGTATAATTCAGGGCTGATTTATGGGAAGAATGACAAAACATAACCAGTCTCAATGGAAACATAACTCCCCTTGAACAGGAAAGTTCAAGTTTACCAGAAAGAGGTCATTTGAGTTTGTTTTACTGTGCTCCTTGGTCCCGGACTCAACCTGCTCTTTCAGGAGGGCAGGTCTTTGAGGAATTTCACCATATAAAATACTGAAGAGACCTCAAGCCACTCTGAGGAGCAAAGACTTAATGTGAAGGACCAGCTCCATCTCCACATTGCCCAAACCCATTGCACCAGGTCCTCCAAGGAACAAGCCTGAGCACAGTTCTGAAAAGGAGCTGCATAAACAAATTTTACCTTAAAATAAAGCAAACATCCTCTATAGGGGACAACTGTCAAGGTACGTTAGAGGCATTTCTAGCAATGACCATTTCAGAAGTCACCGAGGTGAGATAAAATAGTTTAGCGTCACAGAAACATCAAGGCTCTAAGATCTTCTAGTCCAATAGTCCACATACACAATATTGACCACTAAAACATATTCCTCAGTGCCACACAGAATCATAGAATGCCCTGGGTTGCAAAGGAGCACAGTGCTCATCTCATTTCAACCCCCTGCTGTGTGCAGGTCACCAACCAGCAGCCCAGGCTGCCCAGAGCCACATCCAGCCTGGCCTTGAACGCCTGCAGGGATGGGGTATCCACAGCCTCCTTGGGCAACCTGTGCCAGTGCATGTTTAGGAATGTCTTAACTCCAGAACTTCATACTGACAAGGAAAGCATCTAAAGTATGTGCATGATCTTTTTTTTTTCCTTTTTCTCCAGTGAAAAATTAGGCAAAAGGCACAAATGTACAAACACAAAGAAGTTTGGACTGAATATGTACCCAAAGCAAACTAATTGATTTCATAGGATTTAACCATTCTCTTTTAAAGTCAAGGTAATAATTTGGAAAGCCAGCAGCTTAGCATTGATCTGTGACAAGAGGACACCATCGGAACACCAACCAAGGTTACAGTCAACGAGAGGGGAAAGAAGTGACCTGAGACTGGCAATAAGGCACAAGGTGAATGGCTATTCAACGACTGAACAATTTCCCCTTACTTTCTCAATCAGCTCTTAACACAGAGGTACATAAACTATTCCAGCACAGCTCAAGGCAACAGAGCTTGCTGCATTTCAGACCAGTGAGTTCAGCTTCTGTGAAAGCAAAAATAGTACAATTCACCAAGTTCAAAAATTCTGTTTAATATACATGGAAGCAGCAGGTAAGGGTTCATTAACAGCTGTTTGGCGTAATTACTGCACATGTATCAATGTCTGTTTTTTAAATATATACACAATTTTAACATCTGTGGGAGGCAAAGGGAAGACCGAGAATGCTGAGCTGGAGCCATCACTAAGGCAATAAAAAAATAATTGATAATTTGTAGAGAGACATTATCATATCTGCTTCAAATTTTGATATTCAGCATCTCCCTTTTGTTTTTTCTTCTTCCCCCCCCCTCCACCTCTCCTGGTAGGCAGCAGTGGGTTGGGACATACTCAGCTCTCCTTGTTTCAAAAGAAAGAAATCAACCCCCTGAGCCATCGATCCATTGTCATGTTAAGAAGTACCACATTTACCACCAGCAATGCACAGTCAAGCAATCAATTTCCCAGTTGCAGGAGGTGCAGCGTATTTCTGCCATCAGATTCAGGTAGCTTAAGAAGCTAATCACAGCTCAATTAAAAGTTACTGCTGCCAGTTGGGAGCGAATACATGAAAACACCTGATTTATTTTAAAATAAAGCAAAGCCGTATCTTTTGAATGATGGCTAAATTGTAGCAATGGTTGTGCACTCCCACAAGAAGCATAAGGAACCATCAGCAAGAGCTGCACCTTCCACCACTCATATCCAGGCACATTTATGCTCCGGGTCATTTGAACAACTTCCAAAAGTGAAATGCAGCTGCTGAGAGCCCACTGGAGGCTGCAATGCAAGAAGGAGCAGCACCTGCTGGGCTGAACATGGCAGTTCAGAGCACAGGAGCTCCACAATGAGTTGGCGATGAGTTGAGAATATACAAAACAATCCAGTGCCTGAGCAGCCTTCAGCAGTTTTAAGCTCCTCTCTAATTCCTAAACTACGTGAAGCGTTACCAAAAGACCCAAACGAGCCTAAGCCAGCCACATTAAACAACTATTGGTATCTTCTAACAGTTCACTAATTTAGGAATGCCCCACACAGCACCTACTGCTGCAACCCAACTACCCAAATGCATCGTGCTCTTAGGGACAGGCTTGGGGTGCTGTGACCACTGCCTCCAGAAGCTCATGTCCCACATGAGCCCCAAATGCCAGCAGCAAGCATTGCCCTGGCCCAGCACCATCTGCACACACCGACAGAGAAGCAAGGCTTGTTTCTGGTATGAGAGTGAAGCGTGAATGTCCTTCTGTCCAGATAGAGCAAGAAGCCAGAGGAGGATCTTCACCATCACATTCAGCCCTTCTGCTCCTTGGGGCCAGAAAAGGAAGGGAGAAAAAAGCACTGTTAGATCACATCCAGAAGCAGATAAGAGATATCCAAAAGCAGATATTTCTCTCAGTGTGCCATCATGCCTTCTTCCGCTATGAGGAAAATACTATCCTGAAGGCAGAGCAAACTTCACAAACAAATGCAGAAACAAGAAAATCGGAGATTTCTTTCCTTAGATAACTTTTAGTGTTATCTCCAGAAGATTTCTCTGGCATTCTAGTGTCAGAAACGCATCTTTCCTCCTCCTTCCTATCGTGCAGACCATAGGAAAGCAGCAAAAAAATAAGGCATATATCCTTTAGAAAAAAACAGCTCAAATTTATTTCCCTCCTTCCCAAGAACGCTGGTAAGTTATAGCAACATTCACCTTCTCACCTTTGGAAAAATATCCTTCATTTCCTGGTCTGAGGTTGTCCAGCTTCAACCTCTGTCACCCTCAGACAAAGAAATCAATACAAACAGAAGCATTTCAGCTTTCTGGGAAATGGCAGTGGGGTCTTTGACACGTCAGGAGGCCACCGTGTGCTGTTTGCAGTGCATGGCAGGGAGCAGCTGCACCAAGGAGAAACCACCTCCTACTGGGGAGGAAACCCCAAATTATACAGATATGAAAGCCTTTTGATTTTTTTTTTTTGGGGGGGGGGGATTTTTTATTTTATTTATTTTTAATTTCTGAACTAGGATAAGTTTAGACTGGATATCAGGAAAAACTTCTTCACAGAAAGGGTTGTTAAGCACTGGAATGGGCTGCCAGGGAGGTGGTTGAGCCACCATCCTTGAATGTGTTTAAGAACAATGTGCTCAGGGACAAGATTTAGCAGAAGGTTGTTAGGGTAGTATGGTTAGGCTGTGGTTGGACTTGATCTTTAAGGTCTGTTCCAACCTGAGCAATTCTATGATTCTATGACTATAAAACAAATATCAAAAAGGAGAGCACTTGAGACAAAAACTGCTTCTCAAAAGCAATACAAGAATGAAGGTAACTTCTGAGGTCAATGCTGCCCCGCAGACTGAGTATTACTCTTTGGGATGGCTGCTGTGAACATCTATGTGCCATCAGCTCTGAGAGTGGGGCACTCGTGAGTAGACATAAAACCAAAGTATTGAATCTATTCTTTCAATTTTCTTTTGCAACACTTTCTGTTTCTGAAGCAACCTATGCTTCCTGCACAGGGTTCTGCTGCAGGAGCACCTGGACAGATGGTGACAGTATGAGAACTTGACCTGGACTGCAATGGGAGTTGGACGTTCACAGCAGGAGTCAATACCCAACTGGACCTGACTGCCTCTTCACATCAGTGCCGCTCAGGTTCTGCCATCTCCACTCCTTGTCCTGAAACAGTGGATGAAAATAAAGCAGAAATCAAGGAGGGGGAAAAGAAATAAAGGATCAATCCTATTTCCACTAAAGGCACTAAGTTTTAGTTTCAGCTGACAGCAAATGCAAAGTACTTTTGAGGGGGAAAAAAAAAGGAGAGCAGGAAAAGATCTGAGAAAAAAAGAGAGATGGTGTCAGTAAGCGTATAGTCAGTGAATATGAAGATGTTAAAATTATGAAATAAACAAAAGAGTTTGGCACAGCAGATTATAATAACAAAAAGAGAATAGATAGAAAGTAGATAGAAAGCTTACCCACATCCTGGGCTCGCTGCAAAACTCCAGAGGAGGGATCTCCAGAAGAGATCCTTTCCCACTGGCAGTCACTCTTCAATAGGTCTAGGAGAAGTGCAGCCAGGCTCCAGCCCTTCCAGTAGCACAGCTGAATTGCCTTTACCTGTGCTCCCAAGGCTGACTCGTGGCTCGCCTCAGGTGATCAATCAGAGGTTCAGGCCGTGATTCAGCAGTTCCCATACAGTAAGCAAATGGAAAAGAGAGCAGCAAGTTCTCGTTCAGCAGGCACCTTACATGTGGCTTCACCTTTAGAAAGCAGAAGAGGTCCAGAAAGTTTCCCATTTCAACAGGAGCATCCATCAGCAGGACCAGATTCTGCCCTGTAGTGCACAGAGCGGGGGTCCCACAACCCACCCATCTCTCAGTGGCCTTTGGACAGATACAACCTCATCTTCTGCTCCTCACGCTGCCAGCAAACACCAAAATCACATCTGTCTGTGCTCTGGATGCTCAGCTCTGTACGGCAGTCCCACACTCATCCCACACCAAGCACTGAAGAAACTCCCAGAAACACAAGCAGCAAGAAGAGACCGTGCTCCAGGTTTTGTCCTATGGTAACCAAAGGAACACTTGTAGCACCATCGAATGTTTTTTTCTTTAAAAATATTAACTTCAGTGCCTTCCACTCCAGTGAACAAGGATCTAACACTCCATTTGCCATAATCTGCACCTACATACTGAGTCTTTCACTTAAATGTATCTATCATATTTACATCGTCGCTGCAAACAGACAAGCCTTCCAGAAATGGCAAAAAGTGAAATGTGTTTCCCTGTACTTAAATGGGCATTTCTGCTCACAGCGACACCTTATTTGTATGTGGAGTGAAGCACAAAAGTAATAGCCATATCTGAATTTCTGGCAGGAAAGGAGCTTGATGGATACCTTTACAAAAACAGCTTCAAGATTTTCAAAACACTACAGAATGTGAGGACAAATGTCTAAAGCTAGAATGCATTTCATGGCAAATTTACAGCTAGTTTGAATGAACAGTCAGGGAATATGTCCCTGTTTATTGCAAGGAGTCAGACTGGGGGACCTTTAAGGGCCCTTCCAACTCAAACTGCCCTATGGTTCTGTGCAAATAAATATTACAAGCTATGGATACCTTTCCTAAGGCCTGAGAATGAAGTAAGTTATTATACATTATAAAAAAACTGACTTATTAAAGCTTGAATGAGGCTTAATAATAGATCTTTTAAAATAAAATGGCAAAAATAATTTCAGTAATTCTGTGCTTTGGTTCTAACATGGGGGAAAATGGCAGAGTATTCAAATGTCATTTCCTTCTTGGTTTGTAAAAGTAATGTGATGCATTGCACCGGCTCCTCTGGAGGCTGCTGCGCTGGGATGGAGCTACTTGAACACAGTCAAGGGCAACCTGCACTGCCCTCCAGATCCATGGCAGTGCTGACCTGCATGAGCATGGTGACAGGCTGTAACCAAAACTACCAACTTTAGCCCCCTCTCTGACATTTTAGCTCCCTTAATGAGAACGTTGGGTCATCAGGCAAACTGTAGCTTTGTTGCAAGACCCCATTGCCTCTTCCATTAGCAGACACACTTATTGCCACAGTGCTCCTGACACGACTTGCTGCTGAGGGACCAAAGACAACCGCTGTGCTGACAGAGCAGAATGAACCCTGAAGTGGGAATCAAAGAGGAGTGCATGGCCTCAGTGTCACAGAAGCTCTGTCATCATGAGGCTTCTCTGTTCATTTCAGGGACAGCAGTCTCTCTCAGCACTTTCAGTAAGGAATCACAGAGCAGAGTTTATAACTGAAGTGAATGCAGTGTTAAGAAAAACAATGTTTTTCTGAACAGCTGTAACCAGTAACATCTTAGGCAACAGTAAATGAAAAACTTTACGTATATATGTATGTGTGTGTGCATATCCTGTCATAATCATAATGCAGACCCACTGTTCAGGATCAGTTTTTCATTTAGAGACGATTCCAAAACCTTCTGAAGCCAACAGGGCCATTACACGAACTTCAGGAGGCTCTTTGTGCTGCTACTGAGCAGAGAAAGAAAGATGCAAATCAAGGCAATGGTCAGAACCAAAATGTATTTAACCAAAATGCAGGAGGTGCACTCAGAGCCTGCACTCCCTGCATAGAATTTATTTTAAATTTTAATGCTCTGTCATCGTGTTTAATGAACGGGAATCGTACTTAGCTTAGCTACAGGGCAGGTTCTCCAACAGAACTACTTGGGAAAGTGAAAATCATCCTGCTCACATTACCTTAATATTTCACTTGCATTCATAACCAAGTCCCTCACATGGAAAACAGCCTCAGCTCCAACTGCAAGCAGAAAATCTGCCCCAAAGCCTCAGCAGAGACAGAATTGTTCTGAACGTAGACTGTTGATATTCACCCACACCCTTTGTATTGAATATATAGCCCCAACTTGTTTCTAAAATATATATTTTGAGAGATTTTTACAGGTTAATGTCATTCAGAGCTGCACCTGAAGAAGCCATGAATGTAGCTCCTCAAATGGTGCTCTGAGGGAGCATATGAGCTCACAGTGGGAATCAGAGCTGAACCCCACATCACACCTCAAGGAGAGACCTCATGGGGCCGTGGTTTGGCCACTGCTGCAAGGCAGAACAGGGCCTCAGTGGTGTCTCTGGCACAGAGAAAAGAAGGGACAAACTGCATCGTGCAGATGGCCCAACAGAACATCCCTTAATGAGCAGTGACAGTTCTGCTGTATGAGGAGCCCAGCTCAGCACCTTTACAGGCAGCAGCTCTGCCAGAGGCCACAACAATAACGCTGGATTGAGAAGCAGAAGAGAAAAGTGAACGCTAATTATTAATTAGTAGAGCTTCAGGCAATCATGTAACTATCAATGGAAAGCTCAGACAGATACCTGACAAAATCAGAAAGAGAGCAAAACAGAGTGACAGGATGCGGGGCCAAACCTGACAAAAGTGTCGGTTCAGTCTCCAGGGAAATTACACCTTTCACGTCCATTTACATCTGATGTAACAGGGAAGTACAATAAAGAAGAGTGATTCAGTCCCACCAAAGGAACTCAACGTGACACACACTCTGCTTCTAGGCATTCACTCCACAATTATTTTAAATTGTTGGCGTCTGCGTGGCATGGATGAATTATATGAGCGCTGGAAAATTAATGTGTTGAAAAGCATGAACATATTTGCTTTCTTTCAATTCTACCCTGCACTTAAAGTCTTGGAAAGAGCACTCCAAGTCCCAGCTATTTCCTGTTAAGAATAGGCTGTGGTTGGCCCAAGTCTTTCACTAGGTCTTTCCTATGCAAATCTTGGAGGGAATTTGGCTTGTACATTCTGGATAATTCTTTGCCACATCTCAAGAATCACTGAGTCATGGAATCATAGAATGGCCAGGGTTGGAAGGGACCTCAAGGATCACGAAGCTCCAACTGCCCGCCACAGGCAGGGCCACCAACCTCCACATTTCATAGCAGCCCAGGCTGCCAAGGGTCCCATGCAACCCGGCCTTGAACACCTCCAGGGATGGACGGGGCATCACAGCCTCTCTGGGCAGCCTGAAGAGCACAGCTCTCCTCCATGCCCTTTACACATTGCTTACAGCATAGCAACAATTTGTTGTCAGGTTGCCCAATGGCAAATTCTTAGGGGATCTCATAGGTTGAACATCAGGAAAATCACCCACTTTTTTGACATTTCAATATCATATGTATCTGAAACGCATTCACAATTAGAAAAAAAAAATCAGAAGTGATAAGTGCATGTGGAGTTAAATTTCTAAGTCTTGCTCTCAACATGAAGAGGATTTGTATTGACATGTGGGGATAAAACTTCAAGGCAGAGTCCACACTCATGTGAGTGCCTCCTGCACTATTTACACAAGCATTAGAACTTGCTCAGCCAAAATGGACCAGCGCCCGACATTAGCACACAAGTCAACTTTTGTGCCTATCCCTTATATTTTCTCCTAAAACCCAAGAAAAAAAAAAAAAAAAAAAAGAAGGGTGAAATTGAAGTCTCCCCCACACATTCGGAAAATCTGTATTCTGTGCAAGGTGCAGAACACTCTTTGTGACTGATGTCTGAACTACACATCTTTGAAACATGGTGTTTAAGATGGAGCAAAAGCAGGAAAACAAATGTCACATTTCTTGGTGCCGGAGGTTTTTTTCTCCCCAAACAGAACTCTTTTCTAGAGGTCAATTTAAAATAACTTCATGTTTCTATCTTCACATTCAACAGCATAAATAGATACATAAATAAATAACCAATTATGAATTTTCCTTCTTCTTTTTCATCCCAACTATACTGTAGCGCTTCCCTTGCTGCTATACCAGACTGTTCTTTCCTGGTTTGGGCACAAAGAGACATTTTAAGACAGTTCACTTCCCAGCCTATCCAAACAGGCTCCATTCTCACTGAACTGAAAGCAACAAGACACACGTCTGCACTCCAGATGTGTCTGATACACCTCCCATCTTTAAAGAAATTGCTGAAAGAGGCATCGTGCTTTGGGTGTGACACACAATGCAGCAGCAGAGGACAGGTTGCCACGTGAGCAGCAGAGCTTGGAGCCCAACCTGTGCAATCAGCATCCCACCAGTCTGCAACAGGATGCTCTGGAAGCTCCTCCCCAGGCTGGATGTGGCTCTAGGCAGCCTGGTCTGCTGGTCGGTAACCCTGCACATAGCAGGGGATTGGAACCAGATGATCATTGTGGTCCTTTTCAACCCAGGCCATTCTATCATTCTGTCATATTGAAATAGCCATTCATTTCAGGCTTCAATTAATAAGATCCTCAACTTTGACTTTTTCACTGAAAACCTCAATAAAATCTTATTTTATAGTGTGAAAGCCTGCTTTTAACTCGGCAGTTTTGCTCAGTTTTGGCTGTGGTTTTATCAGTTCAAATAATGCTGATAAAAGAATCAAAGGAAAGAGGCAGAGAGACACTAACCAGCCTGGAAGGGAGAAGTGAGGAGCACAAGAAAGAAGTGTGGTCCAAGCAGAGGGAAGATACAAGCCTGAATTATTCAGGAATCTGCAACACAAGCATCAATTATTAATCGATGGATGGGCTATTTATTTGTGAGTGCATCATTTCGCTTGAAGAATCAACAGTTCAATTTATGAAATCAAATCTCATGGTTAGCAGACCGAGATTATCACCACAGGATACATTATCTACTTTTTTTTTGTAAATTATTCTGTAATCACCACGCTAGAAAATCAAATCTCCTCTATCCAAAACCAGCCTGCAACTCATTTGCCACCCTGTGTTGCTCTTGGACTCCATTTTAGTGCTGCCTACACATTTTTTATTTCTTCAACTTGGAAAATTACAACTCTTCAGTGGCACATCAAATACAACCAGGAAGCATTCCAAGGCACACACACTGGTAAGGTTAATGGTGCAGGACCACGGGAGCCGGCAGAAGTGCATCCCACACACCAGCAGTCACACGGATCTTAGAACCACAGAGGTGGGAAAAGAGATCATCAAATTCACCTGCCAACCCACCCCAACCATGGCCAGAAAATGCATCCCTCAGTGTCACATCTTCCCATCTGCACAAAGCCTGTCTGTATGGGAGGTGAGGGCTGAGTGGGTTTCCATGCTGTCCTCACTGCTGTGCCTTCTGCAGCTCCTCCACCAGCATCAGTTGGACAAAGGCAGCATCTCAAAGGAAAACTGTTGTCATGGACTCACCCTGTAGCTGTGTGGACAAAGCAAGTATCGAATGGCAAAGAGTAGGCACTGATTTCACAGCACCAAGCAAACTTCCTGTAATTCCTACAGAGAAGGCAAAACGCTACAAAATTGCACAGGGAAGTCTGAAATGCACTGGACTTGCATTAAGGTTTCTAGAAGAAATTACATCCAATTAAGCAACCTACGGGTAAGCTGTTAACTCACAACGGAGGCGTTCACAGCTGGCACAGCATGAGGCACACTCCTCTGTCTTACTGATGAGGAGAACAAAAGAAAAAGCAGCTTCACTGTAGTGTTGGACAGTAAACACTGCCATGTACCAAAGAAATTATTTAATTATGTTGTCAGGCATGAGAATGGCAATCAAGCTATTAAGAGTTGAAGAGCCTGCAATCTCTAATGAAGAAAGCAAATTATTTTTAACTATGTAAAAGAAAAAATATTTTGTGCTATACAGAAAAACCACCGTATGGGTGTCGTTAAATAAATAAATACATAAATACTAATCAAACATGGGATGGAATTTGAAGAAAGGGACTTACGACCTCTGTGCAGATACTACAACGTTTTCTCAAGGGTTTTTGTTTTGTCGGGTTCTCTTTTGCTGCAGTCAGACCCAGGCTGCAGCTTGCACAGCAATCCACAGCAACAATTACTCCATAGAGGTTTACAGACAGAATCACACAGACTCAGGTGTTGGAAGGGACCTCAAGAGACCATCGAGTCCAGCTCTGCTAAAGCAGATACAGCATAACAGGTCGCACAGGTCGGCGTCCAGCCGTGTCTTGAATATCTCCATATAAAGATACTCTACTACCTCTCTGGGCAACCCGTTCCAGTGCTCCATTGTCCTTAACACAAAGAAGTTCCTCTGCATGTTTGTATGGAACCTCCTATCTTCAAGTTTTAGGCCACTGCTTCTTGTTCTACCGCTACACACCACCGATAAGAGCCTGGCCTCATCCATTTTCCTCCCATCACCCTTTAGATATTCATAAACATTTAACAGATCTCCCCTCAGCTGTCTTTTCCTCAAGCTGAACAGACTCAGTTTACTCAGCCTTCCCTCATATGGGGAAGCTCCAGGCCCTTTATCACCTAAAAACTGGATTTTCTTTCAAATCTATTCAAAGATCAGCATTTTAGTCCCAGTGATTTTAGTAAAATAATTGAGAAAGTTCTTTCATGTTATGAAATTCTTACAGGAGGAATTCTGTTTTACAGTCTTGCAGACAAATTAAAAACATGTAAGGAAGCACACGGTGAGGATTGATGAGAAACACAAAAATGGAGTAGTCCTGTCAGATCCACCTTTTGCCAAATGTTTGTTTTCTAGATATCTCCATCATAGCCTTCCTCCAAACCTCTGAAATCTGAGTGGTTTGCACAGGAGGGGAGTCAACTCTTTGAAAGGGCAGATAACTGCGGGACAAGGGGAAATGGTTTTAAGTTGACGGAGGGAAGATTGAGGTTGGATGTAAGGAGAAGTTCATTGCTATGAGAGCGGTGAGGTGCTGGAACAGCTGCCCAGAGAGGCTGTGATGCCCCGTCCATCCCTGGAGGTGTTCAAGGCCAGGTTGGATGGGGCCCTGGGCAGCCTGGGCTGCTATGAAATGGGGAGGTTGGTGGCCCTGCCTGCAGTGGGGGAGTTGGAGCTTCATGATCCTTGAGGTCCCTTCTCAACCCAAACCATTCTATGATTCTATGATGATTCTATGATTTTCCCAGAATGTTTGTCTTAGCAAACAATACTTCTTGAACTCTCAGCAATGGAAGAAGTGTATCTGGATTCCCCACATCTTAAGGAATCACTTAAGGAATGTCACAAATCAGTTTTACAAGGGTTTTAGGCATTGGGAAGCTGGAGCCCTAGAAGCAGTGTGTAGTGCAAGCAAGGCACGTTGGAGTAGAGAAGGAGCACCATTGTCTTCTGTGTGAGAAGTACCTTGCTCAGTACCAGAAAGGGTTAACTTCACAGTCAAGATTTTTTGACAATGGAAGCAATGTTGGTTGTCATAAATCCCATCTTTCAACAATTTCAGGCTGTGCCTGTAATAATCTGCACCCACAGGGGTTTAATGTTTCACATTTGTTTTGGCACTAAATGAAGAGAAACCTCTTACTGCTTCAATTACAGCAGTACCACGAGCATTAGCGAGCAATAACTGAGCAATTAAGGACTTTATGAATCAAACAATATTTGAGAAATATGTTTTTTGGTTGTGGCTTCTGTAACCTGAGAAGTTCAATAAATCTGTGGAAGAAGCTATGAATATAGATGCTCCCTTGCTGACATGTTGAATGCACGATTGAAGTTAAAAACATTATTATTTCCATAGACACAACATGACATTGAACAGAGGGTACTCAGGAGAAGGCTGTGTCACAAAATTTACAGAATTTGGCCTCAGCATATATGTATACAATCTTAAATGTGAAACTGTTTTCTTGCAAATGCAGGAGACACGGAGTAAGAAATGATTGCAGAACTGGATCCAAACTACCCTTTAAGTTCCCTGTTTAACAAGGACACCTGGGACTCAGGTCTGCCTGTCCCCAGTGCTTCATTCCCTGCACTGTTTGGGGTCACAGACCCTTGCTGCCAGCAAGAGCAGCACAAATGTTCCTTGATAAGGTTCTGCTCCCAGCCACTGCTGGGCCTGCTACAGTTCTGCTCACTGAAGCAAGCAAAGACTGCAGAAATTGCTAAGATCTGTTTATATCATGAAGACATGAGCTTGCCAAGAGTGCCACTGCTCCCAAGGGCTGAGCACTCAGAACCACAGCACATAACAAAAGGGAAGAGAACGGGACACTGCTGTTGCATGTGATGATGGAAACGCTCCAGAGAACCACGGAGCTGGGGGTGGTGCCTGGTGTTCAAACAGCCCGAGCAGAGCGCTATGCAGAGCACAGCAGATGCGGCATTTCCTCTACCTGTGCCCACAAGGGACTGCAGTAACTCCTACTTAATCCAGCTAATTCGTTATACAAGTTTGGCTGCTTCACGCAGAACAGCTTGAAATGGGTTGGGTTATGCTGTGCTGAATGCACTTCACCGTCGGCGCATAATTCTTTTTTTTTTTTTAAATAATTGAGAAGCTAATTACCCCACTGTTGGCTTCATTTCACTGCCAATTTTTTTTTCACTCGAGCTTAATTTTACTAAATAAGCCCCTCTTCACATCTCCGCCTCATTGCTCTCAGACCAACAACAGTTAAAAGTGGTGAAACATTCCTTTCATTGCTGTGCGTATTTTGCGCATCACAGAGCTCAGCGCATCCTTAAAGATGGGGCTATTTATCTAAGTTCCACTGAACGCATAGAATCACAGAATGGCCTGGCTTGCAAAGGAGCACAACGCTCATCCAGCTCCAACCCCCTGCTGTGTGCAGGTCGCCAACCAGCAGCCCAGGCTGCCCAGAGCCACATCCAGCCTGGCCTTGAATGCCTGCAGGGATGGGGCATCCACAGCCTCCTTGGGCAACCTGTTCCAGTGCCTCACCACCCTCTGGCTGAAAAACTTCCTCCTCATATCCAACCTAAACCTCCCCTGTCTCACTTTAAAACCATCCCCCCTGGGGCAACCCAAGGAGCTGTTAAAATGGCACAGATCACCCACTGGCATTCACGCGATCGCTTTTCTTTTGTCAGGCAAATCATTTGCAAGGCGAGTCACCATGGACCAGCCTCCCCAGAGCAAGCACTGCACATTTATTAAGCTAAGACACAAAACCAAGCAGATTGGTTTGTGCCCCTCCCTGACCACGGCAGGGAAAACAGCTTTCAGGATTACTTTTGAACATCAACATAGCGCCCTGAGACTCAAACTCTCGTTGTTTAAAGGAAAACTTTTAATGTGCTTGGTAAGTCCTATAGCTCTGTATATCCATACCACAGCAGCAGCTCCGGTTTTTTTCTTTTTATCAGTGTTGCCAAATTCAGCTCTTCAGGCAGTGGTAAAACACGAAGTTCAAAAGATTCAGACACTGAAGAAATATCACATTGCTAAACAAGACGCATCGCTTGGCTCAGAAAGTGAGATTTGCTCTCCCTCTAGAGTTGTGTCTGCACGCCCTGCCCGTCGCTGCCAGCTCGCACTTATTCTGCTGGTGCTATTGTTGCTATTCTTATGCACTCAGAAGCAGCTGTGACCTTCCAAACAAGCCTTTTGCATTAAATCCCTTAGCAAACACTTTATCCAGCCTCGACTGCCAGTCTGAACTCCTCCCGGATACATTAGAAGAGTTTAATACAATAGCTGCAAGCAAACCTCGTGCAGAAGATCATATGTATTTATTTTGCCTCAGCACTCGTTACCTTTAGGTGATTCCTTCTCTTCACTTCTGACACTCGATATAACTGAGAAAATTCGCCTTGAACAGCTTTGCAAAACGTTGCACAGCTCTGAGGACGAGCCGGATCAGTCTTTTGAATGGCACGAGACGGAAAAGCACCCGCTTTGTGCCTGTCAAATGTATGACGTGCGTGCAGAAGCAGATCCCCCAGGACAAACCCATCTCCAGAGGCAGGCACCATCCATCCCTCGGAGCTGAGCAGGGAGGCGGACACGGGGGGGGGGGTGGCCCGAGGGCAGGGAACCCCGGAGCCCTGTGACAAACATCTCCCTGTGACACCGCAGCTCTTTATGCTCAGAGATGTAGCTGCTAATGCGAGCAGCTAACCCACCTGGTGCCTTGTTCTCATGGCTTTCCTGTCCTGCCGCCAAGAGGAGACTCGGCACAGGGCAGCGAGCTGAGGTGGAGAAGTGCCAAGGAGGACAGCAGCACGGTGCCTGGCACAGGTGAGGAAACGACTTCAGCTGAGATGGGCTTGTCATGTCAGCACTGCACACTCATCTGACCAACAGCTCTCCATAGCACATCAGACAAAGAGCATCCTTTGGCTTCCTCTCCTCCACGTGGGGTACTGCTGGATGGTCACAGAGCCTGATCAGGCAGCAAAAAGTGTCAGCAGGAGAACTGTGCTTTCGAGCCTTCTGTGAGCACTGAGCTACGTGCCATGGCCAAGAGCTCAGTTTCGAGCTCTATCAAGCTTTCTTTTCAGCTGCTTTGCAATAAAGGTGATGTTTTCAAGACAACGGCTATGCAAAACAAATACTTGTTGCACAGACAGTGCTCAAAGCTTCTGCTGATTGCTTTACCTTTGAGATGCTTTCTGGAGGAGGAGAAATAACTGTGTGTATATAGATACAAACACACACACATTATATATATATGTATATATGTGTACATATGCTACAAGGATGTGATATTGAACTTCTCCATCCTGAGGACAGACCAATCAGACCTGCCCAGGCATCCTCTTTAGATTCCTCTGGTGATATCCTCCCTCTGCACAGACCCAATTAAGACTATCTGCCATCCCTCAGCAGCACAGTACTGTACACTTAGGGAAAGTAGAAACAAAACCCACACAGAGACATTCCTGGCTGTAAGAAAAACCATAGTTCTCAGCAACCAGCATTCTATGGACATACTGATTCCAGGCTATCATGCTCAATAGCATCTGATCATCCCATCCTTCTTTTCCTCGCCTCACTTAAGGCCTTTGTAGAACCTTTTTGGCAGTGAGTTTTGCACTGTGCTCTCACTGTATTGGGTGCTCCACATCCCAGCACCCAACCAGCTGCTGGCCAGCCAGGTTTGGAGAAGCACTCTGACATCACGGAGGTGGGAAAGCAGCACAAACTCTGGGATAAATACTATTTAGGATATACTCTTTTTTAAATGCATGTTATGAACAAAAAGTACTGGAGTCCTTTGGCACGTGCTGGGAGATGCCACCATTTACCCAAATCACACATTCAGCTGTTGGCATAGACAGGGAGCCCCTCTGCACACTGCTGCAGACAGCATCCAGTTCTCCAGGTAAATTCCTACTCTGCAAGACAGGAACATAAGCTGTTATTATCCTTTCCAGCTTGAAACACCGACCACATCTTTGCCCATGTATGCCAGGCAGAAGCCAAGCACTGCATTTCATCAAGGTCTGAAATAATCCTTTTACTCAAAGAGGGTGAAAGCTCTCCATTTGTAATACAGGCATAGATTTAATAACAAAATGGATTTTCATCAGAAGTTTCCAAAGATTTCTAAAGGGCTTTGAGCATTACAGAGAGTTAGAAATAAGCCACAATTTTCATTTGGCCTTTTTAGCTATTTCTCACTCCTTCCCCTATCCCAGGCACGCGATGGTAATCATAGGATATATCACTTTCCCTCTGGAAAATACATGCCATTATGTAAGAGCCTGTGAACAAGGAGTTCAACACAACTCTATTTCATGAAAGTAATCTCCTGAAAATATAGCAAGTGGTAGAACAATAAAAAAGACACTGCCTAACCAATCTCAAAACTCAGACATGATTTAGCAATAACCAACGCAGCGCTGCAGTGCCTTCTAAGCCATCCTGCAAAGAACTTCCATGCCTAAAGAAAAGTGAGAGTACAGAGAAATGTTATGTCAGCGAGTCTCTATCACGGTGATCAACACCATACAGATGTTCATGGGGAGAAAAGGCAATTTGGCTGAATGTCACTGAAAGTCCCACCATCTTCTAGCATCCTAAAAGTTTTCCAAGCGAAAAAGGCTCCTAAGCTGTCAGGTCAGCTGTCTCCTCCCCTACGAAGACAGGCTGAGGGAGCTGGGTTTGGGCTTGAGCCTGGAGAAAATAAGGCTGCAGGATGACCTCATTGCAGCCTTCAGCACCTAAAGAGAGCCTACAAACAGGAGGGGAATCAACTCTTTGAAAGGGTGGAGAACAGCAGGACAAGGGGAAATGGTTTGAAGTTGAAGGAGGGAAGATTTATGCTGGATGTCAGGGGGAAGTTCTTTGCTATGAGAGTGGAGAGGTGCTGGAGCAGCTGCCCAGAGAGGCTGTGATGCCCCATCCATCCCTGGAGGTGTTCAAGGCCAGGTTGGATGGGGCCCCGGGCAGCCTGGGCTGCTATGAAATGTGGAGGTTGGTGGCCCTGCAGGTGGTGGGGTGGTTGGAAGTTGATCCTTGAGATCCCTTCCAACCCAAGGCATTCTATGATTCTTGGTACTGGATATAAACCATCTCCTTCAGAACCACTAATCTCACTTGACATAATTCCTTCGGTTAAAGGGTCTCTTGAGATTGCTACTAAAAAAACTTAATCATTCAATTTTTTGTACCTTTTTAACAAAGTCTTGCCAAAATTGGAAAATCCATCTGTGTTCTGAAGGAGCACCCAGAACTCATGCCCTCTCACACGCTCTTCTGAACAGTGATTCACAATGTGGCTTTAACTGCAGCATGGTCAACTCCAGCTTTCCTCCCTGACGTCATGTATTGCAGACTGAAACAAGTGGGTTTCAACACAGGAATGCGAGACAAAAGTCAAACACTTACAGCCTCCTTCTGCAACCTACTGAAGTGCATCACCACCCTCTGTGCGAAAAGCTTCCTCTCAGATCAGCACTAAAACAACGCCAACAGACGTGTTCAGAAGCTTGCTAAAGGAGAGCAGGAGAAGGATGGACACAGTGTGGCTGTGGTGGCTACCAGCTACTTTTGAGAACCACGACACACGTGATGGGATACAGCACAGATACTAAAGTTATCTTATTAAAGTGGATTAACAAAACAGACTTCTAAGGGGAAGCCAATAAAAAGGCCTCTGCCAGGCTTAATGCTGGACTGAATCATTACACAGGTCTTTTAACAAACTGAGGGAAACTTGTGTTCCGTTCAAGAAAAGCTTTAGTGCAGAAATGTCCCTGGAGCACTGGGCTCACTGCCTCTCATAGATCATGAACAGAGCCATCACACCCCACCCCAACTGGCACCGATAGAGTGGGATTTCCGCAGGCAAAGAGCACAGGGTGGAACAGGAGAGGGTGAAAATGCCTCAGCAGCACAGAGCGGCCCACTGAGTGAGGTGGGTACAGGATTACATGCAGTGCCATACTTGGGAAACACAGCCCAAAGCAGTTCCAACCTAAGCAAAAACGATCCTGAAGCTGAGAAGTGGCGAGGCGCATGGAGAACTCCTGATGCTGCACTGCCAAATTAAATGTGGATCAAAGCAAATTTCTCTAACAGGGGGATACAGTCATGAAGAATATTCATTTTTTTAAATGAGAGTGATCTCTGGATGCAGTTCATTAAAAACCCAGCATGCGGACAGCCTGCAGCCATTACCCATCGTAGAGGCTTCCATCTGCACCTCGCAGTAGTGCCTAAACAGCATTGCATTGGCCAGTATTTACGCAGTGCCCGATTAAAACCTGAGAACCCAAAATGTTCAGTTCCATCTTAATGTTCAGCATACTACTGCTGCTCATCTAGAAACAACATAAACCCATGGGCTGATGAAAGTCAAGTGGTGGTCACACATGCAGTGAATGAACACTGGATGTCAACAGTGGAGATTTTACAGTCAAATTTTTATATATATATATATTTTTAAGTCTGCTGTTGGAGAACAGGCAGAGTATATAGCCCTGCTTATAACATGCTTTAGGAAGCCAATGGTTCCATAGCCAAAAGGAAGAGAGTGGCCTAAAGGCACCTGGGGCCCCATTTCATTGGGCATGTGCTGTTAAGATGTAAGATTTCTCCAGTTGTACAAGCAGCTCTGCCTTGGTCAACGTACAGCAGAGCCTGTGATCATGCCTGGCACTTGAAGTGAGCTTCAGCATCACATCACTGCATCCACCATGAGTAACCAACATCCAGGGATGGCCACACAACACGAGCCCTTTCTGACATGTTTGATCCCAAAAGAAAAAGAATAATGAGCCTCTTGCATACGTACAGACAATCAGTGACGAACTTAAAGCGAGATTCAATGACTGCAGAAATCTTGGCTTAGGATTTGAACACGGACAGCAAGGCTTCTCTGGGGTGCATCGGTTCAGTGCGTGGGGCTGTGAAGCTGAAGGCTGCAGCACTAACAGGTAACGAGCCACAGGCAGACAGCAGTTAGCCAGCTGAGAGCTGTGTCAGTCTCTGCAGCAGAGTTGGAGATCACTGAAATAAATCCATGAGCACCTACATCGTGTATGTGTGTGTGCTTGTGTATGGTATTTAGCACCAGTCAGGATGCATTGTCTCTTTTAAGGAACTAACAGATGCAATTGCCAATGTAATGCAAACATCTTGGTGGTATTGATGTGTTAAATGTGATCTACTTTAATGTACTGTAAAGGCAATTGATGCTAATGCAGCTTTCTTGCACAGATTAGAGGAATCAAACTATATTTTTCCAGATTGGAAGTGGTGGTACAAGGCTGAGTGCTGCAAGCTTAATGTTGGTTGACTGAAAAATATTTTTAAAGGCTAAGGTACAAAACTTCAGCTGATGAAGATTACAAGCATGTAGCTAAATGAAGCCACTTTCATGGTTCAGAGAGCCATCCAAATTAAAGACTCATTTATTTAGCTGGATTCTCCTCATTCTAACTGCTATGAACGCCAGCAATACCCATTTATGAAAGGCAGGATGGTATTTTTAAGTGACACCAATAGCAGTTTTCCCTTCCATCATGCCCTGATCTGGGATGGGAGTAGGCCATGCCTGCAGAGCACATGCCCATTCTCCCTCTCCCTGCACACTCACCGCACTCCCAGCTCTCATCCAACAGATTTGGGTTCCCAGGGACACCCAGCCCTTAATGAAGAGAACATCAGGTAGTGGCATGGAGGTATTTTTGCCAAAAGTTCCTGCACACCAAGCACTGAGATGGTCAATTAGCTGTACAGGGGAGTGGACGAGGCGGATAATTGAGTTACCTGGGGTCACACTGCTAACACAGCACACCACACTTCACCAGCTACCCAGAAAAATTGATCCTGATTCCTTACTTAAGCAGAGCTTTAAAGAAAATAAAATGTGGCACAATGTTCTCTGTGTGAGCATAAGCAGCTCCGTGGCACAGAGCTTGTGAGCTGGGGGATTTTGTTTTGTAACGTCTTTCCAACTGGAAGAGGTTACACATCTATTTACAAATGAGTTCTAAATCCATCAGTGAGGGAAATAAATTAAGAAACAATATAATTATTTCTTTGCCTCGTCTCATATCTCCTGCTCAACTGTTGGCAGGAACATGAAAGCTCAGCGCCTGGAAACGGCAACCAAACAGCAAGGACTGCTCAAGCACGGAACTGAAAAACAACAACTATGCCACCTGAGGCCAGAAGTAGAAAAGCAAGGTTTTATGTTCTCCGTACATCTGCATTTCCTTATGCCACCCATAGAGCAACGCTCCTAAAATCCTTTCTGGAAGGTAAACATTTTGTGCTGGAAAAGTCCTGAGAGCAACATCCATCTGCCACCATGGGCATCCATCCCCACAGCGGCGATGCCAGCCTCCAGCAGACTGCAGTGATCCCTTATTGCCATCAGCAAACCCACAGCTTGAAAAAGGGAGAAGAACAAATCATTCCATCGTACCTCCTGGACTTTGGGCTCTGGTCACACCTGGTCTGGTATGGCAGCACTCTGGAAGGGTCGTACTGAAAAAAAGAGCACACATGCTGTGTGATGGCAAAGTACAGGCTTCACTGATGGGAAGGTGGTGTTCAGCCATACAGACAGCATCCACCTGCTTCGTGCTGTGCTGACAAATGACAACAGTTCCTCTCTGGCTACTTTAGAAAGCCGACATCTCAATATTTATGGATATCTGTACTCATGGAAAGCAAGGGGCTCTGCTTCATTGCCGCTCCCATAGATACAGACAAAGAAAGTTCTGTTAATTTCCATATATCAAGCAACTTAAGTTACTCTTGTATGATGAATAAGTCCTCAGTGTTGGACAGGTGAACAAAATCTCCCTAAAGTAAAGAAAATATATTTTTGAGACTTCAGGTAATCAGTAATGTCAAATTCTGGATAGGGCCCCTACTTCATATAATGAATTTTGACATCAAAATGCAAAGATTGATTTCCTAACCTAAAACTACAAGGTACCCAATATTAATAATTAACTTAAACAAGGTTCATTAAAATGCAACCTAAGAAAAAGAACCTTGAGAATCAGAAAAACGTGCACCTAGAACATAAAAAAAAAAAACCCTTTTCTGTTTAAGTTACATGGCTCTCTTTAACTGAAAAATACTTTGATCAAACTTTCATTAAAGTGGAAGTCAATAAAGTCATCAAAACGTATCCTCTGAGTCCAGAACTGGTGCGCAGAATTTGTTCTTCATTGCTGCCAGTGAACAGAGCTGCTTTAGCCCCATGGTCCCATACAAGCAATCACAGGAGGGGTCAGCATGTGGTGCTGCAGTGAGCTCTGTCCTGTTGCATGGGAACATGAGCATCAGTGGTATGAACTGCTGCTTTGCACCCCATTACACACCTGGGAAGCAACAGGTAATCATCAGCTTGCATGATCAAAGCTGTCAACGCTGACTTTTCTAAGCAATTTGTAATCATTAAGCAAATCTTTCAGTTCTCAGGCAAGGCAAACGTTGCCACAAATCTTCAATGGAGAGCCAAATTCAAACAGAAGAGAGAAATGAAAATTCTCCACTGTTGCACAAAGAATTTCTATCACCCAAAACAAAGCCCTGCTTCATGGTCTTCCAACTTAGAAGCAGCTCACACCTTGCCTGTAACAGTTTCTGCCCTAACATTTGCATTATTATGTTCAGCATGAGAAGCCACAATGAAATATCAACATCAAACCAGCAAGCAGTTTATGAGGAGTAATTACTCTATGTTATTGACTTGAAGCTTCAAAGGAGGCTTGTCAAGTTTGTTTTCAGATTACACAAAAAGAAAGAATTTTTAGAGCTAATATTCAATTGTAATGCTAATGAAGTGGTGGGAGGGTCCTTCTGCTGCTGCCCAGAGCAGAAGTGAAGTAGCAGAAGTGCACTGCTCCCAAGGCATGCGCACAGCTCTCCGTGCAGACACACAATGCAAAGCCCAGGGCTCCTGCTGGCCTAGAAAGAGCCTGCATTTGCATACACAGCTCATGGAAACCAACTCAAACATGCTAGCAATAGCACCCACTCTTTACATAAGCTTCATGTTGATTCAGTGTAAAACTCAAGATGAAAAATGGCAGAAAGCTTTACAGGGGGAACTGAGATGTCATCTTCAGTCATACTGCTAAGAGCAAAGCAGAGTACCTCAGTCCACAACGGCTTCCTTATGGTCTGACAGATCAGAGAAACCACATTTTTCTGAGCAGAAATATTCTCCCATGTGGGGAATATGGGCCCAGAGCAGAACCCATCACACCACAAATCATGTGCAGCTAAAGCACTAGGGCTGCCTGTACTCATCTCTCATTAGCTCAGGCTGTCCGTGCATCCTGGATGCATTCAAGGCCAGGCTGGATGTGGCTCTGGGCAGCCTGGTCTAGTAGTTGCTGATCCTGCCCATGGCAGGGGTTTGAAACTAGATGATCTTTGAGGTCCTTTTCTACCCAGGCCATTCTGCGATTCTATGATTCTATGAATTCCATGTAATATGGGAAAGAACAGCTTCCTCTGTAGTAGTTATCTCCAGAGGGAAAGCCAAGGGATGGCTTTGTAGTGGTACAGTAACCTCACAGACCCCTTTAGCACACCTGTAAGACTTTAAGTTCTACACTGAACTTGGCTCACTCTGCCTCAGTGCTGCTGACTTTTTTTCAAAACAAGAACAAACTTCTGATCTCAGCAGCTCTCTGGTCCAAAGCAGAGATCAGGGGATGATTTGCCTTTGGGGAAACCTCCGTTCAAGTTTATTTTCAGATCAGTGGTTCCTGAGGAAGTCCTCCCCACACAGATCTGCACCACAACATCGTTCAGCAGCTGGGGGATGGTCTCACTCACTCTCAATGAGCACTGAACTGCAGATGCTTATTGTGCAAGGACAATTCAGCAGCAAGCCATGAATGCCTGAATTGCAGCCATCCACGTTTGGCTAATTTTCAACAGTATCTGCAAAAAAAAGCTGAGCTTTCAAATGGGGGCTGCTGTGGGATGGCTGCACCCAAATTATTTTGCTATATGGGTGAAGATTGTCTCTAAATATTCTCCTGCCATATTACGTTCTTATTGTCAGCTAAGAAGAACCACATCCCAAGCCAAAGGGAAGGTAAGTTCTCAAAAGCACAGAAGTATCTGCAGGAACAGAGTCTCAGAGCTATGAGCACACCCATGCAGCGCAGGCATACACAAGCCTGTGCCCATCAAAAAAAAACAAAACAGGAGAGAGGGGTAGGGAATGACGGAATCATAGAGTCATTAGGGTTGGACAAACCCACTAAGATCCCCTGGTCCCACTCCAACCCTTCCCACCTTGCCCACTGACCGCATCCCTCAGTGCCATACGTACCCTTCTCTCAAACTCCTCCACAGTGCATGGGGCAGATCCTGCCTGGCTGGGATTTTGTCACCCAAAAGCCCTTGGAATATCTGCACCCATTGGATGTACAAGGATTTCTCCCTGTGCAGTAGATCGTGCAGCCTGCCTTGCAGCAGGTCACACACTATAGGGTGAGTAATGGTCTAAGTGTTCACTACCATAGAAAATAACTATATTACACCCAAAGGCTTGACAGGAGAACTGGCATGCTCCAGCACCACTGCAGCTGAGGGCAGTGAGAAATCTGGCTTCTTTAGATTATACAACATGCTTGAACACGTTCAGCTGCTTTAGAATAACATTGAGCAAACCACAAAACCATTTCAAAACACCTAGATTTCAGGTTCAGGTTAGACATTCATTAATTTCACAGTAGAAATATGCACTTTTTCATTTAGACATGAATAAAAAAGGATTAGCCTGCTTAATGGATGACCTTCTGTAATCTGAATTGAAATTAAATTTTAGACCAGCTTCACAATATTCTCAGCACAGTCATTTTTGTAGCAATATTTCTTCTAAGAGTCAAGTACGAGGGTCAACATTCAGAAAATGGATTTTCTTTAAAATTTAATTGCTTAAGCAAGCAGAGCAAAGTAAATTGCTAAGGTTAGCATTGTTTTCAGTGAGTTATCATCAGCTTCAAAGCATCTACCTTCAGAAAGGATGGTGAGAACGTGTGCTGGTTGGCTGTGCGAGGACACGGAGTGCAGAGAGAGATTTCCTTGCCATTCCAAAGCCATTGCAGCACAGTGGGAAAACGTGCTGCCAAACCAAGCTGTAGCAGCATGGGGACAAACATGGGATGAATGAGGAAGAGGAGTAACCTAGTTACTATGCTTAAAGATCACAGAATCATAGATAGTCTGGGTTGCAAAGGAGCACAGCGCTCATCCAGCTCCAACCCCCTGCTGTGTGCAGGTCACCAACCAGCAGCCCAGGCTGCCCCCAGAGCCACAACCAGCCTGGCCTTGAATGCCTGCAGGGATGGGGCATCCACAGCCTCCTTGGACAACCTGTTCCAGTATGTTTAAAGATGTGAGATTGGAAGAGGAATAAGGTGCAGCATTGCACTTGGCCAAGCTGACTGTTTTTGAAGGCAAATGAGGATCAGGACAAAAATACATAACTATGAGAATCTTCTATTTTGTAAGTACACCAGCACTTCTTTCTGCAAGAAGTATGTGCAAGGAT
The DNA here is from genome assembly GCF_023343835.1 of Lagopus muta. Lineage (NCBI taxonomy): Eukaryota > Metazoa > Chordata > Aves > Galliformes > Phasianidae > Lagopus > Lagopus muta. Next base: position 64,873,194 of record NC_064437.1, on the reverse strand, counting down.
AAACACCAATAGAAGCATGGACTTCCCTGAACTCCAGATGCACATTTCCAATTTTTAGTTATTTTCTTGGAGGTTTCTGTTGTTTTTTGTTTTTTTTTTCCTCTTGATGACACAAGAAACCAAGCTACCAATGCCACACCTCCAGCCCCACAGGAGGAGCTTGACCTGTGCCACTGCCTGCCCAACTCGGCCCCCTCCCACCCCACAGACTTTGGACAGCGGTCACTCATGGAATTTATCTACTCTTATTAAACATTTCCACAGCTGCTGCTCATCTCCACGACCTACCACACAAGGTGGGCGATGCAAACCCCAGTAACCAGGTGTGACAATGAGCAGCGTGGTAATAAATGATGTAACAGCTTTGGGAATTGAAAGCCCAAACGCCAGGAGAAAGCATTGTTTGCTGGATCCCGCAGTAAAGAGGCATGTAGTGCTCTCTCTGACTCATGTACTATTTATATGTTGGATGGCAAAATAAATATTGCAACAAACGATTTTTTTTCTATACTTTGTTCTCTCTGCCATACCTGCAGGTTTTATTTCTTCTTTTTCAAGAAATTCATAAAAGAGCCCACACAAATGAGCAATTAGACTTACCTTGCCTGCCCCATTTCAGATCACACTCTGATTGTTCTCACCATGAAACAGTTTGACTACATAAAGCCTTGCAGCCAGGTGGATTTGTTTTAGCATATAACATAAAAATACACATATAATGAGGAGGAGGTGATCACATTAAGAACCTGAAATGACTGCATGCTTTTCACACTTTTCCCTGGAATTATTCCCATTCCGTAAAATGAAGCAAATCTTGCCATCTGCCTGCAGAATCTTTTCATCTCAACCTGTGATAATCCAAAGCCACTATCTTGGCTACTAGCCTGCAGAAACCTGGAGTTGCTACAGAAATCACAAAGACCAAGCAGAGCTAAAGAGAAGAAAGATCCCTGTGGGTGACAGCCCATCTCCAAAGCCACCATCAGCTGCACATTACCACCCGCTTGCAGAGCAGCCCCACCACACTGCTACCAACCAGCAGGTGATGGTTACTACACCCCAAAAAACCTTTTCTGGTTCTACTTGCTGTACTAGAATGCATCTAGTGACTTTATACTGGAGGACATGAGGCATTCCCAGCAGAGCATGTCCCCAAGGGTGGCAAGGGCAGGGAAATGCCCTGAGGCAGCTTTGTGAAGATCCCTAACCTACATTTTTATGATTTTCAGATAGCAATTGTAAAAAATGGAAGAGTGTTTTTCTTTGGTTACCAACGTCCCTCTCCAATAGAAAATTACCTTCGTGTGAATTGAATTTTCTGCAGCTCCAGCAGTGAACCTGCTCCTGTAAGCCGGGCACCTTGGAAGTGCTGCTGCTCAGCAAAACTCATCCCCCACTCTTCAGCAGGGCGGCTTCACTTTGTTTGGAGCTCATTCCCTCTGGTTTGTGTCTTCCCCACAAGGCTGAGTTATGGAAACAAACAAACAAACCCACAATTTATTCCATTATTCTTCACCCTGTCTTTCTTGCATTGGGAGCCCCAGACCTGGGCACAACACTCCAGATGGGGACTCACCAGGGCAGAGTAGAAAGGGACGATCAGCTCCTTCTCCATGCTGGCCACCCCTCTGCTGATGGAGCCCAGGATACCACTGGCCTTCTGAGATGCAAGAGCACACTGCTGGCTTGTGTTCAGTTTTTCATCCACCAGGATCCTGGAGGTGTTCAAGGCCAGGTTGGATGGGGCCCTGGGCAGCCTGGGCTGGTGTTAAATGTGGAGGTTGGTGGCCCTGCCTGCAGCAGAGGGGTTGGACCTTCATGATCCTTGAGATCCCTTCCAATCCAAGCCGCTTTGTGATTCTATGACCCGGCTCCTTCAGTGACAGACAGGCTTCTTTCCTCCAATCTGGAGCACTTTTCCTGTCTTCCTCATCCCCATCCTCCCATATTAACATCTGCCTTTCTCTGTTCTGCCTGCCTCCTCACTGAGAAGTACACTGAACTCACAGCTACAGCTATTCCTGGTCCCCAGAAGAGCCTTTATTCCTTTTACAACCCAGATTAATTCCCGAAACTGGAGGTGTTCCATTTCTTTCTTTCTTTTTTACAGCGTAAAAACAGAGGACTTCTTTATCCAAAAAAACCCCCCAGTTCTGATCCAAACTTCTAATGATCAATTTACTGTAAAAACAAAAGGGAAAACATTCTGAAAAGCTCTCTTTCTCTGAAACCTTAGGCACTATAATGGCACTATTTCATCTGTTGTATTATAGAAATCTGCTTGCAATTATTAGACCTATTTCATATTTTAATGTAATTATGTTTGGCCTTTGCTCTAATAAATCCTTGAACCAAAACTGGAAGATAAGGAATTCAAATTCCCTACGCTTGCTAAAGATAAATACTGAAAGAGGTGGAGTTACTTAAATAGCTCCACTCAAAAATCAATACAGAATGCATTCATAAATTAACAATCACTCCAGACTAAAACATTTATTGCTGGAGGAACACTGCATAATTAAACTATGGCAATGAATAACAAATTAAAATTTTATTTTATTTTTGGGATTCATTTTAAAGCCTGTGGCAAAAAATAAAAAATAAAAAAAATACCCTTTGCTACATCTGACTTTACATTCAGAGGGTGGTGAGGCACTGGCACAGGTTGCCCAAGGAGGCTGTGGATGCCCCATCCCTGCATGCATTCAAGGCCAGGCTGGATGTGGCTCTGGGCAGCCTGGGCTGCTGGTTGGTGACCTGCACACAGCAGGGGGTTGGGACTGGATGAGCATTGTGCTCCTTTGCAACCCAGCCATTCTATGATTATGATTAGTATAAGATTAGATTACGTGCATTACTTGGTCATGACTCCAGAAAATCTTACTCTTCATTGGTCATGCTCCAGCTAAGTGATTTTGACTGGAGCTTTGGAAACATACAGGGTTGGGTAATGGGCAAAGTCAATAATAATTAAAAAAAAAAAAAAAAAAAGGTGAAGATGGAGAAATATTGCATTTGTAATCCAGAAATGGAAAATTCAGGTTGGTTAAAGCACTTAAACCGTACTTAGCTGTGTGGATCACAGCCCCGCAGCACCATGCAGTGCTGGGACCCCTTCAGTTGTGCCGTGCTCTGTGTTTCAGCAAACCTCACTTGCTCCCTTAGGACGTTGAGAGAAACATCTCGAAACACTGAAGTTCCCTTTTCCCCCCCTTACTTTCTCAGGTTACAACCCCCTGTTTACATGCAAGATCGTTTCAGTGTAGAGATGGAAGCAAAGGAAATGCACTTGGGGTGGTTACTGTTTCCTCTTCAGAAGTGGTTAAAGGATAGGAAGGAGCAAAGCACAGGATCTAATTCTGTTTCTTTTCTCATTTCATGTTCCATTTTGCCTCTCCCTTGGACAAAATCGCCTCTGGCTGTTCAGCATGGTGTGCCACTGATTAATCCAGAATAATTAAAACAAGCGATATGATATGCTAGCTGCAGCACTCACATCCTATGGGCACCTCTGGCCTTCCAGCAGGGACTGCAGCCTTCCCAGGTAACACGTGCTTTGTGTAAAACGATGCAGGGGAGAGGGAGAAAGGTGGGATGGGAGGACAATTAACTTCAATGCGTAATCAAAGGATTCCTTTTTAATGTGCTGGCTATTCTGCTGATTTCCCCTAGCAAACCGTTAGCAAAGCATCTTCCCTTCAAACACCAGTCTTTTTAGTTACATCTATCATCAGTCATGCAGTCACACTGAATGGTCGCACAGAAGTCAACTTAAATAAGTCCTTTCCATTTGCAGACCTGCTGTGGAGCTACAATACTGGAGTTTGGTCTTCTAAGACATTTGGTAGTTAGACGTTCTCCATGGAAAAAGGAAGTTAGTGATTTAGATGTTTTTGGATTCAGATGCATAAAAATGGGAATAGCACCATTTTTTAGTGTTAAGAAAAAATCGGTAAAGGGCATAATGAAAACATTGTGAAGGTCACTCTTATGAGCATCATTAGCAGATCATTAGACCATTACCACATAGGTCATTTCACTGAATACAATTTCCTTCTGAATTAAGTAGTTTTGTTTTTGTTTTGTTTTCCACAGTACTTAAAAACACCATTTCAGCAGGGAAATAAAAGACATCAAAGAAGGCAGGACCTTTCCTTTGTGGCTTGCTGGGGGGAAGAAAGTGCTAACAGCTGTCTTGCAGCAGATGCAGCAGAGTTACACAGATTATTTTGGGGTTGCTCTCTTCTTGTGAAATGTTGACTCTCAGTGAGGGGAGGGGGGGGTGTCATTGGGAATGCTCTTCTTCAAACCAGAGCACAAAGCCCATCTGTAGGCTTGGCAGATCCTGAACAAGAAGCAACAACATTTGTGCAATCATCTATCAGTGTTTAGTGACCACAAGCCAGAGAACAGTTTTGGTACATCCTAAAAATCACCCCAATCTCCACAGCTGTCCACTCTACCCACCTGGAAGGAAATGAAGAGCAGTATTTAACAGAAAATAAGACATTTTTAGGCTCTGTTTCTACTCACCCCCACTTAACTGCCTGTAGCCAATCCTGCAAACACATTTCCAGACACTGGTCAGACCCAACGTTGCTGTTTTGTTCCTACTTATCCCTATGGAGGCACTGGACTCAAGTGAAATCCTTGTGGTGCTTTTGCACTTATTACACTAGATGAGATTTTCAAAGATTCATAGACTTTGGAGCCAAAAGAGACTACTGTGGTTTACTCCACTCATGCATCTCATAGACTGTACGTTTCATCAAGTGATTCCTCCATGAGGGCCTTAATTTATAGCAGAGTAAGAACACATTTTAAAGAAAGAAATTGAAGTTCTCTATAAAAAGGCTGGTTCTTTCATGTAGGATGAATGACAAGTGGGACCCAACAGCATAAATACATACAGTACTTTTTTGATACCAAACACTTCTCAGAACACATTTTTCCTTACACATTAATTTTGCTCATTGTAAGATTAGAAGTATAGTGCAAGTACAGCCCTGGAAAAGGAATTCTACCTGTCAATATTCAACTGCTTCTTTCCTCCTAATCATTCTAGAAAGAGCAACACGTAATTGCCACTGAGCATTAGCAAAACAGACAGTGAAGATGTTAATCCTGAAAAATAATTCCTTTCTTTTTACATAGTTTTGCTTGAGGTTTTACAGGCAATTAAGCCAAATAAGCAACTTACTCTCTTCGACTACATGTGAATAGATAAAATACATATATTTTATCTATATCATTTACAGCTGCTGAAATCAAACAGCACTTTGGACCACACTAACCAGTACACGCTGAGATGATATAATTAGAGTGGGAAGATGGTTTGCAGAGAACAGGAGGCTCATCACTACAATTGTCAAATATTATCAAAGGAAGTCCAAGCAACAAGTCACCAGTAGAACCCAATGTGAAAGGGCCTTGGGAAAGGAAGGAAAAGCGTGGTTCCTACCTGGTGACACCAGACAGAGGGAACACCCCGTGCTACCACTTTGGGTGCTGTAGGTACATAATTGGGCCTTATTTGGAAAGGGAGTCTCAATTCTCTAAAATCCTCTGGCAAGAATAGAGAGATGGACTAAAAAATGTCTAGAGATTAAGAACCCTGTTGCTTTTTTGTTTCAGATGCAAAGCAACACCTTTTTAGGGACAAAGGCAAAAGGTCTCCATTATACATTGGAGCTTATCACAAGATATCTATCAATCATTACTTATTTAGATTGAACTGAGGCTGAGTAGGCTTTTAGCATTTATCTTTCCATAAGAAAAATGCAGCAATTCTTGGGGAGCAAGACTTGGAACTGAAGAAAGAGAATTTAAAAAAAAGAGAGAGAGAGAGAGAGAAAGAGAGAGAGAGGCAGAACTGCATTTCTTTTCCCCTCTACCAGAGGCCATGTGCAATTTCCAGACTCACAGACAACAGGATATTGTGACATCCCTGCAAACCCAGGGATCCATGGGAGACCTGCAGTGACAACCCAAAGCAGCAGATGTAGCACGTGGTGGAGGGTGAGGTGGAGGGGATGCTCTGCCCAGCAATGCCTGGTGCAGCACAGCCACCTGAGGCCAACCACGTGGAAGCAGTGATGGCTCAACAGCACCCACAAAGCTGACAACCAGTAGAGCTCCCTGCTGGAACACAATGGTGTCTGATTCAATAGGAGCCCATCACCTAAATTCTTCAAGAAAATACTCATATTGGAACTGACTGCCATAATTGTTGTGTGCCAGCAAAACCAGCCACCTGGATACCTTTCACATTTCTGCTAGATGCATGTCAGAGGAAAATGAAAACTACCACGACACCCTGCTTCACCACTTCATGATATTTCCCTGACTTGGCCACTGCTAACAGAAAACTGACTAAAATGAGAAGAGGTCTTCTATAGCTCATAACTGGACTTTTTTTTTTTTTACACTGCAGACACTTGCAGTTCCTACCTCACGCTTTCTGCATCTCTTCCTTAATAACTACACTTATACCAGAAGTGAAACAAACCTTTTGAAAGCCAAATATTCTATCTGCTGCCAATTCTCTTTAAAATAGACATACAGGTCAGTAGGCTAAAGGGAAATATTACATTTGAGCTCTTCTGGGAACAACATTTTTTTGCCCAATCCAACCCCAGCCCAACCTCACCATGCCTACTGATGTCCCTCGGTGCCATATCTACTTTTTTCTTGAAAACATCACATCTGCAGAGACCACAGCTTCCTGAGGATGCCCCATCTCACATTAGAAGCACTCAGCTTGAAACGACCGCTAAAATTCATGCAGCTTCAAACAGAACAGCAGCAACAACACACACCAGAAAAGATACAGAGAACTTTCCAAATGCGTGACAATGGAAGGTTAATAATGTGCTTTCCAAAGAAATGTCTTTTAATACAAACTGGATGGCTGCATTTTCACAGGTAGAAATACAGTTAGTTCAACTGAGCTGACGTGGAACTACCAGGAAAAATAAAAGAGCTTCTTGCCAGAATCAATCAGAAAGCCTTAAAGAGAACATAAGAAAAGCTAAGCGGGTGTGCTCTCCAATTCAGAAGTTTGAAAGAAGATGGAAAAACATAATTCAATAGTGCAATAAAAGATCACCAAACAATCAAAAAGCCGTGTAAAAACAGGGACTGGAATATTAAAAGAGTCAAATCAGAAATAACAGCTAAGAAAGTAACTCAATAACTACAACATGACTGAAAAGTATTCACAGAGGTAGAACTGAAGGTTTTATGAATGAGCTCGGCGTATGTGAATAGCTGGGGTTTGATGGAACATTTTCTTCTGAAGAAACAAGAAGTGCAAGAAAGAATAAGGCTGACAGTGAGATAACAGAGGGGTTGAGATGGATTTCAGTAGGATAGGGGAGGTGTGCCTGAAGCGAAGTGGTTTGAAGTGCAAAGAGGAAAAATGAATGTACACGTTTAGTCATTTGGGGGATTAACAGATTACCAGCAGTGTAACTGTTTGCCACTGCTTTAGAGGACACATTCTAAAATGCAGGAAAATATACAGGAATGAGAAAATGGAAGATCATTAAATGCACAGTTCTTTCTTCCTGGCTGATGCTGAGCCAGTTAGTGGTTCCTGAGTCCTGCTTCCCCTGCACTGCAGTCTTTCTTCAGTATTTCCTCCTCCTCTGTGGGCCCAGCACTCAAGGATTTCCCACCCACTGACTGCCATCACAGAACCACACAAAAACACAGTGTCTTGTGTTGGAAGGGACATCAAGGGTCATGAATCTGCAACCCCCTGCCTCATGCAGAGCCATCAACCTCCACATTTCATAGCAGCCCAGGCTGCCCAGGGCCCCATCCAACCTGGCCTTGAACACCTCCAGGGATGGACGGGGCATCACAGCCTCTCTGGGCAGCTGTTCCAGCACCTCACCACTCTCATAGCAAAGAGCTTCCCCCTGACATCCAACCTCAATCTGCCCTCCTTCAACTTAAAACCATTTCCCCTTGTCCTGCTGTTATCCACCCTTTCCAAGAGTTGACTCCCCTCCTGTTTGTAGGCTCTCTGTAGGTACTGAATGACTGCAATGATGTCTCCCCACAGCAATGCAATGGCTGAGAGGGGCCTGAGTCTGAACCAGCTCTGAGCACAGAGGGGACTTGTGTTTGCCATGGCTCATCATGGTGCAGCACAGAAACTGCTGGGGAAAGGTACAGAACTGAACTTTACAAAAGGTTGGCTTGAAAGTTGGAGTTAGGAGATACAAACTCACAAACACTTCACATTTGCTTGGAAAATCTGAACATACATGCAACCCTAGCTCAAGGCATAGCCCCCAGCTGGAGTCCTGCTGAGATGCTTCCCAGCATCAGAGGCTCTCTAGAGAAGCCAAAGCTGTGCTGCACACACACATATGGGGCAGAAAGTCACCAGTGTCAAAATAAATGGCTGCAAACACTGGCTCTGCTGTACAAAACTGCACAAAGCTCCAGAAAATCTGTTCTCCTATGGAGTGCCATGATTAGGAACACTATCTTCTGTATCTTCATCACTTAATAGAATAGTATTTTTTCTGATATGCGATTAATGAAGCTTCATATGAACAGAACAACCTACTGCAAGTTACACTGATGTAGTTTAGTACAGATGTGTAGAAAGGCAACAAATAATCGTAGATTCACAGCATCACAGCACAGTTGGGTTGGAAGGGACCTGAAAGCACACAGTGCTGTCAGAAATCACAAGAAATACACTCTGCATTGAAAATTCCAGTGAATTTGGCTAAGAGATGCACAGCTGAAATGAACATCTTAAAACCATGAAGCGCACCATAGACATAACAGAAGACATAGACATAAAAGAGTGCCACACACACAAAACATCTCCTCTGTCTGATTTTGTTCTGCGGTGCAGGATACCTGAAAGGCTGGCAACACCACTTGTTTCATTCATGGAGAAGAACCCAGCTGTCTGGGTTGAGATCATCATAGAAGCACCAAGGTTAGAACAAACCTATAAGATCACCCAGTCCAAAGATGCAGTGTTGTGATCAAAGAACTGCATTTTCCAGGCACGCACACCAGCTCAGGGCTCAGTGCCTTGCAAGCATGGATTAGAGCAGAAAGTTTTACATTTAGAACGATGAAAATCTTGTTATCTTACCTTAAGGCAAATCTCCATTGTTAAATTTAATTTCTCATCAGTAAATGCAATTATTTAATTCAATTCCTGATTCTTCATAGAAGTTGTTTCCTATGCCATTATAGACTCAATCTCCAGTATCTGAGCCTCAACAAGATTACAGTCTGTGAACACAATCCCTGCAAACAGATGAATATCACACGCAGATGAAGAAACACAAAGCAGCATTCATAGCTTCATCAGAGCTCAATGCCCATCATTACAAAAAAGGCAAATAATAAAATTACTGCTTATCATTCTGTATCACAGCGAGGGAAAATCTCTGACCATGCCCTCTAATTCACCAATGCTTGGGGTGGTCTGTTCAGAGAGTGAATTAACTTAAATATATCCCTCTCAGAATTATTAGGAGTGCCTGCAAAGTTATTTGACAGGGAGTAAACACTGGAAATCATTCTGGAATGGGAAATTACTGTTATAAATGGCTGCACCGTTTTTAAGAGATCGACAGTGCTGTGGTTCTGACAGCCGTGAGATAATTTCTCTGAGTCCATCTCTATGTAAGAATGTTGCTAAGAATCACAGCATGGCCTGGGTTGAGAAGGAGCACAATGCTCATCCAGTTCCAACCCCCTGCTGTGTGCAGGTCACCAACCAGCAGCCCAGGCTGCCCAGAGCCACATCCAGCCTGGCCTTGAATGCCTGCAAGGATGGGGCATCCACAGCCTCCTTGGGCAACCTGTGCCAGTGCCTCACCACCCTCTGGATGAAAAACTTCCTCCTAAAAGCAGAGGCAGTCTGTGCTTACCACCTCAGCAGCAGGCAGCCCTGTGCAGCACAGCTGGGCTGACCCATCTCTGAGGTGATGCTCGCTGTCCTGCACAGCTCAACCAAATGGAGAGCAAGGCTCCTCCCTGGCCTAAAACTGGTCTCTGTGCCCCAAATGCACGATTCTGCAGAGATTGGATGTTAACGTTTTAGGAACTGAACTGGAATATTAGGTGTAGAATCGAGCAAAGCTCGGCAAGAGAGTGGCTGAAAGGTTACAGACAAGAAAGAATTTGAGAACGATCACAGCCCACAGTGGCTGCTTGCACACCACTGGGATGAACAGCAGAGAGGTGAAGAAAAGAAGTGAATGGAGGCAGTCATAACCTATAGAAAAAGCATGATGAGAGAACTGTACAGGGCACAATGACACCTGAAACACAGCTGGTGTTCCCTTAATTGCTGTAAGGGAAGCTAATCCCCACTGAATGGAAGATGGGACAGCTCTAAGTTTCACTTACCTGATATTTTGTTCAGAGGTGCCTTTGGGCAAAATCATTTTTCAGTTTGTTTGTTTTCCGGTGGTTTCTCTTTCACTATTATTTAGATATAAGAAACATCGTTATAGCCAGCCCGGCACTTTCAGATATTTCGTTCCTCCTGCACAAGGATTGAGCTCAGGAGCCCCAAAACTCAGATCACAGTGCCTTTTAACTTCCCAAGTTCCTCAATCTGTCTATTACAGCCCCAATTTCACGCCCTGGAAATGCATTTCCTACATGAGCAAAACTATTACTGTTTCTTCCTTTCTCATCTTCAGAAGATGCTGGCCCTGGAGCTGGGGCTGCAGGGGAATGATAGCAGAGGGGAGAGCATCAGCACACGTTTTATCCCTCAGGCTCTAAAAGGAACAACCTCCTCCCCATTTCAGAGCTAAAACCCCTCCGCACAGCCATGCTTCCCTCAAAGCTCCCAGTCTCTGGACAAATGTCCCAGATATTCAAAGGGAACAAAGCCCCCCCAGTGGGTCTCCAGCCCCAGCCTGAGGCACAGCCCAGGTTCCAAGTTAAAATGGCCAAAATCAGCACTGGAAGCTTGAAAAACAACGCAGCAGTTCCTCTTGAGGAAAGCCTAGGAAGGCAGAAAATCTATTTTATGCTTGAAACTCTGAGCACCTGAGATTGATTTCTATAGAAGAATGGGGAGAGAGAGGCAGGAGAAAATATCAAGGGCAGATGATGTTGTGGTGTTATTTTATGAAAGTAGCTGGGCTATCAGTGGCGTTTTCTCCTTTCATTGCTTAATGGCTACAGCAACTCCTAGGATAAATGAGTTATTTAGGAGAGCAGTGCAATTCTTCTGAAACAATTTCTGAAATCACACCGAACGCTTTGGTTTTCAGCAGCTCACCTCCAAACAAACAAGCAAGCAAGATATTACCATGGCGTATGACACAGATTATCAATGAATTTATAGAGAGAGAACCACAGAACTGGTGTAAATCCCTCAAACTCCGCAGCAAAAACTCCAGCAGTGGAAGAAAATTGCAATGCCTTTCTGGATCAAAGAAACCAGTTCAGAGCCCACGATGCTCAAAGCCAACCCTTCCCCAGGAGGCACAGATTGCCCTGATGCTGCCCTGACATCTCCTTACTCCACAAGGCCTTAACACTGTGTATGAATATGTATATGAAGTACTAAATTACTCCCTCTGGACAGAAAAGAAAGTTCAAATAATTATTCATTTGCGATCACTCTCCAATTAATTTAAAGGGTATATAGATAACTCACGGTGTCCTATTGACTAGGGTTAGTAGAAAGTACAGTGAAAAATAGGAGCAGTGAACACCTGCATAAGAATGACCTAACAGAGCTTTGGAGAGGGAGAATTTGGTACAGTTCATAGCTCATCTTGGGGCCTCCAGGAGGGCTTGTCCTGAAATCCTTCATCAGGGGAGCTTTTGAAAGAAACTGAGTGGGAATGGTGGGAGGAAGGGAGGTGCACCTTCTTGCAGTACAAGTTCACCACCAATGAGAGCTGGTGGTGTGATCTTAAACGGATAAGAGTTAACCAAGCTAACAAGAAGTTTTGGTAAGACAGGCATCCCCTTTCATCTTACATTCACTCCTTCTTTGTATATACAGAGAAATAAAACAGTGACTTGATCTAGCAACATGCATATCAGTCATCAGGTTTGTGTTCCTCCAGAGCCAGTTGTGTAATCTCCATGCAAAAGCCATCCTTGGCAAGCTGCTAATTTACCCTACCACCTCACCCTTCTCATCTCCTGCTGGCATGACAGGAGGGTCTGTATTTTACAAAAAGGACTGTTTTTCAACAAGAAGATTTATGGGCTCTCTTTTCATTTCTTTTTCTTCTTTTCTTTTTACTTTCCTCTATATGCATTTTATTTTCCCACTTCTGGCAGCCAGGAAGCCTCAGTCTAAACTCTGAGAGATTCACCCAGGATTTCCAGAAGCCTTCACCCAGCAGAACTGCAAAAGTATTTAATTAAGTCAATTCAGTCATTATGCCAATGTGCTTTTTTCTTTTTCAGCACTAAGTTGTCTGATCAATGTATTTTACTCTATAACATTGAGAATGATGCAAATGCAACTGCAAATGAATTAAATGACTTTTTTTTCCCCCTCAAGTACAGCCGAGCTGGGGAATATTGATAGCGCTGTAGAAATAACATTCTTTGAATTTTCTTAGCCTACATACATTTCTTACTCATATCACCCCAGACATGGTTGGTGTTATCTCATAAAATGTAAACAGCTGTTTAATTTGGTTTGGCTTCAGCTCTGCTACAAGAATTGATTAACCTGATTTTAGGAAAAGCCAGCTCGAAATGAAGAGATCAGGCAAACCAAGGAGCTCACCAGCCTGGGAGAACATCGTTAGCAAAACCATCTCTGGGAAGTGACTGACATTAAATGATATTATACAGTAAAACCCCCATAGCAGCCACATGACAAGTGGTTTCTTTGAGTTTAGGTTGTTAGGGTTGGTGGATTTGAATAGTCTGTTAGAAGTCATGCCGTTCTTATGGTGCATTGCTGACTCCATCTGTACTGGATCAGCTGTCACCATCATCATCTGTCCCTTCTCCTCTTCCCTAAACAAACCATTCTCTCTCTCAGCCCCAGTAGGAAGGCTGCCTCAGAGCTTTGCCTAACTGTGTTTTATCTCAAGATGGACACTACCTGTTGAGTCAGAAGATGACATTACAGCCCAGCTAAAGCCCCCTCAGAGACACCCTGCTGAGTTTTGGCAATACTCTTGTTTAGTGTTTGCTTTATTGCTAACACAAATGGCCATTGATGAACTCATTTTCCATAACTTCCACTAGTTATCTCATTACTCATCTTTGCCTCAGTTATCCTTCAGCAATTCCAAATGTAGTTTAGCACGCTAACTGCTTTTCTTTTTGTTCTTTTTGTTTTATTTTTGTTCATCAATCTCATAGAGCAAATCTTAGTGTCCTCATATTTCTGCTAGGAAAAACAGCAAATGGTTGTTCCCAAAACACTCTCTCCCAGCCACCAAACACGTGTCTTATCTGCATCCTCCCTCTACCTCCTTACCAGTTGAGTCCAACCTTACCCCACCACGGAAGCCATTCACAGGACTGCTCTCACTAACACCAAGATCTCTCCTGAGCAGTAGTTAAGAGACTACTTGGCCTAGGTAAGGCTAGAAATACCTATTCCCCTTTGTATGACCTCAGGTTTTCACCTCTTTATGGCATTGTATATTGCATCACTGAAGTTCCATTGCAAAGTTCTAAGGCTCTACTCGTAACTTCTCTTCGTGAAACTCATTTTAAATAGATGGGTGGAAATTTAGCCAACAACCCCCCTCCATTCATAGTGATCAGTAATATCAGGTTTTGATGGATGGTAGAAGTAGAGTAGATAGTTCTTCTCTGCAGCTTCCCAGCCTTGCAGAGCTGAGTAACAAAGTACTGCACAGGAAATGGAGGTTAATAGAAAAAAAAGAATAGAATTGTTTAATAGAACAACGAAGAGGTATTACCAAATGGTCTTAAGTTTGTTTATACTGCTGTAAGCATGAAAACTATATATCAAAAGAGACCTGATGTTTATCACTTTCTTTCCATGCTGCTTTTCCCAATGGAAAAATGGCCACAAAGCATCCTCCAAACTGTCCAGCAATGAGCACCACAGGCTGGGGCTCACAGCATGGGTATTGGATCAGCAGGATTTATTCAATCCCTCCACCAAGGCTGCAAATGAATGCTTTAAGATCTCCCTCACTGTAATTTCGTGGGAGAACTGAGCTGGGTTAACCAATATTGTTATTCTATTTTCCCTGGCTTTGAAACCTCTAGCAATTCTATGGGATCTAACAGGCATTACAGCAGGAGTCAGACTGCATAAATTACTTCCCTATGCAGATAATCTCCATTTTAGTAACCAGGAGGAGTGACACCTATAACCTTGGACAAATCTGGGTAACAGTTCTAACTCCAGGTTGAATCAGCCTACACCAAAAACTCGCTTTCGACAAGAATTTGCTGCTCATCCTGGTTCATAGCTCAAGAGATTTAGTAGACAGAAATAATTTAATTTGAAAATTTAATTGAATATGGGGCTGAATAAGTTGGTTAGAGATAACTGGGATTCCATCTGTATAAGCATTAAGGAAGCCCTTAACAGGCAGAACTCCCTAAACCCACACTTGTGCGTATTGATTAAGCACAGTTAAGAGAATTTCTCCTCCAGCACTGAATTCTATCTCTTGTGCAACAGTATCTCTGTATGACAAAGATACATTTTTTTCTTTTTTAAATGAAAAGTATTTCAATTTTTATTTGGCAAGGGACAAATGTACTCAGACTCCTAAGCAGAAATACAGCAGGGTTTCCAAAATGAGAGATTTCAAAAAAATAAAAAAAAATTAAAAAAATAGGCAAGCCAGTACGGATCCCATATTTAAAGACAAAAATCTTCTCTGTTCAGAAGGAGAAGTATACCTCTTAGATTATGATCTAACGTACACAGAGATAAGAAACACTCAAGAGTATTTCCCTTCTGGGGAAACATTTTGAGAAACTTTCATCCGTATTTTCAGCACAAAAGGATCAGCTAAATTGGGTGTTTATCCCTATCAGCTCCAGGAGCAAGAGAAATCTAACAGTAGCCTCAAAGTCAATAAAGCAGAAGCATAACCCATCCGAAATGACGGTCACGGAGAAAGCAAATGGTAGCAGCCTCCCTGAGAACCTGGGATAGCCCAAGAGAAGTCCTGCAGATAAATCAGAGCTCTTTCATTTCAGCACACTGGTGGATCTCCAATCATACAGCTGGTTTCTGCCTCGGGTTGGTTGGTTTTTATTATTCCAATAACAAACGTACTATAGAAGCTTGACCTAACAAACTCCTGACTCATCCTGGGGATAATTTCCTTCACTCTTTCAGTGTATAACTTGGCATTAACGTCTGAACTTATGTTTCTCTTTTATGCAGCGTTTTGCCACTGATGTTTTGTTCCTTCTAAACAAAGAAAACTCCAATTGCAGTTTGGGAACAAGCCAGGTTACTTCAGGGCTGCTTTTGGATACCGTAAGAATATCTGCGCAAGTGCTTAAATGCTCAGAATCTGCCAGCTCTACAGTTTGACTGCAAATAAATCCCAGAGGAAGGTGAAGGAAAAAAAAACCAAACACACAGAAAACAAGAGTGACAAATGCTCTCTCCAAACACTTCTTCAGTTTTCAGAGGCTTTCCAAGAGCTCATGTAGTGCAGTGAGCATTCAGAGCATTCCTGGTACCTATGAGACTAGTATTGCATCCCTATTTTCTGTATGTAGCTTCAGAAAGGTGCAAGGAAGCCCTCTAGCCCTCTAGAGAATATCTGCTCAGGATCACCAACCAGAGGAGTTCATGCCTATTAACAGTAGCAGTTTTAAATCATATGTCATGTTAAAAACCTGTTTTGGCATGATTGAACGTACATATCTTCAGCTGAGGTCTCATGTATAATTTCAGCACGGACTAGGATCCACAAAATTCAGATTCTCTTCCATTGGTTTCCTCATCCAGCGTCCAGTTCCCCACATTCAAATCTCATTTTCTGTGGATATTTCATCACAGTGAGGGCCAGCAAAACAATGCAATTAGAGTTAAAGCCTGGCAGTGCAGCACATAGAAGACAAAGGCATCTGATTTACTATTACAGCCTTATAAATGCTTTTCTCTGCAATATTGGCAGTCAAACCAAGAACTCAACCCAACAACTCCAGCAGGGCAGTAGGAATAATTGATTTTTCAGTTCAGTAGCCAAATTGGAAAAGAAAATTGTTTGCAATGACCCAAAATGTTTTTTGTTGCATTTCTCATTAAAGTGAAACTGTGGGCAAGGACTGCTGCTTTTCCATCACCCAGCAGCCTGGCTGGGATGTGTTTCAGCCAACCCACAGGCAGTCTGAATTGAGCTCCCAGGTTCCTCTGCCCCATCCCCAAAAGAATGGCTCTCATCATCACTCAGGCCATTCTATGATTCTATGACTATTTCCCCATCCATTTAAAGAGAACCAGGTGTCCTCTCACCAACACCAGCCCTGTCCCAGGCACCAGATGACTGTATCACTCCTGGCCACTCCAGTATGGTGCATCCAGCAAAGCACTGTGGGCAGGAGAGCAATTTGTCCCAGGTGAACACATGTAAGGGTCAGGATGCTCCCTGAGGACAGAGAGAAAATTTCAAAGCTGCTTACACTGAATGTCTGTCTCCCAAACAAAAGTCTGGTCCTCCACTTTCTGGGAGCAAGGCCAGCAATGCATATCTACAGAGAAGTGCAAGGACAGGGAAAGCATGGGTTTGCATTTCGCTAGAATATTCTCCCAGATGCCGGCAACTGCCTAATACGCTTTCTTTAGTGGTCTCTGATGGGTACTCAGTTAAAATTGAAATATCTCAGAATGCAATAGTTATTTCCAAATTCCCTAGTAGTCACCAGCTACGAGCGCAGCCTTCCTTCCCTGAACCTGGATTTGGCTGCTGACAAGAACAGCAAAAACTTTTTAACATTTGACCAATGTTTCTCATTGGCTCCAGGTAATCGAGTATGCCATGTTTCATATTTTGGAAAATCAGATAACACTCTTAAGTCAAATCATACCTCTGCATGTGGAGCAGCAGCAGACCCAGCTGCTGGGAGGGCGGTCCAGCCGGGCAGTCCATCTGCACAGCCCCCAGGCAGTCCTTAGCACCAATGCAGGCACATCCACTCCCCAGAGCTATCCGAGGCTGGCACCAGCACAGACCACAGGCATTTTGCAGCAGACAGACATAAAATCCAGTGCTATTGATGCAGAATGGGTTCTCCTCACTACAGCCAGATACACTCCTGTGAACAGCCGAAGTGACAGCTCTTGGTTGGGTGGCAATCACCTTCTTTAACTGAATATAACGAAAGACTACTGAAAATTACAGAATAAAAATTATCTCTATTTTGAATTAAAAATACCGGAGTTGCTAATTATTTACAGTATAGTTATTTAGAAAGATAATTATCTAACAAATAGAAATGCTTTGCAAAATATTGGAATATGTTAATTCAAGTATTTTCTGAAAACTAATTGAGTTGGAAATCCCCAGTTTTCTTTTACAAACAAGGTCATAAACTGCCTTAAAAATCTCCCAGGAAATTCAAGAGAATTTATTCAATAAGGTATGAATAAGTAAATCTCTGTTATGCTTATGGATCCTTCCCAAATACATGTTCATTTTAATTAATCCCATTAATTTTTACAGGATTACTTGCTTGTTTAACCTCAGGGAGTAGCTTTCCGAATGGAAATGAAATTTTGAGCTCCTGTGTATGTTTTTTATGATAACAAACACCGAGAAAACAGAAAACATTTATTGCTGCCTGGAAAGCCTGATTTGTTTTTCTCATATACATTTCCACAGCAGTGACAGCAACTGATAGCAGTATATATACTAGGCAAGCACTATGCCGTGGAGGACGTGAAGTAACTATTCATTTTATTACAGGTAACTATATTTGAGAGGGAAGTTAATCTGACAATCAGATGAATGGTATTTTCAGCTTCTTATAACTTTGATATAATCGTTATTTCCATTTGCATATCTGACCTAAGATTGTAGGCTCTGGGCATTCGAGGAAACCTCATTTCTGGCACTGAATTATATCAGAGTTAAAAAAACAAACACAACAGTGTGGCTCCCTCAATGTTTCTTACAAGTGGCTTTATTTACCTTGAAAGCTTAGTTGAAGCATGAGATTTATTAGCCCTTTAACATTAATCACTTTTGCTATAAACTTCCACCATCCCCCAGGTTCCTGTGTTATCTTACACGGACACATTCAGCTCTAAAACTAAATGCTGTCCCCAGTATGGCCAAGCACTGAATCAGTCACCATCTGAAAGCCTGCATGCTTCCCCAAGTTCAATGGCACTCAAAGGATACCGTCCCAAAGGCACATCATCTTTTAGAAGGCAATGTGAGAGACATATCCTGGTGTTCTTTTACCTAGCAGGTCAAGTTTGCTGAAAAAATGGTTTGGTTTCTACTCTGACTTAGACAACCTATTTCATCTGAATATTGGGACTCAAGAGTTCAAGTTCTTGTGATGCATTCTGAAGGAATACTGAATATTTAGTTTCATGAGTTCTCTGCTTTTTTCATTGTTTCACAGATCTACTAGGCTCTGTGCACTCATTAATGCTCATTTCAACTTGATTAGCAAAGAAAATCCAGACTTTTTGGTCAATTAAATAATCATTGCACTTCATAAATATGATTTCACAGATACAGGTTCTAATGATCATACCGTACCGCTAATAGAAGACAATCTCAAGTAGGAAGCTGCAAGAGCTTAGGCAAAGTGTGTTGCAAGATATGGATGTGCTTGTAAAACAGCCTTCCTCCTTTCTTTTGCTTCATCAGATGCCATCAAGACTGCCAGGACTTGGACTGAATGCTCAACTTTTCTTTGCATTCCTTTTTCACTAAAATATAGACATGCAGCCTTACAAAACACAGTTAGAATCACAGAATCCTAGAACGGCCTGGGTTGAAAAGGACCCCAATGCTCATCCAGCTCCAACCCCCTGTTGTGTGCAGGTCACCAACCAGCAGCCCAGGCTGCCCAGAGCCACATCCAGCCTGGCCTTGAATGCCTGCAGGGATGGGGCATCCACAGCCTCCTTGGGCAACCTGTGCCAGTGCCTCACCACCCTCTGGATGAAAAACTTCCTCCTCATATCCGACCTCAACCTCCCCTGTCTCAGTTTAAAACCATTCCCCCTTGTCCTCTCACTATCCACCCTCGTAAACTGCCATTGCCCGTCCTGTTTGTATGCTCTTATATTATTTATAAGCTTATAAGTTACGTTACAAGTTAGGTATATTATTTATAAGTTAGGTTGGCCAGACTTGAAAATCTTGGCATTTGGTGCATGCTATCATATGCACATGCTGTATCACTTACAGCAGATAAACTTACTTTGGTGTAGGGTTTTGAGTTATCACTTGAACTCGTTGTGTCTTGCTGAAGATAACACAAATCATGGCACAACCATCAGACGTCCATCAGAACGAATCCTTTCTCTGGGCTGTCCTTTTCAGGCTGCCTATAGTGCTTGGATACGACGATAGACAGAAAATTGCAGAGCACAGTATGCTGTGAAACCGAGTCAGTTATTTAAAACAGCTGCAAGTAGGTGGTGGTATATATATATATATATATATATATATGTATATGTATATTTGCTTGTAAAAAAGCTAACAACAAAAACGTGCAAATGCTGTGCTTTTGTTTCTGTCCTGGTAAATACTCTGTCCAGCAATACAAATACCAATCATAAACTAACGTCTCCAGGTGAAATGAAAGGGAAACTTGTTCAAGGCTGCAGGAAAGTGGCAGCATCATGTATCAGAAGAAACATCTAATAGCATGGGCAACAACAACTACACAGCTGTCATCTGTAATTAGGTGCAGTGAATCATAGTACGCGTTTGCTTTGAACCAAAGCATACACAATTTATTCCATTGAGCAAAAAACATGATAGAGAATGGTTAAACCCCAACCCTCGTTAAATTTGTACCTCATCAGACAGCAGCATTCTTTCCCAGGGCACCAGACGGATGAACTCCTCATTGCAGCAGCTGAGCCTCACACACAGCCCAGCTGCTTGGTGCATGTCCTGAACTGGGAGTGAGCTTATGGCGAGGGTGGTGCTGGGTCTGCTGTGTGCGAGTGCCTCTCAGGGCATTCGGATTGCCATGCAAACTTTAAACTTTATCAATCTCCATCAGCTATTCAGGTTACTTAGTAATTAATTCCTTGGCATTTTTCTATTTCTGCAACGTCAACATCAGGAACTCGGCCAGACCCAGCCCTACATCCTTTTGGTGTGAGGTCAACATCAAGTCTGGCTGTGCAAAGAGCAGCAGACTGGGCACCAGCACTGAGCATGGAAATTGCAGTGGTGCAAAGACTTATCAGAAATGTGCTCAGGCCCAGTGCTACCAGCCTGCAGCATCCCCTCAGGACAACCTCAGGAGTGGGAGCAGGCCACCTGCAAATAGCAAGGGAAAAAATATCTGCGAGTGAATCTGCATTTCCAACAATGGAGAATCTCCATTTCTCCCCCCCCCCTAGTTCTTCTTGAAGTAAATTTAAACTATTTGAAAATGGTTATATGCCACAGCAGAGACTATTTTGGGGACAGCAGAAGAGAGCAGAAGTGTATTTTAATGAAAAAAACAGCCTCTTCCCTTCAGGGCACTACTTGGCAGAGACCAGGAACCCACAGATAACAGATGGTCAGCAATCTCCTAACATCCTGGCAGGCCTGACACTACCTACTGGGACAGGATCTGTGGCAGAAAGATAAAAATGGCACTGCATAATGGATGGAGAGGTCTGAGCATTCAAATACAATGACAGAACAACTAATTAAGTCTTACGTTCTCGAAACACTTGGAAGTGAAGTCTTTTTGAAACTTAGGCATGCAGGAAAACTAACACAAACAAATAAATACGATTTAAGCATGTACCAGAAATTATTCAGACCTCCCGCGGGGTTTTGACAGCAGTAGGGACCAATAGCATAAGTAGCATTCATATAATGCTCATTACAAAGCTAAAGTAAAGCCAAGCATTCCTAATAATCCAGTAGATTTTTAAAACAGTGCAGTCAGTTTCTTTGCCATTTAAGACAAGAAGTGAGAAATAACTGCCCAGCAGCAGATGTGCTCCTCTGGGATCCTCTTCTGATTACCCTTCGACTGCTCACCATGGCTGTTGCATCATCTACACCATGGATGCCTTTTCCCCCAACCTGAGACTTTCTCATGTGTTCTGCATGATGTCATACATCTGTATCTTGCTCTTTTGGTAAATCCCAGCTTGCTGGGGCATGAGAGACGTGGTCAGTGGGAGTGGTGGAGATGGGCTGACGTTGGACTTAGTGATCTCAGAGATCTTTTCCTACCATAATGATTCTGTGAGGGCATAGGAGGTGCTCTGTGTGGATTTTGGATGTCCAAGATGTCTACTCCATACTGTACAGAAGAGCCCCCCAAAAAGACATGCAGGGAACCTTCATTTCGTCCTATGTGTGTCTTCATTAATACCAATGCAACCATCTAGCACTTCCAATGTGCAACTTGGGGAAGGGTGACAGAACCTGGCACCCCAGACAGGAGGCAAAGAGATGGGAATCACACCTTGTGCTGAATGTTAGACAAACAGAACACAAGGTGTGAGAATACTGGTGTGGGAGCAAGTAAGGGAGATTGGGAAAATGAGCATTACCATAACTGCACAATACAGACTGAGAGTCCAAAGCCACTCTCTGCAAAGAGGTGCTTAAATCACTGTCCTGAATTCTGGCAGCTGGGCTCTTCTTTATTGGGGAGCTGCCTTTCCTAATACATAATATAACAGATTGATAGTGAGAGCAGTGGCGCGTAGAAGAGATGATAAAATATAGGTAAGACAACATTGAAGACAAAATATAATGAGATTAAATAAGAAGGAAGCCTGGCTCCATAGTGTGGCTGCCTCAGGAATGGGATGCAGGCTGGAGCACTGCCCTTGAGGCAGGCAGGAGCATGGGAGCCACAGGCTGAGAACAACACTGAAACACATCTGTGTGCATGGCAAGTGCTCTCACCACTGGGCTATGGCCAAATAACATCACATGTACGTATGGTTTCATGCTTTATACTCATGGGTATCATTCAGTTAAAATGAATATAAAATACTACGTGAAATTATATTTCGTATGAATATAGAAATCACGTACTTTTTGGAAAGAAGCAGCTGATCCTTGTGCTTGAGGCATGTGGTGAATCCACCATGCCAAATCACCAGGGTTCACCTTCAGGTATGGAAGCTCCCACAGGTCCTTCCCCTCAAAGCCTGTCTCAGGACTTGCTCCAGCACACAGTGGAAGCCCTGAGCACAGCTGGCAACAGACATTACACCCAGAGCTGAGATATGGCTCAGTGGATGGGAACCTCCAGCTTGGCATGCACAGAAAGAGTCAAAGGCAAATGGGTGGCACTGACTGCTCACTCCTGCCTCCAAAGTGCATTTCTGTAGTACTGAATTGGCCAAAGCTCCTTTTCTTGGCTCTATTTTCACCACAAAATCATTGCTTCTAACAATCTGCGCAAGAGCAAATGGAACAAGGCTAAACAAACTCAAAGTGTTCTCCTCTTCTGCCCAGATAATGAGATATATGGAAGACAAAACTTCAGTCCTGCTGAATGTTAGCATATAGAGGGTAGGCCTCAGAAACTGTATGCAGATCTCAAACTTGTATGTTCAGCTCCACTCTTAGCCTAAAAACAATTGCTCCTCCCCATTTTCTGCTCTTTGCTCCAGGCATCCAAAACATCATATGGGGATTTGGGATCCCCATTTGAAACAAATTGTTTTTAATTAAAATAGTAATTTTCAGCCCTGAGAGATGTAAACTATTAAAAAGTTGCCAGGAGGGAGATGCTCTAATGGAGAGCAATGAGCAATTATTGCCAATCTGCTGCAAGTTGTCAGAGAAAAACAGTGGAACATCAGCACAGCCTCTTGCCAGTTGACTATTTATCACTACAGACAGCATTTAACAGCATACAGGTTTTCCTTCCATAAAGGCTCAGCAAGTGCACTCCATTCTCTTATATGTCATCAAGACGTTTTGATATAAGAAAGGGATCAGCGCGAGAAATGGAAGAAACAAATCTCTGCTCTCTTGAAAATAGCTCCTGAGCACCTAAAACAAGAGGCATGCAGGGACTAGGGGAGGCAGACACAAGTGGTTCCCTCCTGACAGTGATCTCTCTATCCCAGACCTCTCCTTGTAACCCAGGAATACTCCATTGGGACATGCCAGCAGTGTGGACCATATAGACAT
The DNA here is from genome assembly GCF_023343835.1 of Lagopus muta. Taxonomy (NCBI): domain Eukaryota; kingdom Metazoa; phylum Chordata; class Aves; order Galliformes; family Phasianidae; genus Lagopus; species Lagopus muta. The sequence continues at coordinate 64,849,891 of NC_064437.1, read as the reverse complement.
GCCAACCAAATACGTTTGAATTTTCTCACACACAATCAGAAGTGAACCATAGGAACAAACACACTCAAAGGACGAACCTTGGAAGGCAAAACCCACTTGCTTTCTGACAACACTTTTTCTTGTTCAAGGACTCAGCATGTGCCATAAATGCATTCTGAAGGAATTTAACTTCAGCATAAAGAATGCTTCCTATTACCAAGAAACTTCTGCTGGACTTCTTAGATTCAGATGTACCACCATTTGCAGATACATTAGCCTAAATACAGTATGTTTGGCTGGAAATCAGCTGTACAAAAGCACTGACAGCCCCCAAAAAGCTATTGAATTCTTCTAGTCTGATTTGGAAACATACCTGCTTATGTCCCCCTGGGAATGTGCTCATGGATGTCCTGGCCATACATGGCTGTGCTTTTTGTTCTCCCTGAAGAGTCGGTCTCTGTCACCATTCATACCTGCAGTGAAACAGGACAGAAAGAGCTGTATTTGTGGAAGTTCCAGATCTCTAAGTGCAAATCTGCATTTGCAGATGTGTCTGTAGACACATACAGGTGTTAGCCAGTGTCCCATAGGGAAATATATGCACCGATCCACTTCACACTTCCAAAGTTTCATAGATTACCACATTCAAAGTATTTGAAGAAACACATCTTACTTCAGAAGCCAGGACATCAAATTTTCACTCTTAGATGTCTTCATCTCCACTGAAACAATCTATGAAAATCTATACTGGGAATCAAAAAGTACAAATAACTGAGCTGCAAGTTTTGATAGGCGGATTGGTGGTGTAGGAAACAACTCAGATGAATAATTAAAAAAAAAAAGAAAGCGTGTTGGCAAGCTTCCTGAAAACAACTTTCAAAAGAAAAACTCTGCATTTCCTGTAAATAACTCGTTTTTCTACTCAGGAAGCAGAGAACATCTGCCTCCGCCACCACAGACACCACGGAGCAGCACGTTACTCCAAGGAGCATTTCTTTGGTGACCTTACTGGGGTAGCATCAAGATGAAAAGTATTCTTCTTTTTTGTAATTCCCTTCTCGCCCGATTCAGGCCTCATTAAATCAAGAAGAACGTTAACCATACATTGAAGCATGTGTTGCATGAGCCCCTTTTTTTCCAGAAATGCAGGCACTGTTTATTAATAACGGTGTCACTCGATTCCCTTAGGTAATAAACACCAGCAGATGACACTGTATTCACCCACGGCTATACCCTCATCATTAATTAATATTAAGAAGAAGTGCGAAGGACAGAACTACTGGAGAAATCAAGACTCAAAAGAATTCCACTGAAAGATGTTTAAACAGATATTCCACAAGGGCAAATAGAGAAATTAAATTTTCCCCTAGCAGTCTCTGTGACAACAGGAGAATACTAAATACCGAGCTTAAGGGACGTGTTGCAGCAAAATGTTTTGCCTTATTTTTAATTTAAATGTAGTGATATAGACAAAGAGCCTGGAGGCATCAGGCATTGACAATCAGAGCTTACATAATGAATAAGTCTTATTAGTGTACCAAAATCACTGCTGGCCACAATCGCGTAAGTCATCTGAGGATGCACTTCTTCACTGTAGATGTGTGCAAAGTCTTTTTTTTTTTCTTCTTCTTCTTTTTTTTTTTTTAGTGGGGAGTATTTTCAAAAAATGTTATTTCTTTTTTGCAAAAAAAAGTCCTTTGAAGCCCTCCAAACAGTCTTTGAAGTCGAGACAGAGAAGTCATTTTGCATTCCTACAGCCATTTTGCCTCCCCCTTCCGCCTGTCTCCTAAAAAAAAGAGGGCAGAGAGCTTAGTGAAAAATTTATATCATGAAATAGGTGGACTCGTCTCATGACATCAGAAGCATTCAAGCAAACAAAATTCCATCCAAGTGGGAGTGTACATATCTTTTATGTAAATCAAAGGCACTGTGAACTGAAATACTGGAAAATCAGGATTAATTATTTCAGATTAAGCGCTACAATCTATAACTCAGAATTCTGCAACGTACATCATCATAGAATGGCTTGGGTTGGAAGGGACCTCAAGGATCATCAAGCTCCAACCCCCTGCCTCTGGCAGGCTGACAATTTCTGTATCTTATACTAGACCAGGCTGCCCTGGGTCCCATCCAACCTGGCCTTCAACACCTCCAGGGATGAATGGGGCACCCACAGCCTCGCTGGGCAGCTGTTCCAGCACCTCACCGCTCTCATAGGAAAGAATTTATAAATCATCATAAAGCATATGATGCGTTAATGGTCTGGTAAATAAATACTTGCTTTATAGGGCTGTCCTCACTTAGCAATCTAATGGATTTATTAAAATCAGGTGCGTGCTTTGTGGCAAATCACAGAGGTCATTCCAAACCCATGGAAGTGACTGAGGCCATAAAACCCATTAGCAGCACAATTTTAAAGCTGTTCTGTTCCTCCTTGCGTTCCTATAAATGTATTTCTCTTCTTGACAACGCTTCCTAAGGTGTCAAAGATTTCCCCATATACATCTTTTTGGAGCCTCAGACAAACAAGAATGGCTGATTTCACTCGAAAACTAAAAGCTTTGAGAGAGTTTGCTGTGGGATGATGAAGAATCCCACCGGCACGCGAAAACAATCGGTAAATACAGGCTTATTCTTCCATAAAACGCAATTTGTTAAATACAAATGTTCGCTAATGGAAAATGTTTTACTGCTGCAAATACGAGGCTGCTAGAAAGACAACTTGAAATCAATCAGAAAGCAATAAAAGCACCAGCACAGGCATAGAGTGGGCAAGTATAAATAAAAAGTGCATTCTGTTATTTTTTATGCCCTCTTGAAGAGCAGCACCGCTTCTCTTTAACCATCCACAGCGCTGAAAGTCGCAACAGCGCTCAGACTCTGGTATGTATCACTTCTTATTCTGCAATCCACCATATCCTTCTGCTCTAAATCTCACCAACAGGTCAGCAGAAACCTGACCCATCCTGTGAAAGAAGTAGTGATGGGATAGAGATATATATATATATATTTTTAAGTGATTCCTCATTGCTTTCATCACCACTTACAGTGGATGTTCGAGCACAGGGAGGCAGGAAAAAACGGCAAATAAATCAGGAATGCTCATAGATCTGTATTTATGTTGGAAGCCAAAGTGAACTCACAGGAAGGGACTGACTGTCCCTAACCATGAATGCCACCATGAGGTGCTTAGATTTTATTAACCCTGGCAAATAACATTTCATGTTCAAATAGTTAAATACTCATAGAAAGCAAAACTATTGCAAATATCAAGCATTAAATTACTTCAAGTTATGTGAAAAATTCATTCCACAGAATGGCCTGGCTTGCAAAGGAGCACAGTGCTCATCCAGCTCCAACCCCCTGCTGTGTGCAGGTCACCAACCAGCAGCCCAGGCTGCCCAGAGCCACATCCAGCCTGGCCTTGAATGCCTGCAGGGATGGGGCATCCACAGCCTCCTTGGGCAACCTGTGCCAGTGCCTCACCACCCTCTGGGGGAAAAACTTCCTCCTCATATCCGACCTCAACCTCCCCTGTCTCAGTTTAAAACCATTCCCCCCTGTCCTATCACTGCCCACCCTGATAAAAAGCCGTTCCCCCTCCTGTTTATACACACCCTTCAAATACTGGAAGGCCACAATGAGGTCTCCCTGGAGTTTTCTCTTCTCTAAGCTAAACAAGGCCAGCTCCCTCAATCTTTCTTCCTAGGAGAGGTGCTCCTATGTTTATTTAAAACATAATTTTCTGCCTGCAGAACTTAAGTTGCCACAATTTGAAACTTCTGCTTTCCTGGCAGCTCCAAAGCATTTGATGGCTTTATTCAGAACAAACAAATGCAGGCACGCTTCTCACAGCAATGAGCAGCCCAGAAGTTGATATTTGGAGTGTGGACCACAAGAGAGCTTCAGAATTCAATGGTGAATGACTTAAGCAGAAGGGCAGGACACCAAAATACCCCGTGGTTGTGGAAGAAGAAAATAAACTACAGGCACAGATCGAGTGTGTTGAAAATGAAATGAATAAAGGTAGGCATCATCTAGCATCAAGTCCGGGCAGCACTCTGCCAAATGAGGCAGGAAATCCTACAAATGTAGTCATTTAGCAGCTCCTGGATTTCAGGCCACCACGGAAACCAACCACATAGGGAGTTTTCTTATTCTACGTGCAGAGTTATGGTGCTGCTCAATTATTTTCATTTTAGCTCAGTGCAAAAGAAAATAATGTTAACAGCAACAAAAATTCTGCTCCTCAAACCGTATTGATTTGCAGGATTATGCTGGAGGACGGGAGAGCATTCCTGTTGATTTCATGCTATTTGAATTGATCACTATCTGCCTACCTGCCTTAAACAGCCAACTGCAATGCTCCTTCAGTCTCAGAACCTCAATAATGAAAATGCTTTCATTTTGTAAATCACGGTCCTGAAACTGACAGCACTGTTCCAAACGCGGCCGCCACTTGCTTAAATCAGGTCCAACACACACCTTAAGAGCAAACCAGAATTTTTCACATGACCCTACAAATTTGAATCCCTATTTCCATAGCAAACACTGTGTTTGGTCACCTTCTATTGCAGAAGTTCATTTGCTAAAACATGACATGGTACAAGGCTATGACTTTGGGTCGGTTTTATTTGCAAATCCTCCCCCAGAGCATCAGCAATGAACCACACCTGTTTTCAGAATTCATTCTCTATCTCCTAACCCTGCTCACCGACCTGTAGCCATGGGCTGATGAGGAAAACGTTTTCAGTTGCATAAGTTAAGCCCAATAGTGAGATAAAATGCTGTACAACCTACAACAGAGAGTGAAGAACTAGCAAGTATGGAAAAATCAGAAAGATACTTAAGATTTGTGCCTCCCTTTGCCACACGAGCAAACATTGCCGTCCACAAAGATGTTTGATTTACTATTTAACTGAGAAATTAGCTGCAGAAAACAGGTAGGAAGGACTTGCTTGGTGCAGGACAGCACAACCAGACCAACCTGGGCCACTGACATTCCCCACCCATCCTGAAGTTTTTTAAACCATGCAGTTTTTAAATACCACCAGGAGGGATTTTCCATGAGCTTTCATGTAGCCTGAAATTACTCGGGGCGACGCTGCCTGGCAATGACTGCACCTGTAGCAAATTCCCCTTTTAATTAAGTTTTGAAATATGACTTTGGAAATCCAAAACGAACTGAAGAAAGAGGAAGGTGCTTGCTATGACTGAACCAAGAGGCTCATCCTTACCCAGTAATAACCCAACCCACCCCACCATGGCCAACATTCCTGCACCAGGCCCACACTGCAGCTTGCAACTACTCTGATCAGATGTGAGAAGGGCAGGAGAAGTGGTACAGCAGTGATGCCCTTCCCATTGAATTCTATTACTGCAGCAGGCTGCCAGCATGGCACTGCTGTAGGGGCTGCCTGCAACCCCCCCCACAGCTCCAAGGATCTGAAATGAGCTTTAGGTTTCATGCTCACCTTCCTATTAAATGGCACAGGGAACTTAACTCAGATTAATGCATGTTTATACATTTTAATTGTAGATTAAGGTGTTTGGTGGATACATAAGAAACATCAGAAGCATATTAACTTCTGCTAGTTTTCACAAAATAAAAAAAGCTACTGACAAGTTAGCAATTATTCTGCAATTAGATGGAAATTACTTTCCATGCTAATTGCTCTGACAGGTGCCTAATAGCTTCTCTAAATGGGGGCTGAGAATTTACCCCTGGGTATTCTCAATTACTTTGCTTGACCACCTTTTACATCTCCTTAAAGTGGTGCAGACAGCCAGCCCCAATAACGTCCTGCTGGGGCATTCCTCCATGCCCACATCGTTCCTGCATGCCCACATCTGTGCACCCCTCAGCTCCACACCAGGTGAAGTCTCCCATCTTTGGCAGCCCTCCTGAGCCCCTGTAAGCTTTTCTAGGTTTGCTCCTGCAGCCCCTAGGGTCAAAATGTCAGCAATATTTATTATGCTATCATTTTTAACACAGAGAGGCTTTCCCCACACCTGGCACAGGCAGCAGCCCTTCCAGTTGCACATGCACAGTGCACACTTATTGAGCTCTCCCGCACGTAGCCCAAATGCAAACGTGCTCAGCCCAATGCAGACACACAGCTAGCAGTCGCTCCCGAGTGTTGTTCATCTCCATTACATTGAAGACTCTCCCTAGCAGACAATTTCAATATTTTTTAAATTAATTTTTAATCATTAGACTCACACTATAATGTTGCTACAGGTGTAAGGCAGATGGCCAACCTGGGTCCTGTATGTCTGCAGATAACCAAGAAAAAACAAACTGCTTTTCCTACAAGAAGGCAGCAAAGTGCCATTTCGATGCATAAGAAGTACTCAGCCCTCCCTTCCAGACAGGTCTCAAGAGGACTTCACCACTATAGTCCTCTTCAAATTGAAATTTCATGTACATAGAGTAATATAACCCCCATATGTTTAACATAGTCTCACTGTGAAATCCTTTCCTGACTTGTTTGCAAACACTATAATGCTGAGAAACAAATGCCAGCTCTTGCATTCAAATGGGACTGTTATTTGTGAAATGGTGACCTTTGTTTTCTATACAGGCATTCACAGCTGTTAGCCAAGATTATCTATATATCCCAAGGTGTATTTCATCTGAAATGCAAAGCATTTCTCTATGGCACCTATGGTTGGCTGGGGATATGACTAGTTTTTTTCCCCGTGACTGAGAACTATTTGCATGACTTTCAGATCTTTAGAGGTGATTTACAACCCCTGCATTCACATCATGGGTAGATAAACAGGAAAACTGCAATGCCTACAACAATCATTATCCTCGACATCTGGTTTATCCTGACAGTAATTCTGTACACAATGAATTTTGTCTTAATTATTAGGGCTGAGCTGATTTGATTTTCCTTTGGAGTTTACTTTCAATGGCACAAGACCCCTTTTCTGTCCAAGTCCGATGGACTGCAGGCACATGGGGTTGGCAGCTGAAGAAGATGCAGCACAACGAGCCCTCTGCACCACACAGAGCTCTTAGAGGGAACTCACACACTGACCGCCTCTCTCTTACAGCAAATATCAATTTTATGGATAATTTGACCTGTGAAATTCAACTCTCTGCATGTCTGCACTGCAATTAGGCAGTGCAATAGCAGCTCAGGAACAGCCTGGCATTGGTTTTAATGTAGCCAGTTGCAGCAGAAAGAGCAGGGAAGGTACAGCTGCAAACTTCTGTGCATGTTGCGCATGGAAGTCTATGCCATCAGGAGCTCATCCTGAGAGCAAGCTGGCCACTGAGATGGTCAGAGAGCTCCAGCTCCAGCTATCTGACCTTCTCCTTCTTCCTTCTCCTAGGAAGAAATATTGAGGGAACTGGGACTATTTAGACTAGAAAAGAGAAGGCTCCAGGGACACTTCACTGTGGCCTTCCAATACTTGAAGGGTGTGTATAAATAGGAGGGGGAAATGACTGTTTACAAGGTTGGATATTGATAGGACAAGGGGAGGTTGAGGTTGGATATGAGGAGGAAGTTTTTCAGCCAGAGGGTGGTGAGGCAGTGGCACAGGTTGCCCAAGGAGGCTGTGGATGCCCCATCCCTGCAGGCATTCAAGGCCAGGCTGGATGTGGCTCTGGGCAGCCTGGGCTGCTGGTTGGTGACCTGCACACAGCAGGGGGGTTGGAGCTGGGTGAGCATTGTGCTCCTTTGCAACCCAGGCCAAGCTGTGATTCTATGAACAGAGCATGTACTCAGGAGAGGCCAAAACTTTCACTGCAGAATGGTCAACATGCAGTAAAAAATTACTTAAGAAAAAGAAAATCTATTTATTAACTTGTTAACTTCTGGAAGTATCGGGTTAAGAGGATGAGGAAGGTAAAGCTGTCACTGAATCTCTACACCTCCCTGACTTCACTGAAGCACAGCTTGTGTTTGAAAATAGCTTGGGCTTGCCTCAGCACTTCTGTAATTACACTATCTGTCATTAATTACAGAGCTTTAAAAATGCACTTCAGTGACATTTCTGATGACACAAAATTACAGACGTGAACACAGCATGCAAAGATTGCAACAAGTATTCCACTCATTTATGCAACAGAGGTGTCTGAAAAGAAAAATACACGGCACCCTTCATTCTAGAAATACCTGAAATAAATAACTTAGGCCAGTTCTCATCTTTTGCTCTTTGGAGAACTGTCATGAGTTGTTATTCTGCCTGTCTGTATTGGTCTTGCAATACACTATGCAAATGCAGCTGCACTCCATTGCAATTGCACAGAGTTCAGAACATTTTGTTTCCAATTTCCCCCTCACAGCCTTGTTTATACTTTCAGTATTAGCATTCAGAAGTTGAGCAGCCTTGCCAAGCTTACTCCAGGGACTTGTAATGGCTCTGAAGCCTTCTCTTTGTTCCTAATGCACTCGTAGCCAAGCTCTGCAAAGTGGTCGCTTACAGCTTGCCTTTGCCTCAATGTTAACTAAGGATGCAACTCAAAACTCTGCTGCTCGCTCAGCTCCCCCAGCACACCCAAATATGTTCATAGAATTGCTCAGGTTGGAACAGACCTTAAAGATCATCTGGTCCAACCACAACCTAAACTTACTACCCTACCTCTAACAGCCCTCTGCTAAATCACATCCCTGAGCACCACATCCAAATGGTTTATAAACACATCCAGGGATGGTGACTCAACCACCTCCCTGGGGAGCCTATTCCAGTGCTTAACAACCCTTTCTTTACAGAAAAGGTTAAAGCAATTTAGAACAGCAGCCAACACAAATGCTCCTGAGTGCAGCACAGCCCCAGGTATCCTCGTACCAACCCCCAGCAGGGCTGTGCAGATGATGCTGGCTCCCAGAACACCATCACAGGGACCTGCCTGGCAGAATTAAATGCATGTCCAAGCAACTGCACACGATCCCTAAGCAAGTGCCATCAGCTTGCAAAGAGAAACTCAAGCACAAGAGCTGCTGGCTGCTTAAAGCTCACTGCAATCTTTACTCTGATGCTTAGGCTGGACTCCAGCATCCTAGGTGTTTCTTACTGCCTTCTGTTCAAAGTCAGCAAATCCAGGGAAGCCCCCAGCTTTTCAAACAAGTCTCACTCCTCACCTTTCCCTCCTGTTTTGCTGTGAGGTTAACTAATAACGCTGTCCTTTGATTCCCTAGGTCACAAAACAGCTTCAGAAAACCAGAAGACCTGTTTCACCACCCCATGTGTCATTTCGCACTCGTATCTGCAGTTCCACCTAAACTGAAGGCTGGTTTTCTCCTGCTGTCTTTGAAAGACTTTCTTTCAATGAGTGCAACGTTTCTATCATCCTCCACTGGGCAGGCAGTGTGCTGCAAGCATCCTGTGATTCTCCAAGAAACACTGGGAAGACCCAATGCACAAAAAGTATCAGAAGGGGAGGTGGGAAAGAGCTGCGTAACGTCACTGCCCTCACTTTTACTCTGCCTCATCACAGAAGGTTACCAGCAGCTGGAGATTCGAACTCGTGCACTCCAAATCATCCGCTCCACGTTTTGAAATGCAGCTATGTGTGTCTAAAAGAGAAAGAAGGCTGGAAATAGGGTCTGCTTGAAATGTTGGTTATTTCTGAAGAGTGGTTTTGATTTTCCTTTTTCTGTAAGCCTCCCGTAAGTAATACTGTGTGATTAATTAAAGAAAACAGCACAAAGCACGACATGCACACTTGTATTTCAATACACAAGAGAAATGTCTTCTACATGAAAAAAAGCCCGGAAAGCTCCCACTTCACTCAGACTTTGGATCACTCAGAAAGCAGATGAAGACTTTTCAGGCATCAAACAACACATTGCTCTTTCAGTCTCCCTTGCTTGGACACATATTAATATACAAGAATCTATGCATTGAAAAATGAATGGTTTTCCTCAGTTCTGCCAGGTTCATTAAAAACACAACATTTTTGCTTCTCCAGCTAAATTCACCTTAAAATACTCATGCTCTAGCAAAACTCCCCTCTTAAAGATGAACACTTCATAAATAAACTAAGCCATGAAGAAAATCAAAGGGCTGGAGCATCTCTCCTATGAAGAAACGTTGAGGGAGTTGGGCTTGTTTTGCTTGGAGGAGATCTCATTGCTGCCTTCCAGTACCTGAACGGAGCCTGGATGGGAGCCCAGGCAGCCTGATGTTGTGGGTGGCAGCCCTGCTATGGCTGAGGGGGTGGAACTGGGCAATCCTTAAGGTCCCCTCCAACCTAAGCCATCCTGATCCCATGATTTATCCAGGATCTCACCTCAGCATCCATGGCTGCAGCTGTTGAATGGTTTGCAGCCTGGAAAGAAAGAAGCACTCAGAGGCAGGGTTGAGCTCCCTCAGAAAGTTGATTTTTGTCCACATTTATTGGAAAAAAATCCTGAACGTCACAGCAATCACAGACTGCATCTCATAGCACAGAGAAAAATCTAGAGCTCTGCTGGGAAAAAATCTAATGTATTAGAATGAAGAATAAGAAGAGATGGGAAGGAACAGAACTTACAGCAGTGGCACAGAGCACTTTCTTGGGAGCAAAAGAAAACCCAGATAAATCTCTTTCAAAAAGCCAAGCTGAGCTCTAGAAGGCATGAAACTTTGAGTCATTCTCTGTGCCTACTGGGGGGGGGGGGGGGGGGAGAGGAGAGAAGGCAAATTCATGGTTTTAAAGAAAATGGAGAAAATCCCAACTTCAAAACCACAAAGCAGCTGCCTGTTCTGCAAGGTGTTCTGCAGAGCCTCCCCTTCCTCTTCTACACTATTACACTGCTGAATCAGTTCTGTGCACAAACTATCTGATGTGTTCCATGGCAAAGCAAGCATTAGCATGGCACACTGTTCCTCCATACACAACTGCAGGAGTAGAAGTGCTTCAACTTAACAAAGCCTGCAAGAAATCCATTACCAGATTTTTTCCTCTATACTTTGTCAGGTCTCTCCAATTAAGTTAAGATTCTCAATTTTTGTACAGCAGACCAAACAACTTGCCTGAAACATGGCTTTAATTAAAGCACTCCAGCATCTCATCTCTATGCATGCAGATTTCCTTCAGCAAAAAAATACAGGAGGAGCTGGACACCAGATCTGAGACAGTGGTTAGCTGCAGAAGGAAAAGAGTCACACAGAGAAATAAAGGAGAACCAGTAGAACTGGAACAAATATCTAAACCTAAATCCCTCTTCTATTGGGTGCACCTTGTAACACTCAAATAAATAAAAGCGCTATTACAAGCATTGCACTTTGTACATCATAATCTCCTTCCTGGTTGTTGACAGATGGAACAAATTGGACTGCAACAGCAGAATGCCCAAGGAGAGGATGGTGTAGAATCAGCCCTCTCCTAAGTCAGTTCAGGGACTGGGAGCTCCAGATGTCAAAGAAAGTCTTTGCAAGTGAATGACAGGGCCAGAAAGCTGTAACTGGTTCCTTGCCTTCCATCACTGAAAACAGCAAAGGGTCTGGCCAGCTCTCATGTCTTACACAACAGCCACTTAAGAGATTTATCGGAACATTCTGCACTATAATTCACAAGTGGAGAGGGTGGAGGAAAAGGCTACGAAAACATATTGAGAGATTGGAAAGTAGGACCACAGAGAAAGATCTGCAGAGGTCAATCTATTTAGTTTACCAAAGAGAAGGCAAAAGGGGAGCTTTGATCACAATTTAAGAACCTGAAAGGATAATGAAAATCTGCAGTAGCAAGCACTTCAATCTAGAGATGAATGTGCATCAATTTCCAGGGGTCGCAAGTGGAAAAGTGCCAGAATCACATTGGAAAAAAAGAAACACTTGAATTAGTACTGTGGATAATTAATAGCTGAAGAAAATCACTGAAGGTTCTCACAGATGCACTACTGAGGAAGTCTTGAACTCAGTATTTCTCTACAGATGTGTTCATCATCTGTAGTTCATCTGAATTAGCTCAGAGAAAATCATAGAATCACAGAATGGTTGGGTTGGAAGGGATCTCAAGGACCATCAAGCTCCAACCCCCTGCCACATGCAGGGCCATCAACCTCCACATTTCATAGCAGTCCAGGCTGCCCAGGGCCCCATCCAACCTGGCCTTGAACACCTGCAGGGATGGACGGGGCATCACAGCCTCTCTGGGCAGCTGTTCCAGCACCTCACCACTCTCATAGCAAAGAACTTCCCCCTGACATCCAACCTCAATCTTCTCTCCTTCAACTTCAAACCATTTCCCCTTTCAAAGTTTTGACTCCCCTCCTGTTTATAGGCTTCCTTAAGGTACTGGAAGAAAATCCAAAGCCCATGCTGTGCACAGCTCAAACCAGGTGAACTCCAGATCTGACGAATGCAAAATTTGGTGCACCCAAAGCAAAACAAAACATAACCTTCTTTAAATGCTGTTTTTGTTTTTGTTTTTCCCATAGACAGTTAAAAAGAACGGAGAAACACCCCATTATACAGCATTTCAATTTAGAACTTACAGTCATCAGTAGACAAGTAGACAAACTCTCCTGCCCCCCATTGCATAAGCCAGCTTTCTGAACAGATCCAGCCTGGTGAGAGAAGCATCTGGTGAGAAACGGAAATGACTTTGCTGTTTCCAAAGGGTCAGGGGCCAGATCTGATTCAACCCAAGCAACAAAGATAATCACCGTGCTCAGAGACACGTGGGTTTCCAAAGCACACCCCTCATCCAACACAGGCTCTGCCACCTGCCTCCTTCTCTTCTTCTCCTCCCCGAATCACTGTCGGGCACGGCTGCTCCAGGCTGGCTGTGATGTGATCTGCTTTGCTGAGCAGCCCTCCCAGCCCCAGCAGTGGTTGCACAGTTGGCCATCGCCGGCTTCATTCAACTCAAATTGCATTGCGCTTAATTGATTCATTAAGGTAATCACCACTGTCATATCTTGTGCTCATTACAAACAACAACAAATTACTCAAAACGTTTTCCCTTCTGAGCAACTGTATCAAATACATTAATCAAAAGTTGTTTGGTTGTTTCAGTGGCTCATTATCCACATGCCATTTATACAATAAAAAGCAAATGAACAACAACTTGCCATCAGTCGGCTACTTCGTTTTTCCCTAATGAGCTCTAAAATGTACGAATTAAACAAGCAGTGGTGCTTCTGATTTATATGAGAAGGGCTTTGACCAAGAATATCCTTCATCCGTGGGCAAATCTGTGCTCTGCTCAGCAGTTTGTCAGCTTTCAAGAGCTCTGCCAGTGTGTGTTATTGATGGCAGAAGGCAAAACTGGTGTGGCAAAGCCAAAGTTCTCAGGTTAGATATGAAAGAAAAAAAATCACTTGTAACTCCTATCACCCATAACAGAACTGTTATCTAAGAGTGAAAAATGCCCACATTATGAACCTAATCTAAAATCAAAATGCATCCCTTGCCCAAAGAAGCACTTCATGAACCACATCCTATCAGGTAGGTGTAAAATTACTCCATGAGAGATTTGATAAAACTTCTTTATACAACGTCCAGAGTCTGGTACCTTGTGTTGGAGCAGCAGATGATTATGGTCTGCAGACTATGCAACAAAGCAGCAAAGCAACGCCATAGCAGTTGAATCAGAGCAGATGTGAATAATTCCCATTATGTCAGCTATGTGTTTCTGGCAGCCACCAACCAGGTCTCCATTGCCATGCCAGCCTTCTGGTTTTAAACCCACACAAAAGATTCCACCAGAAACCCACAGAAATGTCTTAACTGACAGTGACTCCCACTGTTCTGAAGGTTGAGAAATTAAAATAATCACATAAGTGACTATTCTCTCTAAGGAAGAAACATTAATTCTTCACAGCATCAAGTTAATGCATTATTTATTTCTTGCCATGATGCTGCTTGTGCTTTCTCACACTGGGATTCAGTGCAGGGATGCTCCTAAAAGCCCATCAGCATATCATAATTTGCTGCAGGTGCTCATTGCTTTATCCAGCTCATTTTATACCACCCTTAGCTTAGCCATCACCAGTTACCTTCAGTGCAAAAACAGCTGTTCTTCAGCTCCTCAAGAAGGACTATAATGCAAAGTTCCAATAATCTTTGGTCTTGGAGATGAGACAGCCAGCTGTATTAACAAGAAAAGACCATCACATCACCTTGGGCAAAGCAGCATGTATAGAGTTTGTGCAAATCTCCTGGATGTGTCAGGGAGTGGGAGGGTAACAACCCAGCAGCCTCATGCTGCCCACCTTCGTGGGTGGACATCAAGATCCATATCTGCAGGCCAGGAGGGGTCTGCTCTTGACAGCCGGGGGATTGCATGTGCTCACTGCCCATTCTCACCAAGCAAGCACTGCCCATACAGGGAGAGTTGCACTTTTGTGCCTTAAATGATCTCATGTTTCCACTTTTTTCCAATTTTTGAGGCAATCTACAGAGCAGCTGGGTTTGAGTGAGGGAGAGAAGTGTCAGGAAGGTGAGCATGGAAGTATTGCAATGAAGAGGGATGCAATGCGGGATAAAGAAGAAGGCCTGATGTGATAGATGGGCTGTTCTATAGCAGATGATAGTTTTTCTACAAATCATCAGAGCTCCTGCCTCAAAGATGGATTGTCCAATTTGTCTCCATGGGAAGAGGAGCAGCAGTTGTGAGCAGCTGTTCCTTCAGCATTGGGTCAGGCAGAAGGAACACCTCTGCCCTGCTGGCACCTGTGGCATTGGCCAACCAGCACTGGCCAGTCACTGTTTTCTGCTCCCATACAATGATCCCCTCACACTTACAGGCTCATCATTCAAGGGAAGTTAATTAGAGTGAGAAGCCAGGCAGTGCCAACAGGTAATCACATTAGCATCACTGCTAAATGCACCGTGGTGCTGCTGTTCATACAGAGTAGGAGCAGCAGCCCATTTATAAAGTGCTGAGAACAGGTTGGCTCATAACTCAGCTGCTCCTATCTGCAGCAATATTTCTTTGCCTTTTAAGACAGTTTCTTGTTTTTCAGAGTTATCTGTGAAGCAACAGATCTGAACTCTATTAACTTTAAGCCTGACACGTTGTTTATAAAAGGTCCTGAAAGCTTCATCCTTTCCTATTGAGTGCTTCCTAGGAGAAATAAATAATCTGTATTTATTTATGAGCTGTGATATAATTATTATTAAAAAAAAAAATAATCAAGCCATAAAGAATAATCTAACACTGCTCATATTGCTCAAAGCAAGAGAATAACAAAGTACTCAATTCCTGCAAGAAAGCTTCATATAAATGCTCCTTTCCCAACACAATCCAAAGAAACCCTACCCTACCAACACCACGGTGGTACTGGGCCACATTAAGTAAAATACCATGCATCATGACATGGAAATACATACACATACACACATATATATAGATACACATGCATATTTGGTTTGGGTATTTTATTATTATTATTATTTTTTTTTTACACAAATGGATAAGTAATAATCTTTGTGATGTAGAATGTACTTAGGGGACAGAGGCATCTTTAACTCAGCAGTAGATCATCATTCATCATAGCACAGGAAAGTCAATACCACGGAGCTCAACAGCTGACTTAGCCTGTATCCTTCTTTCAATACAAGTCAGCTAGAGGAGTACAAAAGAAGAGGACAAGTGCACGGACACATAGGAAATGCTCCAGCATCCAACATTTTGCAGTACAGGGATAAGCAGGCCTTCATTAATCACACACCTCTGTCTTGTTTGAAATGTAAAAAATAAACAACAAACTAAACAATAATAAAAAAGAAGTCATCTTGGGCACAAAATGAGTTCTTTGTGGTGCCACTTTCTTATGCCAAAGTGCAAATTAAGTGGCAGATTCAGAGTTACCATGGACCTTTTCTAAGGAGAAAAATAGAGAAGAACCCAAGAGCTTAATATGTCACTGTAGGGATTAGATTAACCGATTGTATTTTAGGTCAGGGAAAAAAAAATAGAAAACTTGATTTACATAATAAGAATAATTTATACAGTGAGGATAAAATAATGCAGGTTCTGAAAAGATTTGCTAAAATTCTCTGAGAAAAGGGGAAAACTCTGCAATATCATTTACTTAGATTCCAAGCATCTTTCACAGAGCACTTGGATTGCACTGGGTGATCTGGAAAGTCCTTGCCAACCTCGAGGATGCGATGATTTTGGGAAAGCATCACAAAAATCAATTTCCAGAGGGCAAAATAGAGTTTTCTTGTGGCTTAGAATCCAGCTCAGACACAAAAAAAATCAGCAGGAGGGATCAGCTGACACACAACCAGACAAGCAGGTAAGCTTTTAAACCAGTACTTGCATTTAATTTAGAACACTTCAGAGATAAATGCATTTTCAAGAAGAAAGACTGCTCCTGTTTTCCACATCAGGCTGACACACCATACATGAACTGCCCCTGCCCATTTGTGGCAAAGTCTTTCAATGTTTTGTCCATTTAACCACAGAAGAAAGGATACATTGCCAAAGTTCTCTTTTCTCATACTAAAAACAAACAAACAAAACAGACCCATCACCTGTTGGTTGAGAACTGCATCTACTGAGAGCACTGGCAGCTAAAGTACCATAACACACTGCCATTTTTGTTCCAAGCCTAAGCAGAAATGCCACGTTGGCACAGCCAAACCGGTTCAAGAAATGCAGTATGCATTATGGGAGAACATGCTGCTCTAGGACGACTTCAGATGAATACTGCCTTCTTCTAGCTGCCTTATTTCAGCCCATTCCCCTGCTCTTTGGATGGGTTCTGGGCTAACTTCAATAGTCATTTGGAAGACAAGCCATCATAGTTGCACAGCTCCCAACAGCTGTATGACCAGTGCTGTGATCAACCTGAAGGCAATGAAACCAGTCAGCATTCAGATCAAAGCATGGTTATACCAAGCCAAACCCATACTGTGTCCAGAAGTACTCCCTCAGTCTCAGAATACTTCTTCCAATTTAAAAAGCTTTGCTGCATTCTATTCCTGCTCTGTTTCAAAAGCCCCATTGCCAATAAGCCTTGCACTGGTCATGCTGGTGTCATGGGAAACGTCCCAGACTTTCAGCTTTAAAGTTCCTTCCTGAATTGTCTTAGAATCACAGAATGGCCTGGGTTGCAAGGGCCCACAATGCTCATCCAGTTCCAACCCCCTGCTGTGTGCAGGTCACCAACCAGCAGCCCAGGGATGGGGCATCCACAGTTATGCCTGCAGGAATGTCTGCAGGGATGGGGCTCATAGGATGAATCACAGAACAGCCTGGATTGCAAAGGAGCACAGTGCTCATCCAGCTCCAACCCCCTGCTGTGTGCAGGTCACCAACCAGCAGCCCAGGCTGCCCAGAACCACATCCAGCCTGGCCTTGAATGCCTGCAGGGATGGGGCATCCACAGCCTCCTTGGGCAACCTGTGCCAGTGCCTCACCACCCTCTGGAGGAAAAACTTCCTCCTAATATCCAACCTAAACCTCCCGTCTCAGTTTAAAACCATTCCCCCTTGTCCTCTCACCATCCACCCTCACGAACAGCCATTCCCTCCTGTTTATCCGCTCCCTTCAAGTACTGGAAGGCCACAATGAGGTCCCCCCAAAGCCTTCTTTTCTCCAATCTAAACAATCCCAGTTCCCTCAACCTTTCCTCACAGGAGAGGTGCTCCTGCTCTAGGATCATCAAATTACAGTTCTTAAGAGTTTAATACCCAGAATATTTCATGTATAACACACAGAGGTTATCATCACCTTGTCCACAGCCACACACTGCTGCTTTAAAAAGCAGCAAAAGTATTCCAAGTATCTTCACAGTTCAGTAAAAACTCACACAAAGGTTTCTCAGAAGTCCCCAAGACAGCAGCCTTGCTAACAGCAGTCCCCACAGGATCAGCACACAAGACTGCTTTGTGCAGTGTCTTTACATTAGGATTACCTTAATAGTTTTTTAGCAGGAGAGTTCTTGACAGCCTTATGAGCCTGCTGCAACTAAAATTGTATCTTTTTGCTAGCAGAAACCATTGTTTTCTATGCTGCTCTCAAAATATGATTAATTATTATGAACACAAATCTCACAGCAATCTTAGGAGGAAAAAAAAGAAGGTGTAATAATTAACTGATGAACACGGCCAGCCTGGTCAGATCCATGACAGTCTCTGCACCCCTTGTACCTCTCCTTGTACCTTTCTCCTCAAAGCTTTGAGTAGGTTAATAGGGAAATGTATCTCTTCAAAGGATTTTAGCTATCAGCCGATAGGAGCAAGCTGGGAGATGTTTGACATGAGTGATTTTTTCAGGTTTCTGAAAGGAGCAGAGCTGTGTTATCAGCCCTGCCCAGCCAGGCAGTGACACGTTCAGTGCTGAGAATGGAGCGAGTCACAGCTCATCAGATAACACCCTCCTTTAGGATCAAAATGAAATTTAGACCTGGAAAGCACTTTTGAAACCTCTCTCTTCAACAAGGCAAAGATGACCTGTGCAGTGCTATTATCTGGAACAAGAAATTAGTGTACTGTCTTGCTCTAATGGGGCAATGTTTCAAAGAGCATGCTCTAGAATGGGTTATTTTCTCCAAGAAAACTAGGAAATCCAATGACTGCCAGGAAACTGGAACTGTTTCACTGGAACAGGTTGCCCAAAGGAGGCTGTGGATGCCCCATCCCTGCAGGCATTCAAGGCCAGGCTGGATGTGGCTCTGGGCAGCCTGGGCTGCTGGTTGGTGACCTGCACACAGCAGGGGGTTGGAGCTGGGTGAGCACTGTGCTCCTTTGCAACCCAGGCCATTCTGTGATTCATCCTATGAACGCTAGTACTACTGCCAAGCAGGCCCTGAGCAACAAGCAGCTGGAGTGCCAACAGCACCAGGACACAGAATCACACAGCATCCTCCCCAGAGACAAGAGGACCACTTGAGAATCGCAATATAAAGCAACACGTCTCTTATGAAGACACTCGTTAATCACAGCTTAATGAAGGGTGACAGAGCGGGAAGAGGGACAGCAAGGAGATGTTGCCCACACACCACAGGAATCCAAATACACCCGTGCCCTGCTGACACCACAGAACAGGGACTGCGTGCTGCTTGAATCAACAGCTTGCACTGAGGTAATCTCCTAAGGTGTGGAGGTCAGCAAAGCACTAGGAGTAATCAGGGCTAATGAGCAACCCACTGCTACTGGGAAATGAAAATTGCCATAAGGCACTGGAGAGTATCATGTGAAAATTGCCCATAAATTTCCAATGGCTAAATGCTATCTCATTTCACTGAGGGTGAAGTTCTCATTGTAGTTGTATTCTGAAGACTGAAGGCACATGGCTTTTGCGCTTACTTAGTCCTGGATGAGAGAAACAAAAAGCACACATCTGAGCTCAGCCTTATCCTCCCACCCCACTGCAGTTCTTGTGCTGGAGGCTGCAGTGTGCCCAGCACAATGAAGGGATGTCACTGCCCACAAAAGCCACTACAAAACCACTCAGCCCTTCTCCAAAACACAGAGGTGATGCCAAACAGATGGCTCCAGACCTGGATCTGCTCCTACCACCCAAATACCCACAGCAGCCCACAGCCGCTTCTACAGCCAATACTTCAGTGCCAAATGCTGAAAGGATTTTCCAGAGACATGCATGACAGGCTAAAGACAATGCACTTCAATCCCAAAATGTTATCCGTCACCCACCAGCCTCCCCTAACCATAACCAGCCTGTTTCATGCAAAAACTGTGCCAAGAAAGGTAAGGCAGGACATCGCTTTTCTATGAAGCATTCAAGTTCAGTTTGCTGCATCTAAAATAGTAATAACAATAATAACCCAGAAAGTAACACAACTGACATTTGACAGATTTTGATACTTAACCCTGAGGGAGAGAAACAGCATGGAGCTTCAGACAGGACAGGAATGCTGCTGAATGAATTAAAGCTTTTCTAAGTCCAGAGAAGGAAGGGATTGGAGACTGCCAGCATTTTTGCTCCTCCAGAACAACAAAAAACAAATGAGAAAAAAAAAATTAATACAACTGTAGATGCAGTCTCAAAATGTTAAAGAGCCCCAGCAGCCATAATATATTCTGGCTCCAAAACAAATTGTCTCCACAGTGCTATAGGATTTAAGACAAGCACATTTTGTCAGTGGATTTAGCATGATGAATCAGGTAAATTGGAGGCTGAATCATCATTGTGTCCCCAGGCATCTGCAGTGAAATAGAAAGGGAGGAAAATAAAAAATTAAAGAAGCACCTAGAGGATGCTCAGGAAATCACAGGCACAGGCAACAGTGGGGAAAAAAATCTCACTGATATGGAACTTCTGCATCCTTTTTTTTTTTTTTTAAATGATAGGGAGTTCATGGGCAATTTAGAGAGACAGACAAGGGGATTTTGTACTGGAGGATGAACCCAATGGGGATTGGAGCACCAGAAAGCAGACAGTGAGAAAAAATAGAAAATTGAAAAAGAGAAAGGAAATCTTGGTAAGGAATTAGAGGGGACAAACTGCAACCTCAGTAAATGGGAAAGCAGGGACCTGAAATGACTCCTGCAGTGATGGGAGGGCTGCAGTGCAACCTGTGGGCACCTCAGGACATGGATCTGAAGCTCAGACACCCAGAATTCAGTTCAATTGTCTTCCAGATTTTGTTCTGTTTTCATTTTATTTTCCTGATTCATCGCAAGGAAAGACCACGAGAAGCTCAGAAGACCAGGATGCCTTATTGTGCTGAGTGATCAAAAGCAGCACCTGGAAAAGACCTCTCACATCACCAAGTCCAGCCATCAGCCCTCCTAGGGCAGGCAGCGAGGGAGTTCTCAGATCTCACTGCTGCGCATGGGAAAATGGCACAGCAGGACTTCAAGGCTGGATGTGGCTCTGAGCAGCCTGGCCTTGTGATTGGCCTCCCCATCCATGGCAGGGGGGTTGAAAGTGGATGATCTTTGAGGTCCTTTTCAACCCAGGCCATTCTGTGATGACTTCTTCCTTCTGACCCAACAGAACCGAGCTGCTGGCTGAGCAATGCCAGGTATCTATCATAAAGGTTGGGGTGGGTTCCTCCAGAAAACAACAGAAATCTCTTCTAACAACTCACGCTGCATATTATGCACATCATGGGGGTCAAATATAAGTGCTACATGGCGGCACAGCCCCACGTGGATCCCATTTCAGCACCAACTCACTTAGGAAGTGCCTTAAATTTACCACACCATCATTTCAAATACTTGCCATTGGAATTCAGCATCTGCACTTCACATCTATGTGCCCTCGGTTCATTGAAACTGTTGTGCCCAGAACAGCACACAGGGCTCCCAAGGACTTTCCCTGGGGAGGACCGTGGGCAGGCACATTCCTCTGTGCCCACCTGTGTGAGAACACAGAGCGCTGCCTTCAGAAGCACAGCAGCCACTCATCTTCCAACAAGCAAAACGTGAGCTGGGGCCATTTATATAACAGAGAGAAAAGCAGAAAGAAAACCTGTTCAGATCTCGTGTTTGAATGCAGATGGCAGGAGAAGCCATCTACAGCCATCCCAAACTCACCCACAGCCAGGCACAGGGTGTTCCTGTGTCTGTGTCCCATGGAGGTGGGGTGCCTGTCCCTGGGGATGAGTGCTCCTCATGACATGTCCTGCCATCATTATGGGGTCAGTGCTGGGCGCTCACCTCCCACTTGGCAAAGCATCATGGAGAGATGGGAGGAAAAAAAGGAATATATACATGAATGTGGGAAAGAACACATGAAACTAGAGTACATAATATGCTTTATGTATAATAATAGTAATATACAATCAGATAATACATATCACGTCATGTGGTAACTCATTACTAACTGAGGGCAGTATTAACACACTGCTGTATTAACTGCATCAATATATGATGCTAATAATATTGCACCTATGTACAATACCTACACTAAGTACATATCATCAAAAAAGAGTTGAGGCTGGTGGAGAATTCAGAGAACATCATCAGCCAAAATAACTGAAGGCAGCTCCTTCACCACGAGAACCCACAGCCTCTCAGTGCCCCCTCACAGTGTGTGAGGTGCCACTGCTGTGTGCTCATAGAGGCAGAGCCAGGGCATCCCACTGCATCAGAAACATCTCCATGTTGGGCATCATTGCTGTGAGCATCAGTTCTCCTGGACAGATGCCATTTGAGACTGGGTTCTGCTGTCAGTGTTAGTGATAACAACTCAGCAGCAGCATTTCACAGTGTGCAGTGATGCCCTGGCTGAGAACATCCTGGATTTCACAGAGAAAAGAGACTTATGCAAACCAAGGCTCTGCAGGTCTATGGAGGGGTTTACTGCTGCGGTGAACTGCCGGTGCAGGAGGATCACTGAGATAAAGTGGCTTCTGGGTTGTCAGGAATTTCCTTTCAGGTCTCTGGAAATGGCTCTGAGAGGAGCATTGAGAAGCTCAGGCTGAGCAGAGGAGGCAGGAGGGGATTTTCTCTCCCATAACACTCTGCAGCTGCTTCCAGGCACCAAATAATATGAAATTCCCGAAGGTAAGAGGCTGTGCTGGCAGCAAGCCTGCCTCAGCACCCGGCTGCTGGCTGGAACCTCTGACACCACAAGGTTTTCCCTTTTAGCTGTGACTACAAACAACCCTGGAAGGTCTCCCATGGTGTTAATGGCTCTCATCTGCCACTTAAGCACGGAGCCACGTTCCATCTTCTCTGTGATCACACAGTAAACGAGACCCAGAAAATAACTTCATTTCTGATGTCTTTCTGAACTTTTTGTTATTATTGAGTCCTGGGTTTGGTAATAGCTCTGTGATTTAAAGCTATTATTCAGGTTAGTTTCCACAACCTCAAGCAGCCACCACCATAAGTGAGTATTGATGGTGATGCAAGTGTATAAGCAGATCTACTTTTAGGTGCATTTCTGTGTTTTACAAATGCATGGCACCTGCTGAAAGCAAACAGCACTCCTCTGCTGGGCTCAGCAGCGCAGTGACTGCTTTGGAGCACTTCTACTGCACACAAGTGTTTTTATCCACGCATGAGTGCATTCATACAGACATTCACACTCCCTGCAGAGTGTTGATAGAGCCCTGCAAATAATACAGTTGACAAGCCATCTCATTTTCCAACTCAAATTCTACCCACAGCTTTGACTTGCTGCCCTGCAGCCTCTGACAGGAAGCTTGTAGCCCTCATGCCCTTGGTCATCTCCTCAAGGAAAGCATCCCATGGGGGGAAATGCCATGTATTCCTCACCCCAGCATCTCCAAATGCCAACGATGGTGCATCTCACCTTGCACAATGCACAGAGACCTCCCACTGTCACAGCATGCAGTTTCACAGCACTGCCCAGAGCAGAGAGGTTCCCCTTAAAGCAGAAATGCAATTGGTGCCATAACTTTTCCAGCGCCACCGCTGAAGTTTCTGGACCAAAAAAAAAAAAAAGAAAAGCACTGTTGTGATGCTAAAGCAGATTTCTCCTGTGATGCTTTTAGTAGGGAGATTAATGTAGGTGCTCATAGAGTTCAGCTGCTAGTCTGAAAGCTGAGATTAATCACCCCTCTAAAGCCACCACTTGTAAGAAGTCCATCAGCATCAATACTCCAATGCAGCAGCCCTTTGCAGGGCAGACATTGACAGATTTGGAGGAATATTCTCACTTCCCCAGGTTGAATAGCTGCACACAACCAGGAGTTATGCAGATTTTTGGCACGTTTTACTCCGGAGCACCATGTGGGTGAGGCAGCCCCCAGGGGCCAGCTGTCCCCTTCCATCCATACAGACCACACACCTGGAGGAGGAACACAAAATGACATTACCACATCACACAGTCCTCAGAGCTGTCTGTCAGCAGCATAAAATCCAATGACATTGTGAAAGCTGAGGAGCAAGAAGGAGCAAAATGCCAGGCTGGTTCTCATTAAAAAAGAAAAAGGACCTTGGAGGGTGACTCAGGTGTCCTTTGTCACATCTGTGGGTCCATGGAGGGTCTTAATACCATCAGTGACACGACTGTGAGACAGTTCTCCTAGTGGGAAGTACCTGAAAGGGCTGCAAGGAAGAAGGGGACAGACACATGAGCGGGGGCTGTTGTGAAGGAGAAGGGGAATTGGTTCCAAACTCAAAAGAGGGGAGGTTCAGGCCAGGTATAAGAAAGAAGTGTGTTGCAATGGGGGCAGTGAGGCACTGCATGGGCTGCCCAGAGAGGTGGGGGTGGTCCCTGCAGACAGCCCAGGGCAGGGGATGGGCTCTGAGCACTGATGGAGCTGTGGGTGACCCTGTGCATTGCAGGGGGTGGCACCAGGTGGCCTTTGGAGGTCCCTTCCAACTCAAACCATTCTGTGAAGCAGGTGGGCACCTCCAAAACACGAGCTTCAAGGTGCAGACCCTTGGGCCCACACTACAGCTCCCCACCACCCAAAGGAAGGGTCACATCCCAGGCTCTGTGCCATAGGAACAGCCCGTGGGCTGGGCTGGCAGCACGGGCTCAGATGGGTTGCTGCTGTTGGGAAAATAACAGCTTCTTCCATGTATTCTCCTAAAATTAGGAATGTTTTACCCTAGGAAACAAATCCCTTCAGAGCAAAAAAGCAAGCAGAGAAAGAATAAGAATATCTTTTCATGGATAGGGAAGCAATCTTATTATTGCAGAACTATTACAACTTAGAGGTTTCTATCAAAAATTTTTCTAAGGGAGATAAATATCCCATTAAATGCCCAATTCAGTCCCAGAACTCCTCCATTTTAAAATCACCCCAGAGGTCAGAGGCGCACACACAATTATCTCTACGTCTCACTCTCTCTTACAAACCCTCCTATCGAAAAGGGAGCAGTGATTCCATGCAGGGTTACTCTGGCTTCAAGAAAGACAGAATTTTAGCAGGGAAGGCCCCTCAGTAATGATGCTGAGAGATGGGGGTGGGCTTTTGTTTCAGAGAGCTCTACCAGGGTTACATCCGATTTTGTTAATGCAACTCCTGCTGTAGTCTCATCTCCATTACAAAAAGCATGTATTAGAGATGCATTAGAGCTATGTATTTCTATTTGTGCCAGTTGGGTAGGTTTAAATATGCCTTGGTTTCAATCTCATTTGTAAAAAGCCACATTAGAGCGATGCCTTCATCTCTCTTTGCATACATGGTGAGCCCTCAGAGACAAGGCAGGATATTGAAGAGAGCAGATCAGGGCTTTTTTTTTTGTTCCTCAAGAGGGAGCTCAGTACAATCAACAGTTGATTTACATTTTTGAAGATCATCCAAAATAATTGGTATTTAAAAATTTCCAGGGTTAACATCTTCTGTTATGGATTATTTTAAGCAATGTACAACAGTAACAATTGAGAAAAACATTTTTCCAGTTGGCTTATTCTTAACCTCGGTGCAATTTTTCCCAATTACAACTAGAACCTCCTTATATGTTCTACATTTCTGCTGATTTCACTCATCCTGAATTGCTACAGAGCTAAAAACCTCTGACAGAAATCCTATTTCTTTAAGATTTAACTTCTATTGACTCACAGCTCTGGTGTTTTTGTTGAAAGAACACGAATTCTACAATCCTCTTATTTTCTCCTGTAATAGGGGCAGACAAATTCAACTCCTGATTGTGCAGTCTGCCATGCAAGCGCATGACTTGCATTTTCCTCTCCTGTGTATACACAGTTCTGTGATTTGTGGCAAGTAATTGGGAAATGAGATCATTCCTCATTACTGTATTGGGCTCCTGGTGCAGTACCGGGGCACCATGTCTTTGAATCCGCTCCATGTGGATGGCCCTAAAGCATGGAAGAGCCACAGGGTTTCCTTAGAAGCACAGCAGCATCATGTGGTAGCCAAGGATGCTCTGTTTATTCATTTCTCTTATTACTTAATTTCTAAACGTAGTAGGACCCTTTGGAGAGGCCCAAACTGCAGCTGGCACCGTTGCAATGAGAGAAGAGCAGTGCAGGAGACCATTGGGATACCAGCAGCACCAACACGAGCAGTGGCCACGAAACACCACTTAATTTATGCTTTCCCAAAAAGGCAAAAACTGCTGCGGTTTGACTGCCTCTAATATCCAATTATCTCCATATTTCACTGAAGATGGCTGGACAGAGTCTGAGCTCTGATTTCTAATTCCCAGCTCTCCCTGAAACCATGTGCTGTCTTTCAAGCCTGGCGTTTGCAACTTCAGAGCATCCCCAGGTGCCACGGTGGGGAGGAGTGAGGCAGCAGCTCCTCCAACACACCGCCCTCATTGTTCTGGCCTAGAACTTAAATTTGAATATAAAAGACACCACTGAACAAAGAATTACTTATGTGATTCTCTGATCCTCATTCCACACAGCAGAAATCCTCAGGAAGACGAGAGTTCTCCTCCTGCCCCTTTTGCAGCTGATAGCAATCAGGAGCATAGGAGGGCACACAGCTCAGCCCGCATCCCAGAAGCGCATCTTACTCATAAACACTTTCTTCCAAGAGCTTCAGAATTCAGCTCTGCTCCTCAATCCACTGCCACACCAATGTGGTCCTGGGAGATTCACGAGTGGCACAACTCATCCCCTCCTCTTCACTTTCACACCAAGAGCTGCACCTCCTTTTACCCTCCCATGCTGCAGTCCATCCGTCACCTCAATGGAAATCCCCACTTCATGTGGTTTTCCAAGCAAGCAAATTTTGCTACGGGATGAGCTCACAGCAATATCAGTTTTCTTCAGGAGTTTGTAGTTTTGGGGTGTGGTGCATCACACCTGCCCCCCAATAGCAGAAATAACAAATAACAACCACAGCAGAGTGCATCCCCAAAGGTGAGAAACAGGGGATGAATGGCAGGGGCTAAGACATTCTCTGCCAAAACTGGTAAGCATTTTGAAGGATCTACACCACAGTGCCACAGTCACAGTGTGCCCACATCCCACCAGCAGCGCCCATGGCAAGGAGCAGCCCCAGCTGGTGAGCAGCAGCGTTGCCTCCTCTCCCCACACCCATGAGATGCAGACAGGATGGGGTACATGGATTTGGGGCCAATTAACCCATTCCAGCCCCTCTGACAAACACATAGAGCATTTTTGCCAAGGGTGTCCAACCATGACGTACATTTTCCGTGCTTGAAAGCAAATGGCATGAGGGTGCCCAAAGACACTGCAACTTAAGCGTTCATCCATCATTCATTTATGCTTTCACATCAACTATCCCATGCTATCTCAACAAAAACCATCTCTGGCACAATGGAAGCTCAGATTTTCCTTGATAGATCCATCCTCATGGAGCTGTAGGCACCTCTCTCCACAGATCCATCTCCACTCAGCATTTCAGCAGCACACAGGCTCTGCTGTTCCTTTTTCTTTTCTTTTCTTTTTTTAAATCTAAATCATTCCCTCTGTATTTCCTCAACACAGAAATAACAGGAACTGTGCACTGGTTTGGGGGTTTCTCTTCAATTTTAAATTTACTTTTAAATTGTGACCTTGAATATCAGGATTTTGCCCAAAGCAAGGTTTTATTGCCATGTTATCAACTCCAGAAAATAAAACCCTCCTTTTATAAAATGTAACAGACCTTTAATTAACCATAATGATAGTTCTGGGTGCCATTATCACACATTTTAGCTACAATGAAAAGCTTTTAGGAGAGATGACAGTAAGTTCAGCCCATATTTCTCTCCTTTCCCATGCCCAGAGATATGGAAGGAAGCACTCAGCTCCCTGTGCAAAATGCAGTATGAGAGGTGCAAGAATTTGGCCAAAGGATCAAAAAGGAAAACTAAAATGAAGTACAGTATAATCTTTTACATCAGTATCCTGAAGAGAAAATGGCTTTGGGAAGGACAGCCCCAGGTGAGACCTCCTCCTGCCCACATCCTGGTTCTGTTTTCTATTTATGATTTTCCAGTAATTCTAGGCCCTGCTTCCCATTCTTCAGAATAACAGCTGGGTAAGAACTTGCATCTCCTGTCACACCAGTTGCAGGAGGTGGAATGGGCAAACCTACCAAATAAACCCTCTCACTGAAAAGCATTCCCACTCCCATGCATCAGCCCTCTGCATGCCCTGGCAGAGGGGAACTGCTCACCACCAACTCTGCTTTCTGAACCTGCAGTCTGTTAGCCAAGCATGAAGTAGCTGGATTCCCTCTTCCCTCTGCAAGTCATTGGGGCAAGCCAGAAAGCTGCAACCACGTGGCCAAGTCACCACCCGAGAACACAGCACCCATCTCACAAAGGGTTGTCACCCTTCACACGTTGGTTGGGGTTGGAAGGGAGATTATCTGGTCTGACCCAACTCCTTGGTTGTACCAAAGTGTCCTAAAACCTCCTCCTACCGAGGACAGCACCTTTCATTAACCAACATTGAAGAATATCAAACCGTGATTTATTTTGATTGTAGCCAAATGCATCCCAGGGTCCCATCCCCATCAACACCCACCTGGTTCCTTGTCCAGGCACAGGATGCAGCGTGGTCATGACCTCCAAAACAGATGCATGTGGGATTCTCCTGTCCCATCCAGATCTTCTCCGAGATTCCTCAAATGCAGCCAAATCTTTCAGTAAATGAATCCTAGCGGAGACTACTTCAACTTTACTAACAGTTGCCGCCAAAGATGTGATGACTTTAAAAAGCACATCTACTTCTTGGACTTGATTTGTATTTTTTAGGTCACTCTGTAGCAAGTAATGGTGGTTACTTATGTACTTTCCTAATTAGCTGGGCAGATAATCCACATGATATCCAGGTAGGCTGCTCGTGGAAGACTTTGGCTGAGCTGTTGCTCCCCAGAGCCACCAGCCCCACGTCCTGTAGGATGGGTGATGTTACAGCCTGTGTGGCTGCCAACAGAGTGAGAAATATCAGCTGCAATTTATTTTCTTCCTCCACATCAACAGCTTTCAAAGAAGAACAAACTTAGGCTGCAGCACCCCAAGACTGCTCCAGCACCAAGCAGAAAACTCCTGCTAGACTTGAAATTAATGTTTTCATTCTCTAGCAACACCAGTACCTCAGCTGGGGAAATAACAGAGATATCAATGTAAAACACAGTACTCAACCAGGAGGAAAGCATTTCAGTATTATGCAGAGAAGTCTCTCAAAGGGCACACTGTGATAAAAAATACATATGGTTAAAAAGGAATTGTACTTTAATATGCTAACCAGAAATGGAAAAGAATCAATAGCAGCAATTTAAGTTTGCAACCAGGAAAAACAGATATGGTGGAGTGGATGTTCAGAACGGCCCTCTGGCTGCTCAAAATGCTTCATCAGGTATTCTCATATGTTCGATTCGAATAGCTACAAGATACAGGATATCAAGGGGATGGTGAAAATCCAAAGCTGCGCTGACTCTTCTGGTCAGCTACACACACGCAGGGCCAGGCCAACAGCACGGAACAAAGATCACTTTATTTGCTAAATAGCTTAGCAGTATGCAAGAGACAGGTGACTGATTATTAATATATGCATTTGAAGGCAAGTCCATCTCTAACAGTTGTCAGCTCACGTAAATGCTCTCCTCCAAAAGGAACTTCCTTAGTGCTACTTCCATCTAATCCACTTTCCAAAGACTCGTTCAAATGAAGGATTCCCCAAGCATCCTTCTGTATGTGCAAAGAGGATCCCTCCTGACAGCATCTTTAGTAACTTGTAAGATCTTGAAGCTCAGAAACCATATCTCTAGCACTGGCAGCTCAAATAGTACATGTTATCAGCTTCAAAGTGCTTGGCTCTGGGGTAGAGCAGAGACCTACTTTTGCACACCTCTGCAATTAAGAAGAAAATAAAAAGCTTTAAAAAAAATGTAACTTTTTGTACAACGTGAAAACATATTTTCCATTTTGCTACTGCTACAGGTACTTCATTTGTACACAGCTAAGTCAACACATGGCTCACTGATGCTTTTTCATCCATATCCATGCTCGTGATGCAATGTGTTTCCACAAAACTCAATGGTGAAGGCAAACACTAGGAAAAAATATATATATGTCAGAAGGCCAAAGAGCTTTGCTACAGCCAACAGCATATTTCAAAGCCAGGTTTTGAAGGGAAAAAGATCAGGATTGCAGAGGCAGCTGAGGTGCCCAAGGAGGCTGTGGATGCCCCATCCCTGCAGGCATTCAAGGCCAGGCTGGATGTGGCTCTGGGCAGCCTGGGCTGCTGGTTGGTGACCTGCACACAGCAGGGGGTTGGAGCTGGATGAGCACTGTGCTCCTTTGCAACCCAGGCCATTCTATGGTTCTGTGACTCTGTGAAGGGCCCAGGACTCAGGGAACACTGTAGGTTAAATACCTTTATGAAATGATGCTGTGTTTTTGAAACGGTTTGGAGAAAATCATATTTAATGAACACCTATAAAATATTTAAGGAGATGAAAGGGAAGAAAGAGCATTACATGAAATGGACTGGACGGGAAGGAAATGTTTAATTACTGATGCAACAACAGAATGCACAATGACCCAAAGCAGCCTCCAGATCTGTTCATTCTGTGGGCATTTTCATCTTCCTGCTCATCTTTTGTACTTTTTCATTCCTTTTTATCACACTGCCTATATTATCATAACCCCCAGTGATATATGACTTGGTTTTACAAATGCCTGACTAACTAATTTAAAGAATGAATTACTACAATATTTAAATATCCCTTCAGTAAGCCTTCTTAGCAATTAAGAAACAATGATCATTAGCTGAATACTTATTTAAGCACTCCCAGTTTTAGCAAGAACTGCACAATCAGCAACGATTACACGTTAAAGAACACTTTTGCTCGGCTCTTAAAGGAGAAAAATGTCCAGAGGAAATTCCTAATGGAGATTCCCCAAGGTCACCCCGCCTTCTTTTAGGCTAGGACTCATTTCCATACTGGTTCAGCTGGCATTCAGCTGTTATGGGGTGTCAATATGGGCAGTGAGTGCTGCAGCTCAAGGTGTTCCTCCATGTCAGCACCCTGCAGAAGGTAGCACCCTACATGCATCTCTTTCACAGAAAGTACTCACTATAAACCTCCATTCCCCATGACTTACTCACATTACTGACAAGTATTCCTGACCATTGCATGTGTCCTGTTGACCTCGAGTGTGTTGGGCAGCAAGAAATTCCCTGCACATCAGTAGCCTTTCATTTCTCAAGTTAAGCCATTAGTAGGAGCCTAGGCAACCCAGTCCTGAGTGATAAACACATCCAAAGCCCTGACCAACCTTCCCTACCAAGGTCAACCTTCAGTGTTTGCCAACACAGGAGGTGTCCCCAGCACCAGTAACAAAATTTTAGCCCCTTGCTCACACCTACCAGCAAAAGAGTCTTTGAATCCCATTCCTCTCATTTGTTGCAAATTGATTCCATTGCTGCTTTCTCTACAAATTGCTTTTCTCCCCAGAGATTCAAGCAAAGCTTCTGGCCAGGAACACTGTCAGCTCCAACTTAACTCCTCAATTCAAGCCTTCCTTCTTGGGTGAATTCGTCCTGCTGAGTGACTTGTCCCTGGTGGCGACCCAAGCCTACAAAGTCTAAAGCAAATGCAAACAAGCTCAAAGAGCTGAAGGTGTGCTTTGTGTTAACATGATCAATGTATTAGGATGACAGCATGGGGACGAGCACGTGGTCTCAGCCACAGCAGCTTCACACATCCCATTGCATTCTGAGGACATTGAGCTGGGTCAGGGCCCAGCTGCCAAACACTGCACTCATCTCCCCCAGCCTTCCTATGGGCTCTTTTCTTTCCTTAAATAAGCCTCTGGAATATTTTATATGAATATGTAACCCCCTTTTTCAAGAATACAAAAGATCTCACCTGCCATTGCCACGTTACTAAAATTCTTTGCTGCACACATCTTGACACCACCCATAGACCCACAAATCCAACTTAATATGCTTTTATTCCAAGAAGGAATGGGTGCTTTTCAACATACTGCTCCGTGGCCCCCCACGAACGATTACATGCTTAGGAATTATGCCACTGTGTAAATTCCCAGTACCAAGTGATCTTGCTGCAGACCGAATTCTCATATAAGCACATTCACATCTGCATAACGCAACATATCCCAGGCCCTGAGAGGGGTAAATAATTGATAGGATCCACTCATTTTTCATCTTCTTGCTTTTCCAATTCCTTTTTCTGCCATACATCAGAGTGCTCCTAGGGCACCACAGTGTTGAGAGAGGCAACTTCTGCTGGGGCATCGCACTGATCAGTGCTGTGGCAGAGGCTGTACCATGCACTGGTTATCCCAGCGGGTGCTCGGCCACGTGCTCAAAGCCATCCTGATTATTACAGTATTTCCCAGAATTACTCACTGTGTTCTCAAAGCAGGAAGCTGAATATTCAATGCCTGTGCCAAATCAGGACATTGCTTGCCAACCCCTTTGATGAAGGTGAGTGTGCTGTTAAGTAGGACACTGCGTAGTGCAGGATGCACACACAGCAAAGGCAGCTCCTCTGATTTGGGCAGCATTAAGGTTTCAGGGCAAGACGCTCAAAAACATCACGGATAATGAAAAAAAATAATCAGGAACTGGCAAGATTTTCTTCTTCTTTCCCATAGCACTGCTCCTTGGGTGCTCTCATCTCTGGCTGTTGTGCAGTACGTATTTGCAAAGGAAAAAAAATAAAGAGAAACTAAAAGAAGCAAGAAAAGCAAAAGAAGTGAGAGAAGATTGAAGGCCGCATGACAGAAAGAGAAATAAGAGACTGATCCATTTCCTTTGTAGTAATTTTGTGAAGGAAAGACAGCGTTGTACAAAGGATCAACCAGACTGCCTGCACGTCTGATCAACCTGCCCTTCAGAGGGAAAAATCACACCATTAGAGGTGCGCTCTGTGCTCTGCGGGAAACCTCATTACGTGCACTGCTCCCACAGAGCTCTCTCCACCCATCACAACCAACGGGGGCTGAATCTCCCCCCTCTCACACAGCATTTCTTCCCGAAGACGATGCCTGTGCTGTGATTTACAGTGCATCCAGAGTGACTCCCCGTGGCCCTTGGAGATGCACGTGGATCGCACGTCTGTTTGGCAATAATTCTACTCCTACTCAAAGCTCATAAAATCTAATCATGGGGGAGGGGGCGAAAGGGCACCTACATCACCAGAATGTCAGCATCTCCGATGATAATTAGTGGCCACGCATTGAAACATCATTCATCTGTATCCTAACATGCACTTGGCCCCACAGTGATCCAATGCTGCTGGAGGGGCATTAGGAGCAATGTCTGCTCCAGAGAGCGGCCAGGCGCTGGCACAGCTGCCCAGGGGTGGGCAGTCCCCATCCATGGAGGTGTTCAGAGCCATGGGGATGTGGCACTGAGGGATGTGGGCACTGCAACTGCGGGGTGGGTGGGGGTCTCAGGGATCTCAGAGGGCTTTTCCAGCCATCTGGTGACTGGAAGATATGATTCTATGATCTCCATCAACCTCCAAGGTGTGCACACAAACCAGCAACAAGAGGAGCAAGGATCAAACACCAGAATGCCCTGAACTTCACCGTGATGTTATTAGTTCATCATTTGTACCATTCTGTTCTTTGCAGATCCATTGCACATCTTGTGTCAGGAATTAAGCACAGCTGTGTGCGAATCTTAGGATCTACAGTAGCCGTGTGTCCCTTTCCCTCAGCTCGGAAGCCACTCAATCCCCCACACCAATTAGGGGGCAGCAGTCCATCAGCTATTTTTGTATTTTCTTGGTGTTAGAGGTTTTAGCGCCTGTGAGCAGAAAGGAAGAATAAATACAGGCCAAATTAAATCACTCCAGCTATCAGACAAATGAAAGTCTTCCCTTTGCTGCCAGCAGCTCTGACCTCACCTCGAGCACAGGTCTGGTCACACATCCTCAGCCCCA
Source organism: Lagopus muta (assembly GCF_023343835.1). NCBI lineage: Eukaryota > Metazoa > Chordata > Aves > Galliformes > Phasianidae > Lagopus > Lagopus muta. Next base: position 64,816,271 of record NC_064437.1, on the reverse strand, counting down.
GTGATAAATTATGCATTTGTCAGCTCTATGAATCACAGCCACCATAGATAATCCGTTTTGTTCCCACAATACAGCTTTCTTCTAAATAAGAAACTGAGCATCACTCTACCTCTGAAATCAGATCTGCTTCGCTTTGTATTGGAAAAAGAAGACAGATTACCCCTAATGGTGCCTTGTATCCTGCTACAAAAGCCCCGGGAGATGCGAAATGAGCAGAATTATATGGAACCAAAGAACACGTGGAGTGAGCTCACTAAGTTGAAAAGAATTACAGAGAGGCTTCACGATTTGTAAAATGATAGGAGTGTGAGGCAAAAGGACCAAGTTAAGCTGTGAAAAGAAGATCCATCCAGTTAGGATAAATTTAATTAAATCGCCCTGTCTTCTAATAACTGGGAGCAATACAGAAAAGAGTCTTAGAATCACAGAATGGCCTGGGTTGCAAAGGAGCACAGTGCTCATCCAGCTCCAACCCCCTGCTGTGTGCAGGTCACCAACCAGCAGCCCAGGCTGCCCAGAGCCACATCCAGCCTGGCCTTGAATGCCTGCAGGGATGGGGCATCCACAGCCTCCTTGGGCAGCCTGTTCCAGTGCCTCACCACCCTCTGGGGGAAAAACTTCCTCCTCATATCCAACCTCAACCTCCCCTGTCTCAGTTTAAAACCATTCCCTACCCATCCTCGTAAACAGTCATTCCCCCTCCTGTTTATGCACTCCCTTCAAATACTGGAAGGCCACAGGTGGCACATCCCTCCATCTAAGAAAAGAAGATGGGAAGAAAATATAAAACAGAGATGGAATGCAGAAACACTGCAGTCAGGCAGGGGTGAGAGGAGAACACCCAGCCCTGGGAGCAGACGTGGCACACAGCAGGCTGTGCTCCCACCACTGCCTTTATTCCCATAGGACTCTGCAGTCACAAAGAAGAACTCAAAGCCCTTCCACAGACAGTGGTAGAACTACTCCTTTGGTAACTATTCTGACACAGGATTCAATTACTTTGCATCTGTACCAGGCCCAGCCATGAAGAGATCAGGATTGTCCTTTGTCCGATGCTTTGCTTGCAACTGTTAACAAGCTGTTTTCCATGCCCACTCCTGCAAGGTGAAGGGGTTTGAGCCCCTGCCTGCAGGAAAAACACACAGCCATTGGTTAGGGCCCTCTGCACAGGGGAGGCACAAGCAGAACACAACCAGGCAAAGCAAGGCTGCATTCCTACAGAGCAACAATTAAGAGCAAAAATAAAAGGAAACAGCCAGTGCTGCCCCTCAAGCATCTGACCAGAGCAGGCTAAAAATGCAGCGTAGAATGGGGAGGAAAAAAAAAAAAAAAAGAAAACAGGTGGTTTTCAAGCCTGGCTAAATATAGCTGGCTCAATTTTCTTTCTAATGCCTTTAAAGATAGGAACTGACAGCAGAGATGGGGACTCGGGCTGTCCGTGCTCAAACCGCAGAGCGAACGGCACTGGAAGGGACCTGCAGAGGTGACCCGATCCAAACCTGTAATATTTTATTTCACGTCTCAGATGAAGTTTATTTCCACTTTCCCCTATAAAAGTGCTCCCACTTTCGGGCTGCACCTGCCTGCCTGTCTCTGTCCCTTCCCCCCCAGTGCATACACACACAGGCACTCCTTTCGTCCTAAATACACCAGTGTGGCTCTCTTCTTTAAAGCAACGTAAGATCTCAAGTTCTATTTATGTTAGAAAGAAGGAGACTGTTCAACATTTCTAGCTTCTATTTACTGTACTTTGCTTTTCATTTATTATTGTAAGGGCTCCCAGCTCCTCCTTGCTCACCATGGCTTAGCACAGCCAAAACCAGGCGCTCACACCCTCAGCTTTTGGCACCTGCAGGTTGGATGGCTTTTCTTTTTTTTTTTCCCTTTCCTGGCTTTGTTTTACTGTTTACATCCGCAATGAATGCTCACTCAGCGCAGCTGTAAGCACAGGTAAAACAAACACCTCGAATCACAGCATCTGCCAGGCTCCTTCCAACCAGGTGCCTCGCTGCACTGCTTCTCCTTTAAACAGCTCTGTATTTTGTACACTGATACAACCCCCCCTCCTTCACTCAGCCATGCCACATGCATTCTGCTTTGTGCACTTCTGTGTATCCCTCCTGTGCTAATCATCCCAGCCTATTCTCCTTTAGGCCCGAGCGAGATGTACTACATTAATCAGTTGATTGTTATTAACCCAGTTACATTGTATCTTTGCATAATGCTGCTCCATCTCTAAATCCATAGTCTAATCAGGTATTATGACATCTTTAATGATATTACTTGCGTGCTTCATAGTAATCCTCTGGTGATGCATCAGGGCTTTATGGTTAAAGCCTGCTGCAGTCTGAGCATGGGTGCTTTGTGGACCAGGATTGGGTACCAACAAGGCAAGGCTGCTCTGTGTCACAACAGAACGCCCATGTCATGTTCCTATGGGGGAGAGAAACACCACGCCACAACCAGTTTCTGTTTCCAGGAGAGAATAAGGGAACAGCTGGATGTGGAGCTCTTAGAGCGAGTACACAGGAGGGTAACTAAGATGATCAGAAGGCTGGAGCACCTCACCTATGAGGAAAGGTTGAGGGAACTGGGATTAATTTAGCTCAGAGAAGAGAAGGCTCCAGGGAGATCTCACTGTGGCCTTGAAGGGAGCGTATAAATAGGAGGGGGAATGGCTGTTTACGAGGGTGGATAGCGATAGGACGAGGGGGAATGGTTTTAAACTGAGACAGGGGAGGTTTAGGTTGAATATTAGGAGGAAGGTTCCAGGGACACCACACTGTGGCCTTCCAGTACTTGAAGGGTGTGTATAAACAGGAGGGAGAATGACTGTTTACAAGGTTGGATATTGATAGGACAAAGGGAGGTTTAGGTTGGATGTTAGGAGGAAGTTTCTTCACTCAGAGGGTGCTGAGGCACTGGAACAGGCTGCCCGAGGAGGCTGTGGATGCCCCATCCCTGCAGGCATTCAAGGCCAGGCTGGATGTGGCTCTGGGCAGCCTGGGCTGCTGGTTGGTGACCTGCACACAGCAGGGGGTTGGAGCTGGATGAGCACTGTGCTCCTTCTCAACCCAGGCCATTCTATGGTTCTATGAAGAGAAGCATGAGGTGTAACTCACCTGAGCAGCCCAACTAATGCTGCCTGTGGTCTAAGACAACGGCAGAAGCTCCACATCCCCTCTGCACCCACCCCAGAAGCAAGCTGTGAGTTAGGAAGGGAATGAAAAACAAGATCACCCTCAGCAAGCAGAATAAAAGCACCTTTACCTGTCAGCGGGTGCATTCCCGCTGCTGGGGCAGCAGAACCAGGGCAGACTCAAGCAGGGAAACCCAAGGCTTCCTCCTGCCAGCACCAAGGGGACACAGAGCAGCTGCCTGTAAAAGAGAGCAGTCAGCAGCAGAAGCCCAGCAAAGAGCAAGCAGGTGAGATGAGAACCCGGCCAGGATTTCCCCTGCAACACTCTGAAATCTTCCTGCTGAAGGAAACAAACCTAATTAGCCAGTGCTAAAATAAATCCCTGGTGGGCTGGGAAGGCAAACCATGCTGCTCAGCTGCATGCAAGCCAGCAAGCAGTGCTCACCAGCAAGTGGAAATTAACCAATACAACAAAAAAGATCATACAAATTGCAACTGAATACTAAAGGAATGATTACAGATAGAACGAAAGTACATTTCAATTATCAGCCCTGGTTTTGTTCTTTAACTTTTAGATACAGTAAAGAGCTCCCATAGGAGCGGGCTGTTTGGTTCATGGGTTGCACCCAATGTTCTGGTTCTCCTGGAGTTACCTATGGGCTGAATCAGTCCTTCCATAGCAGAGTCCAATCCCAAACAATTTGGCTGCCAGGCATCCTCAGTACCACAAAATGGCTTTAGGAAGACACACATTAAGTGACACATTAAATATGTAGCTTGCAGAAGAATGACCTGCATGCACCTTTCTGCAAAGCATGCGGATGCTGTGAGTACAAAAGGCATGTGCTGAACTGAGTGGTGGCATTTGCAGTATCTACATGAACTTTCTGGGAATCATTAATGTATTTTAATAACCACTGCCACATTAACCAAAGGCACACTATGCAATATAGATGCTGCTTAATTATTAACATGTTGACAACAATTTTGCAAATAATGAACTAATTGCTCCCATTATTTATTTTTCAATTATCTGTGAGCACTCAACTCTATTCTCTGCACAGAGGGCTGATGGCTGTGAGCTCAGAAAGGACAATGAGCGAGAGCCCAACGCCACCAGCACAGTGCATGGTGCCACGTGGGGTGTCAGTGACAGCCCAGCCCCACCAGCAGTGTCATAGAAGAACAGAATGGCCTGGGTTGCAAAGGAGCACAGTGCTCATCCAGTTCCAACCCCCTGCTGTGTGCAGGTCACCAACCAGCAGCCCAGGCTGCCCAGAGCCACATCCAGCCTGGCCTTGAATGCCTGCAGGGATGGGGCATCCACAGCCTCCTTGGGCAACCTGTGCCAGTGCCTCACCACCCTCTGGGGGAAAAACTTCCTCCTCATATCTAACCCAGTAAAACTAATAAAAGCTATAAGAATAGTAACAAAACTAGGCTGATGAGCTTCAGTCATTCACTTTGCCCAGCAGTGGTTTCCAGGTGCTTCAGAGGAGCATGAAACTCCTGAGCTGCTCCTGGCTGCCCTTCTCGGATGCATCTCCTGTTCCACGATCAGGAGTTGCTAATTACAGCCAGCTCTTAAGGTAAGGGTAGACTCTATGCTGTTATTAGGATGCCTCCTTTGGTCAAAGACCTTTTTCCCCTCTTATGAGCAGTATTTTAAGTTACAGCACTTAGTAGTCTTTTTCTTCCCGGGAGCTTTGCAAAATCCTCCTCGTTATCTCTGTTATAAGACTTCTGGCCCTTCAGTTATCTCAAATGGGATGTGACAAAATCAAGTTGTCAGGCCAGGCTGATCTTTGGGAGAACAAGAAGGTAATTTCTTTGGACCTGAGGGCCTCTTTGTGTCTCCTGTCAACAAAAGCACAGACAGTTGTCTTTGCTACCAGGTGCTGTAGGGCCCTGATACCTCAATACAGGAGGCCCCCCACCATTCTGCACCATCCCTCACTATTCCCTTCTTTTGGGAAGTGCTCCATGTGGCTCCCTGGGAGCTAATTAATGAAAAGGGCATCTTCTCACCCTCAGTCAATGTCACCTCCTCACCCACACCGCCCGAGCTCCCCCAGCCCAAGAGAGCAGCCCTCTGTGCTACTCACACTAATGGCAACGCTTTCAAACAGTTGTCATCCACTTTTATATGGGATTTTAATTGATCAGCTTCCTCTGGATTATAAAATGTTATTGGGCTCTTTACATCAGTCATCCTCTCAGAGCTTTTTATGTGCATCTCCGCCAGTGAATCAGTCTAAAATTGCCTAAAAGCAAATCCTGATGGCTGCCTCACTAATGCTCATCTTCAGAGACTTTCATCTTCTGCTTCAGCTTTTTAGTGCCAGCTGATGTACACTATTTGTCCACCTTGGGCAGAGCATCCTCATCAGCTGTTGGCTCTTTCTGAATTTGGCTCCTTTCTGCCCTGTGTTTGTGTTACAGCATGTGATCATCCCTGTGCTTCACTTTGTTTGTTAGCCTCTGCTCTATGCTTTAAGTCGATAATTTTTGGAAGCCCTGGACTTTCCTCAATAGGATTTGTGTTGCATTTCGTCCACATTCCTCCCAGCATCACTGCCCCATCAGCCACCTGCCATGCAATCACAGAACCATTCAGGCTGGAAAAGCCTCCTGAGACCCTCAAACCCACCGTGCCCACAGCCCACGTCCCTCAGTGCCACATCCCCATGGCTCTGAACACCTTCACGGACAGGGACTGCCCACCCCTGGGCAGCTGTGCATTGCTCCTAATAGACATTGCTCCCAATGCCCCACCTGCCCCAGCAGACAAAGCCAGGCTTCCATGCTGACGTGCTCTGTGTAAGACTGAATGGATGTTTTCCTCAGTAAGAAGGTGCTGCTGTTCCTTCCAGCAGGCTGTATAATTCATTACACTGAAGAGGGCAGCATGCAGTCCATACTGTGTAGATATAATATAGAAAAGATACCAGCTAGGACCAAAGCAACTGCTATCAGTTATAAGTAATGCGTGCAAATTGATTATATGTAATTCCAAGTTTGGTACCAAACCCCAGAGGCTTATTTTTCCTGCTTGATTTCACAGTAAATGCTATTAAACTAAAGCAGTTTCAATCACCACCTCCTGGAAAAGGAATGCTATGTAGCACATAATTATGCTCTTTCATTAGTTAAATCTGCTTCTGTTTCTCTGGAATATTCCTGAGCATCCCTTAAACTGGGAAGTCCTCAGCAGCTGTGCAGTGCCTCACCTGGCTGTGGCAGACCATGATTTCTTCCCATTGTGCTGGTGGGGCCGGGCTGTCACTGGTGCCCCCATTTAGAAGGAAGTTTTTCATCCAGAGGGTGGTGAGGCACTGGCACAGGTTGCCCAAGGAGGCTGTGGATGCCCCATCCCTGCAGGCATTCAAGGCCAGGCTGGATGTGGCTCTGGGCAGCCTGGGCTGCTGGTTGGTGACCTGCACACAGCAGGGGTTGGAGCTGGATGAGCACTGTGCTCCTTTGTAATCCAGGCCGTTCTATGGTTCTATGATCTATAATGGGGTTTTCATTAAATTCTCTATTTCGATTCTCTATAAAATTTAAGATTAAATTCAGCAAACAGCCAATAAATTGGGTTTTTCATCCTGTTTAAACTTAAAGCCAAATAAATACAGTATCATAAACTCCACAAAATCTCTAGGTTTCAGAAGACACAAAACCATCACATTGGCATTCTCACCTCCGCAGTTTTCAGCACGTGAACCATTCACTGTCACATCTTCTCCCCCTGCACCACACACGGGATGGATATTCATGTCACCACATGTCAGTGTAACTGTTTGCAGCATCTCTCAGCTGTGCCCAAGGGGAGCTATGGAAGCACAACACACCTTTACACCTCCCACCCTGGCACGAGCTGCAGCAGAAGCCTTTCTGTAAGCTGCTTACCTCTGAGCAAACCGAGCTTTGGAGTGGAAAAGATGGAATCCAGGTGACACCACCCCAAATTCTCAGGGATGGGAGAGCTCGGCCACGTTCTTGCACCTGTTGGGGCAACCCAGAACCCCCACTGCCCACAGTGCTCCTGCATAGAACCAGAGAGCACTCAGGTTGGAAAAGCACTCTAAGGTCCCCAGGCTCAATCCATCCCACCATGCCCACCAACCCTCAGCGCCACGTGTCACTGCAGCCTCCTTTCAGGTCGTTGAGGTCGCAACTTAAATCAGTGCCCAGGGACAAAGCTTGCTGCTCCTGGAGCAACGCTGCATGCTCAGGCTGCTGTTGCTCTGCTTGAACTGCACACAAGGCAGCCACAAGGCCACAAGACAGTTTAACCACAGTCATGCAAAACTACTAGAGAGAACGTGACTTTTCCCATCAGTGCTTTAAAGCCAGCACCTCAGTGGCACTTCCAGAATGAAGAGTCCTCCACCAATACCCCAGAATGGCAGCAATGGTGATGTGCACCTCCTTTGGCTACCGGGAGCATTTCTTGGGATGAAAGAGACATAACAGACGGGGGCAGGGAGGTACGATTTGTTCGTGTTCTCAAAGGCATTTGATAAAGTCCCAACCTACCTGGAGGCTGTAAAGGAAACACAGTTAGCACCAGGTGAACGATCACGTCTTGACACGGATTAAAACAAGTTAAGAGATAGGAAAGAGAATAGAAATAAATGGCCAATTCCCAGCATAGAGAAAGGTTAATGGTGTAGTGCCCCGGGGATCAGTCTCCGGGCTTCTGTTTTTCAGTGTGGTCATTAACAGTCTGGAGAGGCAGGGGCTGGCAGGGCAACAAGACAACCTAGCAGCATTGCTGCAGCCTGCCATGGGCAGCAACACGCACACAGTGCTGCTGAGCGCCCCCAACAGCTCAGGCTGTGCCTTGGGCACCTCCAGGGATGGGGACAACACAGGACTTCCAGCAAAGGTCCCCAATGACAAACTCAGGTGCCTCGGGACTCTGCCAGCGTGAGGCTCACAGGTGGCTCACAGCATCTCCCCCTGAGAGCAGCCCTACATCAGCTCCACAATTACACACATGCCTCCACCGTGCCCCAGGGCATTATCAGTATCGAGATGTAGACATCAATATTTTCTTTATTAACACACCCCCTATCGCTACCAGAATCACAGGGAACGGTGGCTTTAATAAAAAAGATCAAGAAAACCCAGTGCTGACACCACTAATACCTCCTTACCTCGCTACAGACACAGCCAGAGCAGGACGAGATAGCAATTTAGAGGAGAGAGGATGAATGTCAGCTCTGACAGATTACTTCTTCCATTGGCAGCAGTAATCTTTTCAAAGGGCACTGACTAAAGGAGCAGCACAGGAAAGCAGTGCTTACCTGGAAAGGAGGGGAGATGCTTCCCAACGGGGCTGAGAGCTGCAGTGCTGCACAGCACAGGTGGGTGGAGAGCAAAGCTGTGGTTACTGATGAAACATACTGGAAATGGAACATCCTGCTGGGAATCATTCATGTGGAAGACAAAAGAAAAAAAGAATGCCTCCCTGGAAGCATTCAAGGCCAGGCTGGATGTGGCTCTGGGCAGCCTGGGCTGCTGGTTGGCAACCCTGCACATAGCAGTGGGTTGGATCTGGATGAGCAGTGTGGGCCTTTGCAACCCAGGCCATTCTATGAAAAGGATGTTCTGAGGGAGATTTTGTTGTTTGCAACTCGGTTGCTACTTTGCCCAATTGAACCCATCACCCTGGAGTCTCAGGGTGGGCTGTGAGCAGGGCTTCCCTGTACCACAAAGGCCATCAGCCCATTGATGTGTGGTGGGCTGGAAATGAAGTGGCAGCCTCTTCTGCCCCCTCCCATGCTGCAGGGCTAGGAAGAGAAGAACTTTGATTCTCAATGATTGATTTTCCTTTTTCTAAACAACAAAGAAGCATATTCCTGCGTGCTCACATAGAAGAATGAAACATCTGTCCTTACACGCAGGGATAGGCTGGTTTAAATCATCTGTCAATATTTTTCCACCAACCTGGCTATAATGAAATTAATCCAGGAAATTCACAGGGAACTGATCCGCTGAGCAGAAGGCAGAAGCACTGCAGTGTATATTTGCTGAAGTGGGCATTAACCCCCCAAGGATCCCTGCCTGCAAGGTCTGAAAATTGCAGGCAATCTTCCTGTCCCGAGGATGCAGGCCCTGCAGGGCTCCCTCCGTCCATCTGCGAGCTCTCTGCAGGAATCCCCACAAACATTCCCAGCACAAACATACGCAGTTTGCCTAAAATGTTCTATGCTTGTATTTCCTGTGATCATTCTGGCTGTCATTAAGACGCGCCCGTTGTTTATAGGCATCCAAAACTCACAACGAATAATTAAGAGCTCCAGAGCGATGCTGCAATTTTGTCTTCTTGGAAACTCATCTCCTGCAATCCAGCCACCCGAGGAGAGCTGCAAAGCATCATGGAAAGCCCCAACCACGTGCAGGACAGAAGCAATTTTGCACACACCCCCCCCAGTGCCCAACACGGCCCTCCTGAACCCGAGCTGCGCACAACCTTGCTGACCACAGCCATCCTATCTCCGCGGTGCATCCTTCGCACAAAGGGAACACCGCATCGTTTTGGCTTTCCGTCGGCGTACAGAGGAACTTCCCAGTGTTTTCTCATTAAACGATGCCCTCGATGCCGGCAGCGCTCGCCTTAATGCGTCTCGCAGAGCGCAGCTCCAGCGGCTCCTCCGGTGCGCGGATGGCTCCGCCTGGTGGTGCGCGGGGGGAAAGGAGAAAGCAGGGATGAGGAAAGGATGGGAAGGAGAGAGGGGACAAGAAACTGGTGATAGCAACTGCTGTAGGTGTGCAGGCTGTCCAGACAAAGTAACGGAGCTTTCTGCCTGCACTTTCACATACTTGCTATGGAGTGGACTTCACTACACGGAGCTGCTTAGGCCCCTGCTGTGCACAAGCCCCCCCCATGCACAAACAGAAACTATCACTCTGGGTAACACAACAGCTGAGCAAACCTCAGCTCTTTCCCAGGTGGGAGCAGTGCCAGGAGCAGCAGGTTGGGGAAGCACAGTGATGCCAGAGACTGAGTCCTTCCTTCCCCCTCCCCTGCTCTCGCCTACTTCGCTCAGTGCTTGCAGTGTGTTGGGGGTCACATCTCCATCCAGAGATGGCAAACATTGGATTCCATACCTTGAACCTGGATGTCACATCATTAAAATACAACACAGCATTTCCTAATGAATGAGGGTTCAGTAACAAATAAATAAATCTGAAAGAAAGGGAAGAATCGTTTTACCAACCAAACTGCTGCAGTTCAGACCCTGCCACCCCTGCTCCCACATAGCACCATTAATTCTCATCCAAGCTGTGCTGGGGATGCAGGGAACCCCACTCGGGGGCTCAACAGAGGACCCCACTCCCAACCTCTCCCTCCATTTCCCTCCTATCTCCCCCAGCCCTGCAGCTGCCCCTGGTTCAGCTCCCCCTGCACACAGAATGGCTTGGGTTGGAAGGGACCTCAAGGATCACGAATCTCCAACCCCCCACCACACACAGGGCCACCAACCTCCACATTTCATAGCAGCCCAGGCTGCCCAGGGTCCCATCCAACCTGGCCTTGAACACCTCCAGGGATGGACGGGGCATCCAAGGGGGATGCAGCAGGGGGACGCAGGGAGGGGGAGAGCAACAGTCATCTGACAGCAACAGGCACAGGAGGAATGGCTTTAAACTAACAGAAGGGAGATGCAGGTTGGGTATCAGGAGGAAATCATTCACTCAGAGGCAGTGCAGCCCTGGCATCACCCAGAGCTGTGCTGCCCCATCCTGGAGGTGCCCATGGACACGGCTGGGCTCCGGGAGCCTGAGCTGGGGGGGTGAGGGATCACAGGAGGAGGGGCTTGTGAGGGTTGGGATCCCACGGTCCTGCGATTCTATGCTCACCGCAGTAACCACAGAAGGTTCTTATTACTCAATGGGCAAGTTTAAAAAAAGAAAAAAAAGCCGAAAAAGGTCCGAATTCCCCTTTGCGGACCCATGGGAGAGCCGTTAAAAAGGAACCGGAGAAACACGGCGCAGCTGCGCCCTCTGGCGGACGGCCGCCGCAGTGCCGGCCTGCAGGCGCGGCCCCCCAGCTGTCTCGCTCGTCCCGCAGTTTTACGGTTTCATCGAACCACAGAAGGGTTTGAGTCGGAAGGAACCTCTAAAAGCCGCCCGGTGGCACCCCTGCAAAGCACAGGGACACCCACAGCTCCATCAGTGCTCAGAGCCCATCCCCTGCCCTGGGCTGTCTGCAGGGACCACCCCCACCTCTCCGGGCAGCCCATGCAGTGCCTCCTGTCCCCTTCCCCAGCCACGCAGCCCCAGCTCTCAGCCTGAACCCATAAGGAGCTGCAGCAGTGCAGTGAAGAGGCAAAAGGCAGTGGCTTTTTGGAGAAGTGGTCTCAAGAAACACACGTTCTTTCATGCAGGAGACCCCAAGCACGAAAACAAGCAGCCCACAGCCTTTCACCACATGCACTCAGGCTGCACCGGCCTCTCACGCTTTTACAACAAGCCTTTACAGATTGCAAAGGCCGAGACTGCAATCCATCCTTTGCCATCCTTTCAGTTATTTTAAAAGGATGATCGGAGCAAAAGCAGATCTCAATTTAAGATAGGAAATAAGATGGGAAACGGCTCAGAGGGAGAGGCATTTCAAAAGAGCCAAAGGCCACAAAGCACAACAACCCACTTACCTGCTCTGATGGACCGTGACCACGTCCTGCTCCCCCTGCTCACCCCTCAGCAGCAGCACTGATGGGAGCATCGAGTGCTAAAATCCCCAATTTGGGAGCCTACCTGACCATGGGCTGCTCAAAGAGCCCCTTGTAGGGATAGGGCTCAGCCCATCCCACCTGCCTTACTCAGGGTTTTAATTCTGTCCTCAGGTTGGGTCTCAGAGCAATTTGTTCTTCAGAGAGCAGCCAGGCGCTGGCACAGCTGCCCAGGGGTGGCTCTCATATCCTCAGCAGCACCAAAGGCAGCTCTGCTGGGCCTTCTAAAACTGTGCATCCAAAGGAGAAGCAGCTACAACCAAGAGAAGTACAGCAGCCTGCACACAGCCCAAACCAGGGGATGGAACTTAAAACATCCCTGGTCTCCTCAACTTCTGCTTTAGCACTACAAAATGAGATACTTCCTGATCACTTAATACTCCCCAGATTAAAACCATTAAGTGCATCAAATTTCCCCTTGGATTGTCTGAAGGTTTTTAAGTAATGCTTGTATATTTCCAACTTAATGTTTAATATAGCAACAGCATTGGACTGTCTCAGCTATATGGCACCTCTAAAAGTCAGTATTTCAAGGTCTTTCTGAATTATTTCCTAACCAGTTACCTGGTTGGGTGAACTTGTTCTATGTAGTTAACAGAACACAGCAGTTAACTGTTGCTGTAGGATTCTCATTTTGGACACTCAAAGCAAGACAAGTCCTGCTCCACGCTCCATCCACTGACACTTCTCACTAACGCTTCACTACTGTGTCATTTAAAACCACAGATGGACTTGGGTTGGATCAGACACCTGTTGGCCCTGCAAGGCAGCAGCAGGGCATGAGCCACGCTCCCCAGCAGCACAGAAATCAAGGCTTTGACCACACGGCTGGAGTTGTTCTCCAGCACATCTCATCAGGATTTCTCATGCTCCCCTGAGCCAGGAGGGAGCACAAGCAGCTGTGCCCTGCAGTCAGCATCCTGCAGTGAGCTCCTTCCCACCACCGAGAGGCAGCCTGTGCCCACACATCGCAGCCACCAGCAGCACTGCAGCTCCTCTTCCAAGCAAACCCAACCAGAATTGCAGCTGTGGGACAGCAGGGCCCATAAACGTACTTGCTATCAATTCTTAACTCGCACAGTAGGTCAACACCACAAAGTCCTGTGCAGAAACACAGCTGCTTTCAAAAGCATTCAAATGACACAGGGTGAAATTCAGTCCTAGAAAACACCAAAGTGATCATTTAACTTTTGCCAAGTTCAAATGCAAGTAGTCCTCATTACAAACAACACCATCTACTCAAAATATTGCTAGCTGCCAAAGTTCAGGCTCACAATTTAGCACTGTGAGAACTTAACAGTTGCTGCACATCAAATGTTAACCCCAGGTCTCTGAAGCAGCACAGCAGTTTCACTTCAAGAATAGGCAATTTGGGTAAACAAAGTGCAGTACAGGAGCACATGGAATACAAACACATTCAGAAAAACCACGGGTGGTCCTTCACACTCGTATTAACCTGCGAAGACACTACGAACCTTCAGCAGTTAGACTGCACTAGGACTAATCTGGAAGGGAAAGGGTTTGGTTGGTCATTGTTTTTACTACAGAAGGATCAGCATTTTGGATTGAGTCTTGCTTTAGTTGGCCACAAGCACCAAGTATACAGGTGTTTCTCAGCAAGCACAGCCAGCACAAAAAACAGTGAGGAACAGGCTCGTAGCAATGCCTCTCCACTCAAAGCTCACACCTGAGGAGGTTCAGGCACACCAGTATTTCACTGCTGGGTTTTACAATCAGAGCTTAGCTTGCTCTTCTTCACATTCCAGAGCTCTCAAAGAATACAGTTTCCTTGTCTTTACTGTGCACAGCCAATGCACTCAGAACAGCTCACTTCAATATTTCACAGCTAGAAGTCGGCAGCAGCTGCTATTGCTGTCACACAGAGCAGCCTGCATGTAGCTAACTAGAAACTTGTCATTATTTCACAGACAAAACCATCCTTTGAAACAAACAGCTCAATAGCCTCAGTACAGGGGCGAGGATCTCAGAATGCAAGCACAAGGTGTTTCCCTGGAAGAGAAATACCCTCCATTAGCAGCGCAACGAGGAATGTTGTATTTTGATTTTCGGTGCTGCTGTGCTTTGTTTTTCCAAAGGCAGACTTGAAAGCACACTCGTGCTGTAGCTGGTGAAGGTCAACGCGCCATATGAGCTCTTTATATTTGTTACAGATACTGAAAGAAAGATTAACAACAAATCTAAACCTCCGAATACCAAAGGATTTACGTGCTAACACAATCAATTCAACTGCAGCAGTTGTAGCCCAGAAAGCAGGCCTCTGAACAGCTGTAACACTGACAATGCACCGGAAGACTGGCCTAACCATGGGTTTATTGGCTCACTTCCACTGAAATTTAATCATGTCCAAAAGCTATGTTCAAATTGGTCTAGTATCTGCGATTAACAGCCCCTGTACCTGCTCAGATAATGAAGATGCATGTACGCAGCTGAAACCCATTAATAACAACTTCCTAATGATGCACTGGATTAAAGCTTCAACAGCATTTTTCTCACTCACTAGACGTGAAAACAATTATTAGCAGGGACAGAAAGATATTAAGTTCCATACCAGAGGCATTCCCATTAATATTTTCCTAATGATAGATCAATTTAGCCCTATATAAAGTACAACAGACAGTGCTGTCATTACTCGATTCTTAAACATCTAGATGCAATGAATACATTAGGAAGTGTAAGAAACACCCCAAACTCCTCTAGCATTATGTTTTAATTGAATTTGAAGATCTTGACACGTTTCTGTCTTCAGTGGAAACACACTTTCAGATGCAGCAGGGTCTTGTGACAGAGTACATAAGAAGCCTTTATTTACTTCTGATTGGTTCCACAGGGTTAAGTCACATTATACTGCTCCAATATAATCTACCAATGAGTAATTGTTCAAAGAACTTCAGTTCCCACTGCTGACCTTGGACATTAATTTTCTCCCTTCAGAATAGGCAACAACTCGCCGCTTTCTTTTAGTTCCTGTAAAGACACAGACCCAACAATTAGTCACTACATGCACCCTGTGTCACATTAACACATTTCAATAGGAGCAGTTTACAGCTCAGTTCAGTGAGCATTAGGGGGATGAAGCAGATGACCCACTAGAGGTCCCTCTAGACCAAGGTTCTTCGTAATGTTGCCTTTAAATTCTATTTGGTACCTTCCAAGCCAAAGAGGAAACTTCCTTAGGGAGAAGAGAAGTCCTCAAAATAATTGTTATCAACTTTACCAGGTAAATCCTCTGGCATGTGCCCTCCGAGATAGATGTGAGCATACACAGAATTTTACACCCAAAAGCTTCCCACAAAGTGAAAAAACAACACCATGCACTGACAGACCTTGTTACAGTGTGTGCCAGTGACTAACAAGACAGAGAAATCTGTGAGCCATAACTGAGAGGTACTTGCCCATATTATCTGTGTGGTTTAACTCAAGTTCTAAGGCTAACTTATCAGAAAAAAAACCATGAGATGGCTTTAAAGTAACACATACTGTGGAGTATACATTCTTTTCCCAAATCTCAAGAGAAACAGTTCTATCTCAGCTTTATTCCATATTATGCTACATAATAGAATGCATTTTAAAAGGCTGACAACATTCATCTAGCCATACAATTTACTGTGAGCCAGCAATGCAAACAGACAACTTAAATTCAAATGCCAGTGAGACCAGACTTCTGCAGCATCTCTGCAATGCCCAAGACTATACTTACTGATCACCGAAATCACCCACACACTTGTTAAATAAATAAAATTAAAGTAATCTATATAATTTAAGTAATACCAGTATTTTTAGAACTAAATGAGATTTATTGATTGCATCTTCCCAAGAGTTGCAGCGTCTGAGGAATTGGCTATAAAACATTCAGACAAGAATGGGCTCAGGAGTATTTGGGGTTTAGAACACTGTGGCTGCTGTTACAAAAATCAAAAACCACAGTAACAGATGCAGATCTATTTTTGTTGCTTCAGGCTCTGTTCAAACAGCTACAATAAACTTTGCTTTTTCCTAGGAATGAGACTGTTTGCTCGGGAAAAAAATGTCTCACCCACCTTATTTGAGGAAAGCAATGTCAGAAGTAAAACAAAGAAGAGAACCCTGTAAAAATACACCTACAGGGTAAAAATGGTCTTTACAGTAACAGTAATTGACTGCTGTCAAGAAAATACATTTCACTGCTAAATCTTGGCATATGAGAATGCTAGAGATTTAGAGCTCCTTTCAAGCGTACGTTGAGCTAATGGGAGGCACAGTAAAAGCAACCAAGCCATTCAGTTCCAAGATCATGGGCCACTACCAGGAACTTCTGTATGTTATGGGCAGAAAACATTTTTACAGTGTTAAACAAGTGGTAAATTTACATTTCGAGGTTCTCCCATTCTTACCTTAACAATATCCAACCCTCCAACGAGTTCACCTTTCACATACAGCTGAGGGTATGTTGGCCAGTTTGAGTAGGTTTTCAGTCCTTGCCGCACCTAAGAAAAACAACTGTAAGTGTGAGCTTCAACTTCAGTGAAAGCAACAGTGAATTCCACAGTGATGGAAATACTTGATTACCTCTTCGTCCTCCAGTATGTCAAATGTCTCATAATCAACACTAGAAAGAGAGAGGAAAAAAAAGAGATGGTAAAAGGAGGGAAGAAATTCAGCTCCTTAGGCATGAAGAACTAACATCAAGTCTAGTTCCATGGCCAGCTTCTCCGTGCACAGATAACAGCATAATGTGCCACAGAATTAAGCTGTGTGGTCGATGCTCTGACTGATCAAAGCAATTCTGTTCAGTATTAGCTTCAAAAGAATTCCATGCTTTGCAAGTTTTCACTGAGGAGTCATCCAGCTACAGTTACTTCATGTATTACTTGCAAAAAAAAAAACAAGTCAGTGTAAATCTGAGTTCTGGCTGCTTTGTACTCTGAGGTGTCATTCTTCAGTAACTGGGAAGCATGCAGCTTCCTGCTAGTGGATAGGGTCAATGACAAGGAATAGCAGTTTGAATAACAACTTATTTCCATGCTGTACATTGATAGATACAGTTTTCTAGTTATCTAAAAAGAAAAACCTCATCCTAAGATCTAGTTATCAAGACAACTGTTTAACCTCAAACTAGCAGTGCACCCAAAAGACGAGTTTATGCAAAGAAAGATCATACTCATCTCTCACTACAGAAGGAACTGCTTTGAAGAAGAAAATGGAGACTATGTGAGAAGCTCCAAGATTAAGAAAACTGATCATGAGGGATTTCTAAAAGGAGCTGCTTATCCTATTGGATAAGCATAGGATGGAAGGATTTCTTTAATGTCAACAGCAAAAAATAAAATAAAATTATCCACTGTTGCAATAATCTGTTTAATCACAACAAGGCAATCACTACGAAGCAGTGCTGAAGCAGTGTAATATCCGACCACAACTGACACTGTGTCAAATGAAAGTAGCAGGGATTCATGCTGTGGGTTTCACACAGGGATACTTAGATGCTTCTGAACAAAATAGCAACATCCTGGGAAGTTTTCCACTACTGTTTTTCCCCTTAAAACAGAAGGGGTAAATTAATTCAAAACTTACATACCCAGTATTGTTTATGATTTCTATAATTTGCTTGCTGAATCCACATTTTGCAGACTAGAAGACAAAAAAAAAAGAACACATTAAAACATTTCTGCTGTGTTTGATCCTCCAAATTCCAGCTCAAGTTACACTATAACTGCTATAAATTTGTTGCTAATGAGACCTTACTGAATAAGCAGTACTGATCCCTTAGACTAGTGCCATCCAGGCTGACTTGCTGGCCATGCTTCTTCGTGTGCAGCCCAGGTCACACTTGGCTTCAGGGCTGTGAGGACACACTGCTGGTTCATGTCCAGGCACCATCCAACAGCACCCCCAGGTCCTTTCTGGCAGGGCTGTGCCTGTATCCTTACATTGCCCAGCTGCTATTGATAGTGGGATCGCTGTGACCCATGCGCAAGATCCTGCACTTGGCTTTGCTGAACCTCATGAGATTCTCCTGGACCCAAAGCATAGCCTAAGTTTCTCTGGATGGCATCACCACCACTGCTTCAGTGAGTCAGCACAACCTCCAGGGTTCCAGCGGCTATGAAACTGCTTAGACAAACACTCTCACAAGTGTATTTTCTAAATAGATCTAACAGGTTTAGGGAGCAAATGTGAAAATAAAATGGAAAGAAATCACATGAATAAAATCAGCCCCCCATCTTTATCGCTTCTAAATAAAACACCTGTATACAACCAGCAACTATAATTATTGCTTAGAGTACAGAGAGTACATTCCAATACTCCAATGAAGAGTTTAAGCTAGGTGCCAGTAAGTCATTTTGACAGGAAGAACTGCAGCATCCTCCTGTTCAATAGGGAACAATTTATCCCACAGTTATTTTGAGGATGCAACACAAAGAAAGAGACTGAACTTTTAGTTGACAGTTATTTGCTACTACTTTACACCTAATTGTTCACAGCTCTCTCTTTGATCACTACCTTTATTTCCATTGAGAAAGGTAATTAATCTCAACTCAAAGTCACCGGGCATACATCATTCCATGTGTTAGGAGTGATTTTTTATAGTATGTGGCACTGTATTTTAGTCTCAAAAAAACATCTGGCAGCTTTTTTTTTCTCCTCCAAATGCAGTTGTTTCAAATGCATCATAAAAATCAGAGAAATTGAAAAGGATAGGGAATCCAATGCAACAGGTCAAGAGAGGGAAACTCCTAAGAACATGTAGTCAAAGCTGAAGTGTCAAGCAACAGTAGAAGTGTATGCTCCAAGTAGGACAGATACTAGACACAGCATTCTGAACAGCAGAAGAAAACCCATTAGCTGTGAACACAATCAATAAGCTCAGACCAAAACGACACACACACTTCTTCCATTCATTCCTGTGTTGCAGGTCAATTGACAGATGTCACTATAGTCAGGGAATTTCATGCCTGGTCTATATAAATGCAACCAGCATTTCAGCAATAAATATTTCAACCTGATAAAACTCTGACCGCTCTTTCGTACAGAAGCACCAAATAAAAAGAGGACAAACTTCCCAGAACCACTGATTTTTATTAAGCAAAGGAACAAGGGGAAGAAGCTGCTTAAGTGTTGCAAAATACTTTTGTAATCTTACCTGTTTGCTTCCCTTCATAAAAAGCATTACAGGAGCTTTGTTTATCAAGCTTTTAAGCCTACAGGAAGGAGGGAACAGGAAAACAAAACAGCTCAGTTATTATCCAGGTGGAAAGATAGCAACTTATAGCTTTATCAAATGCATTTAAAGCAGTGCTCTGAGCACTTCCATTTATATTGTTTACAGTAACTTTAGTCAATAAGACTGAACCATCTTGTTACTTTTAGGCAATAATTGACATTTCTACGTTGCTCTTTAGGTATTAAGTAACAAAATTAGGAAAAACACAGGATACTCCTAACACAGTACCTTCATTTTGAAATCTATTGACTTGCACACACTGAATGCAATATAATGCTTCTTACTCTCCACGTAAGACAGTTCTGTAGAGTAAGAGCCATACACAGTGTCTGTAAGCCAGGCAATCAAAGACAAACCACCACTGAAATTCAGGGATGGGTCCATTTTGCCCCACTGTGCCCTGGCTGCTTCTGGTTCACCCACATTAGACAGCCTCAAGTCTTTCCTTCTCCTTGTAGGAATTGTGCTCTGTGACAGTTGATGGGAAGAGCTAGCTAAGCCTCCTGTCCTGCTGCTTCCTGCTAACAGGATATTATCCTCTATAGCACACATAGCAGGTGGTTATTTTCTCTAGAATGTCACTTTGCACTGCTCATGCAAAATGATCCCAGACCACAGAATCCAGGATCTCCCTGAAATAATAATAAAAAAAAACCCAACAAATTGCATGTTTGCATACAAAGCTAAAACCAACAACTTTGCCAGCCAAATGGCCTCCAGCATAAGGAACAACAGGTACATTAACTGCTAGAGCAACTTCCCCTAGCAACAGATCTGCTCAGAGAAAGCAGTAATTTCCAGAGTCCATTTTCCAGGCTGATTTCAAAAGATGCAGTTCAGCAATGGGAAGAGATCAAGCACTGAGTAAAGGAATATAATTGAGTATTAAATAGATTTTACTACCAATTTCCTTCGTTTTATTAAGTCTTAGTGTTTGACCAGGTAGCTCACAGGGTTTTTCTTACGAGCGACTGATAGCATGAATGTAGTCTGAAAGAGATGTAAAGAGTCCCAAAACTAACTATGAGGTTTGCTACAAAGAGTAATAAATGCATGTCACAGTACTGAACTTCCCAGCCATCACACAAAAGCACAGCTCAGAAAAACACTGCACGACACTGCTAAAAAACAAACACCTACTAAATGATGAAGAGCAAACCAGGCAATGAGGATCAGATGCAACTCATGTGGTACTTTTTCAGCCAGGTTGCCTTCAGGTCATTTCTACATCAACATTTGCTAAAACTGAGAACAGCTTCACACAGCTGTTCAAAAGCTGATGCTGCTTCTTTATAGAGATATTTGCCATACCAGTGACACTGATGCATTAAAACACATTCGATAAGTGCAGGACACTGCAAATCAGCTTATCTGCCTCAAGACTAAGCAAAGCAAAAGCCAGGTATGAATTTGATGAAGTTGCAAGCTATCCAAGCTTGCAGAAAGAATTGAGAGACCAGAGGAAGTTTCCTAGAATCAATTTTTAAAAACAACACTGAAGCAATGTAACTTCTAGTCATAATTTAGTCTCAAGCTGCAGAAGTTAAGTTTTCTGTGGTGTCGGTGAGGCAATTTACAAATTACCCTACTAGAGCAACAATACTGAACCTCTACCACATTTCAATTGAAAAGGGAATTCAAAAGTATACAACTGTCCAAGTGCACCTTATTCATGCAACAAAACGCGTTGCATTACGTTAGCTCTCTGCTGGGATGAGAAGAGGAGAGGAGCAGCAGCAGTCTTATCTGGTGGTTTGCAAAGCTCGCTCTTATTTCTTATCGTCTTCAGACAACAAGTGGGAAATCTATGCTTACACATTTGCCTTCAAGGCACAGGCTGTCCTCCTGGTAAATCACCCTCAGTTTGCATGTTTTAACAGCACTATGCACACAAACTAGAACAAAAAAGCCACACATCCTAGCATCTTCTCCAACACAAGGACCCCTCGGATGTCTGGAGCTGCACTGCCTGGGGCATGTCAGAATTTCAAACAGGTGCAAACCTTCAAATGGGAAGGTTAAAGGAGGACAGATTGGTTTCCAGATATTACATGTGATTCAGGACGCTGCATTTCCTACTGATGTAGCATATGTTCATGTGGCCAAGGTGAGAGAAAACATGAACTGAAGGACATGAGCAATCAAGAAAAACGAGGAGAGAAACCTGAGGTTTTTTCCTTACATTAACATCATGAAGTTTATGCCAAATAAAGATAGCCTCAGTTATTAGTGTGCTCAGAGGAGGATTTCTGTAGTTATCTTCATAAATTCTTACATCATTGCCTGCTATCAGAAAACAGTACAAATATAATTGCAAGCAAAGTCTGTAAGAACAGCACAGCTTCATACTTTTATATAGAAATGATGCTTACTACACAGAAAATAGAACATACTGAACAACTTGAAGACAGTAGGAATGCTCTCATTAGAAGAAAACTTTGGGTTCTTGAGCAGTTTGATCTCATGGAAGGTGTTCCTGTCCACATTAAGGAGTTTGGAACTAGATGGCCTTTAAAGATGATCTTCAGTCTTCCAAATTTAAACTATTCTAAGATCCTATGATTATCATCTGATAAAACAAAGTACCAATTTGTATAGAATGTATATAAGAGTGTTCACTTGTAAAACTGAGAAGAGAGGACACCTCAAAAATTGACCCCCTGAAAATAATGACAGAATACATCATACCTGTCCTCTAACTTCTGTGCCTTGGGACAAACTGTGTCCAGTTCTCCAGAAGCTTCAAGTTCCTAGGGAGACAGGGGAGGACAAAAACCAGACGTAAAACCAAAAGAACCCAAAACCATACGCTTCTCACAATTACCAGAACTAGAAATTTCTCAGTTTCTAACCTTGATAATATCAAGTCCACCTATTAGCTCTCCAGCTACATACAACTGTGGATAAGTTGGCCAATTAGAGTATGTTTTCAGCCCCTGACGAACTTCTTCATCAGAAAAAATATCAAAACTGCTAAATGAAATACCATGTTTGTTCAGTATCTCCACCATCTGTTTGCTGAAACCTGCAAAAAAGAGGAATTATACAGAATTTTAAGCACGGTACTCCCATATCCACACTCAACTTTATTCAACAAAAATACACAATTCTCTATTAAAAACCTCAGATGTTACAAAGGAAGAAAAAGCATATTTGTTACTGGGATTACAAAGCCTGAGTACATGGACAGCTTGCTAAGTAAGGAATTCACTACATGCAGAGCCACCCGATGGCCTTTGTATACATGCCTGTTGTTCCAGCATGCAACCAAAGCAATATTGAACAGATTCCCTTATTCTGCCTCCTCCAGTCCTTCTCCCTTCAGCTCCCAAAGAAAAGCTGCTCAGTTACTAGAAGAGCACCTTCAGCAGCCTTCATTTTTTCCCTCTGCTTTAATTGCTGTTTCTTCCTCCAGTTACTTATCTCCTACACTGAAAGGAGATGAGGTTGACAAACCAAGCAGGATTCAGGATTCAAACCTGATTGCATTTCACTAATTTAAATTAGAAACTTGGCTATTATTTTGTTTTTAATAGTTTTGCTTTGAGAGTATATCCTTCCCTTCCTTCTGGCCTTTTTAAACCCTACATTCATGAGCACATTATATTACTTTATTATCCCTGTGACATGTGTATAATGTGCTTTGTTTTCTTCTCAGGACACGAAGCCATAGCTCTGATAGCACCTTTCAGAAGAACATTAAGCATTGGCCATTACAATGCAAACATTCAGATATAACAAATATTTGCAGCCAACCAGAGAGGAAAAAAGATCTCTCCCTTTTGTACCTAACAATATTTTTCCTAAGAAAATCACTTTATATGTAGAAAATCTCACATGCATGACAGTTCTAGCATCCGAAAACTCATCCAGATCTTCTTAAGCTTGAAGAAAAATCAACAAAAAAAATTCATTTTGCAAATAATTCTCCTATTAAAATGAAACACTACATCGATGTTTTTAAAAGATTCTTTTTAAAGCTGCTCTCCATTAAAATCTTTCAAAGTTACTTTAAAACGAAACAGGGTCACGCTAACCAGGCTGTATCCTTCACATCAACAGGTCCATTCTTTACAGGTTAATCTGAAAAAAACAACAACTTAGAATTGGATGCTCAAAGCCATCATCATCCACTTAACACTTCCACTATGCAGAGCACAGGTTGCCCTGCAGAAGATAGCAGCCCAGCAGATGTTGCCCCCATCCCTGCAGGCATTCAAGGCCAGGCTGGATGTGGCTCTGGGCAGCCTGGTGACCCTGCACACAGCAGGGGATTGGAATTAGATGAACATCGTGGTCCTTTGCAACCCAGGCCATTCTACAGTTCTGTGATTCATTCTGTGGATATTTACTCCATAAAGAAAATGGATGAGAAGACAACTGCAGTAATTACAGCACAAGGATGCCCAGCACTCGATCGTTAGGACTGATGATCAAAACTCCATTCACAACCCCACTGTTTCTCTGCTTGCCCTGCTATGAAAACTGCTAAATACAGAAGAACAACACTGAAATGCTCTGCTTCCTTTCTAACACATGATCTTTATCCTATTCCAACACCTCCTGCAGTTGCTCCCATGCTCATCCCTTCTAATGATGCACAGCCTCCTACATCACTTGTAGGGCTTGCTAAAGTGATCCATGAGAATTTGCCCACAGAACACTATGATGATAATGTATGTTTTATATCTGCCAACTCTTTCTGCTTCAGAGTCAAATGCCCTTGCAATCCCACCAATTCCCTAAAACAACTCCAACAAACGCAAATGAAAACCTCTACACAAGTGTTAAATAAAAGACCATGCTTAAAGGCTTTAATAAGGGGAAAAAAGAAATAAAGAGCTTTAAATGGGAAAAAAAGAATCAGAGGGCCATACAAAAGTAACCTTTGATTTCAGCTCACACGGCCACCTATTAGTTTTTGAAATATGGATTTTTTACTATAGCTTTCTGCAGTTTTCACCATCTAGAATTTATTGAGATATGAAATAGCAGTGTTTATATGTATGGCATCTAAGTTGCTTTTCTTTCTACAACTGAAGTGTTAAGTTCATGTACAGCCTGAAGTAAAACACGGATTCTGATATTTTTTTTTCCCCTTCCATCCATCTGGGAGTTCATTAGTAAACAGCTAAAGGCCGACTGCTGATGGTTATTCCATCACCAATGCATTAACTCATTTCTACTGTAAGAGACGGGGCGGGGGGAAGCTTTATTTTAGCTGTAGGCAACTGCATGCAAACTAGAAAGATTGATTGGTTGCGTTTCATTTTGAAGGGTTATGGTGGCAGCCTGCAAGTGTTATGCTTGGGGACAAAGTGTAAGAGCAGCTTTAGTTTTGTAAGAAAAGATTGAGGCTGAGTTTCTGCAGAAATACAACACGAGCATCGCGAGTAATAATTAAACTGCAAACAAACACTTTAAGCAATTATCTGGAAAAATCACAAGTGCCACTCCAGCTACTGCAGAGATAAAAACAGCCTGAATAAACGGCTTCATCAATGAAGCAAACAAATACTTGCACAGGCCAGAAGAACCTGATGAAACAACACAGCAATCACACACAGCTGCCAATAAGCACTCAGCCTTGCTTTACACTGTGCTTAGCTGGCTTTTCCAGTGAGGAAATCATAAGCTACAGAAGACCTCAAAATCCACTGATGGGTAGGGATCCCAACTGCTCACCAACTGCACGGAAGACATCTGGTCTATTCTATGCACCAAATTGATTCACGTTGCAAATGTCTTCTTTCAACAGGCACGGCTCTTTATTCAATTATATTTATATTATTCCTACTGCTCTTAAGAGTAGACCTGAATTATCTTTGACAAAGCGTTACATCATCTCACCTTGAAAAAGGCTCTGTCCTCTGTAGGATGTGGAAGCCAACTTACTGACATCTCCCAGCTACTGACAGGAGCTGCCAAAGCATTCTAAAGCAAGTATAATATTTAATCACAAAATTAAGAGCCGTAAGTTCAGGTTATTTTCTATTGCATTACGTTTTAACACATACATTTATTTAGGCAAGGACCGCCTGTGCATTTTTCAGGTTTGAAGAAATACCTACTTTATCACGTTAATGCAAGGCAAGTGAGCCTGTGCTATGCCATTAATCTGCTTTCCATACTGGGTTTACCCCAAAGTAGCACTCCTTAGCTTTGATGTCTAGAAATGCCTTTTTGGTTTGTGCTTCCATGTTTTTTATTTAGCCTTGCAACTCTCCCATCAGTAACTTTAACACACAAAAATCCACAAAGGGCCTTCCTTCTCCCTGCCCAACAGATCTGCCTGGCATCCTGCTCACTGCCCTCTGGGAAACCAGTTCTTCATTCAGCAACACCAGCACAGCAGGTCCACCTGCAGCACTGCTACATCTGCACCCAACACAGCTCAATCCAAAGCACACATCTGAATAACAGAGGCTGCAGGAAGCCCTGATGTAGGCACAAATATATGGAGCTCATCAGAGCACTGCCCTATTACGTAGTTATTATAGGATGTACCAACAGTTGCATTTCACAGATCTACTTCAGAATAAGCCAAAATCTTAATTCCTAAAGAAAACAATCTACAATTCGTAAGACCACATCAACTTGCAAGCACTTGTAGCTACACTGTTACACAGCACAAAACTACAGATACATAGATGCAACTTCACCAGCTCACACACACAACTTCTGTAACCCCAGCACAACGCACATGGAAGCCCCGAGATCTGGGGTTATTCCTCAAACTGTTCCTGCTGAAGCGATACTGGCACTTTGTTAATGCAGTGAAAAGAAACAACAGGCTTGAAATTTGAAAGGGATAAAGAGGAAAAACAGACTGTGCAAATACTAACATAGTAGAAGCCTGACGCAGTTTGGGATGCCTCTTTCATGCACTTGTTCCTCTACAACCTTCTTACAGCAACCAACGGTAAAGCAGCACGCAAACATTTAACAGCAGCTGGAATGCTGTGTAGGCACTGAGTGCAGAGGCAGTAGGAAAGAGGCACACAGGCCAGACAAGTGCTGGGTGAGCTGCCAGGCTCCTCCTGCCCTGCCCAGCAGCACCCATCTCTGCAGCACGCAGCCCAGGCTGACACACACCTGATGTGTCACTACTTCTCTTTCAAATATCGTCTCTTTTACATGCAAGTTCTCCTTCTCAAAAAAAGGCACCCAGCCCTGTACTAAGCTCCCTCCAATTACCAGCATTTGACAGACAGACAGTTGTCCTGCCCAACGCATGCAGAGTCAGCTTCTCCCTGTAATTCCATCCCAGTAGGCCCAAGCAGTAGATCCACTGTCACCGCCACTCTGCTCAGCTCTCCCGTCTGTCAAGCACAGGTCGTGACCTAAAGCCACCTGAACTTAATGAAAAGACTCTTATTTACCCTGTGGACCCAATGCTCAATTTCAATAAGCACTGCTACAGACACAATTCCTGAAATACAAATAGCTATCCTGTAACATCCTGCCTGCACAGACACAATGCAAAATAGCAGAAACTGTTTTGAGAGTCACATAGCACGTGTCTGTATTATCTTCACCAAATCAGTGTGCTCCAATTTGCACCTTTCCACACGTAACTAAACAGACTGTGTATGTGGTTTCTTTTAGGTACTTGCACAGAATTGTATACAGCTCTTCCATTCAGTTTCTGGACACAGTCCAATGGAACGTGCAAGAGATGCTACAGAGGCATATCTGCATTTGAAACTTGTTAGCTAAATCTAATACTTAAACCATTATGAGATCTTCCATGTGTGGAGGATAAGCATCATTAGCACAGCACAAGGATGCCTGGCAGCTGATAGTACATCCCTAACTCACCACACCATGCCACCAGCTCAGATCAATCTGTGGGCTCCTGACTGGATAGGAGAAGCACTGATGTGCCTCTGGGCAGCAGGTATTGGACACTTACCGACCACAACAGGGGTGGAGAGTCTCATGTAACAATTTAAGCACTTGTCTCTTTATTGGTTCTGTAAATATTTGCTCATTGCCAGCAGCTCAGCCTGTAAGGAGTTACTGTTTCTAGTTCTTCCCTGATTTTCCTGTTACACTTGTAAATTCCTTCATCTTTTTGGCCCTAAATAACAGCACAAAAACTAGAAGCTGAAAATTCACTAAGGTATGAAAGAAAAACATTGGTGGGTTAGAAGCTGACTGACAACTGAAAACAAACTGAAGCTGTTATCTTGAGACCTGTCCCTAGAAGGCAGGCAGGCCAAGCAAAGCATCAGTACTGTGCAGCAACTTCTTGAGACCACCTGAGTAGAAAGGTAGCAGCTTCACAGCACCTAACCTTGCTTTTTAATATTTGTTTACCTGCTTTCCTACAGATAAACACTTCAAGTCAGCTGGGAATCAAGTCCTCTTAATTCATGCTCACTGTTTATAGAACTAGGCTTAAGTAAAAGCGTTTCCACTGTAGCAGTCACGCTACTGTCTTTTAGTTTTACCAGCTAGTGTAGCTCTGGTTTCTTTATCCAAAATGGCAACAGTGATTCTGTTAGTTAATTCTTGTTATTCCCCAAATTGAATCGTACTCTTCAGACTATTTGACATTTTAACAGGTGAAGTGATGCACAAAATACACAATGACCGAACATGAGGAATGTTTAAGGATAGCACTGCACATATTCTTCAGACAGTACCTAGTATTTGTGATGCCATTTCCAAAACTGAAGCAAACACACAACAATTCTTTAGCTGTAGGTAAGCAAGGACCTCTATTAATGCTTCTAAGCATGCAAGATACCATCGGGATGTAACTCCAAATCTTAAAGTAGCCTAAAAACAGCACTGCCACGTTGAACATGACCTTCAGAAAATCCTTACCACAGCGAGGTTCTTTTGGAGACCCTTTCATGAACAGCATGCAAGGGGCAGCATTGATGAGTTTCTTCAGACGAACATTAAGATCTTCTTTTGCACTGTCATTAGAGCCAGCAGGAACAGAAGTGCTGGACGCATGGCGTTGGACTTTTTTGGTCAGCTCTGGGGCATGAGCACCATCTAATCTGTCAACTTTCTGGGAGTTCTAAGGAAGCCAAAATACAGGCTATGTGAAAGGACTGCATTCAGAATGTGTACTGTCCCAAAAAATAGTGAAACGACCAGATAAAATACATAAGTTTTTGCATTAGTGCATTGATCTTGTAGCCAATCTTTAGCAGCAGCACACTCAAGACCCATACCATTCTGTTAGCTAGCTACCCAACACTAGCAAAGCTTACACTGAAAGAATGATAGAAGAAGTATTAAGAACTTTATCATCACAGGTAAATGCACCCCATAGAGACTTGCCATTTCTACCAAAAGACTGTTGAGTTTTCTTCTTTTATGTCATGCTGTAGCACTACAGCTAGAGAACATTACTAAAAAAGTATGACAGCTAACATAAAAACTTGTTAAGAACTCCAAAGCAATTAAGAAATCCCTGAAAAATTACACAAAAAAAATGCATACAGAAATGATTCTTAGATTCCTCTGGATAGGTTAGATCAGACACACAAATGTTTCTCCACTGAGTTTTCACCAAGTTTCTGCTCTCCTAGCAGCATAAAAAAATATACATATTAAAAGCTCCTTTTCTTCTCAACCTGTCTTCTCTTACCTTAAAGAATAAGAACGTTGGAACAGAACTAATTTCGTATTTCTCAGACACTTCAGGCACAGCTTCAGCTTCCAGCTGGAAAACAGCAACAAAGAGAGAAAAAAAAAATAGTTTTATTTTCGTAATCTTCTTTCAAGTTTGATTGTGGATGTCAAACCTGTCTAAGACGTTCTTAGAGGTGCTTTATACATTTAAAAAGGAATTTGATGCAGAAGTTTGTGACATATTTGCATTTAAATGAGACTCGCTGGCGTGTCATCCACTGAGCCTACAGTGTCAAAACAGGTTCAGAGGTTTTTATTTTGTTGCACATTTCAAAAGATGCCTGGAGGCTGTGAGGAAAATTTTTGGTGCACTGGTGACCTAGTAAATTTTCAATCATATGCAGCTACTACTATATTGAAATCCATAAATCATTGACCCCAGTTATGTCATGATTACAGTGCTTATTTTCTGCCCACAGCAATTCCTGCTGTTTGCTCTATTGACTAATTTCAAGGGGCAGTACATCACGAGTGACTTTTGCAGCCTTCTGCAAATTACGAAGCAAAAAGGAGCATTTCTTCAATAAGCTCCTGATGCCTGCTAAGTTTTGTTTTTAACTCCTACAATGCTACTGAGCACTGAGTGCAAAGCTTGTTCACATTATTGGTTCTAATTTTATTCAGCCTTCAGAAACATGCCTTGAAATTATACAAGGTAGTAATTCACTGTACAAACATGCCTTTTAATTGACTTAAATTGATGGTTTGCTAAAAGCTTACTGGAGTGACAAGTTTTACAGTACAGGACTGTTTAAGACACTTGCTCTACAGCAACTGCAGAGTTAATGGTAAAGAAAACAAGTGTTACTAGATATGTTTCAAGGAGAAACCTGTGATCCAGCACCTAGAAGAAAAAGCCTTTCAGTGTTATTCCACAATCCATACAGTGACAATTCAGGAACAAGCACAAGCAAACAGCTCACAGCTGCCCACACATCTGTCCTCACTGAGCTGTTTTAGAGTGAGGCCTGCCAGTTATTGCAACTGAAGGCAGCAAACATCTCAGTGTTTGAGCATTACAACACGTTTTGGTTCACTAGCTCAGCAGGCTCTCAAGGAACTTCCTCAACACAGAAGCAACTCAATGGAGTAACTCAGAACTGTGAGCTGAAAACTGTAAATAGATTCTAATCAGCTTTTATCTTTTAAGTGGCAAATGATTAAAAGCCATTTCCATAACTGTAATTTTCTTTTTCAGTAAAGTTGCCTACTTACCCAGCTATTTGTTTTCCACTCTGCTGGAGTCGCACACACACACAGATTTCACATTTCAATAACTTGCTCATCTTGGTATCTCTTCTCAAAAGACTTTTTCTAACAGTTTCTCAATACAAAACAACCAAGGCAAGGATCTTAGAACGAGGACAGGCAGCAACTAAACTGAGGAATTACATTTGAAAACATTTCAGCAATTACTGTCAGTTCTGAAGATCATTTCCTCATGACTTGCTCTACTCTAGAACACCCTGGGTTCTGACTGGCAGGGCACTGCCCTGCTCTTGGTTAGCCATCCTGAACCATCTGCTGAGCTAACAAGCTCCTGCCTGGGAAAAGTCCAATCCCGGCTACTCTGGAACACAGAAATTGCACAAAGCTGGCTGTTCCATTACTCCCTGCCTCCATAATCATACAAGCATCTCATTAACAAGAAAAAGTTGCTTTAAAATAAACAGCACGCTGTTGAAGTTCATTCCTTTTCCCTTCCACATTGCTTCTCTAGGATGTGCAGAAGATGTCACAAACATACAGCAGCTCATTGATGTCTCAACCACTTGGTGCTAACACTATCCTCATATCAGAGTGACAGTGTTGCAGAAACATGAACTGTCTCCCCTTCAAACATCAAGAAGACTGCTGTTCTTTTCTTCTGAAGCACCACACAGAAAACTAAGAAAAGTATCTATACGAATTCTAGATCTACATGGCTAACTATCATCATGAGAACAAACAAAATCTGTAGCATGTTTAAAAGGACACTGTTTCTAAATTAACCTGAAATCCACAGATGAAAAATAAATTCACTAAAAATACAGCTGTACACAGAAGGGAAGGACTGAGATGCTGCAGGCATAAATTTAAAAGCTTATTTGTTAGATAAGTAGCTAACAGAAGACATCTCTTCATTGTATTTTAGTAAACTTACTTTTTTTTTTCCTCCTTTAAGTACCAAGATAAATGAAGGTGCTGTCTATAGAGTATCAAGTTTGGAAAGAAGAACTTGAAACTTTTATCCCACATGTTTTTGATGCATCTTTTTCATATATTCAACTCTGTTTTCAAACAAGTCAAAGCAGATCTTCAAAGCCAGCTGCACTCACTCTCTGTGACATGCCACTCACACATCAAACAGCAGCTCTCCTCTGTTCCCAACACCCTCGGCTGCCCGGCCTTGAGGACTTACCTGCACAAACGTAACCTGCGTGTGTTCCTTTGCTAGAGTGGCCATAACCTCATTCATCTGTGCACACTGGGGAGCCCATGGTGCCCAGAAGTGGACAACTACAAGTGCTCTATTAAAAGGAAAAAAAAAATAACAGCATTTACTTTTAAATAACAATTATGCGCTATAGAGGTTTTGTTTGGCACAGACACACTTACACAAACCCACATCTTCCTGGGAAGAAAACTGAGTAAGTGAAACTGGGAACATTTTTCTATGACTTACAGAGGGAATAACTTCACTGCTTTCTCAGGAAACAGACCAACACCCAACACTTCTGTTAAGGCAACACAGTAGAAAGAAAAAATGTCAGAGTCACAGAAAGGCCTGGGTTGAAAAGGACCACCATGATCACCTAGTGTCAACTCTCTGCTGTGTGCAGGGCTGCCAACCACTAGTCATGTACTTTGATGGGAAAGAATCATGCTATAGGAATGTCAGACAGGAAAAAGAATGAGCAGCAAGACTGGAGATGGGGTGAAGCTACAGGAAGCTGCTCCTGAAACACATGAAGGCCAAGCACTCGCAATCCATCCTAGAGCTGCAACTTCCCTACAGCTCCAGCCAGGCATACCACCCCTCTACCCTGCACCTCCAACCATGCACATCACCCCTCAGCCCTGAGCCCCAGCTCAGCAGCTTCACCATAGCCCTCTCCTCGCAGTGCCACTGCTGTCCTGCCTCTTCGATTTCCCATCAGAGAAAAATGACTACTTTTATTAACATCAACTGGGACTTTGCTAAAAACTCTTATGCTGAAATGCCATTTATTTCTTCAACTTCTTATTCTTCTTCAAGGTTTTCTTGAATCACAGAATCCTTAGAGTCGGAAGAGGCCTCTGAGGGCTATCCAGTCCAACTCCCCTGCAGTGAACCAGGACACCAAGGCCTGATCCAGCCTGCCCTTGAAAGTCTCCAGAGATGGAGCATCCACCACATCTCTGGGCAGCCTGTTCCAGTGCCTCACTGCCCTCCCTGTAAAAGACTTTTCCCTTGTATCAAACCTAAATCTGCCCTCTTTGAGCTTGAAGCCATTGCCCCTTGTTCTATCACCACAGACCCTGATAAGGAGTCTGTCCTCTTCTTTCCTGTAGCTCCCCAGCAGGCTCTGATGACTGTGACAACATATTTGCATTTCATTCTCAACTCTGCTGCCTTCAACTCCCTTTCCCTAAGTCAAATACCACAGATAACAGGAGATAAAGAAGACAAACATGTACTATTGTTAATCTACCTGGACACAAGAATCAGCAGACTGATGCCCTACAAGCCATTTTGTATCTTCCACCACCAAACAATGCAAGCTCACTCCAAATTTCCATGGCCTTGCACGCAGCACAACACTGGCACAGGAACAGAAGCCGTGTCACCTGAGCACATACTCTGAATACAGAGCTAAGAGCAACTCGGATGCAGAACCACTGACTTCAAAGACCTCCTTCTCCAAAGCAATTCTAGGAAACCTTGGTAGCAATACAATAGGATACATAATAGGATCCATCCTGCCAGCCCTGCAAGCTGAAAGGCGAGCTTGGGAGCAGCTGTGCTGCCTGCCCTGGCCACCAGCTCGTCCAGCACCTTTGTGCCACTCCATGACAGAGCACAGCTTCTGCATTCCACCTCCCACAACTGATTTCCAGCACTGAAATCCCAGTAAAGGCTCGTTTTAATGACTTACTCTTTACTTACAAACAGGATTTGACAGAGGTTCCTTCTCTTAAAAAAAAAAAAAAAAAAAAAAAAACCACTCAGATCAGGTGTCACTGCTCAAAGGTAATTCTGAAACTCTGTTTCAGCATGGAAACTTGTAATGCTCTTTTGGATGGAGTCTGCCTAGAGAGCAAAAGCAGCAGCAGGGGACAGCAAGGGACAGCACAGCAGTTCTCTCTCTGCAGAGCAGAGTTCTTCCAAAACCTCTACAGCCACACTTTGGTGAGAACTGAGCCAACAGAGCCTAACACTGCACAGCACACACTGCACACAGCTTTCTTTTCATTCTGTATTTAATTACACTGCCCTCTCAGTGCCAGGGCTTCATAAACAAAGCTTGAAAAAAATGCAGAAGTAATTTACAATAGTAAGCAAGGAAGAAAATCAAGAGTTAATGAAATGAAGCACATCAGTAGTTCCAAACAAAGCATTTCCTAGGTCCAACCAGGATATTCTGTAAGAAATTACCACTATCAAGAAAAAGAGGATGGTAACAAATACTGATAGCTTCCCCAGAAGCTTCTCTTCCTGTATCACTTCGGACTTCCTTTAATAAGCTTTTGCTTTCCTGCTTCATAATTGAAGTGAATATTTTGAAATACAGTAACATCATTAACTCTCAATTTTATTTTTATCATCTAAATGTAAAAAGTACATTGATATATAACTTCTAATATCATCCAGACATGATATGATTTTAAAAAAAAATTCTATGACTGATCACCAAGTCCAACCATCACTCCATCACCACATTACGTCGTTAACAAAAGTTTGGGCTTGTGGTTTCTTAGCAGTAACAAAAAAAAGCCAAATATTTCAAATCAAACAGAGGAAGATAACTGTCAGTACTATCGACTCAGTAAGAGCCAAAAAAAAAAAGTACATGTCAAATAATTAAAACTATTAAAGAGAAAACTGACCTAAGTTCTGGGGTGAATGAAGAACTACCAGTGGGTTTTTCTTGTGGGGTGCTTTTTTTTTTTTTTTTTGGCTGCTGAGAATAACTTCAAAATATTGAATTTGCTCCCAAAAATATTTTCATTTCAGCCTGTGTACACGCATAGAAGCGTGTGTGTGTGTGAGAGAGAGAGAGAGTGGAATTCCTTCCACATCCCCACTCAGCCCCTCTGCAGAAGGGAAATTCCAGAACGAATTGGAAGTTGCTCATCAAGACTCTTCCTCCAATAATCCTAGAACGGCTTGGGTTGAAGAGGAGCACAAAGATCATCTTGTTTCAACCCCCTGCTGTGTGCAGGTCACCAACCAGCAGCCCAGGCTGCCCAGAGCCACATCCAGCCTGGCCTTGAATGCCTGCAGGGATGGGGCATCCACAGCCTCCTTGGGCAACCTGTGCCAGTGCCTCACCACCCTCTGGGGGA
The DNA here is from genome assembly GCF_023343835.1 of Lagopus muta. Lineage (NCBI taxonomy): Eukaryota > Metazoa > Chordata > Aves > Galliformes > Phasianidae > Lagopus > Lagopus muta. The sequence continues at coordinate 64,781,980 of NC_064437.1, read as the reverse complement.
AAAACTTCCTCCTAAAATAATCAAAGCTTCTCAACGTTTCTTTAAGCTGCCATTAAGAACCTGAGGCTGGTAATTTCATTACCCCACATCAGCAATTTCTTCAGTTTTCTCTCCTTCCATGTTCAAAGGCTGCTGATAACTCAGCAGCTAAATGGCATAGAAATGTCATTGCCAAAGCAACTTCTATTAACACACCACACCAAATCCACTTAGACACAGACAGGTCATGAATTAAAGATGTTACAAATGCCACCACGCCTCTGCCTCCCCACAACAAGTGAAGAACATCACCAAACCTGCCATTCAGGAAGGCTCCCAAAGCCCTTTTTGTCTTTGCCACTGTCAGACAGCAGCTCCTCCCTGCCAAAGCCAACACACTGTACTGAAAGATGAGCTCCTAGGCCTTCCAACTCAGAACTGCCACTGAGTGGTTTGAGTTGGGAGAAACCTCCAAAGGCCACCTGGTCTGATCCCCTACAATGTATTGGGACACCCACAGCTGCATCACAGCTCCACATTTGGACACAGTGCTCCAGGTGAGGCCCCACCAGCACACAGCAGAAGGGTAGGATCACCTCCCTGAACTACTGATCACCCTTCTTTTAATGCAGCCCAGGAGGGCACAGTGCTGGCTCACATGCAGCTTCCCATCCACTGTTTGGTATTAATCAAGCACAGCATTTAAAGGTTTGCCAGCTGTGTGAACAGATACCCCATCAAATCAGGTACCACGTGCTACTTCTCACAAGCTTAACCCAGCAGGCTTTGATGACTGTGACAACATATTTGCATTTCATTCTCAACTCTGCTGCCTTCAACTCCCTTTCCCTAAGTCAAATACCACAGATAACAGGAGATAAAGAAGACAAACATGTACTATTGTTAATCTACCTGGACACAAGAATCAGCAGACTGATGCCCTACAAGCCATTTTGTATCTTCCACCACCAAACAATGCAAGCTCACTCCAAATTTCCAAGGCCTTGCACGCAGCACAACACTGGCACAGGAACAGAAGCCGTGTCACCTGAGCACATACTCTGAATACAGAGCTAAGAGCAACTCGGATGCAGAACCACCGACTTCAAAGACCTCCTTCTCCAAAGCAATTCTAGGAAACCTTGGTAGCAGTATGATAGGATACATAACAGGATCCATCCTGCCAGCCCTGCAAGCTGAAAGTTGAGCTTAGGAGCAGCTGTGCTGCCTGCCCTGGCCACCAGCTCGTCCAGCACCTTTGTGCCACTCCATGACTGAGCACAGCTTCTGCATTTCACCTCCCACAAGTGAGGCTGTTTCCTTACACCCATCCTAAACATCCCCCTTTACACTTTAAACCATTTCCCCACATCCTACCGCAACAGACCCCGACGAAGTGCCCGCACGGTTCTTTCTCACAGCCCCCACCCAGACTTACATTTAAGAAGGATGGCTCACACAGCACCCTACCAGCACGCCCACCCCAAGGCCTATCGTGGCCTCACGTTTCTCCCCCCCCTCCGGGGCCGCGCCTCAGCGCCCGCCACTCCACCCTCCCTATCCGCCGAGCCTCCCGTTCCCTCAGCCCGCAGAACGCCGCCCCGCAGCCCAGCCGGGCCTCACCGCTCCTTCTGCTGCAGCAGCCGCTGGAACTGCTCCGCGGATCCCGCCGTCACCACCTCCCCCGCCGCCATGGCCGCGCCGCAGGAAGGAGGAGCGGCACGGGGTCACGTGGGAGTGACGGCCGCGCAGGCGCAGACGGGACCGCACCTCTCGCGCAGGTGCTGCCCGCCCCTCTGCGCATGCGCCGCGAGGCTGAGGAGGCGGTGGCGGGAAGGGCGGCCGTCAGTCAGAGCCGTCGGTCAGAGCCGCGGGGCGGAGCTGCGCGCTGCGCCCCTCTGAGAGGCTTTAAAGCCAAAGCTGCGCTTTCAGCCGGCGGTGTGCCTGAATGTGGAAATGACCGATAACCATAAATGGTCCTTGCTTATGAAGCGGTCCTGAGGTTGAGGTCACTGAAAAATCTCATATGCCTTTATCCCGATGCTGTTAAAAAGATGCTCGCAAAGCTGTCTGTGCTGTTCTCATCATGGGCCACGTTGCCAGGAAGAAATGGATAAGAAACGTGGTCCTTCAGAATGGACGTCTTCCTCTGTAGCCTGTGTCAACCACAGCCATGTCAGATAATTTAAAGCCTCGCTCCTTAATAAGGTTGGCGAGGCATTTTCAAGGTTCATTTGGAAGGTAGAAACAAGGATTGCAGTTACAAATGTATGGCCCCATTGAGACGCCGGAGACCTAAATCTCCCTAACACGAGGCTATATTTCTGGGCATCCCATATGGAGTATTTGGCAGCACGGTCCCAGGGAAACCCAGGGCTTCAACGACTCCAGATTGAACAACAGGCAGCAGGCCAAATTAATCTGGCAAGGCTCCCACAGTGCCCAGTTGATCTACTGCTCACCTCCAGTTGCAAAGGACTTGGTTAACAGAGGAGATGTGCAAGTCTGGGAGCCACAAAAAGGAGAGAGATGGTGCTGCTCACATTGCTGGCCCCGCCTGAGAATGTTAGTTTGCAAAAGAATGGCTTTCCATGTGCTAATCATCTCATTTCAGAGCCCCTGAGATGTATTCAGAATATATATAAGCTATGTTTCTGTATAGAAATAGCCTTTATTGGTGTGTGCGCACTGTAAAGTAAAACTAAATAAAATAGGAGCCAGGCACAGGACACTGAAAGTGGTAAGATTGGATCTCATAATAGAGTCTGAAAAAAAATAATGATAAGCAAAGATACGACCTGATATCACATGGTTTTAAGTTGCAGCAAGGTAAGTTTATCAGGATATCAGGAAAAACTTCTTTACAGAAAGGGTTGTTAAGCACTGGAATAGGCTGCCCAGGGAAGTGGTTGAGTCACCGTCCCTGGATGTGTTTAAAAACCATTTGGATGTGGTGCTCAGGGACGTGATTTAGTGGAGGGTTGTTAGAGTTAGGGGAGCATAGTTAGGTTGTGGTTGGGTTTGATGATCTTGAGGGTCTTTTCTAAGCTGGGCAATTTTGTGATCCTGTGATTCTATATTTGCACTCCCAGATGCATGACACAAGATTAAAAAAATTGGTCTGGAAGAATCACAGAATCACAGACTGTGTAGATTTGAGAGATTAAGAGATTTTGTAGCGTGAACACTATGAAATGAAGAGCAAGTATTCTCAGATAGGTTCAGGCTGTGGATGCCCCATCCCTGCAGGCATTCAAGGCCAGGCTGGATGTGGCTCTGGGCAGCCTGGGCTGCTGGTTGGTGACCTGCACATAGCAGAGTAGTTGAAATGAGATGATCACTGTGGTCCTTTGCAACCCAGGCCGTTCTTTGATTCTATGATTTAAATAAGACAGAAATTTGCCTTAAGATGTGGCAGCTCTTGGTGTAACAGCAGTGGGAAGGGGCTATGCAGCTGACATTTCCCAACCTTTCACCTGCTGTACTCTAGCAGATTTAGATGGATGTGTCACAAAATGCTTGTTTGACTGTAATGTATCCTATTGTTCTAAGAATGTGAATGTAAAATGGGAAGCCAGTCTGCAGCACTGGCTCTACTGGCAAGGAACATAAACAGGCTCTTGGGGGTGGAATTGGAAGGTGGCTTGAAATAATTAAATAAATCTGATTTGATGTGAATGGATTTGGGCTTGGTTCAAACTCAGCAATGAGTTATGCTTCAGATGTTGTGCAAACTGGATTACCCAGATTTAGGGTTATTTTTTTTTTTCCTATCAGGCATGTCAATTGCTAAATTAAATACAACAACAACAAAAAAAGAATCTGTGGATTAATTTTTTGTGGTGCACCCTCAGGCTCAAAGAATGTGACAGAGCATACTGTGTAAGTACAACTGGATCCCTAGTGCAGAATAAGCACTGGAAGGAATGCCAGGGATAGCTTGACAATGCAAATAGCTTGATTTAGCAGAGCAGAACAGACAAGTGGAGTATTAGATGTTCCCGACAGAGGAGTTAAGCCTGTGCTGGTCTCAAGACCCACGAAAAAAAAGCCTAAAAGGAAGACTCTAATATTATCTGTGACATGCAGCAACAGGGAGTGACGAGCTCTGTTGGATTCTGCTAGGTCACACTTCCTCCCATGCATTTTGTTTTCTCCCTTTTGGTGGGAGATAGCTGGTGCAGGAGAATCTTATCATAGAATCATAGAACCATAGAACGGCCTGGGTTGCAAAGGAGCACAATGCTCACCCAGCTCCAACCCCCTGCTGTGTGCAGGTCACCAACCAGCAGCCCAGGCTGCCCAGAGCCACATCCAGCCTGGCCTTGAATGCCTGCAGGGATGGGGCATCCACAGCCTCCTTGGGCAACCTGTGCCAGTGCATCACCACCCTCTGGCTGAAAAACTTCCTCCTCATATCCAACCTCAACCTCCCCTGTCCCAGTTTAAAACCATTCCCCTTATCCTATCACTATCCATCCTCTTAAGCAGCCGTTCCCCCTCCTGTTTACACGCTCCCTCCTACTCCAGCCTGACCCATCCCAACTCCCCATAGCACCGCGCTGCACTCCCGCACATCCCCGTCACCCCGACGTAGGGAGGAGCCCGACAGCGCCGTTATTGCTCAGGACGTGCAGAAATAACAGCAGATAAAACTTGCTGCGCTCTGCTCCTTCCGCGATACTCCGAGCTACGCCGGCTCAGCGACCTCCCCCGGGGCAGCTCTGCTCACCGCCCCAAGCCCGGGCACGCTGCCCTCCGTCCCCCGGCCCCGCCCCGTGCGGGAGGTAGGCAGTGCCCGGAGCGGCAGCGGGTCCAGGCGGGCCTCCGGAGCTTCCCGAGCCGCGTGTGCCGCCCCGCCGCCATGGAGGCGTTGGCTCGGGGGCGGCGGGGGCTGCGGGAGCCGGAGCCGGGAGAACCGGAGCGTGTGAGTGCCGGGGGTCGGGCGGGGGATGGCGGCCCCGGGCGGACGCGGCGGGCTCAGAGCCCTCTGGCGGCGACGAGGAGGGGTTCGGCCCTTCGGGGTTTTGAGCCCCGGCCTAGAGGTCGTTCTGAACGCTGTTGTCGATGGCAAAGATTCCCCGCTGCTTCTTCTGCTCCCGCTGTGTGTCGTACGGAGGGACGCGTGGTTGATCTTTGCACGTCGGCGCGGCGATCTGCACGCGTTTCAGGGACGTCCTGCGGGATGGAGCTCCGTGCTGGAGCGTTTGCGGTGTTTGGACGCGGAGGCCTTTGGAGGCGGCGCTGCGTGGAGCGCGGCGCTCCGAGTCGCGATCCCTGGGGACCCTCCCCACTCAGGACAGCCCTCCCAGCCGCGTTCTGCAACCTTTTGGTTTCACTTTTCTTAAGAAGCAGCCTCGTTGCGAGGCCTTCATCCTTTTGGCAAACACACGTGTTTTCCCAGGACTTGCCAGCTGGGAGAGAGAGTGACAGAACATCTGTTCTGCGAGCAGCCCTGTTTTCTGCCTGTTCTGGGACACGCTGTGAATTGCTGGTGCTTGTCTCCAACCACGTTTCAAGCTGGAGATGTACCACAGTCTCTCCCTAACAAAATTAGTCATTTTGACGCAGTGTGTGGTTGCCTTTTGACTGGCTCCCTCATTGATCCTTACTCATCACAGGCACTTTGAGCCCTGTGCTAAATGCGTTCCGTTCACAGGCAGGATTGATGTATCGATTGTTTCTTTCCTAAGAGAGAATTCCAGGAGCAAAGCCTTCCCTGCAGCCAGCTCTGCCAACAGTTCCCACAGATCGTCTTGGCATCGCTGTGATAGGATTGTCAGCCAGCTGCTCTGTGTGCTGAATTCCTGTCACTGGTGCTAGATGTCTTGAACTCCCCCAAAACAATGCTTTGAGTTTATTTTTAATGAGCCAAATTTCCTCTGATACGTGGCAGTGAGTCATTTTTTGCTCTGTTCCTTCATCTCACACACCGTGCTGGCTCTGCTACTGTAGCACCATGCTCTAGCTTTTAATAAAGGACAAGTTCTGCTGCAACAAAGGGAGGAGAACATTTTCCCAGTGGAAGGCAATCTGCCTTTGGAGGACCTCCTCAGACTTTTTATTATTACATTATTCACTTTCTTAGTACAATACATATTTCACTTTTTGATTTACTTCCCGTCCAAGTATCCTGTATTCCTTGATAGCGTGCTCCTTTCAACTGTTTTCCACTGAGGTTCCTGTTGTATTGATCCATTTTATTTTTACATAATATATTCACATTTTCATTTAGTTTCCGTGCTTCTGTAGTCTGTCAGTTCTGTGGCAATGCCTCTCCCACCAGTGAGATCCTAAGTGAGATGGAATGTTGTTGCTCCTTAAACAAATTTTGTTCAGAAAGTTGTTTCAAAAGCATGTGCATCTCCTTGGGATTCGGTCAGAGCCAGGCCCTGAAATGTCTGCATCAGTTCTGATATTTCTCATTATTATTAATGTGCTGCTACAGTTTCAAAGAGCATCTTAGTGCAGTCACAGGCCAAGGGCAGTTCCCTTCTTAGGGATCCCGATTGGTACCTGCCCCACAGCTGCCCCACAGCTGCCCCTCACCCTTCTAGGTTCATGACACGCTTTGCACACCGAGGCATTATCTCAGCAGACCTCCAATCTTACACTGGGATGCCAAGAACATCCCCACTTAGCACAGCCCATGCTCCAGAGTTGGAGCGATTTGCAGGAAATCCAAAAGTCCTTCAACACCAGGTATCAGTTCAGGTGAGAAGCAGGAAGCTGATTGTTTGGGTAGCAGAGGAAAGCTGTAAGAAGGGGACAGTTTGCAGAAAAAGACACAAATAAATCATTACAAAAGATGTCTTCATAGCTGTCTGACTTGGCTGCGGGGTTTTCCTTCCATTTCCGTGGTTTAATTAGCCGTTTCTAAGAACTTCCCATGATCTGCTCCTTTGATAAGCCCCATCTGAAATTAGATGCTAATGGAGGGTGACGTATCCTCTTTTCCCACCGGCGTTCTCTCCCCACGTTCTGAAACTGAGGCTCAGAGATGTTTAGTGAGATCCGCACACCTCCCTGCTCACCCAGCGCCAGGCATGGTGCTCCATGCAGTGTTTGTGCTCTGGCCCCATGCTTGCAGGCTGCATTTACTAACTCACTGCACTGACTGTTCTTCCCAGTGAATATAAGATCCCTGTCAGTCATAAGCAAATCCTGCAGGCTTGTACCCAACGGCCTATGCCTTGTAAAGACACGCATATATTCCTTTTTATTCTTTCAGAAGCGAGTGTGCAAGCCCTTAGAAGCCATTCCAAATGAAGTTGATGCTCGCCTCATTGACTGTGCTATGGAGCTGGATTCTAAACAGAAAGTCTCCTCTGGCTGTGGTCCTTGGGCCACAAAGACAAAGCAAAACTCTATGGTATGTTTACACTGTCAACATACCTATATATTAGAGGGCATTTAAAGCCAGTTTTGTAATAAAACTGCAAGTAATTGGTTTTTTTGTTCTTTTTTTTTTATGGTTCTGTACATGTTTTTATTAATTAGATTTTTGAAAACCAAGGAAGCAGAGGTACTGCCCAGCCTTGCCCAAGATGTATTGCTGGAGAATCTGTAAGTATATTAACCTTCTTTCTGTGGCATAAAAGATAGACTTGTTCTTAAGTATTAGATCCATAAAACACAAAGTTAATAAAAACCACAATTACATTTCTCAGGAATAAAGCATGTAAATAAAAGAAGGCAGATTGATTTAGCATTTCAGAGGTATGCCAGCAGAGCACAAACTAATATGTTTTCAGCAGCAGTTGGAAAATATGGAGACTGCAAACACATTTTTCACATTCACACTAAAAAGCAGAGTTTAGGAAGTAACTGAAGCAAACAGTAACATACAACTTCCTCTACCTTGTTATTATGTCTTGTTTGATTTACGGAATCATAACAAAATACTCAGGATTCCCATTCTGTTTCTTACTGTTTCCTCTAACTCGATAGTTCCTTTCCAAAGAGCAGATATACAGCACACCATCTTACACTGCACTACACTTATACTAGACCCAGCTTTAAACAAGCTGGCTAAGGAACTAGTAGCCAGCAAAGTTCAGCTCAGGCAGCCTGACATTTCAGAATAGCAGTGCAAGTCTTTGGACAGCTGAGTATTGCTGTCTTCTGGGCCACCCCAATATGGAAAGTAAGCTGGGTAAAAACAGCTTTTTTATTTGTGTAGGCTGTAATCAACAGCTGGGATTTGGCACAGCATAGTACGGAAGAACACTGCGGTGGTAGTGCTGCAATCTCCCACATAAAGGTGATGGTTATCTTAAGCACTTTCTGTTTTACTATTCATTAAAGGCCAAACCTCAAGAGAGAACGGCTGAGAACACTGAAGGAGGTTATGGTGCTCCTCCAGTTTCAGTTGTGCAGATTTTCATAGAACCACAGAATGGCCAGGGTTGGAAGGAACCTCAAGGATCACGAAGCTTCAACTCCCCACCACAGGCAGGGCCACCAACCTCCACATTTCATAGCAGCCCAGGCTGCCCAGGGCCCCATCCAACCTGGCCTTGAACACCTCCAGGGATGGACGGGGCATCACAGCCTCTCTGGGCAGCTGTTCCAGAACCTCACCACTCTCATAGCAAAGAACTTCCCCCTGACATCCAGCATAAATCTGCCCTCCTTGACCAACCAAAGTTTCAGAAGTCTATTCAGCCTATGGGAGCTGAGAAGGCATTTACTGTGTAACGATCTTCAAATCATAATTAGGAACCCAGATGCCTTAGGATATATAATTCACCTTTTCAACAAGCATTCATTTATTTGGGTGTAATGGAGAGCTGGAATCTCCCATTTAACTGTCCTGTGCTGTCAATATAGTGACTCAAGTCGGTGTCATAAACATCTGGAGCCCTTGGATAGCTACTTGCTAGACTTCTTGCTGAATTAGACTCATACCGTGAGTTGAAATAGAAGCTGCTTTGCTCAAAGCTGGCTGATCTAAGATGTGACTGACTCAGATTCTGCTTTCCCTGATGTTCCCTGTAGCGGTGCCAAAGTTGATCGACGTCTGTTGCGTGGTGTCAAATACCAATTAGAGTTCAAGGAGCAAGGTGCAGTGTTTGGTGATGGAATAATCAAGTTAGTGTATATATTCAGTTCTCCATTATTTGAGTCATGGGCCTGGAACAATCTGGATGAAAGAAATGTGTGACTGCTTTTGCACCCATGGTTGCACACCACGGTGTGCTTTTGCAGAGGGGAGGGATTCTTTTTGACTCTGGCTTTCAGTCAGCAGGGTTTGTTAGTTTAGACATAATGCCAGGCACAAAGACAGGGCTAGAGCAACCGGGATTGTGTTGTGGTGCAGCTGAATGCATGCTGTGCTGAGCTCATAAAGCCACACTGATAGAAGCTGGCTCATGTGGGTGTCCTTGCATCTACAGCACGATTTATCCACGACTCCTCTAACTGTGGGTGAACTGACTGTACAGATCTGTCAGTTGTGTTTCCTTCAGATCATCAGTGATTTGCAGCCGTGCTGTGGTACGTAACACGGTTACACTTGGATAAATTTAGTAGGATTTATATTAGTAATATGTTCATTCTTAAAATAATAAAAAGCCTATATTGAGCATAAAATGTGTAGTAAGCTGATAATTTTCTTCAGAATTAAAATTTCACCTTGGGAAAATGAGCTTGTCACAGTGAATAAGATGCATCATGGAAGTCCTTCAGAACAGCTGAAACGTCCCTAAGGGAAGAGCCTCCAGGTAGCAAAATAAATAATGTTGCAATGCTTGTTCATAGTAATAACGTTAAAATTCTCTAAGAAACTGTATGCTACTGATGGGAGGGAAATTCAAAAGCATAAAAGCTCACACTGGAGTAAGACAAACAGAATACAGGCATACAGGACTGAGGTGATTCGTCTTGCATAGTCTTCTCAGCATTGTACTTTGCATGAGGAACCTCATTCACACCAGCTTTCCTGAAAGCATTTAAGTCTTTGTTTCTACACGATACGCCATGATTTTCAAAGTGTATTCAAAGGGAATATCACTTCTTGACTTGCTCTCTTAACATTGAAGCTTGTTTTTGTAGGCATGATCACTGCCACATGTTTCAGAAGGGACAGCAGAAGTGCATTAAGCCACAGTTTGAGATGAGAGCAGTACTGAATTTGCAGCTGCTTTTAACCTTTGTCCACGAGTTGTTTGGGAAAGCAGGGAGCATTTGAGATGCTGTCAGCACAACTGTCCATTTCTTTTACAGTCACGTTTGAAAACGGATACTGAGAAAAAGCTTCAGGTTTTGATAATCTTGTCATATACCATTTTGTCATTTCAGGGACACTTCAGTCACATCCTGGGCTGCTAGAGATGGACAGACAGGAGATAAGCAGCGCTGCTTCCCCTGCTGGGGTCTGGAAATGCACCTGTGAGCAGCGTACAGCTGGAGTACGTTCACTCGTGGCAGATGTTCAGCATGCTGCTCTGTGTGTCACTCCTCCATCACGCCGTTTGATGCCACCGTTTTTACACTTGAAAAAATGCTTTTGTACTTAAGGTATCTCATATGTATGAAAAAATAGGTTTCTCATTTAACTTTTTGGAGCAGTTAAGCTGATTCGGCCTTTGGCCCAGTCTTCACCTGGCCCTGGACCAAAGGCTGTGCTGATACAGGGTATTTCACTGTCTCACTTAGGCACTTTCTCTGATGCTCATGAAGGTTGTCGTTGTGTTCACATTGGTAGTGGGCCTGCACTTCTGCCTCAATTGTAATAGAAGCGGGCAGAAAGGGAGGACTCTTCAGTTCTAATAGAGAGCTGATCAGCTTGACAGCTATGCAAAGGCCAGTAAAAACCCTACTGAAACTTATTTTGTTCTAAAATCCAGAATATGCATCCATTTCAGGTATCTTTCCTACATGCCAAACTCTTACTTGATTTACAATAAGCACAGTTTGTGAATGTGACAGATAACTACTTGAAAGAAAAAAATCAGTGTTATTTGAACAACATTATGATGCAAAAGCGAGTGGTGCTTCAGATCTACACAGTCCTCTCAAATTGCTGAAGATACCATCTGATGCTCTGGGATTCCTTCTTTCCAACTGTTGTGATACTAGAACAAGTCTGTTTCAGCTTCTTACCCAACTTGATCTTATTGGCTTGCCACAAATAATTTAATCAACATTTGGGCAGTCTGCAATGCTATGTAATTTTTAAACACCTGCAGGTTTTAAACTCTGAAGGTATCCAAGTTGTGTTATTTGGATGTGACACTTCAGTGGCTGCTCTGGAATGGAACTGGCTGCTGTTCAGAACAGAATAGCAGCATGCTTACCCTCTGCATTAGATGGAAATTTCTGCCAAAGCTCAGGAAGAAAGCAATCTCCACTGTCAGGAGAAGTGTCCCCTGTTCCCGTGAAGCCTTTGGGCAGGGTTCATCCCACCAGCAGCAAGGCAGGCAGAACAGCTTCCAGCCTCTCCTGTTCTGAGGGCAGTACTCAGTATAGAATCTGAAGTAGCAAAAGTCTACTAACTGGTCTTTAAAGATCACTATCCCAGTGGTGTTTATCACAATGTAAAATTCTTAGAGAAGTCTTATCGCAGTCCTAGAACACTTCCCATACTGTGTGTGGAGCTGTAGCTGTAGTGTGAGCACTGAGTTGGCTTTTATTAACAAGATTCTCTTCCCACGTAGATGAATATCATATAATTACTGAATTTGGTTAAGCAACAGGTGGGGAGATAAGTTTATTAAGTAGAGCTGCACTAAACTGACACCCAGAAAGGTTAGTTAGGAAAGAATAGATATCCTCCAATCCCATACAAACTTTACATCCCTTGGAAATGGATCATTGCAAAGTGGGATTGGGCTGGATGATCTCCAGAGGTTCCCCTGACCCCTGTGATTCTGTAGTTGTATAATCAATGGATATTAAGATGTATAATCAATGGACACTAAGATGTTATAATCACAAAAAGAACAAGAGAGTTAGGCAAAGTAGACTAAGACAATAGGAGAGAATAAATGGAAGGCTTACCCATACGCTAGGCTCACCTATAGAAAGCACCAGAAGAGGGGATCTCCAGCAGAGATCCTTCCCCACTGGTAGCCAGCTCTTCAATAGGTCTAGGAGGGGTGGAGCCTGGCTTCCGGCAGCACAGCTGAATTGCCTTCACTTGTACTCCTCTGGCTGGCTCATGGCTCGCCTCAGGTGATCAATCAGAGGTTCAGGCTGTGACTCAGCAGTTCCCATGTAGTTCTGCCAGTTGTTTCAAACACCCCCCAGCTTCCTGCAATGACAGAGGCAGTACAGTCTGCTCAGAGATCACATTACTGAGAATCACAATGGTTGTGTTACCTTGAAGGTTATAAACTCATCTTGAGCTCTCCAGCTCCCAGTGCTGGTTGATACAAGCAATAGTATCTATCCAAGCTGGAAAGGAACATATGCTCAGTTGAAATGATAGTAGTGCATGAGCAAATTCCCAATATCCTGATAATAGAGTTTATCAACTAATGCAAAACAGTGAAGCAAAATGGTTTCTAAACACATTGTTTGCTCTGCAACTGCGTATTTGTTACTGGGTAGCTAGGCTGTATTTTGTGGGCAGTTCATTTTTACAAGATTTTCCAATTGTTTTTCAGCCATGTCAGCCAAGAGAAACGATGGCTGAGCTTCGGTTTCTGTGCTGTAAAAACTGAGATAGTTACTTTGAGTGTAGAAGGCTGAAAGGTATCTAAAAGTTTAGTCACTGCAAAATGACTCAGAACCTGCTGGGTGTCAATGCTGGAAAGCAGCTGTTAGCAGAACAGTATGCAGTCAAAGTTTAAGGTGTCTTAAGAAGAGAAATGGCACTTGGACTTGTTCACAAAGTTTTCTGCTAGAATATATTGCACCAGAGAAGCACCATATTGCTTTTAATGCACAGGCAATACACTATGAACCGTCAGACTCAGAGGATGATTTTCCATTTAAATAGATAGCAGTGCATAGATTTCTTCTGTTAGCTAAAAACCTGACTGTATTTTAGTCAACAGAATACAGTCAGAATGAGAACTCTTCACAATCCTTGTAGCTCCCATCACGCTCTTTCCAATCCTTCTCCTTTCAGAGTAACCATTACTTGGCTTTTGTAAGGTGCCACCATACATAGCTCACAGGATTGCTCATAGTTCCTCCTGGCTGCATTACAGAGCCCCGATGAAGTCATACTCTGTTCGATTTTAATGTAATTTTCTCGTATCAGTCTTCTCATCATTACTGTGCACTGTGCAGGTATTTTATGGCACTGTCCACGGTGACTCTCAGCTCTGTCCTTGCAGATTACTGCATCTCTACAGCTCAAGAAAGCAGGAGAACGTTGTGCTATTTTTAACCTGCAGTGTGGACATGGGTACCATGTAATTGATCAGTAGTTCTGTTACTCGTGTGTATACTTCAAATATCTAAATGCTATAGAAACAGGAGTAGAATTGTCCCAGGTTGGATCTTTGTTCAACTACAGCCTTTTGCATTCCTCAGGAACGCGATGCAGGGTATGTCAGAGCAGTTCTATGGCCATAAGAGGGCTGGATGGGCTGGGAGCAGCCGGCATCTGTGTGCCCAACAGTAGGTGGGGAAAGGCTGAGAAAAGGACTGGCATTGAATGGGAACACTTCTTACAACAGGTTTTTGATAACCTGTTTTGTTCTGGGAAACCCTTTTTGATCTCACAGCTCAGTCTCGAACATCACAGATCACAATTACTGACACACTGATGGTTTCCAGCAGTACTTCTGCCGTCGTATTTGTTAATACAAAAGCATATTGGGCATCAGGAGAGCGTCATACCTGAGTTTTCTTCTTAAGTAAACGTTGGCATCATCACTGTTTGAGAAGCATTTCCAGTGTGACTGCAGTTCAGACGTGCGTTTGCTCCTGCTTGATTAGCAGAGACTCTGTCTAGTTTTGATAGCAGCTCCCTCCTTTTTGGTAGTCCTTGAGTTGGCCTGGAGTTAAAACATAAACCAACAAGAAACCTCCTCCTGCACAAACTTCACAGTGAATCCTTAGGAAGGATGTGACTGCTTGCCCCATGCCTCTTAATGGGCTAGATGCATTTATACATCAGCCAGGACACAAATGAGTTGCAGCTGAAATAGTTCAGCACAGTGGAGACTTGCTGTTTGATTCAATAGATGTGCTGTATCTGTAATCTGCCTCAAGATTTGCTCAGCCAGAATCACAGTGCTGCAGCAGGTGCAGCTGAGGGCCGTGCAGCTGGGGATGGTGGATGTTCCTTTATAGCAGATGGGTGTCAGACCTGCAGCAGAACCTCAGCACTATTTTTGTAGGACTTTTCTTCACCTTGTACAACTATGCCATTTTGGTTGACTGATAAATACGATTCTTTATCTTTCTTAATGCTGTGGTTTGTACACAAAATAACCTAAAATATACTTTATTTAGGTGTATATAGTAAAGCATACAATCAGTTTTTAATTCAAATGAAAATGATATAGTATTTTTAACTTTGTATTTTATAAGTTGTTGCAAAAGCAGAAGCATTAAACCCACCTTTGGCTACAGTACAAACTGTCTGGTTTTGTTCTGCCGTTGATAATTGAGCTGTGTTCTGCAGGCACTGAGGCACGAAGGTAAATAAAAGGGTTTGGGGTTTATATACTACGTAGCTTCATTTGTACAACGTAGCCCACCCGGTTCTTCCCCTCACTGCCCAAAAACATGAATGATACACAGAAACTCTGAAACAACGTAATTCCTCTCTGCAGCTTCAGTGTAATGGAGAGTTAAACATTCCCATTTCTCAACTCGTCTCCACCTGCCTTTCCAGAGTTTGCTTTTCCTCACCTAATTGGAGCACCTTAGCATCAGACCTGCGTTCCTGCAGCTCTAGGTAGAAATGGAGGTGTCACGCTGCCTTGCGAATCTAAGCTCTGCCCTCCTTGGATCTCACTGCTTTATGTAGATTATCACTCTGCTCCATAGCTGCGTGGTTCCAAAGCAAATCCCTCAGCCACTGCTGCACGCCGGGCACCGCTGCAGCTCTGAGAGCCTCCAGCCCAATCCCACAGTCCCACAGCCCACGTCCCTCAGCGCCACATCCCTGCAGCTCTGAACACCTCCATGGATGAGGACTGCCCACCCCTGGGCAGCTGTGCCAGTGCCTGGCCGCTCTCTGGAGCAGACATTGCTGTGATACCAACCTGACCCTCCCTGGCTTCAGTTTGGAGACTGCCCAAAGTGTAACCATGGCCACACGGCACAGCCCAACACCCCTGGGAAGGTAACAGCTGTGCCCAGGAGCTCTGACACTGTAAGAAAGGGGAGGACAGTGCAGAACTCCTTTGCTTTTTTGTCTAATTTTGTCACCAATGCCTACATGCATTGAGAGGAAAACGGCTTCAGCAGCCTGGAGAAGAACACGATTTGGCTGTAGATACATTTTGTATAAAGATAAGCAGATGGAACATTTAAGATGAGAGAATTAAGCCTCGTAAGAAAGTGCAAGAGCAAATGTGAAGTTGATAGGGTGAATGTATTATTGATGAAAACAATAAACTTGTTATCCTTGCTATGTAAAATTTATGCACTGAGTTCAGTTGCTTTAGACTTCAGCGTTCACATAATTGTTTGTTTGCTGGTAACTACACATTGATTTCATCATCAAAGAGGAAGAAACCAAAGCTTTTGGTTTAGTATGTGTGGAGCTTGCAGGCAGTCTGCACAGGACCAGGACAGACACAAATGTATGCAGCACATACATTGAAAATGATATTTAGAATGAATGGTGTTCGTGTCAAAGTTAACTGGGGAAGCTGTATACGTATTCAAACTGTGGCATCTCCCCTGAGATCATCACACGGTGGTTCCTGAGAGCACAGTGTGACAGCCCGTACTGGCAGGCAAAAGTCACACAGTAAGAATGCTGTTTGGCTTTGATTGCTGGCAGTAATTATAAAATTAAGAGTTACACCTCCAGATTCTCTCATACACCAAACTCCCATCCCAGCTGGATGTGGCTCTGGGCAGCCTGGTCTGCTGGTTGGCAGCCCTGCACATAGCAGGGGGTTGAAATGAGACGATCGTTGTGGTCCTTTTCAACCCAGGCCATTCTATGATTCTGTGATTCAAGGCAACCACATTGGAACAAGCAAGAAAAAACATGGGACCTCTTGCTTTCTTTTTCAACAGAAAAATAGGAAGAATCCCATGCAGATCCAACAGATGTTAATTTATCTGAACCTCACCTGCTGTCAAATAACAGGTCCTGCTTCCAGCTTCAGAAGACGGATTTACCATTCCATCACTATGACACACTGCAATCAGATCGGAAAGCACTGCTCTCCATTCATACAAACACCAAGGCTGCACGAGGCCTCCAAGACATCCATCTACCTACCATCAGTTTTTCCCCCACTAAACCACATCCACGCCCCTCCCCGTGCTACAACACGCTGTGCATCCGAGTGGGACTTTCCAAGGAGCAGCCCTTAGGATTGCAAGCAGGCAGCTCCATGCAGTGCCACAGCTGTGCCAGTGCCCACGCGCTCACCGTGCAGTGGCTCTTTGTTGGCTCTTGGAGTGAAGCATGCGAGCTTCTGAAGTCCCCCCTTTGAATGCCATCTGCTTGGTAGGATGGGGCACGGCGATATTTGTGTGTGATTACAGCCTTGTTACTGAAACAATATAGAAATCACCACATGATATTTGCTTGCAACACAGGGTGTCATTCATGAGTTATACATAAATGGCAGCTTTACATATTTAAAAGGAACATGGACTGCTTCGCATCTGATGTATGTTTCCCAGGAGGGAACGCCGCCATTTGATCTATTTTTGATTAAAATGTAAAAATTAAAAATTAAATCAAATGGTAGCGTAATTCCTCGGGGAAAACATACTTCAGTTATGAAGTATTCCCCAAAGTAACCTTGAGAATCTTACGGCTGTATTGTCTCATCTGTAGGTGGTCTTTTTATGTCTCACGTAATTAAAACGAATTGCTGTTACAGAACCCATAGCGCTGCATACAGATTTATGAACCTCGAGGCACCTCCATTCACAGCCAAGCAGTGGGATTGGGCATGCTGTGGCTGGGCAGGTGCTGGGTGCTGGGCTGGTGCTGAGCAGCCTCCTCTCTTGCAGGTGCTTGAGAGCATCACCTCTCTTGGATGGGGAAAACAGGAACATGGCAAAAGCAGGGCGCGTTGAGAATGGCTGCCAAAGAGAGGCAGCACGCAGCACGACGGCCTTGTGCTGCACGTTGCTGTAAAGCACGGCCAATGCAGTATGCAGAGAGCACTTTATGTACTGAGGAACGGCGAAAGCGGCACCAGCGAGAGATTGGGAAATTGGATTTGTGAGGGAAATGCGCTCGGCAGAATCTAATGCTGCTTGTTTACAGCAAGCTGCTCGATCAGACTGACTTGGAATACAGGAATATACATTTGATAAGATTAGAGAATAGCGGGGATCAGGAAAAAATAAGACTATAGAATTTGCATTCGCGTTTCCCCAGGTCTGAAGGACAAAAATGTCATTTATTTGTGTGTGGTTTTGAAGCCTGTAGTCCTGCTAAGGCTCTCCATCGCTGTGGCTTTGTGACTGTGCACTCTGCTTCGGCTGCAATTAAAACTTCTGTGCTGGATTTCAGTGAAAAAATGGGTAGAACTGAACTGCTCAAATTTAATGTTTAAATAGAGAAAGGGTGGAAATAAAACCTAACAATGGAAATATAAAGTAAGGGTTTGGTAGAGCCTTGCAGGAACGTTTTGTACCAAGCAGCAGGAGTGTTCCAATTGCAGAGCAATACTTGAAAGAAAACGCCTCTGATCTTTGAATTTCTTTACAGAGAGGAGTTTTTCATGTATAATCAGACTAAAACCCTCCTGTAATTGCACAGTGAGAGGCCTGTGAAGTCCCAGGAAGGCCTGCAGAAGCCAGGAGGCGTTTCCTCACCTGCGTGCCCACAAGGTGGGATGGAGCAGAGTTCCTATGCTGGGATGCAGCCGCCTCACATGGGGACCCAGCCTCAGGGCAGCAGCACAGCACTGCAGGTTGTGAGTGCCTGTGAGTCACTATGAGGTATGAGAGACTGCAGGGAGCAGCTGCTGAGCAGTGAAGCAGCAGCACACGGCTCACTGTGCCTCCCCTTCCCCACAGCCCTGGGCTTCTGGTCACCTCCAAGGTGAAATCCTGCTATTAATATTTAACTCTTAATTGCATTAACATAGGCACCTGCACAGGGGGCATCCAAATGCTTCTTTGCATTCCCAGTCTCCACTTGCCCTGCTTGCTATCATAGAATCATATCATAGAGTCAAAGAATGGCTTGGAAGGGACCTCAAGGATCATCAAGATCCAACCCTTTGCTGCAGGCAGGGCCACCAACCTCCACATTTCATGCCAGCCCAGGCTGCCCAGGGCCCCATCCAACCTGGCCTTGAACACCTCCAGGGATGGACGGGGCATCACAGCCTCTCTGGGCAGCTGTTCCAGCACCTCACCACTCTCATAGCAAAGAACTTCCCCCTGACATCCAGCATAAATCTTCCCTCCTTCAACTTAAAATCATTTCCCCTTGTCCTGCCATTACCTACCTTTTCAAAGAGTTTCCTGCCCAGGCACAGCTGCACCTGCATCATCACAGAATCGCCATAGAATGGTTCGAGTTGGAAGGGACCTGTAAAGGTCACCTGGTGCCACCCCCTGCAGTGAGCAAGGACACCCACAGCTCATCAGGTGCTCAGAGCCCATCCCCTGCCCTGGGCTGCCTGCTGAGCAAATGCTAAGGAAGAAAACAGTGCAGAAGAGCAACGTTTAAAGAGGTTTGAAAGACAAGGAAAGCAGAAATGTGTTATTTAGCAAAGGTATGCTGTTACCCTGAAAATGAGATAATTTAGATGAGTTAGTAAGCAGCACTCCACATTTTCTGCCTACTCATGGCTGCCTCTAGGGTTGCCTCTATTTGGCACTTTCACACCTTTGCTGACACTTGACTCCAGGATGCACATCTTTGCATCCTGATGTGTTCCGAGTCCCTCCTTAATGTGCAGTAAATCACTTCCCTGGACTGGAATCTAACACAGGTACTTCAGGAAAGTGGCTACAACTTTTCAGTCCTTTTTTTTTTTAATTTTTATTTGTTAAATGAAATCACTTTATATGTCAAAAAACCACCAGGCAGCTCAGTATTGATGCTGGCCAGCAGGACTGGGAATGTGGGGTCCTTTTTGCTGCTGTTGAGATACGTGAGGCAAAAGATGTCGTTCTCTGCAGTGGGTGCCCTGCATCTCAGTGCCTACTCAGCACCATGCAGACATGAGTTGTTGTCTGACAGAAGTACTGTGGGCTGGGAAAACTTGGGAAGAGAGAATTTGCTTTAAACACTGTTCTGATGTGTAAGAGATGCTTGTTTCAAAATGAGCAAAATGATGCACTGTATTAATAGCAGTCACTCTGGATACCATCATAGATATGGTATTAGAGTGGAGCAGAATCAATATTTTCCATGATTGTATGTTGAAAATAGCAAATGTCTGGGCTTTGCTATCACTGAGTCTTCAATAATTCAGAACCTGTAGTAGATGCTGCATAGCACACATCTGAACACAAAGGGAACAGCAAACAGCTGAAGTTTTATAGAATTTATGAGTAATGAATAGAAAGCAAAGTGATCCATTTGGAGTTCACCAGTCTCAGTCTGGGCAGACTCAAGCACAGGATACGTTTAGCTTTAGAATCCCAGAATCTTTGAGGTTAGAGAATCCCTACAAGGTCCCCGTGCCCAACCCCAACCCATCCCACCATGCCCACTGCCCACAACTCTTTGTGCCACAGCCCCATGTGCCATATCTGCTTTGTCTCAGAAGGGCATGAACAGCAAAGCCAAGCCTCGTGGACATATAGGTTTTAAGGAGCAGATGATAGGTTGAGGTTGGATATGAGGAGGAAGTTTTTCAGTCAGAGGGTGGTGAGGCACTGGCACAGGTTGCCCAAGGAGGCTGTGGATGCCCCATCCCTGCAGGCATTCAAGGCCAGGCTGGATGTGGCTCTGGGCAGCCTGGGCTGCTGGTTGGTGACCTGCACACAGCAGGGGGTTGGAGCTGGGTGAGCACTGTGCTCCTTTGCAACCCAGGCCATTCTGTGATTCAACACCAGTGTGAATAAACAAGAAAGTAAGTGGGATTACAGACCAGGCTGCCTTACTGGAAAGGACTTGCCTCCTGCATGCTGCTCAATTCACAGCTGTAAGTGTTACAAACTTTGGATCATTTACAAGATAATGGAGTGTTTTAAGAGTACCCTTAGCTTTATGTAAACAGAATTTTAATATTCTAACTTCATTAATTCTCTAAACAGACACCATCTTGGGAGCAAATAAACTACTGACACAATTCTGTAGCTGTTTTGCCAGCAGGACTTCCTTTGAAGTCAGCAGCAGCTGTGCAAGCGGACACGAGTGACAGGGCTGAGGCTCGGCGTGGCTTTCAGAAGAGAAAAGTAACAGCAGAAAGCAGAACACCCCACTCCTGCATCAGCGTGGGCTGCCCCTGAATGCTTTGCTCACATCAGGGCAGCTGGGTGCAGGGCCTTTAGGTGAGCACAGCTCCCAGCCTGACATAAGCATCACAGCACAGCCAGACCCGGCCTTGTGCTCCACCTGTCCTCATAGAACCACAGAACATCTTTGGTTGGAAGAGACTCTAATGTTCTTCTAGTTCTAACCCCCTGCCATGGGCAGTGCTGCATCCCACTGGATTAGGCTGCACAGGGCCTGAAAAGGGCCATTGACTTTCTGGGGTATGCTTGGGGTGTTTCAAACACCTGCAATGCAATGCTGTTGCCACCCAACTTTGGCTTCCCCCTGTTCCCATGTTAACACAGAATCATAGAATCATGAAGGCTGGAGAAGACCTACAAGATCTTCCAGTCCAACTGTCCACCCATCACCAACAGCTCTCACTGCACCATGTCCTTCAACATGAGACAACCAGCACTGGAGGCTATCTACTTCATGTGGGATGTTGTCCAGCTGCATTGCACATAAATGCTCATATTAAAAGGAATTCATTAATAACTCACACTGAGTTTCTCCACTGCAAAATAGCAAAATCTGACAGAAAGAACAGAGTTCAATATTACCATCTCCAGCCCAACCAGCAGTAGGTCTGCTAATACTCCCCTTAGAGCTCAATCCGCTGAGAGAACAGATTTCAGAGTATGGATTCTGGCACCACACAAGCCCAGGGCTATTCAGCACATCGTACAGTTTCCCTTCTGCTTTATGAAAGGTAGCGATGTACATTACAGTAGCTTGCTGGCTATGATTTTCATTAATAATCTGATCCACATCTTCAGATTATTTTAGTAATTAGTTCCCATAAAAAGACTACTGAGTATGATTACAAATATGTCTCTGTTTTGATTGCCTCCTTCTGTGGTGAACACCAGATGTCTTAAGTTCTTGACTTTGTTTAACGTCACAAATAACATTCACCAAGGTTTCCAAACGCCCTGCTCGGACCCTGCGAGCATACAGCTTAACAGCCCAGCACTCCAATAAACTAACCCACAAACTGTTTAAAGTTCAGAAATTAAACCTAATTTGCATACAAATTGATACATCAAAAGAGCATTAAGGGCCGAACTCTGTTCTTTGGAGGGTCTGGGCACAAGCACACCCAGTTCCCAGCCACCCCAAGGCTCCCACAGCACTGTGCTGCATCCATCCTCCAGCATGCATTCCTTCCAATACTTGAAGGGAGCATGTAAATAGGAGAGGGGACGGTTGTTTGTGAGAGTGGATGGTGATAGGACAAGGGGAATGGTTTTGAACTCAGACACGGAAGTTGAGGTTGGATAAGAGGAGGAAGTTTTTCAGCCAGAGGGTGGTGAGGCACTGGAACAGGTTGCCCAAGGAGGCTGTGGATGCCCCATCCCTGCAGGCATTCAAGGCCAGGCTGGATGTGGCTGTGGGCAGCCTGGGCTGCTGGTTGGTGACCTGCACACAGCAGGGGGTTGGAACTGGATGAGCATTGTGCTCCTTTGCAACCCAGGCTGTTCTATGGATCTATGCATGGCTCCAGGAAGATGCCACGTCCCATTGTACTGAGAGGAAAACTGCAACCTTTACCCACCAGCTGCAGCAGTTGGGCTCAACCAGTGACCAACCCTGTGTAACACCAGTGAGTGCTGCTGGCACAGAGCTCCCAGTAGTGCAACATGTGGCTGAACTGTGGCTTAGCAGGCATGGTGGGGATGGGTTGGGGTACGGACTTGGTGATCTTAGAACTCATTTCCAGACTCCATGTTTCTATAATTTGTGTGCTTCTCTTCAATGCACTGGAAATCTGCTGTGCCAAGTCGTTATGATTTGGGATCAGCTGGGAACACAAAAGGGTTCAGCCTCACTACTGAAATGGAGAAAATTAGTATAGAGAGAGAATAGCACTACTTTCTCTTGCTCAGCCCAATATCTGTATGCAAAAGGCTAGTATCTACTGATCCATAAACCACAGGGAGCTGGGGGAAGGCTTGGCCCATAGCTGCTGACTGCTGCCACCCTGACCCATAGAGCTGTGCATAACACAGCCCTGGTGCATGCAGGCACAGCCAGTGACCTTCCCCAGCACTGCCCTGTGCTCTGGTCTGGACAATGCAGGGCCTTTGGGTGGGAATGGCTGCATACCAAGCACTGCCCTTGAGAAGAAACACCGCTCTGCCCCCAGCTGTTGGGAAGCAAATAGGTGCATTTTTAAATATAAATATACAAATAAAAGTTTGTTCTCAAAATACACAAGAAGTTACCATG
Organism: Lagopus muta; assembly: GCF_023343835.1. Lineage (NCBI taxonomy): Eukaryota > Metazoa > Chordata > Aves > Galliformes > Phasianidae > Lagopus > Lagopus muta. The sequence goes on along the minus strand of NC_064437.1, from coordinate 64,759,218 downwards.
CAAAAATATATATATATCCCTGGATTTGTTAGCAGGGTAATTTCGGCTCCACTACCTTACCAGAAAGAACCAACCTTTGTTTGAAAACTAAAGAAGTACAAACACAAAGCAAATGCCAAAAATCAATTGCTGCCCATGTCTTTTGCCCAGGCTCCCCACTTTGTGATTTAAGCCATGATTAAAAGCAGTTACTTGACTCACTGATTTAAATCAATCCGCACCATCTCTCTCAGATCATCTCAGGCAGTTAAATAAGAGAAGAGAATGTCATCAATAACCCATCTGTGTCACAGATGAGAAAGCCATCCCCTCGGGACTGCTTTTGCCCATCTTTCATGTTCTGATCCCGAGATTCCCAGGGAGTGGCTCAAGCCACGGGGAGCCACAGAGAACAGACCCTGAACTGTGAGCCCTTCGGGGCAGAGGCAATGTGCACACAGCCAGGGCGTACCGAGGGCTGCCAATTAGTGCTCCCTAATTAGGTTCAAGCACATCCTTAAGCTGCATGGCCATAAGTAATGCATTCTACACAAATCATGGCTGATATCCCTCTTCCTTTGGAGGAGCCTCTCCAAACCGAGCGATGGGCACAGGGCTGATGCTCCTCTTGAGGATGCACAGAGCCACGAGGTGCCCCGAGCACCCGTGTTGCACAGAGGTGACAAAACCCACGTCCCCAAGACGGGCAAGCAGAACCAGCAGCAGAGAGCCACGTGGGGCTGCCCAGTGCTGCAACTGTGCCTGGGCACGGCCCCATTCTACTGCAGCTCCCTGTTGTCTGATTGCCCTCAGCACTTCTGCCCTCTCCCAGGAATGCCCTGCAGACCCCACAGCTCCAGCTGTCTGTGTGTCATGCAGGAAGCTGGGAAACAAATTCCTCCTATTTTTCCTGCTGGTAATTAGAAACGTAGGAAGAACGCATTGTTTAACAGGCAAAGAAGCCACCAAAGATGTTTCATATGCAATTACAGCTGCTTAGTGATTGAAATAGGCAGTAAATACTGAATATTTTAAGCCTTTCAGATTACTCCTTGTTGCTGTGAGATCAGCTTTAGCAAGAGGAAAAAGAAAAGGGTTTTAAATGAAGGAAGCATGACTGAAATAACAGCTAAAACTGGAACAAACTTCTGATCCAACTTTTAGCATGACTCTCACCAAGGCAAAGCCACCTCACCTACAACACCTATTCCAAACAATCTCCACTTTCTCCACCAGTTTTAGCTTTAGAGTGGGTCAATTCTTCATTCCTGCTCCTCCTCTCCCCATTAATTTCCATACGTGCTCGAGTAATCCGGCCTTGACAGCAGGGATGGGCTTAGGTGGCTTCAGGAGTCTTTTCCAGCATTAATTGTTATGATTTTAGAGCCCCACTGGGTGAAAAAGTGGGAAAGGGGAATTTGTTCCAAAAGGCTGAAAGGAAAATGAGAACATTCAGCTCTGTGGATGCACTGGGCCCCAACAAAAGGACAGTGCTGCAGACACACAGGACAAGAACTGTACGATTCCAGCTTGGAGGTGGGCAGCTGCAGCTCTCACAGACAGCACCCACGTGCACCTGAAGGTTACACACTGCAGAAGTTCAGAAGCAAACAAATCGGTGCCCAGGTTCTTTGCAAAAGCACGTCCTCAGCTTTGGTGTTTGCTGGGGATAAGAGCTTTACAGGCCCTGCAGCCCCTCCAAGGCTCCCCACCTATCAATACGTTTTGCTTTCTATGAAGGATCTCAGTGCTGAGGAGCTCTTTGATCAGATGGCAGCGGTGCCCATCTGCCCCCTGCCTGGCCATAGCACAAAGCACTCGGTGCCACTGGTGCCCATGGAGAGGCTGCAGGAAATCTGTCCCACATCCCTTCCCACTGAGTTTGGGATGACAGCAGTGCTATAGGGCTGTGCCCACAGCAGCGTCACCCACTGTCCCAAGGAAGGTGGGCAGTCCCCATGCATGGCCATGGCTGCACAGCCCCAGGCTCCTATTGCTCACAGGGGGTGTGAATACCCCAAGAGCGGCTGGCATTAAAGATCCATCTCAATTTCATTACTCTGAAGCAGAAATAGACTGTGAACGTGGAAACTAAGCATGTGCATTTGCTATTTTCATTGTCTCCTCTGCTGTGCTCCATCCAGCTCAGGTGTGCAGCCGGCTGTACCTGAGATCACTCCTCGCTGCCATGAAAGAATTAAATACAAAACCTTCGGTAGGAAGCAATTGTGAAGTGTGGAAGTTTCTAGTCAGGCAAATAAATTGGATTTAAGTATATTACAGTCATAATCTTTTTCTGCCTCTCTCCAGACAGCCTTTGTACATGGAGAAATGAGAATGTATTCTCAGACAAATCTTGACCTGAGGGAGAAGGCAGCGGGAATCTGGATTTTCAATAACATAAGACAATAAAGCTCAGACTTCTAACCTGCCGCAATATGGTAAAAGTATAAAGAGCTTAGCAACTAATAAAAGAAAAGGGTCTTCCAACTCATATTTGAAGATCTAGACCCCCAAAAGGACACTTCATAAAGATCATAATGGGTTAGTCAGTATCTAACAGATACCATGTACCTTGTTGACCAATTGTCTGACAGTTGTCTTCTGCAGGCCTGGATATTAATAAGCCTTGTGTTGATTTCCTTGGGGTATTTTGTCTTTGTAATTGTACATCTACTTGTTGTGACACCGCAGCTCGCTATATATTTATTTAATGTGAATCCTATAGCAAAAAAGAGCGTGTATGCTATTGTTTTCCTTAGATGATATGCATGCGCTGCAAATTTCATCTCCCTCTAAGGTACAGTGAATCAAAGCCGTTGCAGGGTAAGGGAGAGCACACGGTCTTGGGGCAGAGAGGAAATCCAGATGTGTTTTCCCCATTGGCGTGAATACATCTTACTCCTTGCATTACATGGGGAATATGAAGAGATTCAATTATCGCTGCATTTTTACTTCTAATAATAACACAAACTGGTTCTAGAAGGTATTCCAGCTAAATACTGTTTTGACAGATAATGCTCGTGCAAAGCAGCTGTCACTCACACAGCAAGATGAAGGGGAAGCAAATGCATAAGGAATATCACAGAGCAGCTTAGGTAGTGAAAATGAAGCCCATTAAAACTCCTCTCACCAATAGAACAAAGAGTGGCTTGATCCTGCTCTCACCACGTCCTGTACATACAGCCACAGACCAAAATGCAAATATTTAGAGATGGCGTGGTGTATATAAACTGCAGGGCTCCATGGATTCTCAAATAGTGTCCTTAAGAGTACAGTCTGCTTGGCAGCTCCCTCAGGTGTTACCAACCACAGCCCAGCAGCCATGGGGCACAGTGGGAATGACAGCCACACATCCCTGTGTGGGTCTCAGAATCAGACACACATCAGGTCATGGCCAGGACAGCTCCATGCAAGCCTGGGAATGGCAGGTTTGCCCATATCTAGTCGCCTTTTTTTTTTTGCCACAAACCTCTTTCTTGGACCAACACACACCTTTATTTGCAACTCAATGTTAACAACTCACTGGAAACTTCCTACTCAGCTTTTAAAGAACAGATTTCCTACAGGTGGGGATGAATCCTTGATGGAAACCGAGCAGAAAGCTTAAGTGTGGGATTATGAATGAGATCTTGAGAGTTCCTGCTGCTGTGCTTGAGAGTCTGCAGTTGCACACCCCAAATCCCCATGCCCACACCCAAAAGAGCCTCTGTGCAGACAGGAGTGGGCAGTGATGGCACAAGGAGCTGCTCAACATCCAGGAGAGGTCTCACTGCATTCCTCCAGAGCAGTTTATCTTCAACCAAAGGGTTCTGAGGTACACATTTGAGTTTCAGGATAAAATTTCAGTCAGGAAGGGAATAAAAATGGAAGCAAAAAGTGGAAACAGCCAAATGCTCCAGGAAGAAAAAGCAAAACAAGCAAATGATACAAGCAGAGATACGAGTATCTATAGGAACAAAAGAGTTCAGAGGTAGTGGAGAGAGGTCATTAGTGGGTGCTGGGAGCAGCAGGATAAACAAAATGAGTAGCCCAGGTGGGCAGTGGGAACTGGTAACTGCCTTGAGGCTGTGCAGGATTCTCAAGGAAGCAACAGTCCACACTTATCTTAATGCATTACAAAGGTAGAGTGCTCTAAGTATCACATCACCATCACTGCTTGAGGAAGGTCCAGCAAAACCTCATTTTTAAGGCAGCTGATTTAAGGGATATTCCCCTCAATCAGTATGTCAATGCAGAGCAGAAAGACGCACTGCCCTGTGAGCACCCACAGCACGTGGCTCCTGTCACCAAACGTGATCTGGTTTTCTTTTTTATTTACCTTAACCCTCACAGGTATGTGAATGACAAGGCAAACGTAACTGAAGTTAATGAGCATTTAGTCTTACCCTTTGTTTTGCCTGGTTAACGCTGACTCACAGAGCTGTAGCTGTGTTTGGAAATAATAGGTCTTCATTTATAACTGAGTGTGATGCCTTTTAGTAAACTTGTCATGGCTTTATGAAACAGTCACTGATAAGGGTTTGGTTTCATTCCCCTCTGTACCTGAAGCTCTTTAAGTTACACAGGTGCATTTATCTGAGCAAGCTATAGACAGGTCTTACATTTTCCTCCTACAAACTCATTCACATAGTCCAAAACCCACCCAGTGATCACATCACAGCCACCTCACTGCTGCATGAGGGGACGGTGCTGATGAGAACCTCAAGCTTTAGCACATGCCAGCCATGCTGGTGACATTTCCCATATCAAAACCACATGCAGAATGCCAAGAACTGCTACCAAGGCAAGCAGGGCCATGCTCACATGGGCTCTGAGCATTGCCAGCATGGGATGTGAGCTTTCAAGTCACTGATGCAGTGGTGATGCACTTCCAGTTGCTTCCCTCCTTGTCCCATCTACCTGTATCTCTGACACACATATCCAAGCTGGAGCTTAACTCTGATGATCAAAGCCACTGCTGGTTCCTGTCATTCTGTTGCCTTTCATCACTCATGTCCTCATTAAATGCAGCCAGGAGACCACCCTGGGGTGGAAGCAGGCAGTCCTGTGCCTGCACACTGCATTGCAGCAGCAACCCAGCACAGAGCTCTGTGGTCCTGCAGCCAACAGCACTCGGGCACTTGCTGGAGGAGACTGAGCACAAATGCCTAAAGCAATCCTGCCATGTGGTAATTTTCCAGATAAATGGACAGTTGCCTCAACAGTTCCACTGTTGAAGGTCAATGATCCATATAATACGGGCAATTACTGAAGTATTTCCTCTGCAGACTCTGTGACAAATTTTCAGTGCAAGACAACAATTAAGCTCAGCTCAGGCAAAGGGTGGCAGCGGGAGGGTCAGTGCTGCACCAGGCCCAGGTGGCTGTACCTGCTGTGGTGCTGTCAGTGCTGCCCACTTCGACCTGTGCTGCTCCTCCTTCCATGCTCAGCTCAGTCACTGACCCATTGCTTTCAGGTGTTTTGCTCTTTTCCCACATCTCGGTTCAAAGGTAACCACCACCACTCCACACAGATCCTCCTGCATGGAAGATAACAAATAGAAATTAAGAAGAATCAAGGCAGAGCTCCTTAGGAATTGGAAGATTTGGGAGTCCCAGCAGGTAAGCTTGTAGTTGCATCTTAAAGCCAAGGCAGAGTGCTCACATCCCTGATATCCACAGCCACTGTATGTAGGGTGAGAGTCAATCACAGCTCATTCTTCAGAAAGAGATCCCAAGTAATGGATATATTGAAGTAAATGTTTCGTGTCATAAAGTGTGCATGAGGAAGCAGCCTCTCACACCACAGGATGGGCTTTTTGCCATTGCTTGCATCCTCACACAGTGGATCCTTGCTGCGCAGTGCCACATCCTGCCACAGAAATCAGTGCTGCAGCCACCAGAAATGCTCAAGAACACACCGAAGCTGCCCAAAAATCAGCACTGACGTTCTCAACCCAGAGCTTGTCAAAGCAAAGCAGTGCTTGCTGCTTCAGCACCTGCTAATCAAACAGCTGCACGCTACAGCATGGCGATCACACTGGTGCCCTCAGCCATCCCAGCACTGCACAACTTGAGCAGTAAACACATCAGACCCTGAAAGACTTTCATGATTCCTAATGGGAATACATTAAACCTGTAGTAGTGCTTCCCCTGTGAATTGTACTTCTGTTTCAGTTTCAGTTTACTGCTGCTTTTACCCATCATGTAAGAGACAGACTGCCATTTCATTCCACCAAAACGAACAGGAATCATCAGTAAAGAGCAGCCTCAATGGTGAAGGAATCCAGCGGGGATGAACTTCTGTGTTGTTCGAGAACCTATTTCAAGATTTAAGCAGATTTTGCTAAAAAGGAGAAAGAGGAAGAAGGAACTTGAAACACAGGAATTTAACCTTCATGAATGAAATGGAAAAATGCAACCAGCGCTGCCCAGGGCAGGGCCCAGACCTGAGCAGTGTGAGAGCACATGGGGCTGACACCTCTGTCAGGAAAGGGATGAGGAGTCTTTTGCCTTCTGAAATTCCCATCACTGCACCCAGCTGTTTCGAAAGGAGTCAGTGCAGGTGTTTGTAACTTTTTAAATCATTGATCTCTCATCACTGTGCACAGCAGCGCCCCAAGGAAAGCGCAGTGCAGCTCTGCTCCAAGCTGTCCTGAACGCCTCACCCAAAGCCATGACACGGAAAGGACACATTTATGGGCAGATCCAAGCCAATCCGAGCTCTAACACTCCGGCTTCACACACAAAAGGAGCTCCTTTCCCAGCCCCTCCCCCGTCCCTGTTCTCCCTTGTAATAATCATGTAATTGCATGCAACTCCAGAAAACCGCATGAAAGTTGGCTCTATTACAATTAATCGTCCCCATGGCTTCTTGTAAAATTTCCAAAGTTCCAGCTGGTCACACAGGGTTTCGTTTACAAAAGTGTTGCACATTATTAGATTTTCTGATAAAGTGCGTTCTTTTATGATTCAGAAAACCACTTCTCCTCTAGACAACTGGCATCCTCTTTGTTATTCACCCAGGAGATCCACGAGCCAGAATGGAGTGCGCTCAGTTGAAGAAAGGTATTCCCAATCAGACATGCAGATTAAGCATTACTTATGCTGCGTAAACAAAACATCACAAAAGTTACAGAGCGAGCTCTGCCTGCAACACATGGAGGCTGAAAGGATGCAAGCTTCAGGCCTGGGAGCACCCTGCCCTGCTGCAGTCCCAGGGAAGGTCCCCATTGAACCCAGCTCCTTTCACTTTGTACTGCATAGCATTTCACTTCTGATAAACCCCAAGGGCACTGAGCACTACTCACATGCATGCATCTTTCACAATGCACGCTCAGCTTCCTGCTCTCCTCCAAATACCCTGACCAAATCATCACCTCGCAACACTGGAGGGCCAAGAAACAACCCAGAAGCACTCCCCACACCTTCAGACCTTTCTCATCCGTGCCCCCCATGTGGCAGCTGGCACCTTGGTGCAGAATGCAGCATCCAAGAGAAGCAGCAGCAGGGAGGACAGACTCACCTGCACACCCCATGGCTGCAGTCACATCACTCTGCCAAGCATAGGCAGGCAAATATATTGAAAGACTGTAAATCAGAATGCAATTCCACTGAGGACATGCAAGCCCCTGAGATGCCAGAAGCAGCCAGGCCAAAGGCTGGAGGTGCCCACAGGGTCACAGATAGAGCTACCAAGCTGAAGAGCTGAGAGCAGCTGTTATTTCAGCATATCAGAGCTACTGGGTGATAAAAGGGCAGTAAATGTTAAGTTACACAAGAAGAAGGGAAAGGCAGCCCTACCTGTACAACTATAACCAATGTTTGAGTTATTACCGTTTGCAAAAAAACTCTTTGTGATTCTATGAAGAATTCAGTTGGGCATTCAATTGCAAATGGAGTATTAAGGAAGACAAGGAAAGAAACTGAAATGAAAAGGAAAACATGGCTATCATGCAGAACCAGCGCGTGCCCGCCCATGGAACACCACCTGCAACATCAGCTCCCTCCAGCCTCAAAGTCAATACAGTCAAGCCAGGGAAAAGCACAAGAAAAGCAAAACCAAAAGACTTTCCATTGTGAAAGCAATTCAGTGAGTTCAGGGGGTGTTCCTTCAGGATGGAGAGCATAACAAGCATGAGCATGGCGAAGGGACAGTAACTCACCTGGGGCAAATGCCATCCTAAACATCCTGGCTATCACTGCAAGCACCTCAGGTCCCATACAAGCACACAACACTTAATCACAGCAGCAAGAGAGAGAAACCCTACGTGTGAGTCACTGTTTCCCTCTGGCAAGAGGCACCAACCTGCTGGTGGCCAAACTCCAGAAAGCCACCGCTGTTCCTGGGGATGCTAATAAATAATCCAAATTCCCTCTCTCCTGCTGCCCCTTTTCCCTTCACTTTGTATTATGCAAAGCAGAGAAATGTTATCGTCTTCATAGCATCCTTCTTGAAAGGCATGCATTTCAAATATCATAAAGAAGTATTGTCATAATGAGGTTAATGACAATAGGGTTTCCAATATCAAAGAGCCAACACACAGCTGCTTTATAGTATGGAGTGATACTGCACAGAGCTCCATAATGAGAGTAGAGAGTTTTTGGGTTACGCATTTTAATGAGTTTGTAATAAGCAAAGTACTACGGAAGAAGTAATTTGCATTTCACAGCACTATTTAGATAGAATACTTTGTTAACACTCACTACATTGAAGCAGGAAAATTAGCCCAACTTGGTAAGGATTTAGAGTCTGAACACGTGCAGGCCATTGTGCAGAGGATGATATGATTTCGGAAGAAAAGTCACTTGGTAACACACACAGTGAGAGAGAACAGAGAGGAATGCAACACCTGTGCCTTGTTCACTTATAGAATAAGGCAGCAACCAGCACTGCTGGATTTGTGCTGTGTGTACCCCATCCCATGTCTCAGTTTGCTCCTTGCAGTGGTGATGCGCACCAGTGTTTGGTTTGAAGGAAGCATCCCTTTCTACAGCCCTGCAGGCGTTCAAGGCCAGGCTGGATGTGGCTCTGGGCAGCCTGGGCTGCTGGTTGGCAGCCCTGCACATAGCAGGGGGTTGGGACTGGATGAGCATTGTGCTCCTTTGCAAGCCAGGCCAGTCTATGATTCTATGATCTTCAACACCAGCATGGCCAACCTGAGCAGCAGCATCCGACACCTGTGGAGCTCAGGGGCTGCCCATCGTGCTGCTGGATCTGCTGCCTCAGCCACGTGGCTCACTCCCCATTCCAGGGGGAAGGGGCCCAGCCCTCAAGTAAGGAGACAGAGGTGATGAGGTACATGGTGTGTGTAGCACTATGCACACCATGCTCCTGCAGCACCGCGCTCATTATGGTTCATTCAATAAATAGATGTACCTTAAGAACAATGCATTCATCTATTAATGCTCCTTATGGGAGGCATAATCAGCTTCATTAGAAGCCATTATTATGGTAAAACTCCGAGTAAAAACATCACAAACAAGCAGGCAGCACAATCAATTAAAAGCCTGCAGTATGCAACTGATATGAACAAACGTTCAGAAGGTGTCCAGTGCAGCTCCCCCCACACTGCAGGAGCCCCAGGATGGGGATTTGTGCTTCCAGAACCCATACTGGGTGTGGGGCACAGCTTGGGAAGTGCCTGGCAGTCCTTTGCTGAGTGTGGTCAGCCCTTGGCTTGCTGACTATGACTCAGAGCAGCTTGCATGCAGTACTGCATGCAAAGCAAGAGGCCAGGTCTGTTGCCACCTTCTGAGCAACCTCATCCGTAGGGCCCAGGAAACCAGAGCTTATGCTTTGCGAGAGGCCATTGCTAAGCCATAACAAACAAGGCCTTAATGATCTTAAATACTTTGAATCAGTGGTTGAGCTGTGGATGTGTACAGCAGAGCAGACTCAACTTTGGTTACGTATCTGGTGCAGTATAACAAGAGCCAGCCTCGAGCAGGAGTTCAAATGATGGCAGCCACTAAAAGCTTTTTCCACCCCCCCCCCCCCCATCAGTGTAAAGGTAAGAGCTCTTATTCATCAGGACCAACACATGAGCTGTTGGAAAGTCAATAGCATCACACTGAGGGGGAGGGGGGACCAGGATGTTGCTCAGTTACAAACAGGCATTGCAACAAGGCCAGGTGGGGTAGGGAGCACCCAGGATCTGCTCCCCTTGAACAACCAGCAGTGGAGGAACTACACTGTGCACAGAAGTTTAACAAACACCTTCAGCTGGAAGGAATGGCTATTAAAATGCTTGCCCCTCCAACCACTAGGACTTGGTAATTTATTACCTAGGCAGAAAAGGAAAACACAGCACAGAGTAACATATAGCCCTCACAAGAGAACAAGAAAGAAGCGGCCTGATGAGAGGTTCCATGGTCATGGGCACCTGCAGGGCTAGAACATCCCTAGAGCTGCAAGGCACACAGCTCTGCTCCACACCTGCATGCCCAGATCACCCCACACCACATCCAGCAGTGTAGGACAAGCCTTGCATGCAGCAGCAGGGCCTGCTCAGCACCTGGGCTCCTGCCTCTGCTCAGCCACAGCACAGTGTACTGGTTGTCATGAAGCTCTCCGAGCTGTTAGCCCAGTGATCAAATAAAGGTACAGTAATTTACAGCAGTAAGCCATCAGCTCTTCCAAATAAAGAATTATTGCTTCCTCCTTTTGCAAGGAGCTGAGCATGCTGGGCTGGCTGCTCCTGGAAGCACCGCAGCACTTGGCTTGAGACTAAGCAGAACCAAGGGGAGCACTGGGCACTTGCAGGAGCAGGTGGTGCCCCTGGGAACTGACAGCAGAGTGGGAAAACCGTCTTACAATTTTCTCTGCAGTCACTCCCAGAGCACTGGAGAAAATGGCAAAGGTGAGAAGAGAGCGAGCACCCACCGTGCTCCACAGCAAGGAGCTACAAACTGCAAGCTGGAAGAAAGCTACAGCAAACATCACCCTTATGGGCTTTGTTTCCAGCCTGCTGCATGTGGATGCTCTCTGACATGGTGTTTAATAGCTGGGCAGGATGTGAGTGAGGGAATGTGGTGAGATGCACCCTGAGCCACTGGGTGCAGAGCACTGAAATTGCCCAGAACAACTGCAGACTGTCGTAATGCCCACGGGCTGCAATATACAGACAGCAGTGAAACTATAAGGAGCTCGTAAAGGACAGAAGCTGGGCACAAGGTGGCTGGAGTGAGCCCTGCAGGCAGTGCAGATGCTGTCACTGCAGCATCCCACAGGCTGCAGCCCAATGTCTCAGAGCCAGCAGCTCAATGAAAGGGAGTTTAAAGCTTTCTCTGAAGAGTTTTAGAGAGAAGGCCCCGTGCACCACCTTACAAAGAAATAACCAGTAGATGGCAGGCCTGCAAAGCCTGATAAGACTGAGCAAGTTCATTTTACTTCGGTAAGAGACAGAATGATATTTTAAAGACAAATGTTTTTATATTTTAACTACCCTAACAGGATCTATTAGTACATCTGTAGAGATATTTTAAAGAATTATGGCTACAGGATTACAATTAGCACACCAAACCACCCAGTTCAGGAAGATCCATTTGAGTCAAAGCTGTTTTTCAAAACCAAATAAAGTGGAGCATCTAATAAAGCACACATCACTTCTCTACAGCAATATCCAGATCTTTTCCAGCATCAGCCAAGGCAACTTAGGACTACTGCCATCAACATGCCTGTAAGATGGTAAAGACATCAGAAACACAATGTGCCTATCCCTCCTTTTAGCCATGAAAAAAAAAAAAGGCATCTTTTTGAAGGGTAAAGTGATAAAGGAATAAGCAAGTCCTGCAAACTGCACAGATCAGCCATGCACATGTAGCTCAGCTCCCACCATAAAGGTCTGCAACACAAAATACTGCTTTGAAACGTATCAGGAGTGTTTAAATGTTGGTGCAGCCATGGGATAACCAGAGTTCTTGGTGTTGTTGGGGCAGGGCTGGCCCTACACCATATGAGGGGGCCACTGGAAGCAGGCTGCAGGGACATCAGCAATTAGTTTGCTCTGAAGGGTTTGAAGCCACACAGCTCCAGGCACTTGGAGTCCTACAACCAAGCCTTAGTAAGATTCTTTTCTCCATATCTGTACACTTAAAGGGTGGGGAAAACTTAACAGCAGCTTTCTGTGCGTGTCCATCCCACTGCAGTACTTCTGTAGTGCTGTGGTGGCCAATTCTATGGGCACCAGTGGGGAAACTCAGCCCAGCAGCCCCCACCCCTTCAAATTGTGTTATCTTTGGTCTCGGTGGCACATTGTTAAGAGCCATGAACTATTTCCTCAAAGCAGTCAATGTACATTTGCACAGCTTCCCTATCCCCCCCATCACAGTAGGCCCTTTCCCATGCTCAGATCTCACTCTCAGGTACCCACACTACTGCTGCACAGCCTGAGGGTGCCCTGCACTGTACCACCACTCCCAGACACCCAGCTGGCCTTGAACAGCATCACCCTTAGGAGCAATTCTGAGTAGATTTCACTACAGAACTGGTGTAACACGATGGAAATCACAATGACAGCAGAGCAGTAAGGTCCTAGGCTGCTGTAAAGGAGAATTTGCTCATCTGCAGCAGCTGTGGACACAGAAAGAAAGGAAAGAATCTGCTCACCTTCAGAAGGCCTCAAGCGTGCAGGGGCCTCCAGCAAGAAGCCCTTACCTCCACTGCCAACCCTTAAATGAGGTCTGGGAAGGGGTGGATCCTGGTTCCATCCATCCAGTCATTCAGCAGCATTGCATGCACCTGAGCTCCCTTGGGTTGGCACTGCCTTCCCCACCAGGTGCTCAATCACTGCTTCAAGCCATGATTTAGGATTTCCACTACAACCATGGTACATTAAACCCACCTACCTTATGAACGCTCTCCTTCCCCACCCAAAAATATCTACAGATCAGTCCTTGCAAACACACAGTATCCCAAAACTTTAAATTCTTAAAAAAGCACCTGAGGTCAGTGCACAGGGACACCCACAGCTCCATCAGTGCTCAGAGCCCATCCCCTGCCCTGGGCTGTCTGCAGGGACCACCCCCATCTCTCTGGGCAGCCCATGCAGTGCCTCACCGCCCCCTCTGTAACATATTTCATCCTTACACCCAGTCTAAACCTCCCCTCCTTTAGTGTGGAGTCATTTCCACTCATCCTTCACAACAGCCCCAGCTTAACAGTCCATCCCCTTCTTTCTTGCAGCCCCCTCAGATACCAACAGGCTGTTCTCAGCTCTGCTACAGCCTTCTCCTCTCCAGCTGCACAGTCCCAGCTCTCAGCCTGTCCCCACAGGAGGTGTTTCATCCCTTGGGTCATTTTTGTGGCCCTCTTCTGGACACTTTCCATCAGATCCACATCTCCCTGTGCTGAGGGTCCCCATACATCTGTTCCAAGGACCAGGGCTGATGCTCCACACCGATCTCCAAGGCTCTCACATGGCCTCTGGAAATCACAGCTCCCAGGATGTAAGCGTTAGAAGGAAGTGTGCTTTTATGTGTAACAAGTGATTATATGGCACTTAAACAGGAAATCAGATGCTTCTTATACTGCAGTATGTTCAGGAAAGAAACACCGTAATGGGAGAGGTGAGGGGTGGTTAATACCATAATGTTTCCCTGTACGCTACTGGTGGAACCATTCTGGGATATTGCATACAATCCGTAGCATATACATACACGGAAATGTCTCTGAAATATATAATGCTTGCTGAAATGTTGCATGAGGGAGTAAAGGATCACTGTCTACCACTGTCTGAAAGATGATAAATACCGAGCAAGGAGACGGCTTTTTGCAGATGATCAAACTTGACATAATTGTGAATAGCAGGATTAGCACGAGATTTAGTGCTGGGGTTTACAGATGCTGTGTGCGTCTGATCACCAGAGCCTCTCAGCCTGCACATGAAATAAATAGATAATTGTTTGGGGCAGTTTGAAAATACGGGCTGGAAAGGAGAAATACAGCGGGACAATGAGAGAAAATCTCCAGTCCTCTTTCTTATTCCTCAGAGTAAAAAAGCAAGGATTTCCTGCCCTGTTTCAATAATTGTAGAATCACAGAGCGGCCTGGGTTGCACAGGAGCACAACGCTCATCCAGCTCCAACCCCCTGCTGTGTAAAGGTCACCAACCAGCAGCCCAGGCTGCCCAGAGCCACATCCAGCCTGGCCTTGGATGCCTGCAGGGATGGGGCATCCACAGCCTCCTTGGGCAACCTGTGCCAGTGCCTCACCACCCTCTGGGGGAAAAACTTCCTCCTCATATCCAACCTCAACCTCCCCTGTCTCACTTTAAAACCATTCCCCCTTGTCCTCTCACCATCCACCCTCACAAACATCCGTTCCCCCTCCTGTTTATACGCTCCCTTCAAATACTGGAAGGCCACAATGAGTTCTCCCTGGAGCCTTCTCTTTCCAAGCAAAACAAGCCCAGTTCCCTCAACTTTTCTTTACAGGGGAGGTGCTCCAGCCCTCTGATCATCTTCATGGCTCTCCTGTGGACCCATTCCAAGAGCTCCATGTCTTTCTTGTGCTGATAATTCTGCTGATTTTAGTCTGTCCAAGTGCAGGGCTGCCATGCAGCCTGATGTTCCCACTGCAGTGACCGGGCAGGAGAGTTTGTGATCCTCTCTGATCAGCATTTCCCATTTTTGTGCACTAAATAAATCACACTGTCGTGTTTTGTGCTGCTGCACAGTGCCAGGTAAACTCTACAGCTGTCAGCTGCCACTCTGTGACTGCCAGAGAGCCCTGTGACAGGGTGTGGAACCATAGCAAAGTTAGGAGATCAATCTCCCACCTTAAAATAAAGAAGGTAGCAAAGCATATTTTGTGTTAGTTCTCAATAAACTGCAGGAATGACTCACTGCAGGCAGTGAGGACCCTCACACACTGCTAATATTGCTTATTGATCCCTCAAATTCTTGTTAAATACTCCAGGATTCGTAGCATTGTGGTGGCCAGCTTCAGTTCTGTGCTGGCGCACTGCAGCTGGGCAGAGCGGGTTGTTCTGCAGAATGTATCTTAATTCACGTTTAAATTTCTCCAGCACAGAAAATAGAAGCAATAAGTAATAAATCAGCTCTTTAATCTCTCTTCTGTAATCTTCCTTCATAAAAGGTCAGCTAAACATTTTGTGCCTTATAGAAATGGAGCATCTGATTATAAAGCAGATTCAGCCAGCGAAGCAGAGCTGTTGCTTGTAGTGCAATAGAGATAAACAGAAAGCAGATAAAATTCCACCCCAAACAAAGCACACACGTAAAAACCCACTCAGATCTATAATTCAGTGGGTTCAAAACACATCCATGCAGGTCTATGAGGTGCTGACACCTGGGACCAGTGATTTTACCTTGAAAGAAATGAAGGCCCGCATCATTCTTCATCTCACTCCCCGCTTTATTTGCTGCTTTTATTCAGCCCAAGCTCATTTCTCTGCAGTGTCCCTCCTCCCATCACAAGACCAGGGGGCACTTCTTCCACACACAGGTTTGTTCCAATGCCCCTTTGGAATATTGGGTGCCAGGCAGCACTTCATGCCCACGAGCACTCAGAAATGCTCACAATGTTCTTCTCTTCTCCTTCCTGTGCATCACATATGACTCGGTGTGTGAGCTGGGTTCTCAGCTAGGATACACATGTGGAAATCACTGCATTATATTTATTATTTGCATCCCTCTCTAGGACAAGCACACATAATTGAAGGAGATAACTCCAGCTTACTCTCCCTACGAGTACATTGCCATGCAAATATGTCCTGATTAGGTTGTTTTCCTTCTAAAAAGAAAGCGTTTTTGTATTGCGGTGCCTAAGACGGTTTCCAGCAGAGCCTGCTGCTTGAGCCCTGCTAGCAATACTTACATGCAATATTCTCACTGCTCTTGTTTATTTTTTTATTATGCTCACATTCTCTTCCTTCATCCCACCCGTCTCCATCAGTGGGCTGTAATATTTTTACAGCAGCAAAGCGTGGGCCCCACTGCCACGTTTCCCAGGAGCTGGCAGCCACCACACAGGTGACCTCCTGCCCCATAGCTCAGAGCTGGGGGACTGCAGCTTGGCACTCCATGCAGAAGGGCTGCATCTCCAGCCTATATCTTCTCACATCCCTGACACTTCCCACTCAAGTATTTAACCCCCAGCACTGGAGGAGGTGACATTACCTTTTTTATGGCTTTGAGAGTGTGACCTTTTCTATCACCATACTTTACTCACTTTCTCTTTTCTACACGAAGAAAAGAATGTCTGGGAGAGATTTCAGCACGTGAGGAAAACGACTTTGTGATGATGGAAAACAAGATCTTTATGCATGGTGCTCAATAGATAATCCTGGTCTGAATCTCCAGTCCTCCTATCATAAAATCACAGAACGGCCTGGGTTGCAAAGGAGCACAATGCTCATCCAGCTCCAACCCCCTGCTGTGTGCAGGTCACCAACCAGCAGCCCAGGCTGCCCAGAGCCACATCCAGCCTGGCCTTGAATGCCTGCAGGGATGGGGCATCCACAGCCTCCTTGGGCAACCTGTGCCAGTGCCTCACCACCTTCTGTGTGAAAAACTTCCTTCTCATATCCAACCTAAACCTCCCCTGTCTCAGTTTAAAACCATTCCCCCTTCTCCTATCACTGTCCACTCTCATGAACAGACAAACTAGCTTTGCTAATGCACTGGGTGCTGCCCAGAGGTTGTTTGGAGGCACGAGCGTTGTGCTGGTGGCATGCTGGGTCCATGACTACATTCCTTACCACAGAACTACATCTGAAGCTTCACCAGCACTGCTGCCTAGATTCAGCCTCCCACCCACGAAGGCAGATTTGTGGAGCTGTGAGTGTTTGGTGGAGTGTTTGGCACTGAGATGTGGTTACGGAGCATCCACTAGAAAAAGAGCTGCAGCCGTGAGGGATGCCCTGATTTGAGAGCAGACAAGATGCCTCCAGGCTGGTGGAAGAATGAAACTGCAATGGTAAGATGCTTATACCATGGGGAAACGTCACCACTGCTTCTGGAGGCGTCCCTGCAGAGCTGGAGCCGGGAGCCTCAGTGCCTCACTGCTGAAAGGAGCCATTGGAGCACACTGAAGGCTGGAGGTAAGATTAAAGGAGGAGGAATGAAAACTGCTGATAGAGTGCACAGCGCGTTAAAAAGTGAGCTAAGAATAAAGAGATAAGGAGCACCAAGATGTTGTCACAGTTCTACTCTAATAACTTAAGTAGCTGCCGTTAGACAGCAGTCCCACAGCGCTGTAATTTAATCCAGGAGTGAGGGATGCCAGGGCTGCAGGCGGTGCCATGCCGGCACACAGGGCACTGCCACGCACACACAGCCCTCTGCCCCATGGGGACTGAGCACAGAGATGGGATTTTGGTGCTTTAAGCACCTGATGCTGCTCGATCACCTCCTGCTTTGTATTCGCGCCACTGATCTCAAAGGCTCTGGCACAATCAAGTTTTCTTTTTTCATTTTTCCTGCAAAGCACAACCAGGGTGTGAAAAATAGATGATTTTTTTTACATGTTAGCAATGGGTCAGTCGTGCTCCTCACAGCAGCGCCCCTGTTAATTTGTACACCATTCCACTGCACGGCCCTTCCCTGGGTCTGGAGGTGGAAGTTTTGGGAGAGCACGTGGCAGCCACACACCGCCCCATGGAGAGATGCTCTGAGAACCACAGCGTGGACAGAGTGGGACTTCTTAACCAGGAACGTTTCCACCTCTGTGCAAAAAGCACTCACCCTGCAGTGAGAGCAGATCCCCCAGTGGTTTTTAACAGAGTGCTGCTGGGTTTACGATGTGGTGCCAGGTTAGGTGAAGTTGCCAGGTCTCGGGCCCAGTGTTCCCCATGTTCATGCTGTTTTCAGAGGCTGCAGAAGCCCTTTTTCCCTTTCTGCTTGGGGAGGCTTTTGAAGAAGTGCTTGCAGTTTTCCGAGCATCGCTGTAGGAATGGAACCCATTGGAAGAGCACCCAAAGTTCTCCAGCCCACACCCTCAGACACAGCAGGACAGCCCCAGCACTGCAGACAGCTGCATACAGATGCTGAGGGCTGGGCAGCACCAAAGCCTGCCCAACCTCCACAGGTGAATGTCTGCACAAATTAAACCCAACCAGAAAGTAGCTGCCAGCAGAACAAACCCAAAAGGGAATGTTATCTGAACGTACAGCCAAGGTCAGCATTGATGGGCTTATTTTTAATACATGTAGCTCCATTCCTGAACTGCCCTTCACTATAGGAATCCACCTGACTTGGAAACAGTTTTTTGGGTGTTTTGTTGTTGTTGTTTTGTTTTTTGGTTTTTTTTTTCCTAAATACCTTCACATCTTGTAACTTCACATCACTTACAGCGGTGCTGCATCACTAGAAAGCATCTGTGTGAGCAGGGCTCCGAGTCTCACTGCAGCTGTCCCTCCTCGAAACGAACCAATGCCGCACGAGTCCTTGAGCTGAGCTGCAGGAGGGAGGGAAGAAAAGCAGAAATAAACAGAACAGAATTGCTCCTGACCAGTGGGATCCCCATGGCTGCGGTGCGGTTCCAGCACACGCGTTCCAAAACCAAACATTCACGCAGCCGCAAAGTTTCTTGAAACCCCGTCTCTGTTAACGCGGCACTGCGTGGGCACCGCTCCCTCCGTGCGGGCCGGGCCGGGCCGGCTGCCTTACCGCCGTCGAACCCGCGGTGTCGGTGGGGACTCGCAGCTCCGGCATTTCCCCCCCCCCCCCCGCGTCGCGCACAGCGGGCACCGGCGGAGAAAACTGTTGCGTTCCCAAAGCGCTGCGCCGTGAGAACCGCGCACCGCCGGGCAGCGCCGGGCTCCGCTGCGCCGTGGCGCAGCTCCCAGCGGCCGGGCGGGGCCGGGAGGGGCCGGGGCGAGGCCGCCGTTTCCGCCCCCGCGGGTCCCCCGCGCCCCCCGCCCGCCTCCCGCCCGCTCAGCGCGGGGGGGGCGCTTGCGCACTGCTGCGCTCCGCGCAGCGCCGTGCCCCAGCGAGGCTCGGCCGTAAGTGTGGTGGTAAAGCGCGCAGAGCGCACGCACTCCTCCGCCGTTCCCCTCCTCAATAAACAGTGCCCTCCGCGCGGGTCGGGACTTTCCCTGGGAAAAGCTCTGCCCGGCCCCGTTGGCCGCCCAAGGTAAGCGCGGGGCTCGCTCCCGCTGCGCGCCGGGGTGCGCACCTTTTGCGCGCTGCGAGGGGACGGAGCGCGGCGGGCGGGGGGCGGCGGCGGGGACCCGCTTACCTGGGATGGGCTGCGCGTGGAGACCGCGGGGGGTGCGCGCCCGCACGCGTCCCGCCTCGCCGCTCCTCGCTCCCGTCCTGCGCGCAGGTTGCGCGGTGCCGCGCGGGTCTCGGCCGCGTCTCCGGGTTTTTTTTTTTCCCCTCCCCTCCGCACAAAAGCGAAGCCGGGCGCCGCCGGAGCCGCCGGCCGAGGTGCCCGGGCTGCAAACGGAGGAAGCAATTAAAACTCCTCCTTTCGGATTAACAACCAAAAATTGATCGATCTGTCAGGAATACCGCTGATTTATGAAAGGTGCTTATTTCCTTGGGATGGAGAATTTTATGTTCTCTAGGTGAAACGGAGTTCACTCAGCTCCGAAGTAGATTGATGTTTTAATAAAAATAAATAAAGGGAAAAAGCGAGCCCGGTCTGTGGGGACATCAACTCTCAAATCGCGGAGTTAGACTAACAAATCAAATCGCATTATCTTTACATTTCATATCTTTTCGTCTAACGCCTTAAAAACTCGCGGGCAGCGCCGCAGCCCTTTATTATCCGCGAAGTTTTTTAATCTGACGCTCCGAAGTTCAAACGGCGATCATCAGTGTGTGCGGAGAGCGAGGCGGCTCGCAGGCTGGGAGCAGACTGTCCTGTAGATGGCACACGGTCCCCACGCTACAGCCGCTCGGAGCGGAGATGCGCGGGGGAAGCTCCGCTCCAGCACTTGTTGTCGGCCCAAAGCGGGCGCGGCGCTGCGCGGGGCGCTCGGAACTGCGCGGGGCGGTGCGGGCCGGGCGGAGCGGCAGCGCTGCCCGGGGGGGTCCGGCGGGGCGGTGCGGGGTGCGGGGTGCCCGATCCGCGCAGTGGGGCCGAGCAGCAGCCGGGCGCCCGACGCGTTTGTCTTTGCAATGTAAATTTCAGCGGGACAAATTGCTTATTAATAGTCTAGAAGAGAAGGCAGTTTCTTTCTTTCTTCTTTTCTTCCTCTGTTTTTATTTCTGCATGGCCCCCAGCTACGCTCTGGGCAGCCTCACCGCCCAGCAGTTTTCCCTGTTTCAATATCCTAAAGAAAATGCAAATCGCCACGCTGTGGCCTTTTGAAAAAGTTAAATTAGCAACAGCGTTAAGTGACTCCATTAGCATGGAAAACATACAATCGTTTAATGCGGGAACGGCCCTTCTCCCCTAGTCCCGCTCGCTCCTCTCTGCGCACCGCGCAGCGCTCCGCCAGAGCCGGGGCTCGACTGAAAGATCCGCGCAGCGCTGCCCGAGCCCCGGGAGCTCCCGGAGCGGGGCGGCCCCGCAGCTCTTTAGGGTTGAGAGGGACCACGGAGGCTGGCGAGGGTCGTGCGGGGCAGCGGTGCGCTCTGAGGCATCCTCCCTCTCTGCCCCCCGAGGGTAGTGGCTGCCCGGTGCCCGGAGCTCGGTGCCCGCCTCTCCCCGCCGGGGCAGCGCTGCAGCCCAAAGCTCCGCTCAGCATCGGGCACAGCCCGAGGGGACGCGGCCCGCGGAGCGCCGGTCCCGCTGCGCGTTGGCATCTGCCGCTCCGAATCCCTTCAGGGCAGAGCGCCGGGGAGAGCGAGCCTTGACCAGGAAAGAGTTAAGCTTTATATTATTCAGCTGAGGTCTTGTTAGGATGTAATCTGCATTTTCTAACTACTGCGTAATAAAAAGTGAGAAGTTTTGAGACACCTTTCTTGATTATACCTTTGGCGATACTTTAGGTTTTACATTTAATTTGCATTTTGTTCTTAGTGAATATTGAAGTCTTGAGTGGAGGATTGAATTTTATTAGGACATCTGGACTGACAATATCAAATCAGACACCAACGTCCCAAAGCATGCTAAAATTTCAGAGTTAATTAGAACGAAGTGTGTTTAATTAAAGCCAATTATAATATCTGAAATTATCTGATCGATCCTTGTTTGTTCAGTCGCACTCCCTTCGTATTGTTCTCGCGGCGCGGGAGGAGCCGTCCGGCCGCAGCCCCCCACGCTCCGCACCGCACCGCACCGCACCGCGGGGGCGGCCCCGGCGGAGCAGCGTTGGGAGCGGGCCGCAGCCGGGCGGTGCCCGCAAAGGAGCATCTCCGTGAGGCGCCCGCCGTGCGGATACGGGGCAACTTTCAGCCTTGTTCTGTCGGGAACTAATTCTTCCTTTAACAATATCGGGGGCGCGGGGGGTGAAAGCGCTCCTGGAACAGCGCAGTGCCGAGCGGTACCTTCAGCAGAAC
Source organism: Lagopus muta (assembly GCF_023343835.1). Lineage (NCBI taxonomy): Eukaryota > Metazoa > Chordata > Aves > Galliformes > Phasianidae > Lagopus > Lagopus muta. Next base: position 64,737,841 of record NC_064437.1, on the reverse strand, counting down.
GGCTCCGCACCGCCGAGCGGGCTCTGTGCCGCTCCCCCCGCCGCGCAGCCCGGCTAAGGGTCGCGCAAAGACAGCGCAAGGCCGCGGGAAGGGAGCGGGGTAGGGGTAGAGTGACTCGGGCAGAGCTGCCCGAAAGGACCGGGGAGGGACAGAGGTAGCGTCCCCCGCGAGTCCTGCGCCGCGCCCGCGCAGCTCGAGGCCTGGGCCGAGCCCAGGGGCTCCGCAGTGCCCGGCTTCTGCCTCGCGGGGAGCGCAGCGGGACAGCGGGCTGCCCGCACCCGTCGGATGGCCCCGCTCGGGGCGCGGATGTGTGCGCCCACGCCGGGAGCTCGGATCCCCCTCGGCCTTTCTCAGGGCGCGGGGTGATCGGGAACTGAAATTTCAGCCGAGTTCCGAAGTTGGCCCGAGCCGGGAGACGGAGACGTAGAAGACGGAGCCCGGGAGGCGGGCTGACAGGAGGCCAAACGGAGGTGCGATCCCAGCCCTGCGTGCCCGCTGCGCGCCTCCAGGCGCCGGGAGCAGGTTGCGCGGAGCCGCGCGGAGCGGCCGCCGGGGACCCCGCCGTCGTTGCCTCGTCCGCAACGCGTTCCCCTTCGCATGTATGTCGGGAGGTGCCCGTCAGCGGCCAGCCCCCGCCCCTCCGAAAGCGGAGCGGCCGTACCTGGGCATCCTCCGCTGTTACTGAAAATACCCGAAAATACCCATTTATCACTGCTCCGGGACACAGGAAACGAGAGTTAGCTGAGATTTGTTTCGGTTCAAGCGGGCGTCAGTTACACCTATGTAACCCAGCGCGTTAATAACAGCGGCGCCTTCGAACAGTAAAAGTCTGAGAGTTGCGCGGGCGCTGCGCGGGCCCCGCCGTACCCCCACAGGAGCGCCGCGCAGCGCAGTGCGGGTCGGTGCCCCCCCCCCAGCGGGACCGGGGGTGCGGAGCCGGGCCGGGTCGGAGGGAGAGGAGCGGGGAGAGCCCCCGAGGGTCCGCGTGGGCAAATCCACGCGGGGCTCCGTGTTGTGTGATGGATATCCTCGAAAAGCGGCGGGGGGGGGGGGTTATGGGGGGGGGAGAGGGGAGGGGGAGAGCGGGGGGGGGAGTGTGGAAATGAAGTTTAAAAAAAAAAAAAAAAAAGTGCAATAATTACGATAATAGTCCCGAGAGGATTGTCCCGAGGAACACCACCACCAAAAAATAATAATAATAATAAAGTTTAGGAGAATCCTATAACAGCTGTGGAAATGAGGCTATCAATTTTAATCTGCGCGATCCATGTACAGTACGTGATTATGTGTTATTATATGCGAGAGGAGGAAGGGATCCGCGGAGGTGATTTATTGCGGCCGGGGGGGAGTGAGGGGGGGGGGGGGGAGGTGGCCCCGGGCCGGGCGCGGCGGGCGGTACCCGGGGCGCGGGGGCCGCGGGGGTCGGGAGCGCTCGGCCCGGCTCGGGGGACAGCTGGGCTGCGGCCATCTGAGCGACATCTGGGAGCCCACTGGTGTGTGGCACGCGAATCGCTTGATGTCGCTATTTAAATGCAAATTTGCGGGGGGGGATCACTGAAGCCTCACCCCGTAAATTCACACAAAAGGGAGACTCGGCGAGCAAAAGGAGGAGGAGGAGGAGGGCTGCGGAACCGGGAGGGCCCGGGCCGCCCCCGGCAGCCCCCGAAGCCCACTGCCCGCCCGGCGCCGGGCCTCTCTGCGAGGTTCTGCCCACCCCTCCCGAGCGGCCGCGGAACAAAAAGCCCCGAGAGGTCCTGGGTCAGAGGGGAGAGCCGGGCCGGGCCCCTCCGTGCGGAGCGGCTGCGGACAGGAGCGGTGCCGGGGCCCGACCGAGCGCGGGGAGAGCGGAGCCATCCCCGCAAAATAAAGAGAAAAGGAAAAAACAAAACAAACAAACAAACAAAAAAAAAACGCCAACAACAACAACAACAAAAAAAAACAAACCCAAACCAACAAACCCCGCAACATAAAGTTGGTGAATGATAAAGACCGTATTTTCCACGCTTTGGGTGCAGGACCAGATGATCTAGAAAATGAGCTGAAATAGATTCAGCCTCAGAGCCTGTTGTGAGGAGCAGCTGATTCCCCTATTTCTGGCCAGATGGCTTCTGAACACAGATTTGCATTCATTTTCGCTTAATATCGTCCAAAATAGTGGGGCAGCTGCATTTGTTGTCAAAAAGGTTTAAAACTCCCTTTCTTTCTGGGGCAGGATCGTTACCTTATGCGATGGGCTTATGGAACTTTCTTTTTTTCCCCCCTCTTTAGTCAACAGTATCAGATTTAAAAGGATTTGTTTTAAAACCTCCTAATTTGGTAATCAGATTTAAATCGCCTCGGCGCGTGTAATCTGAATTAAAGATACTGTAAATGATTTGAAGCATTACGCTTTCGTTAGCACGGGGAAGGGACAACTTCGGCATTGTTCCGCTGTAGGAAATACCGCACCGTTGTGGCGTCGTCGCGTATGTTTTGGTGGGTTTTTTTTTTCCGCTTCTTTTGAGGTGCGCGCCTTCTGCGCGCCTGCCCGGAGCGCCCAAAAATCCGCGTAGCGCTGCTGGGACGGCCGCTTTGCGTTCCTCCCCCCCCCCCGGCGACACCGCCGCGTTTTGGGGCTGCGCCTCCACCGCTCCGCGCTGCTGATGAACACGGGAATTTTCTTTTAATTTATCATGAATAGTTTCCATACACTTTGATTTAAGGTTATTAACATTCTATAGACAGTGGCATCTTTAATATGTGGCGATCGCTTCTAAAGACTAATCTCATTACCCTCAAATAGTCATAAAATATGATTTTATTATACTTACGTATTTAATTAGACGGCCAGCAATGTAATGGATTTTGAGATCGGGTAGAGCAACAGCTTTGATAATTCACTTATCTTTGGCAATAGTCATTAACCCCCAACACCAGCAAAATAGATTGCTTTCTAACGCAGCTTTTCCCTCGCCCCTCGGAGGAAGGAGCGGGTTCTCCCGACAGCACGGGGCGGATTTCCATTCTCACCGATTCATCGCAACAACGCGACCGTCCTGACCGCCGCTGTTCACCCGAGCGGGGAACTCCTGGGCCGGGCACGGCGGGCAGGGCGGCTCCGCGCACACAAGGCGCAAGCTGCGCGGGCACGGGGCTGAGGGCGCAACCGCACGTGTGCGGGAGAGCGTGAGTGTGTGTGTGTGCGTGCGTGTGTGTGCGGGGGGCCGCGCTCTGCCTCTCCCCAGGTCGGTGCCCAGCACAGCCTTTGTCCGCCCCCGGCCTCCCCCGCCCCCAGCTGTCACCCCCAGGCCGCGCTTTGCCCGCACAGCCCCGCGGCCCAGCGCCGCACGGGGCAGAGGTGGGGGGCGGCGGGACCCCCTGTGCTCGTGGGCAGGTGCTGAGGCTTTTCTCGGCGGGACAAACCCCACTCTCCCACGGTCGCGTTGTGCACTCACTCTTTTTTTTTTTTTTAATTTTTCTTTCTTTTTTTTTTTTTTTGTTCATTTTATTTCTCATTCTTCTTATTTTTATCACTTCGCTTTAAAGTTCCTCGGCTTCATTTTACTTTTCATTTATTAATTACTTCTCCGCTTTTTTTTTTCCTTCTTTTTACCCCCTTTTTCTAAAAAAAAAAAAAAAAATTAAAATTATTATTATTATTTTTTTCTCCTCTTCGCTCACCTCACTTTCCCATCCCTTTCCCAACCCTCGTCATCTCCCTCTTTAATTATCTCCTTCCGACTCTTCACCGCGCGCCTCCGTCCACTCACACCCCCCCTTCTCCCCACCCCACCCCACCAGCAGCAGCCTGGGCCGGCAGGGGCCGGCAGGAGCGCGGCGGCGGCGGCTGCAGCGGCGGAGGCGCGGGCGCGGGGCCGGGCCGTGCGGGCCATATATGGCTCGGGCTCCGCCCCTGCGCGCGTCAGCGCTGACAGCGCGGCTCCCGCGGTGCGGGGCCCGGCTCCCGGGAAGGGCGCGCTCCTCGGGGAGGGAGGGCCGGGCTCCGCGCGCCGCCGTCCATTCCGCGAGACGCCACGGGCCCGCGCCCCGCTCTCCTGTGCCCGGGAACACCTCCGCGGTAATCATTTTTTCGTTTATTTGTCTTTTGGAGCAGGAGAGCCTTGCCAGAAGTGGTCGATTCAGCAGTGTCCTGAAGCTTTTTTTGATGCTGTTTTACTAGGATGACACCACGTTGAGCGCATCTACAAAACAACAACAAAAATATTTATTCTTCCGAAAAAAAAAAGCCCCCCCCAAAAAAAGCCAATACCCCAAAACCCCAAACCTCGCAGTGTCGCCGGCTGTAGTTCCACTTTTTCTTTCTTTCTTTTTTTTTTTTTTTTTCCTTTTTCTCCTTTTTTTTTTTTTTTTTTTTTTTGTATTTTTTTTGTATTTTTTTTTTTACCATTCCGAACCTCCAAGCTGGAACGCCACCCGCGCGGCCGCGCAGAAGAACTCCGCAAATTGTTGATGTGGTGCCCGCGCAGGACGCGCTGAGGAAGGCAGCGAGGCTCGGAGCGGACTCTCTTCCCGCAGAGCTCCGGCACCGAGCGCTCCTCCGGAGAGGGGCACCGACCGAGCCCGCACCGCACCGCGCTCCCCTCCGCGTCCCCCCCTTTTGCTTAGGAGCTGCCGCCGCCCCCGCTTGTTTTAATGTTTGGGATTCAGGAAAATATACCACGAGGCGGAACGACCATGAAGGAGGAGCCGCTGGGCAGCGGCATGAACCCGGTCCGCTCGTGGATGCACACGGCCGGAGTGGTGGATGCCAACACGGCCGCGCAAAGGTAGGTGCGGCCCCCCCGGCCCCGCCGCTCCGCCGCCGCCCGCTCCGCTCCGCGCTCACCGCGCCTTGTCTTGTTCTCTCCCGCAGCGGCGTAGGGCTGGCTCGGGCGCATTTCGAGAAACAGCCGCCTTCCAACCTGAGAAAATCCAATTTTTTCCACTTCGTCTTAGCTCTGTACGACAGGCAGGGGCAGCCGGTGGAGATTGAGAGAACGGCTTTTGTGGACTTTGTGGAGAAAGAGAAAGTAAGTCTGCCCGCCGCTACTCCTACCGCTATCGTTGCTCCCGTTCCGACCGTTAGCGTTCCCGTGCCGGCCGTTCCGAAGCGCGGTCCCAACGCCGCAGCCCCTCGGCCGGGCGGGACGGGGCCGTGCGGGGCGGGGACTGCGCGGGGCACGCAGCGGCCGCCCGGAGCCGCGAGCCGCGCTCGTACTGAATGTCGTTATTTATCGTTACTTGCAGGAGCCAAACAATGAAAAAACTAACAATGGGATTCATTATAAACTTCAGTTATTGTATAGCAATGGTAAGTTTTGCCGTCGCCTCGCGCGCCGCAGCAAAGTCTCGCTTTCTTTTTCAAGGCCTTTCATTGTTATGACTATGATTATTATTATTTTGTAAAGATTCGGAGATGAAAATTGCACGCGTGTAAACACGGCTCCTTCCCCGGCACGGGAGGAAAACAAAACAGGAGCGATCAATAAGTCAATGGCACTTCACATGATTAAGCGGCCGGGCTTGAAGTGGGGAGTAAAAAAGGGGATCGATAGGCGCTGCGCGCAGCACCACTTTTAAGTGACTTTTCCCACTTTTGCCAATTACCGGTAATTATCGCGGCGGAGCGGAGCACAGCCCGGCCCGGGCCCCGCCGCCCCCGGCCCCGCCGCCCCGGGCCCCCCCGCCCCGCTCCGCGTGCAGGCAGCTCTCCCTCCTCCTCCCCATTTCTTATTTTTATTTTGATTTTTTTTTTCTCCCCCTCTCTCTCCCTTCCCCCCCTCCCCCCCATCCCCACTCCTTTCCATTTTAATTGCAAGCCGGGCGCGATGTAACCCCGCTCGGCTCCGTGGGAAACTCTAACGCGGATTTCTCTCTGCTTCCCCGCAGGAGTGAGGACGGAGCAGGACCTCTACGTGCGCCTCATAGACTCCATGACCAAACAGGTGAGAGCCGCTCTGCTCCGGGTCGGGCCGTGCCGGGGGGGCCGCGCGGAGCTCCCCGCTGTCAGATCCGGGCACCCCGGGGCCGCATCAGCCAGCGGTGGGGCAGCGAGTGCGATGTGGCCTCGGTAGATGCTCGTTGCCGTGTCTGTTAGCGTTCGTTCAGCGAGGGGTAGAGGAGAAAGGGAAAATAACCCCAGCCAGTTGCCCAGATTTATTTTTTAAAGCACTTTTTTTTTTTTTTTTTTTTTTTTACTCCTTTATAACTTTTTATTTTTCCTTTTATTTTTGGGGGGTTGATATTTTTCTGGCTGCCCTCCTGCCGGCCACGCTTCGCCCTTTTCTTCCCCCCCCCCGCCCGTCCCCCCTTCTTTTATACCTCGGCCACGGAGTAACGCGAGACGTTCCCTCGGATTTAAAAGTTAAATGTGCCGAGGTGAAAAGTCAGC